>NC_051310.1:67433287-68639716 GCF_015220235.1 Choloepus didactylus
CACTTTTTATACATTGTTTCTCTGCTGAAAGTTTCAAGCTTGGCCTTTATATTTTGCTCCCTAAATATAGTAAACTTAGATATTTTCCCATCTCTTTCTGATAATTCCAATACCAGTTCTCCCTGTGGTTCTGTTCCTGTTAGCAGTTGTTTCTGCTAGTTCTTTTTTTGTTTGTTCCATTTTTGCCTTCTTGTGTGTCTACTTATCTGTAATGGTGTGCTTGGCACTGCATTTGAACCATTGCTTGTGGAAATAATTTGAGGCCAAGGTTGGGGCTATTTTCCCCTAGAGGAGATATGGTTTGCTTCTTTTGGGCACATGGGGGCACTAATATTTGGAATCGCCTATATCCAATTGCAGACCTAGATGTTTTCTGGGTTAATCAAGTCAGTTTTTAGGGGTAGATTTGCTTCTTGTTCAGATTCTATGCTGTTCAGACTTTGGGGATCCAGCCTAGAATGAGGGGTATTTGTGACTGATTCACAGATTTCCGTGGATGGAGGGCTTTTTTTCTGCCATGCCCATGAGGCTTCAAAATGTTAAACTGTCTCTCACTCACTCACTGCAGATTGGTGAGTGCCTCCAGGCAAGCTTTGCGGTGCCAGCTTATCTGTTTGTATTCTTGGTCCTGGACTTTTTTAGTGTCTTGTTAGTTCTTTGGTACTTTTAATAAATGTGTGAGTGTGTGTGCAACAACACACATACATTATTTTTTAGTTGTCTTTATCAAGAGAATTAACCAACTTATTGATTGTGCAATAGTTAGGAGCAGAGGTACACATAAAGTTTATGATGATGTTTAGTAAAAGTATTTAAAATATTCGATGGTTATTTTGTTACAAGGTGCAAGGTATAACACTGTGGAGAGAGACAGGAAATTTTTCTGGCACAATGCCCTGAACAGGTGAGGGGGCTTCAGCCTTCTGCAGATCACGCATGGCTCATCATGGTAAGGAGAAGAAAGGCCCAACAGTGGATTGCTTGGTTGCTCTGATACCAGGTATCTTCAGTTTTCTCAGGAAGAGAGGAAGCAGGTAAATCAGCTGAGTGTGGGCACAGGAGAGGAATGTTATAAGAAGTTTGAGAAGGGAGAAGGTATGAAGTATCCATATGGTGACTGAGTGGTTACGTAGACTGGGGAATGGGTATGAATTTCGGGTATTGTTGCGGGTCCTTGGAAGAGTATTACCAAACATTTAAAAGAAGAGCAATCAGCATGGCTGTGTATTAGACCCGCTACCTGTTTTATGTTTTTCTTCAGCTGTGTTTAGCCTCGTGGGTGCTGGCATGGAGCAGATGGTGTCTGGAGAAGGGGAGACATGACACGGAGATTACTAGAAAGATTACCATTATTGGTAATGACATAATTTAAGTTACGGCCATGGGAATGAGCAGTGTGTTTGCACTACTTTTTACAAATCAACCCACCCTTTTTTGCTTTGTTTTGCATTTTATTATTTAAGAGTCTTTGGTTACAAGCAATAGAAATCCAAGTGGAGCTGGCTTGACTGGCTTGATGTGAAGGGGTGTGTGTCTGCTTGGCTTGCATGTCCGTGTGTGCCAGGGCAGACCTGGCTCTGATGTGGCCCGACTGATGGGCTTGGATGGTATTGCCAGAGCTTGACCTTGGTTTCTCCTCCCCTGCTCTGATGGTCTTTATGCTGCTCCATTCTCAGGATGCTCCTTCTCTCATGCTGATGGTGCTGCAGGCAGTTCCGGATTTGTGTCTCACAGTTCACCAGTCCTCAGTAGAAAGAGAGAGTCCTTTCGTTAACAGTTCGTGCACGGATGTTAGATTGGAGAGAAATTGGCTGGGCCTGGCTCCTGTGCCCTGCACACTGATCGCTATGGCTCAGTGGGATAGAGGATGGAAGCCAGGCAAATTTACCATTCCCTGGACCACCATGTCAGGGTGGGGGGATCAAATGCTCTGTCTGGACAGCCTTGGGCCATTTTCCTCACCCAGGTCACTTGGACTGTTGTGTGTGTGTACATATGTGTGCATGCCTGCGTGTGCATTTTGTCTCCTCATGGACCATGCACACAGTCCACAAAGCCTTACCCAGATAGGCATTTTATGTTAAGGTAGATGCCCTTTGGTGAAAAATGCCAATTAAAGTTGTTCCTGGTTGCTCTCATCCCTATGGCTATTATCTCTTTTTTCCCAAAAGAACTTCCTATTACGTACTTTGGTCCTGGGATCACAACTGAGGAAGTGGTGGGTGCCCATCAGGGATTTCATTCTACTGCTCAGAAGAGCCACGTTCTCTCCTATTGCCTGTTTCCCCTGCATGCATTTTCCTCCAAAATATATCTAACACTTTTACCCACAGTGATTTTCCAATTGTTCTTAGCCTTTCCTGTTTTCAGGAAAGATAGAGCAGCTGCAGTCCTATCTATAAATGATTTATGTTACATACAAGCAGTGGATTTATTTTCTGGTGGTTAGTGTTGTGTTTTTCTTCCTCTTCAGATATTTGTAAAACAGTCACTTTGATCTTGCCTGTAAAATAATCATCAAATCCAAAGCTTGTGAGATGATTCAAATATATAGCACAACAAAAGGGAACCGAAGCCCACTCCGAGATAAGCTAACATTTTATTTTTAATTTTGATTTCAGGTAACGGGACGCTGATTGGAGCATCAGCAAATGTGGTTTGTGCAGGAATTGCAGAACAACACGGATATGGGTTCTCTTTCATGGAATTCTTCAGGTACCTTCACAACTCATTTTAAATTTCTGTTTAACTATAGAACCCCTAAGCTTATATTAGTTTAAAACGCAACACCAAAGCATGCAGTTCAACACTAGGAGAAGGATGTTTTTAGCAGTTAGAGACATTCTGGTGGAGGTGAATGAGCTCAGAAAAAAAAAACATGATAGTTTTATTGTTGGGATTATCTTTGAGCACAGGGGATGAATCAGACATCCTTGGGATTGAATGACTCAGGTTGAGTTGAGGAGCCAGAAAATGGCTGTGGACTTGCAGGTGTGACTTTCACATTGCTGTTCTCTTGGAAATTCCAGTGGGGGTTGTGCTCTGACTATCCATGACAATGGTGCACGAGTCGAGGATGATGTTCCTCCACTACATTGCACAATGGAGTGTCCCCACTTGCAGGGACTCAGGGATGCAAGACCGTGGCCAGGCTTGTCAGGCTTAGATGGGCAGCCAAGGCATGGGTGTTCAATGTGTGGGCAGCTCTAAGAGGGAAAGGACAGCAGAGAGGCCCAGGTGGTAGTGGCCTGGGACCTCACACTGTCCTGCTGCTGGCAAAGGGGAGCCTGCTCCAGGGGCTGGTCCTCTCCAGGGCCAGTGCCCTCCATGCCTGATTCCACAGGCACCTTGGGTCTCCCCAGCTCCTCTCTGAGCCCATGTCTCCACACAGTGCTATACAGGAAAAGGTGGGTAGGTGTGGCTGCAGGATTGGAATCATGACTGTGAAGCTTCTCCGAATGCAGGACTATGCAACTGATGCATAAATTGTATGATGGAAACAAATGAAGTTCAATTTTAAGACTTCTACCTTAACTGACACCATAGCTATTTTCTGCTTTAAACTACCATGCTTGATAAGTAACAGGTTGGAAGCAGATGAGTGGGCAGGATGAAAGTTAGTGGTCCCCATAAAATGGGGCTGCCAAAATGAACTTCTGTTCATTTGGTGTGGAACAAAACTCTTGTTGAAGGTCTCTGAATGTGCACTCACAACTAGAGTGTATGCACAGTGTTGCCCTCAGAACCAACCCCACATCCGGATTTGTAATGCATCTTTGGCTGAGTTCAGAATGATATGCAGCCAAGAGGGGCAGGGACAGAGTCAACTCACCTTTGGGAACACAGCCAAGAAAGAGGGTTCAGAGGCAAGACCTCCGGGAGTGGGGGTGGCAATATATTCATTTTATTGAGATATATTCACATACCACACAGTCATACAAAACAAATCGTACATTCGATTGTTCACAGTACCATTACATAGTTGTACATTCATCACCAAAATCAATCCCTGACACCTTCATTAGCACACACACAAAAATAACAAGAATAATAATTAAAGTGAAAAAGAGCAATTAAGGTAAAAAAGAACACTGGGTGCCTTTGTCTGTTTGTTTGTTTGTTTCCTTCCCCCATTTTTCTACTCGTCCATCCACAAACGGGAGTGTGGTCCTTATGGCCTTCCCAATCCCATTGTTGTAACTACTTTTTTAAGTTTATTTTGCATTTTAAATTTTGCAAGAGGTTCTTAGATATTCTATAATTAAAACTATGATTCTTACTCAATATGAGCATACCTATGTTTTTGTATTTAGGATTGTCTTTTCTATCTCCCAAGAAGTTAAACTTCATCTTTATTTTATCTAGATTTTTCCTGACTTAGTTAAAAATGTTTATTAAATTCTTCTGAGGTAATTGTACATTCACAAACACTTTTAAGGCATAATACAGAGAGATGCTGTGAACTCTTTAACCCAGAATCCTCCAATGGTAAAATCTTGCAAAATGACAGTACAAGATCACAACTGGGATAGTGACAGTACAGGATACAGTCAATGTGCAAAAGAGTTCCATCAACGCAAGGATTTCATGTTGCCCTTATACAGACACACCTACTGCTTCCCTCCCCCTCCCTGTCTCTGTTTTCCATTTTTAAATTTTGTCATGTTGGGAATGTTATATAAATAGAATCATGCAGTCTGTGACCTTTTGAGACTGCCTTTTTCCACACAGCATAACTGCCTAGAGATTCATCCAAGTTGTTTTTTCTATCAATAGCTTGTCCTTTTTTATTGCTGAAGACTACTTCATATGATATTATAGGCGCTCCTAATTTTTTTTGATTAATGTTTGCATGGTATATGTTTTTCTATCCTTTTACTTTCAACATCCTATCTGTATTGTTGAATTTGAAGTTAGCTTCTTGTAGAGAGGATATTACTATATCATGTTTTTTGTCTACTCTTCCAATCTCTGTCTTTTAATTGGTGTATTTAGAACATTTGCATTTAGTGATATGTTAGGGTTTAAGTCTACTGTTTTATGATATGTTTTCTGTTTGTTTTCTATATTTCTCATTCCTGTATTTCTCTCTTCTTTTCTTCCTGTGATTATTTGAACTTTTTTTAGGATTCTATCTCAACTTACTTAAAGTGTTTGTGAATGTATCACTTTTATAGTTTTTAGTGGTTGTTCTAGATATTATATACATCTATACCTTATCACAGTCTGCTGGTATTAATGTTTTACTACTTTGAATGAAGTGTAAATACTTTACTTTCATTTAGGCACTCTTGCCCCTTAGCCCTGTTGACCCCAACCCAGCAGAAATTAGGCATCAACTTGCACTGGCTAATTGCTTCTGAATGGGGGTGTAAGATAAGCTTCCTGTTGGGTCTGGCTACCACCAGGAAGCAGGGAAGCAAAGGGTTCACTCACACCACTTTGTAGCTGCAGAGTATGGAAGAAGCTCAGCTTCCTACTGGGCCTTGCTAACGCTAGGGGAAGAGAGGGGGGGAGTGTAATGCTACCTTGCCCCAGTTCACACCATCTCATTTCACCTCACTGATACTGCACTGGGTGGACTGGAGGCTCAACTCACTTTTTGACATTGTAAACTCTACCCTGGTGAGGGGTTTGTAGCATCACATGCTTCCACTGTGTGGAGAAAGAAAGATCAGCTCCTTGCTCTGCCTGTCAACACTACTTGCTAGGGGAATTGCATCAGTGTATGTCTGATGCCTAACAGGTAGAAAGCGGAAGATCATCTCTCTGCTTGGCTCACCGGCACTACATGGTGTGGGAATTAGAATGCTGTTGCCTGCATCTCCCAGGTGGTGGGCAGGAGACTGTCCTTCTGCTCAGCCGCACAGATACCACCCAGTGGGGGAACCATAGTGTACTGCATGCTTCCATGGGGTGGGTGGAGGTGGGGGGAGCTGCAAGACAAATTCCCCACATGGCCCCACTGATTATTCCATTGCTGTTTGGTAGGAATAGGGTGGGTTTTTCCAAAAAGGCTTGTTGTTGTTAGGTCACCCATTTCTGAGTCCTTTGGCTAGAGGAACAGACTCTTTTATGGCTTTTATCATCTGTGACTGTTATCAGTTTTGGGGTGGAGGCTTCTGCAGTACTTGGGAGGCAATAAGGCAAGCAAAACCATCATCTTGTTCTCAAGTTGAAAGTTTTTGAGTTTGTCCACCTCGTCCTATGCTTCCTATGCTTGTTTGTTATATTTCCAAGCATTTTGTAGTTGTAAGGGAGAGGACCTGGTAAAAATATTCCTACTCCATCTTGGTGGAACCAAAAGAAGCCCTTACAATTTCAAGTGTTAAAATTTCAACCTCTAGAATTTTCAATTTTAAAACCTTAAAATGTTTAATCTTCAAGATGGTGGCATGGAGAAGAGTGGAATTTAGTTAGTCCCCCTGGAGCAACTAATAAACAACCAGGAAAAACTATAAATAATCTACATCAACTGCCGGGGGATAACTGTGACTGTCCACACATTGTACACCAACCTGGATTGGGAGGAATGCCCGAGATCGCAGCATAAAATCTGTAAGTAAAAACTGTGGAACCACTCCGGAAGCCCCTTCCCCACATGGCAGGCTGAGCTGAAAGACCTAGCTGTGAGAGAAAGCAGCAGTCCTGGAGCAAGTGAATATAGCTCAGCCCAGCTCCAGCTGGGGGTTTAATGAACAAATATGGACTGCTGAATACAAGCTACAAACATAGACAAACACCAAACAAGCAGCAAAGTACCCTGATGTCACTCCCAGCAGTTGGAGAAAAAACAATTAATTAAAAAAAAGAAGAAAAAATACAGAGGCATTTAGAGATGACTGACTTTAGAGAGACAGAAAATGCCTGTGACCTGGGAAAGGGAGACTAGAAGACTGGGTGCTCTCTCTGACCAGTGGGCAAAAGTGGGGGGCTGTGTACTGGCCCTGAACAGAGGCTTTATGTCCTTTCCTCTTTCTCTCTCAACCTGAGTTGTTCAGTGGAGAGAGCCTCAGCCATTTTCAGTTTGCAGTGCTCTGACCCAGAAAAGGGTGGAGATAGCAGAGTCAGAGAGACAAAGGACCTATTTAAATGCAGATGATAACTCCCTAGGGGGTGTATCTTCCCTAAGAGGAGGGATGTGGGACCCAGCTCTACTACCTGATTTCCATTCAGAAGCAGACCCCAGAGCCTGGGGGAAAACAGCCAAAACAGAAACAACCTAAGCTGAGAATTAAAGGGGCCACACCTCCTTACACCAGTCAGGAGTGACAGGCTGACAGGCACCACCTGCTGGGCAGGTTAAAAAAAGGAAAGAGGATAGAGGCCTCACAGGAAAGTCTGTCAATCTTCTAAGACACACCCTCAGGGAAACCTGAAACTGAATATAACTCCATTCTGAGATTTGAACCCATTCGTGTATGGGAAAATCTGACTGGGGTAACTAAGGAAACCAGGTGTGTATACAACAGAAAACTACAAATTACACTAGTAAAAATGAAGATATGGCCCAGTCAAAGGAAAAAAGTTATGCCTCAATTATACAGTTGAGATATTGTTTCACTTTAGTGAAAAAAATCAATTAAAGATTTTCAAAGAAATATGCTAAATCAATTCAAAAACCAAGTCAATGAGTTCAGAGAAGCTATGGCAAAAGAGATGAAGGATATAAAAGAAACAATGGGCAAACATAAGGTAGAAATTGAAAGTTTGAAAAAACAACTGGCAGAATCTATGGAAATGAAAGGCACAACACAAGAGATGAAAAACACAATGGAGATATACCACAGCAGATCTCAAGAGGCAGAAGAAAACACTCAGGAATTGGAGAACAAGACACCTGAATTCCTACACACAAAAGAACAGATAGGGAAAAGAATGGAAAAATATGAACAATGTCTCAGGGAATTGAATGACAACATGAAGCACACGAATGTACATGTCATGGGTGTCCCAGAAGGAGAAGAGAAGGGAAAAGGGGCAGAAGCAATAATAGAGGAAATAATCAATGAAAATTTCCCATCTCTTATGAAAGACATAAAATTGCAGATCCAAGAAGAGCAGCATACCCCAAACAGAATAGATCCATATAGGCCTATGCCAAGACACTTAATAATCAGATTATCAAACGTCAAAGACAAAGAGAGAATCCTGAAAGCAGCAAAAGAAAAGTGATCCATCACATACAAAGGAAGCTTGATAAGACTATGTATGGATTTCTCAGTAGAAACCATGGAGACAAGAAGGAAATGGTGTGATATATTTAAGTTACTTAAAAAGAAAAACTGCCAACCAAGAATCCTATATCTGGCAAAACTGTCGCTCAAATATGAGGGAGAGTTTAAAATATTCTCTGACAGACAAGGACAGAGTTTGTGAAAAAGATACCCACTCTACGGGAAATACTAAAGGGAGCACTACAGATAGGAAAAGACAGGAATGAGAAGTTTGGAACACAGTTTTGGGTGATGGTAGCACAGCAATGTAAGTAAACTGAACAAAGATGCCTGTAAGTATGGTTGAAAGAGGAAGGTTAGGAGCATGTGAGACAGCAGAAGGAAAGAAGCAAGATAAAGACTGGGACTGTATAACTCAGTGAAACCTAGAGTGCTCAACAATTGTGATAAAATGAATAAATATGTTTTTACATGAGGGAGAACAAATGAATGTCAGCCTTGCAAGGTGTTAAAAATGGGCTGGTATTGGGGAAAAATACAATCAATGCAAACTAGAGATTATAGTTAACAGAAACATTGTATTATGCTCCCTTTAATGTAACAAAGGTAGTATACCCAAGCTAAATGCCTATAAGAGGGGGACATAAGAGAGGGATATGGGACTCTTGGCATTGGTGATGTTGTCTGACTCTTTTATTGTACTTTAGATTAATTCTGTCTTTCCTTTGTTGCTTTTTAGCTGTCATTTTTTTCTTTCTTTTTCTTTTCCTTTGTCTCACTACCTTCTTTGACTCTTCCTCTTTCTTCATGGAAGAAATGGAGATGTGTTTATATAGGTAGTCATGATGGTGGTGAATGCATAAATACATGATTATACAGGGTACCATCAATTGTTTACCTAGGATGTATGGTGGGTGAACAAAACCGTCTTAAAAACTGGGTTGATGAAGAAACCTTGAGGGCACTATATTGAATTAAATAAGTCAGACACAAAAGGACAAATATTGTATGGTCTCACTGATATGAACAATTATGATATGTAAACTTATAGACGTGAAATATAAGTTACCAGGATATAGAACAAGACTAAAGAATGGAGAGCGAACAATCTCAATAAAATTGAATTAAAAATGTTTAATCAATCTGTAGTTTATTTTGTTGAATTATGTGAAGTAAGGTGGCTAGTCATAAATTATCTATTTTTGTTTGAAAATGTGTTTATTCTTCATTAATTTTTGAAATATGTTAACTCTGAATAGATGTTATCATTTTAAAAAAATTATTTTGTATATTTTTTGGTGGTACTTTGAAAATATCATCCCATTGTCTTTTTGACTTCCATTTTTAATTGGAAAGTCAGCTGCTAGTCTTTTTGTTGCTTCTTTGAAGACAGTAGATTTTTTTTCCTTCAGTCTTTTAAAAATATTTCCTTCAGTCTTTTAAAAATACTTTCTTTGTTTCTCAATATTTGCCCAAAGGTGTTCATAGTAGTGGTTTTCTTTTTTGTTCATACCTCTTGGAGCATATAACATTTCTTGAATTTATGACAATCTATTTCACAGATTTGGAAAATTCTCAGTCTTTATGTCTTCAAGTATTGATTCTGGTACATTCTCTTCTTTCATCATGGGGCTCCAACTGCATATACTTTTGATGTTTTTTTTTTTTTAAATCATGCCCCATATTTGTTTTAAGCCCTTTTCTCTTTGTGCTGCAGTCAGAATATTTTATTCCAGTACACAAATTCTCTTTAGCTCTATTCAACTTTCTGTTAACTCATCCATTGAGTTCTTAATTTAAAATATTGTGTTCTTCATTTGAATAATTTTTGTTTATTTAAAAAATAATTTCTAGATCTATATTGAAATTCTTTATCTTATTTAATTCTTTGAACATACTAATCCAGGTTTGATAACTCCATTACCTGAATCTTTTCTTCTATTTCAGTTTTTTGTTTTGTTTTCTCTTGGTTCTCAGTCATATCTTTGGATCTTTTCTTCTATTTCATTTGTCTATATGATTTTCTCTTGGTTGTCAGACATATCTTGTCTTCTTATATAGCTGGTTATTTTTTTTGTGGGTGCCATATGAATGTATAAATTTTGTGGATATGTGTCAGTTTGCTAAAGCTGCTAGAATGCAATATACCAGGAATGGGTTGGCTTTTTCAATTGGGTTTTATTAGGTTACAAATTTGCAGTTCTAAGGCCATGGGAATGTCCAGATTAAGACATGAACAGGACAATACTTTCTCTGAAGAGATGGCATCCAAGGTTCCTCTGCCACATGGGAAGGCACATGGTGATATCTGCCGATCCTTCTCTCCTGGCTTCTCATTTTAATGGCTGTCTCCAAATGTCTCTGAGCATTTCTCTCTCAGCTTGTCTGGGTCCTTCTTTCTTCTCCTGGGTGTTTTCTTTATAAGCTCTCATTCTCCATGAGCACTCTTAAAGGGCTCCAGTGAAGGATTAAGACCCACCTTCAAGGGGCTGGGTCACATCTCCATTGAAATAGACTAACCAAAAGGTCCCATCCACAATAGGTGGATAAGAATGGATTACAAGAACATAGTCTTTTCTGGGGTACATAACAGATTAAAACTAGCACACTCCACCCTCTGGACCCCAAAAAGACATGCTATTTCCATATGCAAAATACATTCATTCCATCACAGTAACACAAAAGCCTTAAATCATTTCAGTAACAATATTGTTTAAGTACCAAGGCATATCAAAATCAGTTACAGGTGTGGTTTGTCCTACGACAAAATTCCTCCCTGGCTATGGACCTGTGAAACTTAGAACAAATCATCTGCTTTCAATATGCAAAAGAAGGACAGTCATACGATAAACATTCCCATTTCCATCAGGAGAAACTGGAAGGAAAACAGAGGTTGAAGGTCCCAAACAACTCCAAAAACCTGCAGGGAAAACTCCATTAGATTTCAAACTCTGAGAGTCATTTACAGAAAGAGATGTTTTATCCTTGTGGCTTGAGAGAGTAGCAGTCCCACCCTCTCCAAGGGCTTACACAGTGGCCCTGCTCTCTCCAAGCTTTGGGAAGGCCGCCATGTTATTGGCTCCACCCTCTTCAGACAACCAGGTGGCACCTGGACATTTTTCCATCTCTGGGTCACACTCTCAACACCTTAGAATGGTGGGGTGGCAGCTAGGCTCTCCCCAATCCCTGGGGAATGTGCTCCACCCTCTCTGAGGCCTGGGGCAGCAAAACTCTTTGTGAGCAACGGTGTGGCCAAGCTTCCCTCAATTCTCCAGGCATCTGAGAGCCCTGGAGTGGTAACTCTTCCTGAGCAATGGGGCAGAAGGGCCACCCTCTGCAGACTCCAGGACAAACTCACCCTTTCCACGTGCATGGGTGGGTTTGCTCTCCTAGCCTGGGGTTTCTTAGCTCCAGACATTAGCTTCCAGGGTTCTGCCTTTCAAGTCATTTTTTTCCTTCCATCTGTCTCTTTTTTATCCCTTTAAGTCCAGGCTGGCTTTGGTTCTATTTATACAGATCTTGGGGAAACAAACAAACAAACAAAAAAAAACTTGTTGGTTTGGCATGCAGCATATGGGGATCCCAACCATCAGACAATAGGACTTTCCAAAAATGCTTTCTGGATAATTCAATCTCCAAGCCTGGCTTGCCCTGAAATGGCTTAGTAGTTCCAGGTTTGGATAAATCCTCACATGGGACACTATCCTCTGGGGGCTCACTTTTGTAAGTCCAGATTTTCCAGACCATCAATTCCTGGTTTCTTTGTACCCAGGAGTTCACTTCTCAACTTATCCCTTTCCTCATGAATTTTACTATAAGCTGTGAGGAGAAGCCATGCTGCATTTTTCCACATTTACTTTGGAAAAATTCTCAGCTAGATATTCAGGTTTGTTGCTTTCATATACTCCCTTCCATCCAACAGCAGTGCTCAAGTTTGCAAAATTCTCTGCCACAGTCTCTTCAAAGCAAACTACACCTTTCCTATCAAGCTCCCCACAATTATTCCAGAATCTTCCCCTTATCAATTAACAAAGTCATTCCAGCATTTTCAGATTTTGGTATTTGCAATTCACAGCAGTGCCCACTTCTGGTACCAAAATCTGTTTCAGTTTGCTAAAGCTGCCAGAATGCAATATACAGGAAATGGGTTGGCTTTTTCAATGGTGTTTTATTAGGTTACAAATTTAAGTTCTAAGGCCACGAAAATGTCCCAATTAGGGCAGTAACAGGACAATTCCTCTACAATATGGGAAGGTGCATGGAGACATCTGCTGATCCTTCTCTCCCAGCTTCGGGTTCAATGATTTGGAGACAAGTCTCCAAATGTCTTGACGTTTTTCTCTCAGCTTGTCTGGGTCCTTCTTGCTTCTCCTGGGACATTTTCTTTCTAAGCTCTCTCCATGAATTCTCTTAAAGGATTCCAGTAAAGGATTAAGAACCACATTGAATTGTTCACATCTCATTGAACAATCCTAACCCAAAGTTCCCACCCACAATAGGTCTGCCCCCACAAGAATGGATTAAAAGAACATAGTCTTTTCTGGGGTACATAACAGATTCAAACCAGCACAGAATATAATTTGAAACTTTAATTTAAGTCATATTTCTAAAGAGATGATTTATTTTGCTCCTGAGAAAAATCAAGGGTATGAATAGGTCACTTTAATCCAGTCAGGGATTGACATGATTTAAAAGTTTGCTCCATTGCCTGGGAGAGCTGTTTAATTTGTATTCACCTTTAATTCTAGTGTGAAGGCTGTTTCTTATTTATTTTATTTATTTAATTTTTTGCCAAGTATTCCCTTCTCACACAGAAATATGGTCTCCAGAATGCTCTGTTAAACATCCCCACTCCTCCACGGGGAGCCAGGCTATACCATTTCAGTACTACTCAAGCAATACACATGGGTCAATTAAAGGATATTTCATCAATTGGTAATGAAGAGTTTTACCATCTTTTTAAAATTTAGAGGTACATCAGATTTAAATTTTTGTGGAATTTATCATCTATAAAGTTTTTTTACATCTGCCCTTTTTTTTTCATTTTGAGATATATTGAAACATAACTAATTATTATGAGACTAAAAAGAACCATCAAGAATTTGGTAAATTAAATGAAGGAGAAAAAAATATTCAGAGACTAAACTCTTTAAAAACTACCATACTGGAAGCAACATTTGACAATATCCTGACTTTGTGTAGTGTAACTCAAAAAGATGATGAATATTGATGAACATTAAATTAGAATAAATTTCTTTGGCTACTAGATTTTACAAAGCTCTTATCCTGTTTTCTGCTTCAGGGGTATCTAGGTAGATGTTCGTAAGTTCTCAAAGGTGAAAACTTATGCTAATGTAATATTGGATGCCCTTTTAAAGGTTAATCTTTTTTTTTTTTTTTAATCTTCATTTTATTGAGATATATTCACATACCATGCAGTCAAACAAAACAAATCGTACTTTCGATTGTTTACAGTACCATTACATAGTTGTACATTCATCACCCAAATCAATCCCTGGCACCTTCATTAGCACACACACACAAATAACAAGAATAATAATTAGACTGAAAAAGAGCAATTGAAGTAAAAAAGAACACTGGGTACCTTTGTCTGTTTGTTTCCTTCCCCTATTTTTCTACTCATCCATCCGTAAACTAGACAAAGTGGAGTGTGGTCCTTATGGCTTTCCCAATCCCATTATCACCCCTCATAAGCTACATTTTTATACAACTGTCTTTGAGATTCATGGGTTCTGGGTTGTAGTTTGATAGTTTCAGGTATCCACCACCAGCTACCCCAATTCTTTAGAACCTAAAAAGGGTTGTCTAAAGTGTGCATAAGAGTGCCCACCAGAGTGACCTCTCGGCTCCTTTTGGATTCTCTCTGCCACTGAAGCTTATTTCATTTCTAAAGGTTAATCTTTGCATTGGTCACAATGCTGTAAATTTAATGAACCTGAAGCCAAATCTTTTTTTCCTCATGAAAATTAAAATCATGAACATACACTCCAAATTTTATGAATATAAATTTCAAAGTCCATCTCATCCATAACATTGTTTTCTCAAAAAATGGTCTATATTCACACAAGACTCACCTGGTTAGAGATGAATTGGCCCTCAGTCTTCTTGCAGAAGGAAGATCTTTTGTGTTTGAAGGAATACTGAAAGCCACCCTGTTCCCAGTCTCCCTCCCTTAATACAGACACAGGAACCTCCCCAGGTGTTTGTACCAAGACAAAGTTGTGACTCTTAGCACGATGCCATTTGAGTAGACGAGTATGCTTTTGAACACTTCACTGCAGTGATCCAAAGAATGTTTAAGATGAATGGGGCAGGTGTTAGATCGGTGAGGAGCATTGGAGGACTATTTCAGACCCTGAAGACGAAAGAGTTCCAGACAGAAAAACCTGCAAGAGCCCTGGATACCCATGCTGAGGATGCCAGGAGACGAGGTGCAGAAAAGGAGGTGTAGATGATTATTGATTGTGCTTTCTAGGACCCACTGCCCATTTTCATGGAAGCAATGTCCCCATCTTGATTTGGGGTAATCACTTTATGCCCACTTGGGTACTTCCCAAGAAGTAACTCAGCAGAGGGACAGAAGGCAGCTAAGAAATAATTGAAGGATGACACATAACCCCAGCCAGCAGGACTGATGCCAACAAACTGCTGTTTGAGGTGTCAGAGAGTGAGGTTCCCTCTGCTGGATTAGGGTAATGATGAAAGGCCAAAGCTGCTGCTGCCCTTTAGGACCCCGAGAGTGGGCAGAGCCAGGGGAAGACCCTTGGCAGTGTCATCCACTCCATTTACTACTGCTTCATAGCAAGCCACTCCAATCCCAGTGTTCAAAGCAACAACATTAATTTTGCTCTTGAAACTACCTTCTTGGTAGGATTTGAAAGGGGCAGCTCTGTTCTGCTCAGAATCATCCAGGGCTGCTCAGAAACTAAAGGATAGAGCCAGCTGAGCTCACTTACATATGTTTCTGAGGCCTGGGGGCTGGAATGAGTGGGCTCCTTACTTCCTCCTCTGTGTTCTGTGTCACAGGCTGTATTAGTAAGGGTCTCTAGAGAAACAGAACTGACAGGATATGTAAATATTGGATTTTTTTTTTTTTTTTTTTTTTTGGAATTGGCTCAGACAACTGTGGGTATGGGCAAGTCCAAATTCCATAGGGAATGTTGCCAGCTGGGAACTCAGAGGAAGGTTTTGATGAATTCCCAGGAGAAGCTGGCTGGCTGAAGTAGAGATGGAAATTCTCCCTTCTGACTGCTGAAATCATCACTTATCCTTTTAAGTCCTTCAACTGAGTGGATGAGACATCTCTTTTTATTGAAGGCAGTCTCCTCAGTTGATTGTAGAGGTAATTAGTCATAGATGCAATTAAGTTACTGATGATTTAAGTCTGCAAAATATCGTCACAGGAACAATCAGGCTAATGCTTGTTTGACCAAACAGCTGGACACCATAACCTGGCTGAGCTGACACGTGAATTTATTTTTCTTTCCTTTTTAAAATTATTTATCAAATTAAAAAACATTGAACTTAACCATCCCAGTGAACCCTTTTTCAAATTGCCACCCACACACATCGACTGTCAGTGCCATCTTGATTGTTGGAAATAAAGTCATTAGTGCCTTTTAATCTAATCAGGTTAGAAAATCAATTCCAGAAACTCCAAAACCAACTCCAAAATCTCATCCTTAAGATACTGTGTCTCAAGAACCACTGCTGGTACCAAAATGTGTATTAGTTAGTATTCTCTACGGAAACAACATCCATATAATATATACTATATAATGTATGTATAATGTAAATATCATGATTTTTTTACAGGAATTGGCTCATGTGGCTGTGGGGATGGGCAAGTCAAAATTCCATAGGGCAGGCTGCAAGGTAGGAATTCAGATGAAGGTTTTTGATGAATTCCCAGGAGAAGCTGGCTGGCTAAAGTAGAGATGGAAAGTTTGCCTTCTGATTGCTGAAATCATCACTTCTCCTTTTAAGGTTTTTAACTGATTGGATGAGACTTCTCTCTTTATTGAAGGCAACCTCCTCAGTTGATTGTAGATATAATCAGCCATAGATGCAATAACCTCACTGATGTTTTAAGAACACAAGATATTCTCACAGTAACAATCAAACCAGTGCCTGCTGACTAAACAACAGGACACCATCAAAGTCGACATGTGACCGTAACCATCACACAGGCCCTCCCAGATTCAAGGGAAGGGATCTCTTGGTGAGGGAGAGTCAGTGCCACACTGTAAGAGGAACGTGTGGGACACAATATATTGGTGTAACATCTATGGAAAATACAATCTGCCCCATTGTTTTAATTACTTCTAGACTTGTAGCTCAAATGATCCTGTAAATTCCCTTTGTGCTTCAGCCATTCTGGGATGGGTTTTCCATAACTTGTGAGTATAACAGTACTAACTAGTACAAAGGACCAAAGAAATGCATCACCTGCTTGATCTTTTTCAAGAAATCATACTGTGGTAGTATCAGTCAGGGGAGTGATGTGAGCACAGACTAATCCTTGCCCTCTACATCCCATTACATCTAGAAGACCTAAATTCTTGTGAAGGGGCTTGATCAAGAGCCAGGCCTTTCTGTTTCTTATCCTCCTAGGTTTGTGGCTTATTTGGTGAGTTGCTTCCTTTGGCTTATCTCATGGTTCCCTGGTTGGGGCTGAAGGCTAAGTTGTGTGGAAGGGCACCACTGGCTACCATGGAAGACAGGTAAAAGAAAGGGTGGTTCAGCAAAATGCTGCCACTTTCAGTAAAAGAGCACTTAATATGCCTACTTGTGTTGATGGTCAGCCAGCAGGTGCCCTCGGAGGACAGTGCATCTTTGTACAGAGGTTGTTCATAGAGGCAGGGGTGCAGTGTCTGCTGAGGAAGCCGTTCACTGCCAGCGTTTCTTTCTACTGTGAAACTATGTGCAAAATATAAAATTGGAAAATGATCTCAGGGAGTTGTCTAATAGGAAATTTTCCTATGTCTTTGCATTGATCAGATTTCCTATAGCTGGAAACATCTGTTGGGATCACTTGCAGCCTAAATGATTGTTTCCATGCAGCTTATTTTCAGTATATTTTTAATTGAATGACAGAGAATTCTTAATTCAAATCACTAGGGTACCCATAAATAGCAAGCAAATTAAAATAATCTAAAATGACTTAAAAAACCAATTACTAAAGAAAAAATCCCTGATTAAATGCAATAAGATGGGGTTCGGGCTGATACTATTCCCAAACATTTTAGCCAGCCTTCAAAGAAAAGGGGATAGTTCAAGGCTTGTGAATTGCCAAAATGCTCTCCATCCTAAACAGGGGGCAGGGAATTACATTTTGCATGATCCTTTCATGCACAGGTAGCACCTTCATTGGCCAAATTTTTGGAGTAAGAAGAAACTTGGTGTGAAGTTTCCTTCTTAGAACATGCTGTTTTGAACAATAATAAAATAAAACCTTTTTTATAATGAATTTAGACACATTAGAACAGATTGACATTATTTTCTTATAAACTGATATATGTATGGACAACTAAAGAATTTATCAGATATTTTATCAGGCCGTATTTAATACCTGCTCATTGTGTGAAAAAATGTCCATTCATTTATTTATTAGTCCATTCAGTCAACAAGCCTGGTTCGTGTGGTGCCGAGTTAAACAGTCAGGGACCACCCTGCTCAACTTAGAGTCTCACTAGGGGAAGAGCAGTAAGGACACTAGACACAGAAAGCAAAACTATCAGAGGTTCAGCCGGGTAGATGATGCTTTCAGTCATGTGAGAAGACCAGTGTGGGAGCAGGCACAGAGGAGGAGAAAATAAAGAGCTCAGCATTGGGCATGTTAACAATAAGCGTCGTGAGATGGAATTAGAGAGGTCAGCTGGGCAGCCGCACGTGCAAGTGTGGAGCTCAGAGATGTCTGTGATGGAGATGCGAAATGAGAACAATCAGGGGAAAGCAGCATGTGAGAACAGGGGACTTGGTATTACCTTGCGAGTGGGCATGTCACAGCAGCCTTCAGGAGGAGAAGAAAAGGGAGAATGCAGAGCGTTTGCTGTCTGGACTCTTGGTTGTGGGTGACAGACACCTTAATCAAATTAGCTTGTGTAACGGGAAATGGAGCATGGCTGGGCAGTGTCTTGATGGGCCTCAGAGGGGTAGGAGCCAGGCCTGTTCCCCGTCTCTCATCTCTACCTTCTTCAGTGTGGGGCTTCATTCTTCGGCTTTTTCACATGGTAACGAGTGGCTACCTGTAGCTCCAGATATGAACTGAGGCAGGTTTTTTCTGGTTTCCGTTTCAAACTTCTGGGGAAGGGCTCTGATTGTTCTGGTTTAGATGAGGTGCCTCCTCTTGGACCAAGGGTGGCTGGTGGCCCAGGGGTCCTGAGGGTATGAGTGTGCATCTAATGTCATCATCCTCCAGTTGCCATGGCAACATGTTTACCATGGGAGCAGGCACATCTCCCAGGAGACGGAGCAAGGGGAGGGAGCCGTCTGGGGTGGTTTAGACTCGGTGTCCACTGTATCCCTGGGAGGCATGAGGAGGGCACTGGGGAAGTCACCGTCTGTCCTTCACCATCAGGAACCTCAGTCTGTCCTTCACCATCAGGAACCTCAGGCACCAATGCTGTGGATGCCCTCACTCAGAATTTCCCAGAAATGACGGAAGCATGGGTGCTTCACTGCAGTTCTCTTGCCTTACTCGGGGGACAAACGCTCCTCCCAGCCTGCTTCCCTCAGACTAGTTCTTTCCCCTTGAATCATCCCAGCCCATCCGTCCAAGTTGGAACCACTGTTCTCACAGCCTAATCTAGACAAGTCCAGTCACATCAGGAGCTTATAGGGGAACCTTGGGCAAATAGGCAGTTAGTTCAAAGAAGATGTACTGGGCTCTATGGGGAACATGATGTTGGTGGAAAGATAAAAATGTGAAAGTTAGGGTACTACTCCAGATCATGGGCAGTCTTTCTTCTGCAGTCTAGTGGCCTGGAGATGCAGTAACTTTAATGCTCAGAGTTGTGTCCTGTGACATGACTGGGATATTGCCTGTGACACGACTGGGATATTGCCTGTGACACTAAAGCATGAGATGTACAATACAGATCATTCCCTCCTGAGTGAACAACTTCACTAGCATCTTAAGATTCTGAGACTTTTTCACTAGGTTGTCCTAAAGGCCTTTCCCCAGCTTGCTTCAACTTGCTATCACGCAAGACACAGTATGGCAGGTTCCTAGACCTGGATTTATTTTAACTGTGCTTCCTTATCTTGTTCATAGATTAATTTGCATAAGCACAAAATAAACTACCAAATAGGAAAACAACAAACAAGAGAAAGAATCCAAATTTATTCCTCTGGTGCGACTTCACTCTTGCTTTCCTAACTCGTGATGCACATGTGTTTATGACAGATGGTATGAGACAAATTTACGGATTGAACATCATCAGAAGTTGAAGCATGAAGGAAGTGCGATGAGCTGTCTGCATGGGCCAGGCTTCCCTGTTGTTTGTACTAACTACAGTGCTTTCTCCTCTTCTCCCACATCCTCTTGTGAGAAACACGATGGCTGCACACCCACGTGGGGCCCCTCGCCACTCGGAAGACTTCCTTCATTGTCATCAGTTGAAATGACAAGAATGGGTTTTGATTGACCTTCAAAGTCTGCACACTTTCTGCATCTTGCACTGAATGCTTCTGGGTTGTATGGGCTGCAGCTCTTCTCTCCAGTCCTGTGGTTTTTCTGAGCTAATATGTTGCTAATTTTCTTGACTATTTCATATGTAAAATGGTGCAATCCAGTAGAAGCCAGTAAGACTGTGGATCTGTTCTCATGGTTAGTGAAAGCATTTCAGGCATTTTGAGAAGTCCAAAATGGCATATGGACCTATTATACAAGTTGCTATCAACTCATAACACTGTAACTAGAAGGAAGATTTAAAGGTCATCTCATCAAACTTTAAATTTTAGGCAGACTCTTTGTAAGCTGTTTTAGATATGTGAGATTCAGTTAGATATCTTTAATGTATTGTCAAGTATGACTGCCTATAAAATAATATATTTTTGAAAATAGTTTTAAATGTCTGTATATTGAAATATTTTAATATTTTCAAACCTATATTCTCCTTTTGCCTCACTTTCCTGTCTTATTTTTCCTTTGTATTTTCTTATAAACTTATGTCCTTTATAAGAATGACAATATAAACTAACAAGTGAATGCTTATCTGCCTTTACCCTTTTCCCTTCATTTCTCCATCATTTTGTTCCTTTACATGATAGTTTATGCAAGTTTTTTAAATTCCATAATCTCTTTCCACTTTGCTAAAAACTATTGATAATGTATTTAATTCAATTTGAATATAGAAGAAAGCAAATAAATCTTCCACTCTTTCCTATCCACTCTTCCCATTCCCTCACTTTCCCTCTCCCAGAATTAATCAATGTTAACAGTCTAATATACATTATACACCATTTTTGTTCATGCTCACACAAATAGATATTCATATTTTTGTGCTTTTTCTTTTCTTAAAAATACAATCACATTATATGCATTGTTCTGCAATCTTATTTTCACACTTAACCAATCAATGCAGATGCATCTCAGAGTTAATAGTTCTATAGCTAATGCATTCACTTTATGAGGTGCCCAATATTCTGTAGCATGGATGCACCATGATTTTTGTAATTATTCCTTTGCTGATGAATATTCAGGCTGTTTCTAGAAAATTGCCACTAACAATGATGCTGTTGATAAACATCCTTGTGTATTCTTTCACATTACTACATTGATTTCTAATGGATGGATTTCTGAAAATGACATTGTGGCATCAGAGGTTATATTATGGTTTTAATTTAAGTAGGTATCATTTAGATTCATTTACAAAGACATCTGTAATAATTTACTACATCCTTAGCAATGTATGGGGACTACCTTTCCCTGTGCATTTTTGCCAGCCCTGGATGCTGCCTTTCTAAAAATGGTATCTCATTTTTTATTTTAATTTACCACTCTTCTCAGTGTTAATAATCTTTGTGTTTTCTTAGTGGCCCTCTAAATAGTCTTTTTCCATTTGCATATGCAGCCTCTGTGCACAGTTAGTGGTGTCAGATTGCTGGGTTCAATCTCTAGCTATGTGACTTTTGGGAAATTACCTCTTCTCTGTGCTGCATAACTCTGACCTGAAAATGGGGTTATACTAGGACACACCTTAGAGGGTTTTAGTTAAGATCAAATGAGTTATTGGATACAGTGTCTGTATTCATATGTAAAGCCTTAGGGATGATTGCCTGGCTCAGAGGGGAAACTGCTACTATTGCGCCATTGTTTTTAGTTTCAGTTTTATTTTGTAAATACATTTGAGAATCTCTCTTAGATTAGGGGCATTAACCATTTGTCTCTTATGTAAATTGCAAATATTTTTCCACTCTGTCCTTTTCTCCCAGACGCTATATATATATATATATATATATATATATATATATATATATATATATAAAAGTTTACGTAATTAACATCTCTATTTCCTAATATCTTCTGGATCTTGCTTACGAAGCTTACCCATACCAAAAGTCTCCTAATCAGTTCTTTTTTTATATCATAATCTTTAACCCAATCTAATGTACATTTTTGTATGTTAGGTAGCGTTTTGATACAAAGCTATTTAGGCAGGTGCCATATGTTAAACTTTCTTTTCCCATAGAGATATGAGATACCACATTTTTATATGTTAGTTTCCAATTTCTTCTTGGATCCACTGCTGTTTCATTGGTCTGGCTGACAGTCGAAGAGCTCATATGTTTTCTAAATGGTAGCTTAATAGTAATTAAAAAATATAGTGACAATTCACTATTTTTTATTTTTAATAATCATACATTTTAAATCATATCATTTATTCAAACAAACTTTAAATCATTTTATCCATATTAAAAGTGTGAGATTCTGACTTAAAAATGACATCTTGCTGATGGAATAGCCTCACATTGAGAAATGTGATCTGTCTTTTCATTTATTCAGCTCTTGTTTTAATTTGTCTTGCTTTAATAAGGTGTTATTGTTTCTTCATATAAGTTTTGAAACTTTCTTATTTATTTCCTAGATATTTCAGCATTTTGTTTATGTCTTAGTTTCTGGGCTGCTATGACAAATACCACACAATGGTTTGGCTAAAACAATGAGAATTTATTGTCTCATGGTTTTGAAGTCTGGAAGGCTTGCTTCATTCTGGGGTAGTTGTGCTCTAGCTGGCTGGCAATCCTTGGGTTCCTTGGCTTTCCTGTCACATGGTGATGTCCTCTCCTTTCTCTTCCTGGTTCCCACTGACTTCCTACTGGCAGCTCCTCCCAGGGCTTCCTCTTCCTTACCCTTATTCAGGCACAACCTTATTCAGTTTAACACAGTAACTAATAATAACATCTTCAAAGGCCCTATTGACAGATAGGTTCACACCCAGGACCAGGAGTTAGGACCTGAACATGGCTTTTTGTGGAGGACGTGACTCGATCCTCAACAGTTTGACTACTGCAAATGAGATTGTTTGAATATTTGTCTTTGTTTACTTGCTAGTCACAATATTGGAATAATTTGTGGTTTTCATGTTTGTCTTGAAGTTGGACAATATTTTAAATTCTCTTATCTTTAATTAAAATAAAATTATCTTGTGTTTTCTTAGGAATATTATCACATCATCTGCAAGTAGAATTTTTCCTTTCTTCTTCAGTATTTATACTTTAATAAAAAGGATTTTTTTTCTTATTTCACTTACAAGAATTTCCAAAAACATGTCAAAATAATGGTGATTGCAAAGATCCTGGTTTTTCTACTTTTAATAGAAAGTGATTCAGTATTTTACTATTTAATTTGTAGTTTGATATTGGTTTTCACTAATTTGCCATATTTCAGTAGTTTCTTAAGTTTTGTTACACTTTTATGGTCAATAATCACTTTATTTTATTACATCCCTTTTGAGAATCTGATATTTATATCCTTTAATCCATTAGTGTAATGATTGATGAGAGATTTTTCTAATATCAAATATTTCTTGTATTTCTGGAATATGCCCTACTGTCGTATTATTTTTGCTTTTGAGTGATTATTTTTGGGCCTACTTTATGAAATTTAGTATCTATATTCGTAAGCAAAGTTAGTCACAGTTTTTCTGTTTATTCTATATCAGATTTTTAAGGTTATGATAACTTCATAAAATGAATAGGATAATTTTCCAGATTTAACTTTGAACAGTGGAATTGTAAATCCATTTGAATCTCATGTCTTCTTAAATGGTAGATCATTAACCAACCTTCCAATCTTCTCAATTGTTGTTGAATTCTTCAGGTTTTCTGTTTTCTGCATTGGTGAATTTTAGTAATTTATATTTTGCTAGAAAGTCTCTTATAATTCTTAATTACCCTTGCAACTGTGGTCATGTTTCCTTTCTTTTTTTCCTTAGAGAAACCTCCCAGAAGTTTATTTATAGTCCTACTGGAGCTTTTGGAAAACAGATATTTGGACTTTTACTGTTTATATGATTTTTTTTTAGATTAATTCCAGTTTTTATCTTAGTTCATTATTCCTCCTTTTTTTTTTTAAATAGACTTTATTTTTAGGACAGTTTTAGGTGTATGAAAAAATCACTCAGGAAGTACAGAGAGTTCTCATATACTACCCACATATATTCTTATATACTACCCATATATATTGAAGGACATCTTGATTATTTGCAGTTTGGGGCAACTATGAATGAAGCTGCCATAAACACTCAAGTGCAGGTATTTGTGTGGACATATGTTTTCAGCTTATCTGGATAAATGCTTGGGAGTGCAATTGCTGAACTATACGGTAAGCTTTTGTTTAGCTCTGTAAGAGTGTCTTCTAAAGAGGCTGGTCCGTTATGCATTGCCACCAGCATTGGGGGTTCCTGTTGCTCCACATCTTCACCTGAATTTGATGTTATTAGTGTTTTAGATTCTATATAGGGGTGTAGTTGTAGCTCATTGCTGTTTCAGCTTACAATTACCTAACGATAAATTATGTTGAGTATCTTTTCATGCACTTTTTTTTTTTTTTTTGCCATCTGTCTATCTTCTTTGGTGGGGTTATCTATTGATATTTTACAAATTTTGTAATTGGGTTCCTTGTTTCCTTATTGTTGAGTTTTGAGAGCTCTTTTTATATTTTAAATACAAGTCTTTCTCAGATATTTGTTTTGCAAATATTTTCTCTTAGTTTATTATTTTCTGCTTTGTGGGTGTCTTCAGTCTGTGGTCCTGTGGGGTCATGTTGCTTGAGTTCTCTGAGGATTAAATTGAGGTACTTACCTGCCCTGCTCTTGTGAGAGCTTTTGTTCTCTGCTTATGGGAGAAATAAGCATTTGCAACTCACATACTGTGGCCTGTGTACAAGGGCCTGTCACTCTCTTTTCCAGTAAGGAAATTTCATCTAGTGGAGCAGCTGCAAGTGGAGTCACCATCTATCTGGTAAAGATTCCAATAATCTACTCCCTTTTCCCAGAAACTATCTGTTTTAGTTTTCTTGGCTGCTCAAGAAAATACCATGCAATGGGTTGGCTTAATGACAGGAATTTATCAACTCATGGTTGGTTTTGAGGCTAATAGAAGCCCAAATCAAGGCTTCATCAAGGTGATGCTTTCTTCCTGAAGTCTGGCACCTGGGGCTGGCTGCTGATGATCCTTGGTCTTGGGCTCCTCTGTCACATGACAATGAACATGGCGGCCTCTCCTGGCCACTCCCTTCTCTTCCAGGTTCCATCCTGGCCCAAGCATGCACATCACAGCTTGCGTCCCGGGCCCAGCGCTGAAATCCCACATGGCTACTGCTGTGGAGGCCGAGGCCAGTCCCCTGAATGGATTCTCTCTAATTCATTCTGTGTCTAGTGGTCAAAGCTCTAGGCAGGTGAAGTTACTGGGAAAAGCCTAGTACCTCAGCTGCAAGGGAGTCTGCATAAGTGAGCAATGGCCTCTCCAAACACCGAGGTGAGAGGTGACTGTGAGTCCCACCAGGTCCTTGGGATGTGTGTGGTTCACTTCCTTGATTCTCAAAAGCACTTTTCATTTGTGTGTGTGTGTGTGACCACACTGCCTTGTAACAAAGTATAGTGAGTAAAATTGTGTTCTCCCCCAAAAGAGCTGTCCAAGTCCAAGCCCACAGTCCCTGTGAATGAGACCCTATTTGCAAACAGGGTCTTTGCAGGAGTAATTAAACTAAGGACCTGGAGATTACATCTTCCTGGATTTAGGGTGGGCGTTAAATCTAGTGCTTCTTGTCCTTTGAGAAAAAGGGAGGGATATTTGAGACACAGACACATGGGAGAAGGGTACCTGAAGACAGGGGCAGAGAGTGCAGTGAGGCTGCCACAAACCAGGGAAAGACAAGAAAAGATTCTTCCCTGGAGCCTCCTGAGAGAGCACGGCCCTGCTGCCATCTTGATTTTGGACATACGGTCTCCAGAACTGTGAGAGAATAAATTTCTGTGGTTTTAAGCCACCGAGTTTGTGGTACTTTATTACAGCAGCCACTGGAAACTCATACACCGGTTTGCTTCATTCTTTCCTTCAATTCCAAGTCAATGGGCACTTCCTGTTCACACACAACTCTTGGTCCTTCTCCCTCCATTATTTCTGGGCAGCTCGCAGCCTTTGTGTTCTCTTAGTGAGCACAGCAGCAGGAGGGGCTTGTCTTCCAGTATTTTACTCACAAGCCAGACAGCACAGCCCTTCTCTGAGGGCAGCTTCAGGGGTCTCCCAGCAGCCACGGGGCAGCTGATCTCCAGGGTTTGGCTCAAGCCTTTGCTCTACTTGATGCTATGGAAAACCAGGCCTTTTTCATAAAGCACAAAGCCTTGGAAAGACTCTCCAAGAGCTCTCAGCCCCTTGCTTCACTGAGGTTCACTCCAGCCTGCCATCTTCCCAGAACTGGAGTGGGAGTTCGTCTTCAAAAAAAAAATCAACATTTCATTTTCTACCTTTTTATTTGGTGTATATTTCTCATGACATGGATTTTGTGAAGTTAATTCAGTTTGAAAAATTCTGATTTTTACCAGCTTGCAATTGTGTGGCCATGGGTCTGTAGCTACACACTTCAGCACCTCCAGAGGTTGTCAGTAAGAGCTGCATATTTGGGGCAGAAATTGATTTTCTCTGCAAATTCCTTCTCTGCCTCTCTGAGTGGCTCGAGGAAGCAACTGGGCACTCATGGAGGGAGGTCTGCATGGCATGTGCGGCCTCCATCTCTAAGGAGGCCTGTGTCAGGAAAGGCCACATCCACCCCGCGGTTGGCAGGGGCTTGTGGAGGGGGAGAGGAACCTGCTGTCCAATGACATGCCACCTCTGAAGACCCAACCCTCAGTGCAGGTCCTTTGGAGGGTTTGGACAACAGTGTAGACGCCCTTGGGAACACTGATGCTGAAGACCCCGGCAGGAACCACTGGCCAAGAGCTCAGCCTTTCCACACTCAGGCCTGGGCAGGAGACAAGTGGGACAGAGGCAGGCCATGGGCCAAGGGAGGCAACGGACCCAGTTACATCCAGGGTCTGAATCATGTTGTCGGCTTTAGCCTCAAATTACCCACATTCAGGCTGATTTTCTATTCTACCTTTCACTCAAGAGCAATATGAAACTGCATAAGAAAAAAAAAATCACATTTAGGTCACAAAGAGAAATTCTGTAAAATCTCTCTATTTATAGTTACAGAATTTGCAATACAGATAGTACCTTGTCCTGTAGGTCATCTTATCCAATCACTAATCATAATTTCAAGTGCTTAATTTCTTTGTGGAGATTGTGAAAAATTTAATAACATTTGTAAAAAGCAAAATAAATGGAAAACACGTTCCAGAAATTTGACTCTAAATTTTAAAGGATGATTTACTTTCCTTCTGATTATAATTATGACAATATGATTATACTTATTTTAAATATGTCTATTTTCAGCTCTTTCACAGTTTCTTTTAATATTTCATAAGTATTCCACTAAGCTTAAAATAAAACATCTTCCCTTTCCAGAATTTAAATTGTTTTCTTTTTACCATCCAGTGAGCCGGACATTATGAGCAAATCCATGGTATTTTAATAGTTTTCTTCATCTTCTTTTTTTTTTTTTTCCTTAAAATGACTCATGAGAATGACAAGGTCATGCATAAAGTATCCAATAGAGCAATTACCTGCCCTTTGGATCTTGCTGGTGGGGTAATGGCAGTGGGTGGCCTCTCAGCTTTCCATGGAAAGTTGGTAGCATCCAAAGGGCCAGGCTTACTTCCAAAAGTCTGTTTAATAGTCACCTTGGAGAATTAATTTTAAACTTTCTTGCCATGTTATCTTGATTTTTTTTCTCATTTAAAATCGGGTGTGATTTCCCAGTTCTACCTTTGAGCACCTTCAGCATTGTGTGGCTTTTGCATTCCTTGCTCCTCTCAATTTCTTGTTTTGTATAAACATCATGTGTGCGCTTGCTTCACTGTCTTATTATATGTTTCCACATCTATGGAGAATAAAGCTGAGTTTACTGTACTGCTGAGTACATTGTGGGATCTTACTAATTAAGAAGCATCCATTGAGAGGCCACTTGCTCTCTCCCACTGGCTGGGCTCTGTGCAGATGGTAAAAGCCCCCCGACTGGCCTCTCTCCTCAATGGACTGGGATCTTGTGGGGGATGAAGTAGAGATGGAGTGTGGTTAACACAGGGCTTCCAAGTGAGAATTCTCCTGGAAAATGTTAATAGAAGAGCCACAAGTAAGTGTTTTGTGTTCAAATAAATATGGAAGATGTCTGGCTACACAGGTTAAACAAGTGTCCCACTGCAGAACGTCTTAGAGCGTTTGTGTGCTAATGGGTACATGAGCTCTAAAGACACAGCGCTCTGTGGTGTCCACAGCAGGCAGGCCACTCGTGCTTCACCCTGCTGAAGCTGCCTGTCCCCAGCCTCCCTTGGTGGGGCTGTCCAAGGTGTCAGGGCAATAGCATTGACTGGTGGTGGTGTTGGGGGAGGGGGAAATGTGCTGGCCCATCCTGCAGATGTGGAGTTGAGCTTGAGGAATCTGTCCCACATCTTGGGTAGCTGTGTCTCCCCTGGGATTGGGGAGGAAGGAGGATCAGCTGTGCAGAGGGGCTGAGAGGAGAGGAGAAGGCAGCATCCTCACGAAGTCCAGTCCACACTGAGCACCGGTGCATCGCGGCTTGGGCCCTGGGGGTTCCCCCACCCTCCAGACTAACCCCCCTCAATTGCTCTGTCGGGGATGCACTCACCGTCCATGCTCCACTACTCTGAGGACAAAGGCTGGTTTTTGTAGAATGCCGTGGTTGAGGGTCCTGCCTCTAGCCTGAATCCTCATCCTACTATTTGCTGTGCTGCTTGAGGAGGTCACTTGACTTCTCTGTGCTTCATTTTCCTCATTTGTACAGTGGGACTAATACCCAATCACTCTCTCATCCTGCTGCTGTAAGCATGAATTGCAGTAACACTTTCACTTAGGTAAAAGCACTCAGGAAGCCATCTGCTACACAAGAACCTGATGTGACAATAATCCTTTCTCCGGGGGACAGTTTTCTCTGACCACCAGAAACAACCCTGTGACTCACCAGTTGGGAAAAGCTGAATTGGAGGGTAGTAGTCACTGGCCGAGCTCAGTTGACGTTTGCACAGGTTCTTACAGCCCTACATAGCAATCTCTCCCTGACTGAGGTTTGTCAGATCACTCCATGCTCACTCCATTTCTCCTCTCTGTGCAGTCCTCTCAGCTCTCACACTCAGTTGGTGGTCTGAAATTGAGGCAAAATTTCATTTCATTTCCATAAATATAATTTAGAAAATAAATCTATGCACAGACTCATGTAGGGCATTGTGAAGCTGAAGCAGAAATGGGTTTTCATTTTCTCCTCGGGTCCTGGCTGATCGCCCTCCAGGAGAATGAGGGAAAAACTGGAGGCACCAGCGAGGGGTGGGGGAGAGGGAGGAGAGGAGAGGGTGCAATGACTGAACTGGATGGGAAGCTAGGGGTGTCCAGAGGAGCCAGGGATGTCCAGCAGGAGCCAGCAGGTATTGGAGGAGTGGGGGGATGGGAGTGTGTGAGTCGGGTGTTGGAGGAGCCTTAGCACTTGGGGGTAAGTCAGAGGCATGGGGTGGGGGGGTGGGGAGGAATATCCAGGGGAGCCTGGGATGTGCCTGGGGTCTAGGGGGAGCCAGCTGTGTCCCAGCCAGCCAAGGGCAAGCCTGAGCATCCCAGGGTGTCAGGGAAAGCTGGGGTACACCCAGGACATGGTAGGAAGCAGAGTCGGGGTTCCCAGGAGGGAGCAGAACACTGTGGGCAGCCGGCTGCTCCCGGGAAGGCCCTGCACTGAGGCCGGGGCCACCTCCTTAAAACGGCGAGGTGGCATTGTTCATCCCTTATGCTCCCTGCCAATGAACCCTGCACCTCTGCTCAGCCCAGGGAGCACAGTCATCCCCCGCCGCTCCCCTCTGCTCCTACCCAGCCTTTCCGTCCCATGTGGGGACTGCACAGCCTGGCACACTCCCGTGTTCTCTCTGCCCAGAACCCCTCCCCATCAAGCCCCCTCCCCCACCTCCCTCACTGCTCCTGGGCCGTGGTGGGATGCGGGCAGCAGCTCCCCTCCCGGGCCTCCCTGCGGGTTGGAATGGCCCATCTGTGACCAGGTGAGCCCCGGGATGGAAACCTCATCCGCCCTACCCTTGACCCTCAGCACCTGAGCGGTGCACACAGTGGGCACGGGGCAGGCGTCTGCACACTGAGGCCAGTCCGGGGAGGGAGGGGGACCCCCAGATGGGCGGCTGGGAGCTGCCCTCGGGGATGCTGGCCCATGGGTGGGAGGAGGGTGAGTCATCGTCAAGGCCTGGAGTCTCTGTACAATCACTGCTCCTTTAGGGAAGTCATCAATGTCTGTTTTTAATTTTGTCTAATGTAAGGATCAATGACTGCTGATTATGCGAATCATAGATTAGGTCTTCAATTTTTAAATTCCTTGGTGATTCCCAGCAGGGCCACTCTTGAGTGTAAAGAGTAAGTATCCTCTTCCCTGATGGAGAGTTCTGTGATCAGGCCACCTGGGACACACACTGTGTGCAGGCGAACAGAAGACGTGCCCCCAGAGCGCATGTGCTATGTCGGCTACTGAGGTCCTGCCTTCAAGCAGGCCGCGAACACCACCAGTGCAGATCCTCTCTCAGGAGTGGCGTGGACGTTAGACAATTGTGCAGCCTTTTAGCTGAGTGTGTTTGCACGTGTTGTGTGTTAACACAGCAGGCCTGAATCCTGTCCTCAGGAAGCTGCTTGCAAGGTTGGCCTGTGGCGTCTGGAAACTTGGGTTTCAGGAATTTCCCCCATTCCTCAACTGTAAACCTGGCTGGCTGTGCTAACCTGTTTGCATAAATAATGTGTGCATGCTCAACACGTGCTCTCCTTATAAAAGTCAGCAATCTTGGCACACTCCAAGGAGAGGGTGCTTATGTGACCAGCCCCCAGTGGAAATCCTGAGCGCTGAGTCTCTCCTGGGCTTCCCTGGTAGGCAGCGTTTTGCATATGTTGTCACAATTCCATGTGGGAGGAAACACGTCCTGCAAACTCCACTGGGAGAGGGCTCTGGAATCTCACACCTGCCTTTCCCTGACTTCACCCTGTGCACCTTTTCCCTCTGCTTATTTTGCTTTGCATCCTTCTGCTGTAATAAATATGCTCGTGAGTACTGTTCTGAGTCTTCTGATCCTCCTGGTGGCCTGGGGAGGTCTTGGGGACCCTCCAACACGTTACTATTTGAGACACTTTGAGTCTCAACTATTTCAGTCACTAACAACAGTCAGATTTGTTATTCAGTCAACAACAGACAATAACAACAGATAACCTCTTACTGGTATTTTTAGTGAGGTTTGGTTGTATGGATATTATAAAGAAGGTAAAGGAGAAATTATTCAATTTAATATTTTTGCTTCAAATATTAAAATATTACAAGTGGGAATTATTTGAAGTCAGAAAACATTTTTTTGCTTTACTTTACATACAAAGAGAGATTGGCTAGGTATTTGATATCATGTTCCAATTTTTAGGCCCCAAATTACCATCCTGAAAAAACTGAGCTGTTTAACGACTTGATTTTTCTTTGACATTGAAATTTTTTTATTCAAGGAAAATTAGTTTTTGGCAATTCAATTTCACAATGCGTGTCACTTTAAATTACTTTCTCCTTGTAGATCAGAAAATTTTCATTTACTGCCTTAAACTCAGTGCCTTAAACTCTTATTTTGTGGTTCATGCTGAAGGCAGCGTACATCACAGTACCTTAACTTAAAAAAATAAAATTAAATTAAAACCACCATGTAAGATGGTTTCAAATTGTATTTTAATACCAGAATAACCAGGTTACCCCTTGAGCTTGTAGACTTTAAGGAGAATGCATAGATTCCAATTTATAGTCTAAAGCTATTGATGGGATTCATTACCCTACCTAATTCAAATTCATTTGTACTATAAGCTCTGTAATACTGTAAATAGTGTAAATATTGTAATAGTGTAAAACATTTTATTGCTTCAAAAGTGTTTTTTCTTTGTTTAATGGATTGGCCCAAAATATCAGTACATACCAAGGTGCAGATGGTTAAGTTACAAATGACTGCTGCTGACCATGTCTTTTTCTAAGCCTGTTTTTTAAATTAGAGAAGTTGTGGGTTTGCAGAAAAATCATGCATAAAATACAGAGTTTATGTATACCACCTTATTATTAACACCTCACATTGGTGTGCTAAATTTGTTACAATTGATAAAAGCACATTTTAATAATTGTATTGTTAACTATAGTTCATGGTTTAACTTAGGGTTCACTGTTTATGTCATACAGTTCTGTGGGTTTTTTTTTTTTTTTTTAATTTTATTCTAGTGACATATATACAACCTAAAATTTCCCCTTTAAACCACATTGAAATATATAATTCACTGTTGTCAGTTGCATTCACCATGTGGTGCTACCATCACCACCATCCAATACCAAAATTTTCCATCATCCAAATAGATCCATTTATGTGTAAAATCCCTAGTTATAATTCAGGTCTTTCTTTTTCCATTTTGCTATTTAGTATTTGTAAGTTATTTACCTTTTTTGGGCGTCAGTTTTTCTGTTAGTGCCTACTTTCATATGTATTTGGCTTTTTATATTGTACCGTATAGAGTCTCTCCTCATTTCTATCTGGATATATGTTCATATATTTTCCTTGTGGTTACTATGGGATTAAAATTTAACATCCTAAATATATGATAATCATATTTGATTTGATACCAACTTTACTTCGACAGTATACACACATAAACTTTTCCTGTGCCTTTCTGTCCCTACCTGCTGTTATTGTACTTGTTACAAATTATATCTTTGTCCATTGTATGTCTAAAACCACAGATTTATCATTATGTTTTCTGCATTTGCATTTTCATCCTTCTAGGAAGCAAGTTGTGAAGTTAACACCAAAAAAATACAATACAGTAGTACTGGCATCTATAATTACCCACATGATTACCTTTACCACGGGTCTTTATTTCCTTATCCCGCTTTGAACCGCTGTCTCGTGTCCTTTCTTTCAGTCTGAAGAACTCCCTCTAGAGCTCTTGTAAGGCAGGTCTGGTCGTGATGAACAAAACAAACCCCCCTCATAACCACAGTCTTCAAAAATTCGTCATATTTTGAAAAACATAAAAACAGGCTTTTATAAACTAAATCAAGAACATGAACCTATCCTTTTGATGATCTAAAATTTAGTAATAATTTAACAGTTCACTAATCACGAATATATTGCTGACATTTAAGTTGCCAGATTTAAAGTATTCAAAATGTGCAAACAAGTTGTGTTAAGACAGACAAAAAGATACTGCGCTGCAAGTATGTGTGTGTGCATATGTGAACATGTGTTCTGTGTGTACATGTGACCATGTGCATAGGTGTGTGCTACTGTGCGTATGTGCATATGTGTGCATGTGCACACAAGTTCAGGTGTTTTTATGTGTATATGCATGTGTGCAACTTGCACACAGACAACTGTGCATGCATGTTTATATGTATGTTTATGCATGTGTGACTGAATGCATGTGGGCACGTAATCTGGTGTGCACACCTGTGTGCATGTGTACGTGTGCATTGTGTGGCTCACTTGTGTGCATAGTTGCATGTGAGCATATATACGTGTGTCCATGCTTGTGTTTTTACATATGTGTTTTCATATATGCATGTGTACATGCATGGATTTACATGGATTCATGCATGGGCATATATGCATGTTTCTGAGTGTGAGCATGTGTACACCAGTGTATGAGTGTGCACGAGTAAGTGGCCTGTGTGCATGCATCCACACGTATGTGCCTGTGTGCTCATGTGCATGCATGTGCCTGCATGTTCATTTGTGTGCATGTGAGAATGTGCATGTGTGTGCATGTGTATCACTTCAACTGGGATCATTAGTTAAATTTCCCTGGCATCTCATGCAAGCACCTGTCTGAATCATGTCTCAATCAGCATTACCAGATAGGGAACTGCTAAGTCTCGCTCACCTTGAACAAAGTAGCCGTTTTAATAATGTGCATAGACTCACTAATACAAAACACCTCATGAAAACTGGGTATTTCTCCTGTGTTGTTGGTGGGCTTTGGAAGGACTGGCATTCTTATGGAATTTTTCATCTTTAAAATAGTAACTTACAGAATACCAAAGAAAAATCACAGGCTACATAAAATGCATTTTTTTTCTCTCTGGCAGAGGGAGGATGTTTGCATCTTTCTTCAAAGGAGAAAACTGTGTTTCTCTCTTATGCTGTCTGACCTAACACCCCAGGAGAAAATACTCATGCATCACTTTGATTACTTATGTTACAGCAACTTGAAATGTTTTGATGGGTGGTTAATACCATAATGTTTAAATCTCTAACAAGGGAGAGTAACCAGAATGCTGAGAAGTTGTGCTTCTGTTTATGGTCTGCACACCAAACTACTTATTATTTCAGTTCAGTTGAAGTATTACTCGAGTTCCAGTATTACTTGAGGCCATTTTTGAATAAAAATAAAGGACAGTATTGATTTTTTTTTTATTAATAAAGGTCTGGACTTTATTTAGGTCTCCTTAATTTTCTCCTAATGTCCTTTCCTTTTTCTGGGATCCCATTCGGCTCCACATCACATTTAGTCATCACATCTCCTTAGACTCCTCTTGGCTGTGATGGAGTCTCAGACTGGCCAGGTATTTTGCAGAATGTCCCTCAATTATGATTTGTGATTTTTTTCACATGATTACTCTTGGGTTATGGGTTTTGGGAGGAAGACCAAAGATTATGTGCCTTTCTCATTACATCACATCAAGGATACGTGCTATCACCCTCACTTATCACTGTTGATGTTGAGCTTGATCACCTGGCTGAGTGGTGTTTGTCAGGTTTCTCCACTGCAAGGTTACTCTTTTCTCCCTCTTTCCACAGAGCACTTTTTTAGAAAGAAGTCACTCTGTGCACTTAAGAGGTGGGGAGGTATGCTCCATCTCCTTGAGGGCAGAGTATCTACAGTAGGTATTTGGAATTCTTCTACACAGGAGAGTTGTCTATTCTCCCCCACTTACTTATTCAATCACTTATTATATCAGTGTGGACTCATGGGTATTTATTTTATACTTTGTGTTATAATCACACAACTTTATTTTTGTTCTCAAATTGCTCCAGCTTTGGCCATTGGGAGCTCTTTCTGTTGGCTTCTGTTCCATTGACACACCCCAATATTGTTGGGTTTTGTTTTTGTTTTCTGAGCACTTCCTTAATTTTTAGCACTACAAGGTGCTCCAGGTTCATATTATGTATTCCCTGCCCTAACCCTAGAATCACCCATTTCTCCAAGGAGTCCTGGTTTCTTTTATTGGAGAATGGTGTTAGAAACCAAGATCTGGGTGCTAGGTGCTCCCCTTGCTACTGGGGTGTCATTGATTATAGATACTTTCAGTTGATAGACAACAGAAATATATGTATGTATACCAGCCTGTCTATATGCACATATCTGTAAACATTTCTAATGCAACCATCTGTCTCTACATTAAGATAAACATGGCATAGTGCTGTCTCCAACTCTAATCTCTTACCACTTGGATCGTTCTAGCATCCACCCATTGCTTGTCTGTAACTTCCTGCTCCAACGGTGGGAAACCAGGCTCCCACCATCTGCCACCCATTTACTTAGTTGTTCAATTCTAGTACACATGCTAGCAGTATCGTAATTGTTAATCTGTACACTTATGGAAAACAACCTTATCAACTAGACTACAGTACTTATGTAATTTCTTTTGCCTTTAGTCTTACAGTCCCCATTTATTTCCAATTTACTGGGCCAGCATCTTCTCCCCAACTGCTACTGTTTCATATATTTGTAATACAGTTAGATTCTCTCATCACAGTCTGCATTTGATCTTGGGATTTCTGGCCTCCTAAATATATATTTGTAAATTTGTGTACATTAAGATTCACATTTTGTATTGTAAAATTCTGTGACTTTTGACAAATTCATGGTATCATGTGTCTACCATTACAGTATCATACAGAATAGTTTCATCCTCTTAAAAATTCCCCATGCTTGACCTATTTATATAGGTTTTTATATGGGTATAACTTTTAAGTTCCGTTAAGTAAATGCCTAGGTGTGCTTGCTGGGCTTTATGCTGAGACTCTGTTTAGCTGTGTAAGAAACTGCCAAACTGTTTTCCAAAGTGGCTATGCCATTTTGTAAGTGTTGATTGTTTCATTATAAGGCAGGAATCTACATTTTGTAAACACCTGAGATCAAGTTATAAAGTAGCATTGGATAATATAGAGAAGCGTGATTCAAGAATTAGCATATCTTTATTCTTGACTGTGAATGTTAAGTATGTCAGCAACATTAATCTTATTAAAAATGGATGAAACAATGATCCTTTAAGTTGCTCAATCTCTTTAAGAGTGGGATTTTAGGGAAATAACAGCAACATTTCCATTTATTTGCAAATATGACTAGGAATACTAATGCTAATATTTTTATTTTGAAATTTTCTATTAAATATTTAAAACCCTTACAGAAATAAATGGCCTAAATATGAAAAATATTCTTAGAAAACATTCTTAATAAATTAACTGTATTGTAATTTATATACCATTAGCAGATGAGAAGCAATGTAGTGATAATATAGAATAGATTTTAATTGTTACTGCTTTCTTAAATTTTAAGAACATATTTTCCTTTTGGATATTTTAAATTCGTTCATTCTCTACTTACTTTTAACTTAATGCTTTCAGTTTTCTGCATTGGTTTATGATTTTTAGGTTCTTAAAGACCCTCTAGGGAGATTTGTGTTCTGTGGGTTCTCATTTCCTTTTGTAACAAAGTTGCAATAGCCTTTGTCGGGAACTGTAGAGTGTCTGAGACTTTACCCTGCATGCAGGCTGATGAGTTGGCCTGGCTCACAGTTTCCTGGATGCTGTCAGAAGACACGAGATTCTCGGGACTGAGATAAGAGGCTTTGTTACCCCTGGCACAGCAGACAGCGCCAGCATAACTATATCTGGTGCCAGTTCCCGGGCCCCGATTCCCACAGGGTGACTCAGAGAGAGTCATTTGACACCTGTAAATGCAGGGGGCTGTGTGAGGAGAGGGACCGAAGCTTAGAGAACCCAAACCTACTATACAGTCAGTAAGCATCCCTGCCCTTTGCTCCAGAGGGAGATTTCATCTCTGTATTTCAAGGCTGGTTGTTGTACATGCTTGAAAAGATAGTTGGGAACAAAGACAGTCAAGGGTGGAAATGCAAGAGATCAGTGGAGAATCATTTTCCAACAGCCTCCTACATGTTCCTCCAGTTTTTTCCCAACTGTGCACTGATGCCTGATTCACCTTTCTAAAGCAGAATAGATATAACCCATTATAGCAAAATTAAAGATCAGTTTATGCCACTCCCATGTCCAGAAGCTTGTCATGGTTCTCCAGCATTTTCCAATTTCGATAGAATGACATTGTTTTGTGGTATTTATCACATTCTTTTAGATTCTTCTTTTAGATGTCTTTGTTTTCCCATGAGATTGTAAATGTCTTGAGGGTAGAGACCAATTTTTAATATTTTAATATTTCCCAATGTTCAGTATAGTAGCAGGTTTTTCAATATGTGCTGAATTGATATTTGTAGTTTTCTAAAGAAATTAGAAGTACATCTCATAGGGTCCAGAAATCTGACTTCTTTTTTTTTTATTGTGATAACACAGATGCAATGTAAAATTTCCCATTTAAACTCTTCCAAGTGTACAATTCAGTGGTATTAATGACATCCACAATACTGTACTGCCATCACCACTATCCATTGTCAAAACTTCTCCATCACCCCAAACAGAAATTCTGTGCCCACTAAGCATCAACTCCCTTTCCCTTCCCCTTCTCTGCCCCTGGTGACCTGCACTCTACTTTCTGTCTTTATGGATTTTCATATTCTAATTATTTGATATAAGTGGAATCATACAATACCTGTCCTTTTGTGTCTGCTTATTTCACTCAATATGATATTTTACTGTTTATTCATGTTGTAGCAAGTACCAGAACTTAACTCCTTTTTTTGTGTCTTAATAATCTTCCATTCTTTGTGTGTGCTATTGATTATCTTTTCATCTGTTGTTGGATGCTTAGGTTGGCTATTGTGAATAAGGCTACTATGAATATTGGTGTAAGAAATCTGACTTCTGAATCATCTTTCCTAGTGCATCATTGTATTAGAAGTTAGATTGCTAGATGCTATCAGAATCAAAACATCATTTACACACAGTCACATATATATCTCACATCAAGTGTGTGAAAGTTCAATTGTCTACTTCTAAAGATCCCAATTTAGCATATAGTCTCTTCTAGTTTGCTAATGCTGCTGGAATGCAAAACACCAGAAATAGATTGGCTTTTATAAAGGGGGTTTATTTGGTTACAAAATTACAGTCTTAAGGCCGTAAAGTGTCCAAGGTAAGTCATCAACAATTGGGTACCTTCAATGGAGGATGGCCAATGGTGTCCAGAAAACCTCTGTTATGTGGGAAGGCACGTGACTGGTGTCTGCTCTAAAGTTCTGGTTTCAAAATGGCTTTCTCCCAGGATGTTCTTCTCTAGGCTGCAGTTCCTCAAAATGTCACTCTCAGTTGCTCTTGGGACGTTTATCCTCTCTTAGCTTCTCCAGAGCAAGAGCCTGCTTTCAAAGGCTGTCTTCAAACTGTCTCTCATCTGCAGCTACTCTCTCAGCTTATGTGTGTTCTTCAAAGTGTTCCTCTTGGCTATAGCAAGCTCACTCCTTGTGTCTGAGCTTATATTGTGCTCCAGTAAACTAATCAAGGCCCATGCCAAATAGGTGGGGCCACACCTCCATGGAAACTATCCAATCGTATTTATCACCCACAATTGGGTGGGGCACATTTCCATGGAAACAACCTAATCCAAATGTTCCAACTTAATCCCCACTAATATGCCCCCACAAGATGGCATCAAAGAACATGGCTTTTTCTGGGGACATAAGATATACAAACCGGTCTAAGTATATATACTTAGACCCTTCATGATGCATGCATTCTGGATTAGGGGCTGCACTCAGCAAATAAAGAAAGCTAAAAGTACAGAACGGAGAGCTTGGCTTCCAACGCAATAGCAGGAGTAAGAATGAAGGCAATGCGGAGGCTCGTGGGATTGCCAAGGCTGCCAGGCTTGGCGTTGTGAAGGACTGGGGGCATTGGCCAACTGGAGTAGAGAGGAACATGTGCCGAGGAAAGGGGAAGGCTCTCCAGTGAGGGCCAGGCCTGAGTAGAGGCGTGGTGGTGGGAGGTGGAAAGCCCTGAATGCTGCTGAGTGTGATGAATCTGCCAGGCTCCCACAGGGGAAGCTCCTGCAGGGCAGGGAGGCAGTGGAGGGTGGAAAGGTGGGTGGGGCTGGGCCGCCTGCAGGGCTGTTTGCTTTTATACCTTTCAGAGTTTGTCTTCTGAGAGTTTGAATGGAGAAGGCTCCTGAATGCACGAGCTGTGTGCAAGCAGGAAGAGATGGCTCCTCAAGTAGGAGAGTTGTGGAGAATACAGTACAAGAGATATGTAGAAAGTGGTGGGCAAGGGAGAATTCAAGGAGCAGCATTGTGTAGCTCTTCTGCCTAGAAGGTGAGGGAGGTGTTACGGGAAAGAGGAGAAAGGGATGAGATTGCTGAAGGGAAAATGCCCCCCACAAGGAGTTGGAGTTGAGGCTGGAGACAAATGCCCTCCTCCTCCCTTCTGAATCCAACCAGTGCTCCCAGGCCAGTTCAGGCCCAGCCAGGGGCCCTGGCAGTCCACTGCTGCAGTCCAGAGGTTGGGTTTCCTGGGCTGGGGCGACCAGAAGGGTGGTGTCCGGAGCTGACCATGGTGCTGGAGGGATGCTGACCAGAGGCTGTGGGCAAAGCCAGCTGAAGAAGGACACCAAGCAGCACGGGGCCTCCCGAGTCCTGGCAGGGGCAGCCAGAAAGTGGGTAAGCCCCTGGGAGGAGCAGGGATGCAGGACGGAGCGGACAGAACCAGACCATCATGAGTGGAGAATGGACAGAACCTCACAGCAAATGAATGTGAGGTGAGAACAAAGCCAGTGGGAAGCTGGAGTGTTTTCAGGGGATCTGAGGTCCTGGTATTTTTCAACACGAGCAATGAAGGCTGGAGGTGAGCAAGGTGGGGGTGGGGGGCACAGTGGCTGAGGTTGGTCGGGGGGTGGGTACAGGGACAGCTGGTGGTGCAGGAGAGAGGCTTCAGACCTAGCTCTCCAGCTGGGCATGCAGCCTGGGGGCTTCTAGCATCTCCTCAACACCATAGTGCCGGAAGCTGGGGGAGTGGCAGGAGTCGCCAAGCAGTGAGGTGGAAAGGCAGATCACACGGAATACTGTGGGTCCTGAAGAGATAGTGACATTTCCCAACAAAAGAGGGGAGAGTCAGGTCTGCTGGTGAAGGTGACTGCAGCATCCAGTGGACCAGATTTAGTATTTCAAATTGCCAAAATACTATAGTAAAAAGTGTTTTTAACACATGTTTATTATAACCCAGTCAAAATCGATGTGTAGATACTCCTCCACCTGAGGGTTCTAGAGCTGGTGGCAGCCACGCTGTGGGACTGGTTTGCAAGTCCTAGGGTTGATGTTATTCCAGCACATCCCGGGAGGGCCAGTGCCTGGGGAGGGCTGTCTGACGGCCTGGGCTCACCCCCTCCCCTCTCAGCACTTCACTGTATCCAGATGACTCTCTGAGAGCCACACCATTCTCATCGATGATGATCATATTTACCCTCACCATGGTTCTGCAGCCTGCATATTTTCACATTTTAATTCTACAGAGGACACAGTGGCTCAGGAAGATTCATTAGTTACCCGAATGCTCACCAGTGAGTGGTGCCAAATCTTGTCCCTGTTTCTCGCTATTTTGAAGGTCATGGTGGTGGCTCAGACAGAGACGATTTGGAATCTGGCCTGAGGAAATAGACTGGGGAGACTTTGAGCAGTTTTTCATTCACACTTCCCTTGAGTGTCTGAAAGGGGAATTCTCAGGGTGCATTTATTTCAAGCAGTGAAAGACAGCCACAGGGATGAGCTGTGCGAGTGGGGACCCATCACCCTAGTTTCACTTACAATTACGTCAGCCTGATGGTGCTGTGGTGAAGGCGAGGCTTTCCCCTGCTTGAAGGGATCTCAGGCAGGCTCCCCAGGTGGGGGAACTGTTTTTTGCACCTGGGATCTTCCTGAGTCCCCTGCAATGCCATTGCACATGCACACACACATACATTCAGCCATTTATGCCCAAGGCCCTTTTGGCCCCAAGGTGTCAGAAAAATCTATGTTCTTTAAGCACAGCCCTTCCCTCTCTTGCCTCTTTGTAATTTTCTACTTCTGTCTGAGGGAGGGCCTGGGATGGGAACCTCTGAGCTCCTGGGGCTGCATGAGTGAAGTGGGTGAGCAGGATGCTCGGGGAGGCTGTGGGCGGGAGGGGGCTCCGCTGGACGGTCAGCCTCCTGAGGGGCGGGAAGTTAGACCCTGCTCTACCGACAGCCCTGGTGCTTCCTTCTCCACAGCTTTGCTCAAGGCCCCCAAGGAAAGGAGCTTCACAGAATCATGGTGGTTTAGCATTAGGCTCCCAGATTTTGCTAATATTGAATCTGCTAAGACGATGGTAAGAGGTGACCTGAGCAATTAGGACACATCTTTTCTGAAATGAGGCATAAATTCATGAAAAGGCAATATTGCAACATTATGCTTGGCCTTTTTGTCTTTCCTGAACAAATAAAGTAATGGCCCACTGTGGTTATATTACATCTGAAGAGCAGGTATGAAATACAACATATAAATGCGGCAATATAAAATTCTACATGAGTATGCATGGATTTCTTATGGGTATTGGAGAAAATTGTAATCTTACATTTTCCAGAGATTTTGCATGAACATTCTGACTTTTGTGTTAATTCATGTTCTTTTAAAAAGTTTTCTCCTTTCCTTTTTCCCTCCTCCTTCACTCCCTTCCTCCCCTCCCTCCCTCTAAAGTAAATTTCCCTCACAGAAATAACCAATATTCCATCCAAGATCATCAATTTTGATAGTTTGTGGTGAATATGCAAGCATGTACATGTATAGATGCTGTCCTTTTAAGAGATAAAGATAGGGACATACTGTATATGCTATTTGGAACCTTCTTTTTAAGCTTGAAACTTGAAGACAGTTCCTATCAACATTCATATATTCATATTTGCTGTCCCACTCTTTCATGAATGTGTTGTTTTCCATTCCATGGTGGACTTTATTTATTTACTTATTTATATTTCAGTTTTACTGAGATACATTCACATACCATGCAGTCATACAAAGCATACAATCAGCTGTTCACAGTACCTTTGTATAGTTGTGTGTTCATCATCAAAATTAATTTTTGAACATTTTCATTACCACACACACAAAAATAATAAGAATAAAAATTAAAGTGAAAAAGAACACTGGTGCCTTTTTCTTTTCTTTTCTTTTCTTTTTTTTGCCCCCATTTTTCTATTCATCCATCCATACACTGGACAAGGGAGAGTGTGATCCACATGGCTTTCCCAATCACATCGTCACCCCTCATAAGCTACATTTTTATACAGTGGACTCGTGTTACCCTTGTACATATTGGAGACCTGTGCATGTCTTTAGACCAGTCTTAAAAGTGGACTTGCTAGTGTGAGGGCGCTTGGTTGTTTAATTTGCTCCTGGTTGCTGAATTGCCCTCTAAATAAGGTGCACTGACTCGTCTTGTCCCACAAGGGATGAAGATGTCTGTTTTCTAAACCTTTACCCATCCTGTACTATTTTTTTTTTTCTATCTTTGCCAGTTTAGTGTGGAAACGTGTTACCTCACTCTACAATTATAGCTTAGGTACTACTTGTAGGGTGGCAGTTGGTTTGTTTATGGCCCCACCCCACCTTTTGTAAATGTGTGTCTGGGCACAGCCCATCAGGACAACTTTCCCACAAACCCTGTCCCTCTCGCCCAACCGTGTCCCAGGAAAAGCCCAGCCTGGCTGGGGCTCCCCTTGCTGTGATATCTGCAGGTTTCACCTGGACTGAGATATCTGAGCAAAAATGAGAGTTTTTCCTCTATTGATGTAGTTAAGATTATTTCCTCAAATATTTTATTATTTTATTTGGGTTATTTTGCTTGGATGGTTATTGGCAGGGGTCCCCGTGTTCAGTTCTTCCTGCATTCTCCTTTGTCCTTGGCAGTTGGGGCACAGTGATCACCCCACTTTTCCTGTGCCTCTTGGAGGCTCCTTTTGCAGTGGGCATAATCAACTCCTCATTTATCCATTGGGTAACTTTGTATCTTTGTTTTACTATTAACACATCTAGTCCACTGACAGAATGATTTTAAGACTGGTAGAACGAAACTCACCTGGCATTTAAAAATACATAACATTTGCTTTTAGTAGTTTCAGATTTTTTTCATAAATATTCAGTGAATGATTGTAGCCCTTTTAGTATTTGTGTTACTATGCTAAGCATGTCAGGTATCTCCTCCAGCTTCACCTGTCTTTTGTCAACAGGTATCAAGATGATAATTCTTAATTATCTTGCATTAGTTGTTATACTTTTAATAATGAATTCTATTTCCTCTGCAGTCTTATTCATTATTTTTAATGCTCATTTCATATTGCATCCATCTAGTTCTGTGTATAAAATCTTTTTTATGTTCTTTATTGCTTTTTTATCTTTTTAGAATAAACCCTGTGCCTATCTTTTCTCTATAAATTATAAATGATGCAGCATACAGCTATTTGTTTCCTACTGGCTCTAGTTTAAGAGGTTTCTTTGTAATCTTTGATTAGTACTTTCTAAAGACACCCTCTATTTGTTATTTCCAGTATTTTCAGTATGAAATATGTGTGAGAAGTGTCTTTCTTTTACATCGAAATTTCAGTGTCTGACCAGCACACTGCCATAATTACACATCTTAATTATCTGGCTGGTATTTTCTCCTGGTTAAAGCTTTGAATGAAGGTGACATGGTTCCCTTTGATAAGTTCTCCTACCTTTTATATCTCATTTTTTTTCCATTTTTAAAAACTTTTTGTGGGATTTGGGTGACTGAGGACATTTTCTCCCATTTGTGTGTCCACTTGAGTGTGACTGACCCCATCCCCTCCTCCCATGTTATGTCTGGGGAAGGGGTGCAGGTGAAGAAGTCAAGGGTGTACCCCTTTCCCAGGCCCTAGGGAGCTGCAGCTCAGAAGAAGGAACCAGGAGTAGACAGAGCCAGGGGATACGTGGGCTCAGGGAGATGAGGGCCTGGGGGAGACGAGGGCTCAGGGGAGATGAGGGACCAGGGGAGACGAGGGCTCAGGGATATGAGGGCCTGGGGGAGATGAGGGCTCAGGGGAGACGAGGGACCAGGGGAGACGAGGGCTCAGGGATATGAGGGCCTGGGGGAGACGAGGGCTCAGGGATATGAGGACCCAGGGAGACGAGGGCTCAGGGAGACAAGGGACCAGGGGAGACGAGGGCTCAGGGATATGAGGGCCTGGGGGAGACGAGGGCTCAGGGATATGAGGACCCAGGGAGACGAGGGCTCAGGGAGACAAGGGCCCGGGGGATATGAGGACCCAGGGAGACAAGGGCCCGGGGGATACGAGGGCTCAGAGAGATGTGAGCTCAGGGTCACAAGGGCCGTGGGGAGATGAGGGCCCAGGGAGATGAGAGCCTCACATCCCTTTCAGACATGCGGTAACAGGTGCAGCTCTGTACTCCACTCCTGGGCCTTGCTGCTAAGCTGGCCACAGACCCCTGCACAGACATCCCCTTTTGTTTCCCTTCGCCTGTCTGGAGAACCACCCCTCGAGAAGCCACTGTGGACCACAGCCCACACCTGTCCTGACCCAGGAGCCCTGTCTGGTGCTCTTTATTCCTGGCAGTGTGGGAGAGACAGCCTTGGTGAGGGCCTGCACCGAGAAGCCACCTCACCATGTTCTTGGGGGTCCTGTGGGGGACTTTAGAGAAAAGTAGGTTTATGGTGGAGTTGGGGCATCTCAGGCAACGGGGAGGCTGGGGGTGGGCTGGGGTGACCGAGGCCTGAGTCAAGGGGGCTGCAGGCAAAGCAAAGTGGACCAGGAGCGGCCTCGCATGTGTTACTCAGAGTGAAACACCTGCAGTTCCGAAGTCGCATTGAGGCGATTCTGTCGAAGGGAGGGACTGTGCGTCCACAGGGAATCCTGTACGCTTCACATTTCCTTCTGTAATCAAAAGACAGTTTACTCTGTTGTTCCTATTGAATTAGATATTACTTGGCATTTTAGGAAAATGGAAAGCAAGGTAAGAATTTTATGTCCAATTATTTCTGAACTTGAAATTGTCAAAGAAAATGCTGTACCAGACAATGTGAAACAGGCAAGGGTGCCTTTGTTTGTAGCTACATGGGAGGGGAGAGAGACTGGACCTCAGCTCCCAGGAAGGTGGAGGGTGGTTGAGTTTTACAGTCAGGACGAGGGCAGTGGGAAAGCACCAGGAAAGAGGGGTGGGAGGTCAGGGTGGGGCTGATAATTTGGAAAGCTAGTATCTGAAGTCATCTTGTTTTCCTTTCTTATCTGCAGTTTTCCTTTCTTATCTGTTGTTTTTCTCTGCACTTCCTTGGCTGCAAGGTTATTGGGGAGCAGTTGGGGAGCATTTGGGGAGCCAAGGAGCAAGGCCAGCAGCTCACTCAAGACAAAGAAAAATAATCCTGGTCAGAATGGTTAGTAATTTAACTAAAATGATAGTCCCATGGGACAAAGTAGAACACATCTATTCAAATGCAGTTTATCATACAGTTATCTTTAATTTATCTCTTCGCTAAATGAAAGAGTTTTTAAAAGTTTTATTCTTCTTCTTATCAATAGTGAAACCCATCATGAACTTCTTTCCGGAAACAAGTGCCACCGTTGTATTACATTTAAGTGAGATTAATGAGGGATACAAGCTCATTTGCCCACATTTGTATCACATAAGAGATGTAATTCTCTGCTTTTGCTGGTAACTCAACAAGAGAAAGTATTTTCTCCCAAGCACTTTTCATTTTGGAAACGATTTACAATTTTATAATTGAATACTTAAAGATTAGGTACATATTCTTCTGTATTTTGTGGTTGAAAGGAATTTGGATATTTTTATGGGCAGAAGTCATGACTGATGTGGATACATGAAGACCTCTGTACGAGAAGCCACCTGATTGACTGTGGCTCTTTACTCCGATACTCATCTCGATGCTCATCTCGTGGTTAAGATATGTACTTCACTCTGAACACAGCATCAGTTAATGCAAATACTCAACTTCTATGGAATGTCAAAAACCAACTTTTAGATCTTTTGTATGAAGTTGTTTGAAATAAAAGGGAAGCAATTGGGGCTGTGTTCTGTCACCACTGTGTTCTCTGACCACGGGTCTGTCCTGGGGAGGGGCTGACATTTACTGAGACCTCCTGCCCACAGGACCTGGGCCGGACCTTTGACCTTCTTATTTGATGCCATATGAGGTCTTACTGGCTTCATTTTATAGTAGCAATGAGGTCCACATGGTTGATGTGATTTGGTCATGAAGATGAAATTAAAAAATGGTAGAGGGGTATGTGCATCACCCTCTTATTTGGGGGTTATCCCACCCCAGACACACAGCTGTCCAATTTTGCACCTAGAGAGAAAGAGAAGATGAGCCTTCCTCACAGAACGTTGAAAGCTATGAAACAGCACTACACCATTTTCTTTTCTCGATTGACTTACAAATTGAAAAAAATCAACATATCTGAGTTTCCTAAGCTTCAAAAGTTGATAACTTTTTGAATTGGAAGAGTTACACTGGAATGGGATGCAAAAGAGAGAAAAAATAAAGCCATTGTTCCCAAAGAAAATGAGCACCGCAGAACAGTGAGATTTGGCATCATGCAAGAAAAGAGAAGAAATCTGGGAAATAGGGAGGTGGGGAGAAGGGTCTGTATAGACAAAAGGACACTCACTGGAGGTGGAGAGAGCCTTACATGGTGGAGAGGGCTGGGAGGAAGGAGCTGCAAGCCTGGAGATTGGTGGGGCTGGACAGGGGATGGCACGAGGGTGTCGAGCACTTCCCCTCAGGGTTGACATGGAGGTGGATGGAGAGACAGAGATGTTGAGGAGGAATGGAGGAAAACTGAGGCATTCTGCCCAAAGGACTTGCTTCATTTAGTCCAGCAGAGAGAAGGTCTAGAAGACAGTGGGAATGACCAGGCATTCATCATCACAGAATGTGGAAAATGCACAGCAAAACATGGGTTTTGGAGAATTCCTTCCCACACGGACTCCTTTCTCACCACATCTCACCAGTTCCAGCTTCACCGGCCTACCTGAGGTCTAGTCCCAACTTTCTAAGACCCCTTTTCCCCAGTGCCTCCTTGTGGTGAATACACAGCTCACCCCCTTCCCCTGCTTCAGGACATGTCTTCCCCTTTCCTGCAAAGCTTGACATGTTTCTCTAAATATCCAGACCAGAAACTTCTGGGTCACTGAATGCCCATGCTATAACCTCTCTCTGCCCTCCTGCATTGTTTTCTAATCCATAGTATGTGTAGACAGTTCTAGCTGTTGGCAAGGTTCTCTTTACAGGTTCCCTTCTTGGTTTCCTGGGGATGCTGTAACAAGTACCACAATCTGGGTGGATTAACACAGCAGACACGTATTCTTTCACAGTTCTGGAGACTAGAAGTCTGAAATCAGTGTGTCGGCAGGGCCACACGCCCTGTGCAACCCATGGAGGAGAAAGCTTCTGGTGTTTGCCGGAAGTCCTTGGTGTTCTTTGGCATGCAGCTGCAGCACTTCCACCTCTGCCCCTGTGGTGACATGGCCGTTTTCTCTCTCTAAGTCTGTCTGTCTGTCTCTTCTTATACAGACACCAGTCATATTGGATTTAAGGGCCCATCCTGCTCCCGTATGGCTTCATCTAACTTAACTCATCCCTGTTTCCAAACAAGGTGACATTCACAGGCACCGGCTATTAGGACTTCAACGTGTCTTTTTGGAGGACGCAGTTCAACCCATAACATCCCCGTTTCCCACACAGGTCCTGGTTCAATACTTTCTGCCCCAAGGGAAGAAGGTGAGTTCTTCCCCACAGGAACTAATCATCCCTGTTCTCTCTCTTCTCCGTACCGAAGCCCCTGGTCTGTTCCTGACATTCACCACCCCCTGCCATGTAGATGTGGATTACACATCCTTCCCAAAGCCTGTGCTCACTGATAGTTTGACTTGCTGGAGCAGAGATGACCCGTCTCTTCCCTTCTTTTATCTCCTGCACCTCCATTCATGAAGATTGAAGTTGCACTTACCCACACGTGAGTGGGAGGGGGGTAGATTGCTGAGTGAGTGTGTGTGGCCCACTGCCGTCACTGTGTCTTTGGAGTAAAGCAAAGATGAGTGAGCAATTATCCCAGTGAGTTAAGAAAATTAGAAATCGCCTTTGCCTTCTTATCTATATAACTGCAGGGGAGGATCCCTCTCCCCACCCTCAAGTGAACCTCTCAGATTGTTTTCCACTTCCTTCACTTGTGCCAGTTTGAATGTATCGTGTCCCCCAAATGCCATTATCTTTGATGTAATCTTGTGTGGGCAGACGTTACCAGTGCTGATTAGATTTCTTTGAGTGTTTCTTTGGAGATGTGCCCCACCCAACTGTAGGTGATAACTCTGATGAGATAATTTCCATGGAGGTGTGGCCCTATCCATTTAGGGTGGGCCTTGATCAGTGGAACCATATAAATGAGCTGATGGACAGGGGGAACTCAGTGCAGCTGTGAGTGATGTTTTGAAGAGGAGCTACAGCCAAGAGGGACACTTTGAAGAAACCACAGGAGCTGCAGATGAGAGACATTTTGAAGATGGCCATTGAAAGCAGACTCTTGTTCCAGAGAAGCTAAGAGAAGACAAATACCCCAAGTGCAACTAAGAGTGACATTTTTGAGGAACTACAGCCTAGAGGGGAACTTTCTGGGAGAAAACCATTTTGAAACCAGAACTTTGGAGTAGACGCCAGCACATGCCTTCCCAGCTAACAGAGGTTTTCCGGACACCATTGGCCATCCTCCAGCAAAGGTACCCGATTGCTGATGTGTTACCTTGGACACTTTATGGCCTTAAGATTGTAACTGTGTGACCAAATAAATCCCCTTTATAAAAGCCAGTTCATTTCTGGTGTTTTGCATTCCAGCAGCATTAGCAAACTAGAACAGGTGGGATCCAGGTCCCCCAGTCTCTCAACCCTTCCACACTCTAAGGGGAATCCTGTCCTGCCCTCTTCTCTAACTCAGCATTCAGCCCAAGGAGGTGGGTGCAGGACACATGCCCACGTGCATCTGTGACTTCCTGGATTTCTCCCCAAACTCTACTTATTCACCCCATAGCACTGTATTTCCTTTTGGGTGGGAAACCCCCCCCCCTTTTTTTCACATCTTGTGCACTCTATATGTATCTATGACTCATGATAAAAACTTCATAATCTTTTGGGCTCCTGGACTTTGGAAACTTTATACAAAATACAATAAACAAAAATCATTTCTCTCTCAAAAATTCTAGCTCTTCCAAATGTAAGCCTACGATGGCATAAACCTATTTTGTAGACAAAAGCTGAGCTGTAAGCCCTCTGCTCTCACTTCTCTGTGACCCTCCACCCCAGGTGTCCGGGGGCATGAGGCAAATGCCTTAGGGGATGTGTAAGAACACAGCCCTATGCAAAGTTAGTCAGGCATCACGCACATATGAGCTCTGTCTAAAAGTTATTATTTTGTAACTGTTTTCTCTCTGCCTCAGATAAATTCCTTTGTAGTTACCCTGTGGACACAAGGATCAACCATTCTGCCCAGGAGGCCTAAAGGAGAATGAGGTTGGAGGTTACCAGCCCTAGGGGTCCTCTTGCTGACCTCCAGCTCTCTCCCTCTTGTGAGCCTGCAAATCTCACCGACCGCAAGGGTCACCCGGGCTGCTTCTGCTCTCCCCAGGCCCTCCAGTGACCCCTGATGCTGATTTCTCTGCCACTCCCCCTCTGACTGGGCACCCCCTTGTGCACCTGCTTACCTGGGGCCTCCCCGTGATGTCTTGGGCCACTTGCAGCTCTGCTCATCCAGACCACAGCACACCTCTACTCTCATCCAGAGCTGTGCACAGCACCTCCTGGAACTACCCACCCCTTTCTTCGTGAGCAGACTCTTGGGTGTCCTCGCAGGGTCCTTCTGCCCACTCCCTTCTCCCAGACTCTGGAGCAGGCCAGCATCTGGGGAGCCTCTGGGTGGGTCTACACATTCAGCTCTGACATCTTCAAATTCTTAAGAATTTTTGAACCAGGAGCCTCCCATTTTCATTCTGCACAGGCTGCCCTGTGGATTGTGAGGCCATTTCGACCTGTTGGCTCCACCTGGGAAATAGCTCATAAACCCATCCGCTTCTCACGTTTTACCACAACTGCTGAAACACATGGGTCTTCCTCTTGGGTCTCCCTCTCGGCATTTGTAAACACAGCGTTTTCAACATAAAGTTTTCAAGATGGCTTTCCATTGTGTTAAATATCGGGGCTGACCCCAGGGTCTGCTCTACAGGCTCTCACATCTGCATCCTCACCAGCCCCCCGTCCTTCTGGTCCCCACCATGTGGCTCCCTCACACCGGCTCTGTGGGCTTCTGATCACCTGCCGTCCCTGTCCAGGGCAGGGCTGCTGCTCTGTGGTAATTGCGACAGGGATAATTAAATAACCTGCCATGTAGCTGTTTGCTGTCTGAGTATCTTGCTAGGATGCAAGCTCAGTGGGGTTCTAGGTCCTGGGAACCTGGCTCAGGGCTTTGTGTCCACTGGGTGCTACATAAATATTTATTAAATGAATGAATGAATGAATGAATGAATGACTCTGGAACTGGCCTAGCCCTGGGGTTGATGTCTGGGATGTTAGGCTTGTTGCCCCTGTGGTCCCTGCTTCTGCCTCCTCATTTGAGCAGAGCCTGAGTGTCTTCCTTTCTCTGGGTTTCAGTTTACTTCACCTAAAAATACGAGGTTGAACCAGATGGTTTCTGCAGTCCTTTGTGGTGCTAGCATTCTATGGTTCTATTTTTGTCAAAGCCCCTTAGGAAAGAAATCTGCAGTGTAAATAATGAAAATGACAAAGAACATTCTGTATGAAAGTGTCGTGGGCCATTCCTTTTATTCACTCCTAGGAAATGATTCTATTCCCACCCCCATGAATTTGGGCCTTTTTGACTTTCTACTTCACAAACTCAAATGGGCAGCTTTTCTTTGTTAAGTTTCAAGAAGACAGGAAGGGATCTGATATTTTGAAAATGGCTAATTATACCTTCCTTGTGTGTAATTAATTGTTGCTTATGTACAACTTGTGTTAAAATTCACAGTCAGTGAGCAAAATACAAAGGTTGTTTTCAGAACCCTTTATAGTAGACAAAAGTAGAGGGTAACAGCATGCCGCTCTAACAATTTCTGGTGACAGTGTTTGTGGATTTCTCGGTGAAATTATTTTTTTTTTCAGATTTAACCAGGAAACCATTTTTTTTTTTGAATGTTGCCATATTCTGCCATGGTTCCTTTATTTTTTAAAAAAATCAACTTTATTCAGATATAATTGACATACAATAAACTCCATGTATTTAGAGTGTAAAATTTGTTAACTTTTGATCTATATGCACCCCTAAAACCATTACCACAACTAGGATAGTAAACATCTAACATTTCCTCCTGCCCCTTTGTAATCCCACCCATCCCCAATCCCACCTCCAACCAATGTCAATCTGCTCTCTGCGACTAAAAATTAGTTTTTATTCTATAGAGTTTTACGTAAATGAAATCATATGATATATACTTTCAATCTGGTTTCTTTCATTCATAATAATTATTTAAAATTCATATATGTGTATATCAATAGTTCATTCCTTTTCGTTGCTGAGTAGTCTTCTATTCCATGGATATACCACACTTTGTTTATTCATTCTCCTCTTCATGGACATTTAGGCTGTTTCTGGTGTTTGGCTGTTATAAACAAAGCTGCTATGTATGTTGAAGTCTTTGCGTGGATGCATCTGTTCTTTTGTCTAAATACCTAGGAGTGGAATGGTTGGATCATACAGTAGGTGTGTACTTAAATTTTTAAGAAATTGCCAGCTGTTTCCCAAAATGGTTGCATCATTTTGCAATTCCCACCAGCAATGTGTGAGAGCTTCCATTTCTCTGTTTCTTTGTCAACACTTATTATTGTCTGTCTTATCTGTTATATCCATTTTAATGGGTGTGCAATGCTTCCTCATGGATTAATTTGCATTTCTCTATTGACTAGTGATATTGGGAGTCTTTTCATGAGCTTATTGGCCATTGTGTATCTTATTTGGTGAATCATTTGTTCAATATTTAGCCCATTTTGTTTTCTTATCAAGTTTTCAAAGTTCTTTGTATATTCTAGCTGCAAGTCTTTTATGAGATATGTGCTTTGAAAATATTTTCTCCTGTCTGTAGCTTGTCTTTTCACTATTTTAACAGTGTCTTTTGATGAGGAGACACTTTTGATTTTGATGCAGCCTAATTAGTCAACTTGTTATTTTATGAATTGTGCTTTTGGTTTTATAGCTTAGAAATCTTTGCTTATCCCAAGGCACAAAGACTTTCTCCTCTATTTTCTTCTAGATGTTTTATATAATTAGGTTTTACATTTAAGTCTTTAATCCATTTTGAGTTAATTTTTGTATATGCTATGAGGTAAGGATATAATTTTGTTGTTTTGCATATGGGTATCCAATTGTTCCAGCAATGTTTCTTGAAAATGCATCGTGTTCCCACTGCATTGTCTGTGTGCCTTTGTTGTCCGTAAATATTTGTGAGTTTATTTCTAGACTCTGATTTGTCTGTCATTACAGCAATACCATCCTGTTTTTGTTTACTGCAGCTGTATAATAACTGTTAAAAACAGGTAGTCCTCCATATTTGTTTTTCTTTTTTAGCATTGTTTGAGCTATTTATGTTCTTTGGAAGGCAGCTTTGCTCACCACTATACCACCAACACTGCACTGTTTACGTTCTTTGAAAGAATCAACTTGTCAATTTTTACACAAAACTTTGCTGGGAGTTTTACTGGGATTGCTCTGAATCCACAGATCAATTTTGGAGAATTGACTTCTTAGCAATATTAAGTCTTCCAGCCAATTAGCAAGGTATATCTGTTCATCTATTTTGGTCTTTTTTTCATTTATCTCAGCAATGTTTTATGGTTTTTAGTGTACAGGTCTTCCATATTTTTGTTAGATTTATCACTATTTCATATTTTTGATGCTGTTATAAATGTTATTTTTTCAATTTCAATATGAGATTGTTCATTGTTAGCATATAGAAATATAATTTATTTATACATATTGAACTTATATCCTGCAACATTGCTAAACTGACTTATTAGTTCTAGGAGCTTTTTCTTTGTAGATTCCATCGGATTTGCTAGGTAGACAATTGTGTTGTCTGGAAATAAACATAGTTTTACTTCTTCCTTTCCAATTTATTTGCCTTCAATTTATTTTTCTTGCCTGATTGCACTGGCTGTAACCTCCAATAAAGTGTTGAAGAAAAGTGATGATAGTAGATACTTTATCTTGTTTCTGATCTTAGCAGGGAAGCATTTAGACTTTCACCACTAAATATGATGTTAGTAGTAGGTTCTTTGTAGACATCTTTTATCAGTTTGAGGAATTTCCCTCTATTCCTTGGTTTGCTAGATTTCTTATCATGAATGGGTGTTGGGTTTTTCAAATACCTTTTTTGCGTCTATTGAGATTATCGTATATTACTTTTTTCTTTTGTAGTTTGTTAGTTTAGTGAATTATGTTGATATTTCAACTTCTAAAGCACTCTTGTATTCCTGGGATAAACTCCACTTGGTGATGATATATTATGCTTTTAACACATTGTTAGAGATTTGCCAGCAGTTCGTAAAGAAATTTTATATCTATGTTTATAAAGGATTTTGGTCTGTAGTTTTCTTTTCTTTTAGTGTCTTTGTCTGGTTTTGGCAACAGGGTAATACAGGCTTTGTAGAATGAGTTGGAAAGTATTCTTTTTTATTTAATTTCTTGCAAGAGGCTGTGTAGAATGGGTATAATGTCTTCCTTAAATGTTTGGTACAATTCACCAGTAAAACCATATGAGCCTGGAGTTTTCCTTGTGATAAGGGTTTTCATTACAATTTCAATTTCTTTAATAGGTGCAGGGCTACTCATGTTATCTATGTTTTTTTGCAAAAGCACTGATAATTTGTGTCAAGGAATTTGTCAGTTTTATCTCTATTGTCACATTTACTGGCATAAAATAGTTCATATTATTTTCTTATTATCCCTTAAATACCTGTAGAATCTATAGTGCTATCATCTCTCAATTCTGATTTGATCATTCATATTCTAGTTTTTCCTGACCAGTCTGGCTAGTTTATCAATTTTATTGATTTTCTGAAAGAAATTGCTTTTGTTTCATTGATTTTTCTCTATTGCTTTCCTGTTTTCTATTTTAGTAATTTCTGCTTTTATTTTTATGATTTCCTTTCATCTACTTACTTCGCTTTACTTTTGACTTACTTTTTCCTTCTTATTTATTTTTCTTTTTCATTTCTTAAGCTGGAAGCTGGGACCATTGATTTGAAACTTTTCATCCTTACTAATATAGTGTTTAGTGCTATAAATTTTCTCTTAAGAACTACTTTAATGGCTTCCTATAAATTCTGATTGTGCTGGTTTGAGTGTATTGTGTCCCCCAAATGCCATTATCTTTGTGTTCTTGTGTGGGGCAGAAGTTTTGGTGCTGGTTAGATTTGCTTGGAATGTGCCCCAACCAGCTGTGGGTAATGATTTTGATGAGATGTTCCCATGGAGGCGTGGCCCCGCCCATTCGGGGTGGGCCTTGATTAGTGGAGCCATATAAATGAGCTGACTCAGAGAGAGGGAACTGACTGAGTGCAGCTGGGAGTGATGTTTTGAAGAGGAGCAAGCTTGCTAGAGAGGAACGTCCTGGGAGAAAGCCGTTTTGAGGCCAGAGCTTTGGAGCAGACGCCAGCTGCCTTCCTAGCTAACAGAGGTTTTCCGGACGCCGTTGGCCATCCTCCGGTGAAGGTACCCGATTGCTGAGGTGTTACCTTGGACGCTTTGTGGCCTTAAGACTGTAACTGTGTAGTGAAATAAACCCCCATTTTATAAAAGCCTATCCGTCTCTGGTGTTTTGCATTCTGCAGCATTAGCAAACTAGAACACTGATACATTGTGTTTTCATTTTCCTTCAATTCAAAATATTTTCTACCTCCTTTTTGATTTCTTCTTTGATACATTGTTTATTTTAAACTTTCTTATTTAGTTTCCAAATATCTGGGAATTTCCCAGGGATCTTTCTGTTATTGATATACAACTTAATTCCATTGTGATCAGATAATATACTTTGCATGACTTGAATCTTTACACCAACCTGTGAGGTCTCATGTGCTCTGGCCCCCTTCTGTCTGACCTTTTCCCTACCATTCTTCCCTGCCTCCTCCAGCCTTCTTGATGTTTTTTGAATGTTCTAAGCCCCCTACTGTCCCAGGACCTCTGTACTTGCTATTACCTCTCTCCGGACCTTAGTCTACCATTTGTGCACATGACGACTCCTCACATTTCCAGCTTCTACTCAATGTCACTTATCAGAGAGGCCATTGTGACCATCCTAACCACAGTAGCAATCCTCCACCTCCTGCTCAGATCCTAAACCACATTTTCACCTCACATAGCATCTTTGTATTTGTTTGCTGTCTCTCTCCCCCAACTAGAGCCAGCGGCTCCTGAGAGGAGAAAACCTCTTTCAGGTGCTGAGGTTTCGGAAGGCACCTGCACACAGCAGACTCGTGATGAATATTGAGTGAATGTATGATGCCCACCAAGCCCAGGGGATATTCCAGATTTAGCCCAGCCTGGTCCTTCTCTGCAAATGCACACGCTGTCATCACCCTTCTTCCTCAATGTAGAGTTTCCCTGACAACTGCAAAGAAAATGGCTTCCACTTTGTAGAATAATGAGAAATAATCATGTTTTGTAAAGCTGCTTATTAAGAGCTCTCTAATTTAATGAAAAACATGTTTGGTTTTCTTAAGATTCAATTGTAATGCAGATCTGGCAATGCGTACAGCTGGTCTCTCTTTATTTAAAAGCTCCATCTGTGTTCTTCTTCCAGAAACCATATTCTAAATGGAATTCTTTAAAGTGGCACACTTTTTTTAAAAAAAATCAAGCTGTTAACAGAGCTGCGTTGTGCCTCTGTACTTACAAGGCTAACTTTGTTAACTGTTTTGTAAATTCAAAGGCTTGTGAATTCTAAGGAAGGGCACAAAGGCCTGTAACTATCAAAATTATTGTGTGTTGAAGGCAGCACTGAACCCCAAACCCGCTTACTGTGCAATAATTAATGAACGGACATCTTCAGTGTGCCTGGTGTGATTGTGTATTTTATTTATTTAATGACCAAATCAATAAGACAGTTTCTGAAAGACATTCATAACTTTAGCAAATTCCTGGTGATCATGATATGGAGCAAGGAAGAGGGCAGAAAAATCATTTTACAATGTGTGTTCCCATCACTGGGGACATTTCAATCATCTGAAATTCTTTACTCTGGGATGTGACCTCTTGCAATGTGAAGGTTCTTTTAAGTAACACTCATATAGGAAATATTAAAGTAATAATAAAAAAAAAACAGAGAGTAAAGTTATATTACACTAAAAAACCTCTTCCTCTCGTAAAGCTGTTTTGTACCTTTGGGTGTTCGTTACTTCATCCAGTTCTTGGTGTCTTAACTGAACCCAAGAAGCTTCATGCCAGCTGGATGCTTCTCCTCGTTACAGTGAACAGAAAGAAGCCATGGGCTACGGTTTGTCCCTTTCACCAGCTTCCAAACACTCTTTCCTGGCCCCACCTCCTATCTCAAAGATTTCTGCATCTCATTATTAGTTTTTCCCATTTATTAATTTAAACTGAAATGTTTTGTCTTTATGTTTTAATGCTTGCCCTAGCAATGCCATGGAGTTTTTAACACTCTCCTCTACCGCAATGCACACACCTGTGGGTGCTAACAGACCCACCTTTCCTGGCTGATGTCTGCTGTCTGCAGGTAAACTCCTAGATGGTTGGCTTTCCAATAGAGCTCCATTTCCGTCTTGGCTGGGTCAGGGAGTCAAGGATGACTCCGGGGTGGCCTCCCTGGTTCCCATCACCAACCACTTAATATCCCCTGGAGATATTCAGGCCAATCCTCAGAAGGCCTTTGTTCTCTAATCATCCTTCAGTTTCACCATTATCATCCCTCAGTCGTGCTCTTCACCTGCTTTTCATCAGTCCCATTGTACTGAAGCTAAAATTCTTTGCCTAGCTGCAGATTAATCTTTTCCAAATATTATTAGCCTTCCACAAACAAAACAAAATTAATTAAACTTACACCAAATAAACTTGCAGTTTTTTTTTCTGGAAACTTAAACTTCCCCATCCAGGGTGTTGGTATTAGAATCATTCTGAAGAGTGACGAAGTTGATTTTCTGCCTTGTCTGAGTGTCTACATCCTTGGCACACCCAGGCCCTAGAAGAAAGCAGCCCAGTCTTACTCGTTTACATAAACAGACCTTGATTTTCCTTCCTTTAAGCTCAAGATCATAGCAGCATCAATTTAAAACCAAGTGTAGGTTTCTTCTCTGTGTCTAGAGTGTTAAGGATTGTGCTCCGTGAAATAATCTATGTTGTCTCCAGGCGTTGCTGTACAAGAGAGAACCAGGGTGACTAGCGAGAGGGTACAGTGTTCTCAGCAGCTTCTAGAGCTTTCTGGTGTCCAGTGCCACAATTCCTGTTGACCCACCAGAACCAACTACAGCCTGAAATGCTGTCTCTCCAGCCAGTCCCTTGGATCAAGTCTTTCTATTCACAGGCACAGCCACTTATGGGAGTGGGGGTAGTTTCATCTGGGGAAAATGTTTCAATCCACCAGGGCTGCTATGACAAATAGTACAGAAAGGATGGGCTTAAACAGTGGGAATTTATTGTCTCTGTTTTGGAGGCTAGAAGTCCAAAATCAAGATCTCGACAGGCCATGCTTTCTCCTCGTGTCTGTAGCGTTTCTGGTGTGGGCACGCACATCCTTGGAGCTCCTTGGCTTGCGTCTCTGCCTCCGTCACACAGTATCCTTTGACTTCTTCTTCTGCTCATCATCTGTGCCTCTTGATTTCTTCTTGTAAGGACTTCAACCATTTGTATTAAGACCCATCCTGTTCCAATTTGGCACTGTGTTTGAAGATGCTGTTCACAAATGAGCCCACACCTTAACTAATAATCGCATCTTCGAAAGTCCTGTTTAGAAATGGTTTCACACCCACAGGGACAGGGATTAAGACTAGAACATGTCTTTTGTGGGAGACATGATTCTATCCCTAAGAGAAAGTGAGAGGATAGAAGAAGAGAGAAGAGACACAGTGTTTGGTATGTAACTGGCTCTCAGTAAAGATTTGTGACTGAAGAAAAATAATATGAATAATTATTATTATTGGGTACCAAGTGGATTGCTCTGCTTGCTCCTTGAAAAGCACCTGTGAAGTTGGGAGAATATTCTCCGTCTGCCTGACTGCTGCTCCCCAACTCTTAGAGAGGGATGGCAGCTTGTCTGCCCCCCAGACCCTGGCCAGGGGAGCTTGGACCTCCAGGAACTCCCACTGGACAGCAGAGAACAGGGACAGGGGAAACGTCTGTGAGGAGAAAGGGAGGATGGGGGGCAGGCCCGCCGAGGCAGCCTTTTCTTGCTGCAGAACTTTTAATACTTTCCAGCACTAAGGTTTGTTGCTCCCTTCAACATCAGCACAGCCCACAAAGAATACATCTTTGACGAAGGGAGAGGCCTCCCCTTCACCATGAGCAGGAACTACTCCTCCACAAAGTCACCTCTTAGGCAAGCCTCCCTGTGCTGTAGAATAATCCAGAAATGGACAGATCCCTAATACACTGGACTTCAGGGTCCTGTGATCCAGTGAAACTGCTGTCTAATCAAGGCTGGCCAGGATCTTCCCATTCATGGAGGGGAACCACGTGTGGCTGAGTGGAAGGTACAACTGTGCGTAAACTGTTGTGGTCACTGCAGATCAGCTTGCCTGGTCTCCAAGCCTGGTAACATCTCAGGGACTGTGCCTGTTGAGAGGGGAAAAGGGGCAGGTCTCTCATTGTAGAGTAAGATAACTCTGCCTTGTCTCCAAACCTCTGAACCCTTAGAAGCAATACTTGGCTTCACACTTCTCATGCAATTTTTTCTCCTTATCACCTGAAAGAACAACTGGTTGGAGGAAACTGTGCTAAGCAAGTGAATAGATGGAGGAATGAATGAGTATACAAGTGCAAGTGGAGGGTTGGATGACAGTGTTTGAGGTGATTTCCTTTTCTCGAAGTTTATGATTCTATGCACAGAAGAATTAAAGTGAAGACTCCAAATAAAGATTCTTAGCTAAAGAACAAAATTTTTTCCAGCAGTAAAAACAGCAACTAATATATTGCTATTTTATTTTTATAAACCAAATCTTGAATATCTTGACAGAAGAAAACATTTGGTGAGGATTCTTATGCAATTATTTTTTTAAATGGTGGAAGGCTGTTTTCACATCACCTTATTTTCCTGGACCAGCTTATCATTTTTAGTAGATGGGGGTTGTAAATATCCCTGAAAATTATAGATAATGTTATGGCTGTCAGATATCAGAAATAGTTTGCCAAACACTAGTAAGATGCCACATACATGATTTGCTATCAGTTTATATTTTGGAACCCCAGCCAAGCTGTGTGGGTGATAAATTTCTGGCCTGATTAGAGAAAATGCCCTGCCACTCCTGATTCCAACCAGCTTCAATAGTAAAGATCCAGTATCTGTAGCTGCATCAGACATTAGTTCTGTGTGGTTCTGTTTCGGTCAAATTTGGTTGTATAACCAAGATAAACTGGCATTGTCAGCAATTATAAAAATGAGATTACAGAGAGAGTCTTCAAGGGAAGACGGCAGAGTAGGACTCACTGCACCTCCAAAATTAGCTTTTGGACAGGCAGAAACTGTCTGAAACAACTGTTCTGGAGCTCTGGAGGGCAAGAGAGCATTGCACAGCACCCAGGGAAGATTGAGATGAAGAGACTGAAATGGCAGTAAAACAAGCAAGCAAGCAAACGAACGAACAAAAAAACTGAGTAACTCACCCTGCAGAGGAGGCTGGTGCCCATCCGCCACTCTTGAGTTGGGCCACCAAACGTATCTGGTACCTGGCTGGCCACTGTGGATGGAGAGGAACTGCAAGCCTTTCTCCCCAAGAACAGGGGAGGGGCACAGCTGAGTACTGATCATGACTTTTGATTGGCAAATTTAGACTGCTGGGTTCTGGCTCTGAACCATGGTTTTAGCCTGCCCTGGACAGGAACGTCCATGGCCTTTGTTTTAACCTTGCCCCTGACAGGGGTGAACTCAAAGGAGGTTTGAAGACACAGTACTTCCTTAGGGTTGGAGGAAACAGTTTGCTGCAGTGCATCATCTGCTGGGCAGTCCAGAAAAGCGCAGCCTCAGGGAGCCAAAAAAAAAGTCTTTTGGGGTCTTTCCTGAGGGCCCTTTAGAACTTGTCTGAACCCCCTTTATGGGTCCCTGGCCCTGATTCAGTTAGGAGATAATGACTTGAGAAAGCCCTGTCTGAGGTGACCCTCCTCCCAGAATTTGCTGTCTAGGCAAAAGCAGCTAGAGAGAATGAAAAGAGAGAAATAACAAACAAACAAAAAACTATAGAGGCAATACAAAACCAAACAGAACAGCTCAAGATTTCCAGAGAAGGAACAGAAGAGAGGAAGTTTTCTCCTGGAGGTGAAACAATTGCACACACAGAGCAATCTCAAAAATGTACTGCATACCCAGGACAAGGACCAGATGTAGAAGAGTTGAATAAATCTGATCAAACACAGGCAATTCTAAAAGTCCAGGATAAGTTGAACCAAGTGTCAAAGAAGATCCTTAACACAAAGTTAATCAACAACAAAGCCCTAGACAAGAGAGAAAAACTGACCTTCAGAGTAAACTCATAGAGATAATTAGAGGCTTAGATAGCAACAAAAAATTACAAGCCATACTAAGGAATAGGACAATAAGGCCCAGTCAAAGGAACAAATTAAAAAATCAAGGGAGACACAGATTTGGAAAAAAAAACAAAGATGCTTGAACAAATATCCTAAATCAATTCAAAGAGATGAAGGAAAATGACTAAAGAGATAAAGGCTATTAAGAAGACACTGAGTGAACATAAAGAAGAATTTGAAAGAATGAAAAGAAATATAACAGAAATTATTTAGAAATTATTTAGAAGAGATTATAAATATATTAGAGGCATGCAAGAGCAGAGTTGAACAGGCAGAAGAAAGAATATAACTAAAAGATAGGACATCCCAAATCTTACAGACAGCAGAACAGATAGAGAAAACAATGGAAAAAGTTGAGGAGGCTTCCAGTAAATTGAACATCAGTACAAAGCACACAAATATACATGCCATGGGTGTCCCAGAAGGAGAAGAGAAGGGAAAGGGGGCAGAAGGAATATTTGAGGAAATGATGGCAGAAAATTTCTCAACTCTTATGTAGGACATGACTATACATGTTCAAGAACCAAATGTTCTCCAAACACAGTAAATCTTAATAGACCTACTCTGAGACACATATGAATCAGAATGTCAAACACCAAAGATAAAGAGAGAATCCTGGAAGCAGCAAGAAAAAAGCAATTCATCACATACAAGGGAACAGTAGTAAGATTAAGTGTTGATTTCTCATCAGAAACTATGGAGGTGAAAAGCCAATAGTATTATGTATTTAAGGTACTGAAAGAGGAAAACTGCCAGCTTAGAATTCTTTATCCAGAAAAACTGTCCTTCAAAAATGAGGAAGAGTTTAAAATATTCACAAACAAAAATTCAGAGTTCATCAACAAAACACCTGACCTATAAGAAATAATGAAGTTAGTTTACAGGCTGAAAGGAAAAGACGGAAGAGAGAGGTTTGGAGTAGAGTGTAGAAAAGAAGATTATCAGTAAGGATAACTAAAAGGGTAAGAAGACAGATCAAAATAAGATGTGACATATAAATGTCAAAAGATAAAGTGGCTGAAGTAAGGACTGCCTTTACCATAATAACAATGAATGTTAATGGATTAAACCCCCAAACAAAAGACAGAGACTGGCAAAATGGATAAAAAAGGATGATCCACCCATATGCTGTCTACAAGAGACTCACCTTAAAGTCAAGGACACAAATAGATTGAAACTGAAAGATTGGAAAAAGATGTTCCATGCAAACAGTAACCAAAAAACAACTGGGGTTAGCTATACTAATATTGGACAAAATAGACTTTAAATGCAAAACTTTTACAAGAGACAAAGAAGGACACTATATAGTTACAAAAGGGGCAATCCAACTAAGAAAAAATAAGCATAATAAATATTTATGCACCTAATCAAGGTGCCCCAAAATACATGAGGCAAACACCGGTAAAACTGAAGGGAGAAATAGATGTCTCTACAATAATATTTGGAGACTTCAATACACCATTCTCATCCATAAACAGAATATCTGTCCAGAGGATCAATAAGAAAAGAGAACTTGAATAATATGATAAATATACCAGATCTAATAGACATATACAGAACATTTACCCAAAAACAGCAGGATATTCTCTCTTCTGAAGAATGCATGGATCATTCTGCAGGATAGACCATGGTGGGTCACAAAGCAAGCCTCAATAGATTTAAAAAGATTGAAATGATACAGAACACTTTCTCTGACCATAATGGAATAAAGCTGGAAATCAATAAGAGGTGGAGAATGGGAAAATTCACAAATATATAGAATTTAAACAGACACTCTTTAAACAACAGTGGGTCAAAGAAGAAATTGCAAGAGAAATCAATGAATATCTCTTGACCAATAAAAAAAGAACACAACATATCAAAACATGGGATGCAGCAAAGGCAGTGCTGAGAGGGAAATTTATAGCTTTAAATACCTACATTAAAAGAAGAAAGAGCTAAAATTAAAGACCTAATAGTACACCTGGAGGACCTAGAAAAACAAAAGCAAAATATGCCAAAGCAAGAAGCAGGAAAGAAATAACAAAGGTTAGACAGAAATAAATGAAATTGAGAATTATAAAAAAAAAATAGGGATAATCAACAAAACCAAAAGTTGGTTCTTTGAGAGCATCAATATAATTGATAAACTCTAAACTAGACTTTCACATGCACAAACACACACACAAAGATAGAATGCATAAATAAAGTCAGAAATGAGAAGGGGGACATTAGTGCTGAATCAACAGAAATAAAAACGATCATAAGAGGATACTATGAAGAACTGTATACCAACAATTAGACAACTTAGATTAAATTGAAAAATTGTGGAAACACAGCAACAAACTAAACTGAATAAAGAAGAAAAAGAAGACCTCAACAGACAAATACAAGTAAAGATTCTGAATCAAGCATTAAAAACCTCCCATAAAAGAAAAGCCCAGGACCAGATGGCTTCACTGATGAATTCTAGCATTCTAAGAAGAATTAATACCAATCCTGCTCAAACCCTTCCAAAAAATTGAAAAGGAGGGAACACTACCAACTCATTCTATGAAGCCAGCATCACCCTAGTACCATACAAAGCCAGACAAAGATACTACAAGAAAAGAAAACTACAGACCAAGTTCTTTAATGAGTATAGATGCAAACATCTTCAACAAAATACTAGTATATTGAATCCAGCAGCACATAAAAAGAATTCTACAACGTGGTCCAGTTGGTTTTATCTGAGGTATGCAAGTGTGGTTCATTGCAAGAAAATCAATTAATGTAATATACCACATTTAAAATTCAGAGAGGAAAAACAATGTGTTCATCTCAGTTGATGCAGAAAAGGCATTTGACAAAATTCAGCCTCCTTTCTTGATAAGAAAACTTTGAAAGATAAGAATACAAGGAAACTTCCTCAGAATGATAAAGGGCATACATGCAAAATCCAGTGCTAACATCTTAATGGTGAAAGACTAACAGCTTCCCTTCTAAGATCTGGAACTAGACACAGAGGCCCATTGTCACCACTGTTTTTAAACATTGTGCTAGAAGTTCTACCTAAGGAAGTTAGGCAAGAAAAAGGAATAAAAGGCATCCAAATTGGAAATAAGGAAGCAAAGCTTTCACTATTTTCAGATGACATGATCCTGAATGTAGAAAGTCCTGAAAAATCTACAAAAAGCAATAGAGCTAATAAATGAGTTCAGCAAAGTGGCAGAAGACAAGATCAACATACAAAAATCAGTAGTGTTTCTATACACTAGTAATGAGCAATCTGAGGAGGAAATCAAGGAAAAAATTCCATTTACAAAAGCAACTAAAGGAATCAAATATCTAGGAATAAACTTAACCAGGGATTTAAAGGAACTTACACATAAACCTACTAAACATTGCTAAAAGAAATCAAAGAAGACCTAAATAAATGGAAGGATGTTCCATGTTCATGAATTGAAAGACTAAATATCATTAAGATTTCAATTCTACCCAAATTGGCTTACAGATTCAATGCAATCATAATCAAAATTCTAACAGCCCCCTTTGCAGAAATGGAAAACTCAATTATCAAATTATTTGGAAGGATAAGGGGCCCCAAATAGCCAAAAACATCTTGAAAAAGAAGAACAAAGTTGGAGGACCCACACTTCCTGATTTTAAAGCATATTACAAAGCTACAGTGCTCAAACAGCAAGGTATTGCTATAAAGATGCATATATTGATCAATGGAATTCAATTGAGAGTTCAGGAATAGAACCTCACAAATATGGTCTTTAGATTTTTGACAAGGCTGACAAATCCACTCAACTGGGAGAGAACAGTCTCTTCAAAAAATGTTGCTAGGAGAACTGGATATTAATATGCAAAAAAATGAAAGAGGGCGCCTATCTCATATCTTACATATATAAAAAAGCAACCCCAAGTAGATCAAAGACCTAAATATAAGGATCAGGACCATAAAACTCCTATAACAAAATGTAGAGTAGTGTTTTTAAGATGTTATGGTAGGCAATGGTTTCCTAGACTTTATACCCAAAGCACAAGCAACAAAATAAAAATTGGATAAATGGGAACTCCTCAAAATTAAAGCTTTTGTGCTTCAAAGGTCTTTGTCAAGAAAGTGAAAAGAGAACCTACCCGATGGGAGAAAATATTTGGAAACCACATATCTGATAAGGGTATATTATCCACAATACATAAAGAAATCCTACAATTTAACAATAAAAAGACAAACAACCCAATTTTTAAAATGGGCAGAAGACTTGAAATAGATATTTTTCCAGTGAAGAAATACAAATGGCTAAAAAGCATATGAAAAGATGCTCAACATCAGTAGCTATTAGGGAAATGCAAATCAAAACCAGTCAGGTATCATTTCACACATGCTAGAATGGCCACTATTTAAAAAATAACAGAAAAATACAAGTGTTGGAGAGAATGTGGAGAAACAGGAACACCCAATCACTGCTGGTGGGAATGTAAAATGGTGTAACTGCTGTGGAAGACAGTTTGGTGGTTCCTCAGGAAGCTAAGTATAGAACTGCCATATGATCTGACAGTCCTGCCACTAGGCATATACACTGAAGAACTAATTAAAATCAAACTCATAGTGTTAGAATCTAGAATATACATTGCCAGGAGATAGAATGAGGTAGAGAATGGGGATCTGATGCTTGATTTGTGCAGAATTTCTATTTAGGTATATTGTAAATGTTTGGAAATGGATAGAGAAGCACATTACTGTGATTGTAATTAACTGTGCTGAATTAAGCATGTGATTGTGGTTGAAAGTGGGAAGTTTAGGGTCTTGTATGTCACTAGAAGGAAAGCTAGAGGATAAAATATAAGACTGTGTAACAGTGAACCCTGTTAAGGATAATTGACTGAAGTTAATAGAAAAAATATAAGAATGTTCTTTCATGAACTAGAACAATCATATGTCACTATCCCAAGGCGTTAATAATAGCGTGGTTGTTCTAGTTTGCTAATGCTGCTGGAATGCAAAATATCAGAGATGGACTGGCTTTTATAAAGGGGTTTATTTGTTTACACAGTTACACTCTTAAGGCCATAAAGTGTCCAACAATCAGGTACCTTCACTGGAGGATGGCCAATGGTGTCCGGAAAACCTCTGTTAGCTGGGAAGGCATGTGGCTGGCATCTGCTCCAAAGTTCTGGTTTCAAAATGGCTTTCTCCCAGGAAGTTCCTCTCTAGGCTGCAGTTCCTCAAAAATGTCACTCTCAGTTGCACTTGGGGTATTCATCCTCTCTTAGCTTCTCTGGAGCAAGAGTCTGCTTTCAATGGCTGTCTTCAAACTGTCTCTCATCTGCAGCTCCTGTGCTTTCTTCAAACGGTCCCTCTCGGCTGTAGCTCCTCTTAAAAAGTTCACTCTCAGCTGCACTGAGTTCCCTCTGCCTTTCAGCTCATTTATATGGCTCCATTGATCAAGGCCCACCCTGAATGGGTGGGGCCACACCTCCATGGAAATATCTCATCTGAGTCATCACCCACAGCTGGGTGGGGCACATTCCAAAGAAATACTCAAAGAATTACAATCTAATCAATGCTGATAACATCTGCCCACACAAGATTACATCAAAGGTAATGGCTTTTGGGGGATACAATATATTCAAACTGGCACAGTGGTATGTTGGAAAAATACACCTAATGCAAACAATGGGCTGTAGTTAACAATAGTATTTTAATATTCTGTCATTAATTGTAAGAAAGGACCACTGCAATTCTAAGTGTCAATAATAGTGGTATATATAGCTTGTGGTGTTTTTCTTTTTAGAGCAATGAAAATGTTCTAAAATTGTGGTGGTGGATGTATAGCCCTGTAGTTACACCAAGAGCCATTGATTGTACAGTTTGGATGGATTGGATGGATGGATTTTATGGTGTGTGAATATATCATAATAAAACTGCTTAAAAAATAAATGGGATCACAGTTTTGTGAACAGCCCCAAGCAGACATCCCCACAGGCACGGGACAGCTGAGCACCCAGACTCTGTCCTCCCAGGGTCAGGCTGAACATGGGTCCTTGACTGCAGGCCCAGGGGACCCAGACCCTGTGTCCTGGGCCTCACAGGGCACTCTCCAACCCTGTGCATTCTGCCTCCCCTCCAGCTTCACTAACTGCCCTCAATAGGAATGTCCTGGGTTTTCTTAGAATGCAATTTTATTGAGATATATTGACATACCAGGCAATCATCCAAAGTGTACAATCAATGGTTCACAGTATCATCACATGGTTGTGCATTCATCACAATAAATTTTTGAATATTTTCATTACTCCAAAAGATCAAAAATAATAAAAATATAAATATAAATAAAAAAGAACACCTTAAACACCCTATACCCCTTATCTCCCCCCCAATTTTTATAATTTTTTGTCTTTATTTTCTAACACACATTTGTCCATACATTGGATAAAGGGAATGTCAGTCTCAAGATTTTCACAATCATAAATGCTGTACAATTATACAATCATCTTCAAGAATCAAGGCTACTGGATAGCAATGCAATGGTTTCAGGTATTTCTTTCTAGCTATTCTAATACACTAAAAACTAAAAACGGGATATCTATATAATGCATAGGAATAACCTCTATAATGACCACTTGACTCTAATTGAAATCTCTCAGCCACTGAAAATTTATTTTGTTTCAGTTCTCTTTCCCCACTTTGGTCCAAGGAGGCTTTCTCAATCCCATGAGGTCAGGGCCAGGCTCATCTTTGGGAGTCATGTCCCACATTGCTAGGGAAACTTATACCCCTGGGAGTCAACTCTCATGTAGTAGGGAGGACAGTGAGTTTACCTGCAGAGTTGGCTTATAGAGAGTGTCCACATCGAAGCAACAAAAGAGGTTCTCTGGAGGTGACTTCTAGGCATAATTATAAGTAGATTTAAATTCTCCCTTGCAGGAACAAATTTCCTAAGGTCAAGCCCTAAGATCAAGTGCTTGGCCTATTAGTTGGTAGCCCCAATATTTGCAAGAATATCAGGAATTTCCTAAGTGGGGAAGTTTAAAATTTCTGCATTTTCCCACATTCCCTCAAGGGGGCTTTGCAAATACTTCTTTATTCTGTGCCCAAATCACTCTGGGACATAATGTGGCATAACACTAACCTGTATAAACCAACAAGATCTCATTCCCTACTCAAGGTTCCATGAATTATGGTGTTTGAATAAACTGACCATAAAAGTTAAATTAGATAGAGTGCTACAGAAAATATAAATTTGGCACCAAAATAAACATCTCTTCCTTTGTCTCATGCAGAAAGTGAAGTTTTAAAACACAGTCAATATCAGCCTTTATGCTTTATATAACTTGCCCTAGTCCTAACCAGATCAGCTTCATTCATACCTCTTACTGAAGTCTGATCTCTTTTCAGCTTTTTAAACAGTTGATGTATGGGGTAATTCTGACTTTCATAGTTTCAGAACTCTAGCTCTGAGTCTCAGATGTCACACAGATACCCAAAGTTCCAGGGAATGATGGAACAGCTCAGCTTTTCAGAAATACTATTAAAAACTCAGGAATAGATTTGACTTCTGTGAGAGCTCAATATCTAGGAACCCTTACAAAAAGCCTTCTCTTGATAACCTATGTACTCATATTCAGTTCTCAGAGTTTGCACATTATAGTTAGTCCGTATTAGTGAGGCATTATAATATTTGTCTTTTCATTTCTGGCTTATTTCACTCAACATACTATCCTTAAAGTTCATTCATCTAATAGCATGCCTCGCAACTTCATTCCTTCTTGCAGCCATTCAATATCCCATTATATGTATACATCCCAGTTCACCCTTCCATTCATCAGTCAGTGTATCCTTAGGCCACCTCCAAACATTGCAAATAATGACTACTGCCATCATAAACACCAGTGTGCAAATGTCCATTCGTGTCCCTGCTTTCAGTTCTTCCAAGTTTATACCTAAAAAGGTGGTTGCAGGATCATATGGCAGCCCTATACTTAGCTTCTTGTGGATCTACCACACTGCCCTCTAGAAGGGCTGCACTGTTCTACTTCCCTGCCAACAGTGAATAGGTACATTCCTCTCTTCACATTTTCTCCAGCACTTGTATCTTTTTGTTTATTTTTAAAACAGTTTTATTTACACACAATATACTCCATTCTAAGGAAACAATCAATTGTTCCTGGTATAATCACAGTTATGCATTAACCACCACATTATATGAAGATATTACCATTTCTTTCACAAATAAAGGGGGAAAATGAGGAATAAAAAATAAAATAAATAAAATAAAGTAAAAAGGAGAAATCACAACAATAACATCAAGAATTCCTTACCTCTCCCTTATATCCCCCTCTTATTGTTATTTAGCTTTTGTATATTGCCTTTGTTACATTTCATGGAAGTATATTACAATGTTGCTGTTAACTATGGACTCTAATTTGCATTGATTGCATTTTTCCATATGCCATCCCATGTTCAACACTTTGCCTTTGTTCAGTGTACTTACAATATTGTGCTACCATCACACATTATTGTGCTACCCATTTCTGAATCTTTACAATTAATCCTGTTGAACATTCTGTACTCCTTCAGCATCAAATGCCCAATCTCTACCCTCTTTCTAGCTCTTGATAACCTGTGTTTTAAATTTTAAGTCTCACAGTTCACTCAGTTATGTTGGTTCATATTAGTGATCCCATAGAGTATTTGTCCTTTTGTTTCTGGCTAATTTCATTTAAGGTTCATCCGTATTGTTACATGCTCCATGACTTTATTTTGTCTTACAGCTGAGTAATATTCCATTGTATGTATATACCACAGTTTGTTTATCCACTCATCCAATAATGGACATTTGGGCTGTTTCCATCTCTTGGCAATCTTGAGTAATATCACTACAAACACTGGTGTGCAAATGTACTTTCATATCCCTGCCTTCAGTTTCTTGGAATATATACCTGGTAATGGGATTACTGGATCATATGGCAATTCTATACTTAGCTTCCTGAGGAGCTGCCACATTGCTTTCCAGTGTGGTTGCACCATTCTGCATTCCCACTAACAGTGCCTTGGGTCTAAAGTGAGTCTCTTGTAGACAGCATATAGATGGGTCTTGTTTTTTAGTTCATTCTGCCAGTCTATGTCTTTTGATTGGGGAGTTCAGTCCAATAACATTTAATGTTATTAATGTAAAGGCAGTACTTTCATCTACCATTTTGTCTTTTGGATTTTATATGTTACGTCTTATTTTCTCTCTTTCTCTTTTTACCCTTACTGATAGTCTTCATTCTGCACTCTTCTCCAAACCTCTCTGTCCTGTCTTTTCCTATCTACCTCTAGTGCTCCCTTTAGTATTTCTTGTAGAGCAGGTCTCTTGTTCATAAACTCTCTCAGTGTCGTTTTGTCCAAAAATGTTTTAAACTCTCCTTCATTTTTGAAAGACAGTTTTGCTGGATATGAAATTCTTGGTTGATAGCTTTTCTCTTTCAGTATCTTAATTATATCATACCACTGCTTTTCTCATCTCCATGGTTTCTGCAGAGAGATACACAATTTAGTCTTATTGAGCTTCCCTTGTATGTGATGGATCACTCTTCTCTTGCTGCTTTCAGAATTCTCTCTTTGTCTTTGACATTTGACAATCTGAATAGTAAATTTCTTGGAGTAGGTCTATTTATATATATTCTTTTTGGGGTATGCTGCACTTCTTGGTCTGTAATTTTATGTATTCCATAAGATTGGACATTTTCTATGATTATTTCCTCCATTATTCTTTCTGCTCCCTTTCCCTTCTCTTCTGCTTCTGGGACACCCATGACACATATATTTATGTGCTTCATGTTATCATTCAATTCCCTGAGATCCTGCTCATGTTTTTCCATTCTTTTCCCTATCTTTTCTTTTGTGTGTATGATTTCAAATGTCCAATCCTCTAATTCATTAATACTTCCTCTTGCCTCTTCAAACCTGCTGTTGTAAGTCTCCATTGTGTTTTTCATCTCTTCTATTGTGCCCTTCATTCCCATAAGTTCTGCTGTTTGTTTTTTCAAACTTTTGAGTTCTTCCTTATGTTTGCCCAATGTCATCTTTATATCCCTCATCTCTTTTGCCATATCTTTCCCAACTTGTTGATGAGATTTTTGAATTGATTTAGTATGTTTGTTTGAACATCTTTAATTAGCTGTTTCAACTCCTGAATCTCATTTGAAGTGTTAGTTTGTTACTTTGACTGGTCCATGTCTTTGTTTTTCCCTAGTGTGACTCATAATTTTTTGTTGGTGTCTAGGCATCCGGTTTCTTTGATTAATTTATTCAAGAAGTCATTTTCACTCTTTTACCTAGGTTTCTCCTGTTGGTTGGCTTTGTTCACTATCTGTTCTTTGACATTCAGTTCAGCTTATTCTAGACCTCCAGCATAGCTTCGTTAACTCATCATAATTTTTCAGTTCTTGTTTTACTGGTTCTTGCCCTGCCTATATGTAACCTTTTTTTCTTTTGAGGATGGTCTACCCAGATATGATTGACCCCATTCCGATTTTCCCAGTCCAGACAGGCCAGGGTCTCAGGAGGCAGTGTAATCAATATCAAGTTTCCCTGAGGATAAGACCCTGCAAGTGTCTTTCCCATGAAGCCTCTGAAGTCCATGCTTTTCCTATCCTGCCTAGCTGGTGGTGCTTGTCAGCCTGCAGCTCCACACCAGCATAAAGAGGTGCAGTGCTTTTAATTCTCAGTAGACATTTCCTATGCCAGGGGCTTGGTTGAGACAGAGGCTGAGGTCAAGGAGTGCTTAAACTGTTTGTGTTTTCCAGCCCCTGGGAATTATCTCCTTCACTTGACTGCCTAGTTTGTCTCTCAGACTTATGTTAACTTCACCTTTGCCTGGGTCAGCACTAACAATTGAAAATGTCTGAGGCTTTCTCTAATTACCTACTTAGGATAGTTTGAAGAGAGAGAAGAGAGGGAAGAGAAGGCTATACCCTTTTCATAGCTAGTCACTAGCCCCTAGGATTTACCATTCAAGAGCTGGAGTTGGTACATGGATCTGTATGGCCCTTTTCTTGGGGCAGAGCCCTTATCCAGTGTTCTGAGCTTGTTCAACTCCAAAATTCTGTTTTGGTTGTTGCTGTTGTCAGCCCTGCCTCCTCTCTGCTGTGATTAAAACTGCAGTTGGAGCTTGGCTGAGCTACCTTCCCTTGCTCCCAGTAGAGACTACTTAAAGATCCCTTTTAGGGAATTATCTCCTTCACCTGACTAGTTACCCTCAGACATACTTTAATTCCACCCTTGCCTGGAGCAGTGCTGAAACCTGAGAATGCCTACATCTCTAATGGGCTATGAAAAAATATAAATAAAATAAAATAAAATAAATGAGAGGGAAAAACCCTTTTCAGAGCTGGACCCCAGCCCCCCAGTTCACCAATCAAGAGCTGAAGTTGGTTCCCAGCTCCATATGCCCCCCTTTCTTGGGACCCAGCCCTTTTCCAGTTTTCTGAGCTCCTCCAACACCCAAAGCCTCTGTTTTTTTGTGTGTGTGTCATTTGCCCTGCTTCCTCTCTGCTGGGACAAAACCTCCCAGTTCCTTTCATGCTTGCTCTTGGGTTATCTGTACTCAGAGCTTTTATTCAACAGTCAAAATATGTTAATTACTTCTGCAGTTGGAACCTGTTTGAGTCACCCTCCTTGCTTCCAGCAAAGGATGCTTCTTTTTCCCTTGGGGAACCATCTCAAAGACAGCCTGTCATGCCAGTGGGGGAGGGGCACCAGCCTCCACAGCCTGGGAGAGTTACAGTTCTTCATGGTGATCTTCCACCCATTCCAGACTGGTGTATGATGTATGTCCAGTTACAGAAGTCCCCCAAACAGCTGTTTCAGACAGTTTCTGGCTGTTTACCAGCTTCCCTAGAGAAGTAACTAAATTCCACATGTCACCACTTGCCCCCACTGCTTCATCTTCTGACTTGCATAGTTTTGCATGAATTCTGCTGTAATTTTTCTCTTTGTTCCTCTATGTAATGTGCTTGTTTTCTCTCACTACCATCAAGATTTTCTCTGTCTTTGGATTTTAGCACTGTGAATACTGTATGCTTATGAATGGTTTTTGTTTGTTTGGTATTTCTTCTGCCTGGTATTTTCTTTGCTCTTTGGATTTATGGTTTTGAGTCTGGTTTTGGAAGATTCCTGGCTATTATTTCTTCTGCCCCATTTCTTTCTCCTCTGGGATTCCAATTGCACATATGTTATATAGTTTGATTTTATCTCAAAACTCTTGGAAACTCCATTCTTTTTTAATTTCCTCTTTTTTATCTTTGTGTTTCTGTGTTATTAATTTTTATTGACCTATCTTCAAGTTCAATAATTCCTATCTAAGCTTTGTCAAGTCCACAGACGAGCCTGTCAGAGGCATTCTTCATCTGTCACTGAGCTGTGATTTCTGGCATTTCCATTTGATTCTTTCTTATAATTTCCACCTTGTTGCTCAAATTACCCATTTGATATTGTATGTTGTCAACATTTCCATTAAGTTCTGTAATAGTCATGGTTCTTCAGAGAAATAGAGCCAAGAGGGTGTGTGTGTGTGTTAATTTATTTAAGAAATTGGCTCATGCAGTTCTGGGGACTGGCAAGTCAAATTCCACAGGGTAAGCTGCAGGCTGAAAATTCTAGTAAGAGTGAAATTGAAATCTTGAACCCAAATTATTAAGGGGAAGCCAGCAGGCTGGAAATTCTGGTAAGAGTTGATGTTGAATCCTTGCATCCAAAATTTGTAAGGGAAGCCAGCAGGCTGGAAACTCAACTTGTAACAGAGGGTGTAGTTTTTAGGCAGAAATTGTTCTTCTTCAAGAAACCTCAGTTCATTGTTCTTAAGGTCTTCCTTCAACTGACTGCATGAGGCCCACCCACATTATTAAGGGCAGTTTCCTTTATCTAAAGTGAACTGAGTGTAAATATTGACCACATCCATAAAAAACCTTTTATAGCAATGCCTAGGCCAGTGTTTGACCAAACAACTGGGCACCATAATCTAAGCAACCTGACACATAAAATTAACCATCACAGCCTTCCTAACATTTAATCCCAATTATTTAAGGTTTCTAATCTGATAGTTTCAACATTTGTTTAATATCTGAGTCTGCCTTCATTGATTGCATTGTCTCTCTACAGTGTGTTTTTTTTTTTCCTAGATTATTTGTATGCCTCAAACTTTTTGCTGAAAGCTGGACAGTAGAAGCTAGGACATATATTCATGTACACCTGGAAACAGATAAATCTTTCCTTCCACCAGGCCTTTAGTGTATGGCTTTGGTTCAGTCCAGTAAGGAGTTGGTGGGTTTATGGTTGGTTGTCATGATGGTTAATCTTGTGCATCCTAATCTTCAAATTCCTCTTGTGTTACTTACATTTGGAGTGTGGCTGATCTACAAGAGACATTCTCTCAATGTTGTTTCTGTCCTCAGATTTCAGTTATCCTCCCTCTGCACTGGGCTTCACAGAGTCCCTCTGCACCCTCGTGTCCTTCTCCCTGCAGTGCACTGCCATTGTTGGTTACTCAACTCTTGCTCACCTGGTGGGGTGGGGGGTGGGGTGGTCCTTGTTCTCTGATTAAGCCACTGTCTTATGCAGGCTCTGTCCCTATGTAGTAGATTGAATTATGTGCCTAAATTAAATTTGGACATTGTCTTAACTTTTAATCCACATTCCTCTGGACCCACTATAAGTAGGACTTGTTGAAGTTGGGATTTTTAGTTAAGGTGTGATCCAACTGAATGAGGGAGGGTCTTAAATCCAGATTGCTGGAGGCTTTATTAAGAGAAGAAACTGGAAGCCAGAGGTTGGAGAAGACCACACAAGAGAAAGCTGGAAGGCAGCAGAAACCAGAAGAGTTGATGAAAGGAGAGGACACTGACACATGACAGGAAGCAAAGATAAAAGCCAAGGAATCCCAGTGGTTGCTCACAGTAAGCACCAGAATGTTACAGACTCCAGAAGAAGGCAAGCTCTGCCAATATCAATATCTTGATTTTGGACTTTTTCTAGACTCAAAATCTTGAGCCAGTAATCTCCAGTTGCTAAGCCAAAATCAGTTTAGGTGTTTATGATAGCAGCTCAGGCAAATTAAGGCATCCCGGATCTCAGATTTGTAACCATCTTGATTCTCATTATACATTAGGTGCCTTTTCCACCATATACCACCCTATTATCAAAACCTTGTAATAGTGATGCACATTTGTTCTAATTCATGAAACACAATATGCTTATATTTGTACTATTAACCACAGTCATCATCCACAACAGGGTTCACTGTATTATAACATCCCATGTTTAATCCTCTAACTTTCCTTCTAGTGACAAACACAATCCTAAACTTCCCCTTGCAACCACAATCACATGCCTAATTAAGTGCCATTAATTACACTTACAATAACGTGCTGCATCACCTCTATCCATTTACGAACATTTACAATCAACCAAATTTAAAATTCTGCACAAATTAAGTATCAGCTCCTCATTGTTTACCCTCATTCTATCTCCTGGTAACATATATTCTAGATTCTAACTCAAATATTGTATGATCTCATTAATATGAACTAATTTCTTATGGACACAGGTTGCTTCCATCTTTTGGCAATTGTCAGCAATCTTTCTATGAACATTGGTGTGCAAAATGTCTGTTCACACCCCTGCTTTCCATTCTTCTGGGTACATACCTCATAGCAGGATTGCCAAATCATATGGCAAGTCTATACTTAGCTTTCTGAGGAGCTGTCCAACTGTTTTCCACAATGGCTGCTCTATTCTACATTCCCACTAACAGTGAATGAGTGTTCTTATTTCTCCACATCCTCTCCCATACTTGTAGATTTCTGTTTTTTAAAACAGTGGCTTGAGAAGAAATAGAAGATCTCAGAAAACCAATCACAAGGAAAGAGATTGAATCAGTCATCAAAAAGCCACCAAGAGAGAAAAGCCCAGGACCAGATGGCCTCACAGATGAATTCTACCATTTGAAGAAGAATTAATATGAAATCTGCTCAAAGTCTTCCAGAAAATTAAAGGGGAGTGAATGCGCCGTAACATATTCTATGAAGCCAACATCACCCTAATTCCAAAGTCAGATAAAGCTACAATCAATTGCCCATGGCACCACCATACAGCTGTGCATCCATCAACACAATTTTTTTTTTCAATTTTTAGAACATTTTCACTACTCAAGAAAATTGCAGATCAATCTCTCTAATAAATATAGACATAAAACTCCTCAACAATATACTTGCAAATTGAATCCAACGGCGCGTTAAAAGTCTTATACATGATTATCAAGTGAGTTTTATCCTAGGTATGCAAGGGTGGTTCAACACAAGAGAATCAATTAATGTAATATACCACATTAACAAATCAAATGGAGAAGAGCCACATGATCATCTCGATTGATACAGAAAGGCATTTGACAAAATCTAGCACCCCTTCTCTGTAAAAACACTTCAAAAGATAGGAATAGAAGGGAACTTTCTCAATATGATAAAAGGCATATATGAATAGCCCACAGCTAACATCGTACTGAATGGTGAAAGACTGAAAGTTTTCCCATTTAGATCAGGAACAAAACAAGGATGCTCACTGTCACCAATGTTATTCAACATTGTGTTGGAAGTTCTAGCTAGAGAAATTAGGCAAGAAAAAGAAAGAAAATGCATCCAAATTGGAAAGGAAGAAGTAAAATTTACATTATTTGCATTTTCACTATTTGTAGATGATATGATCCTATACCTAGAAAGTCCCCAAAAATCTTCAACAAAGCCACTAGACTGGATAAATGAGTTCAGTAAAGTGGTGGGATACAAGATTGACATGTGAAAATCAATAGTGTTTCCATACACTAGTAATGAGCAATCTAAGGAGGAAATCAGGGGGAAAATTCCATTTACATTAGCAACTAAAATAATAAAATACCTAGGAATAAACTTAACCAAGAATGTAAAGAGCCTGTACACAGAAAAGTACAAAGTATTGCTAAAAGATATAAAAGACGGTCTAAGTAAATGGAAAGACACCCTATGTTCATGGATTGGAAGACTAAATACAGTTAAGATGTCAATTCTACCCAGATTGATTTACAGATTCAATACAATCCCAACCAAAATTCCAACAGCCTACTTTGCAAAATTGGAAAAGCCAGTTACCAAATTTATTTGGAAGGGTAAAGGGCCCTGGATAGCCAAAATCATCTTGAAAAAGAAAAATGAAAGTTGGAGGACTCTCACTTCCTGAATTTAAAGCATATTACAAAGCTACAGTGATAAAACTAGCATGGTGTTAGCATAAAGATAGACATACTGACCAATGGAATTGACTTGAGATTTCAGAAATAGACCCTCACATCTTTGGTCAATTGATTTTTGACAAGGTTTCTAAGGCCACCCCCATGGGACAAAGCAGTCTCTTCAACAAATGGTGCTGGTAGAACTGAGTCCAAAAGAATGATAGAGAAATCCTACAATACACCCTATAAAAAATTAACTCAAAATGGATCAAAGACCTAAATATAAAAGCCAGGGCCATGAAACTTTGGGAAGAAAATGTAGGGAAGCATCTTCAAGATCTTGTGGTCAGAAATGGCTTCTTAGACCTCATACCCAAAGCATAAGCAATGAAACAAAATAATATAGATACCTGGGACTTCCTCAAAATTGAATACTTTTGTGCTTCAAAGGACTTTGCCAAGACAGAGAAATTGTAGCTGCCCTCAGAGCCAGGACCAGAGATCTGAGTTCGCTAAACAAAAGCCGTGTCAGCATTCAGCTGTGCCCCCCACCGCCGCCCCTTTCCTGGGTTCATGCCCAATGGGGATCCTCAGTAGGTCAAGGGGTCCCCCAGCCCTAGGGAAAGTATCAGGAAGGGAGAGGCTGGTTGACTGCATCTAATGAGTGCAGACATGTGTGCCCAGTGGGCTGGGAGAGCTGGGAGGAGGACACGGCGGGGCTGGGGCCTCACAGAAGTGGGCTGGGGGGTTTATTCACAGTTCTCCAAGAGAAAGACCAAGACTGGCTGCTCTCTCTTTTGCTTTCTAAAGATGATAGATACATTTCATTAGGCTGAGTGCATGAAAAAGAAACCTAAAACATTGGAGCTTATTCTGAATATTAGAATTTCTTCCTTAGATGTGTCCTCCTATGCAAGCTTTGCCTCTTTACTTTGACCACTGCTCCTCACAATGATTTCTGTACTTTTTCTGGGTCACCCTTCCCAGTCATGAGCCCTTTGCATGGGGTCTGGGCAGGGCAGTGCAGACCCTGAGGCCACCCCCACCCTGCTGTGGCCTCCCACGGCTTCGCCCCACCTCCTCTCCAGCTTGGAAGCCCCTCTTTTTACCGTACATACCGTAACTGGGCTTTATTTCCAGAAGGGAGGAGTTTGTCAGCCTTTCCTTGTGAAGAGGATTAGCTAATTGTCTCCTAGAGAGACCCACAATGAGAGAGGAGGCTGTTCAAAGCTGGTGGGAACTGACTCAGGGCTGACATGAGTGAGGCAGGAGGTCTCACGGAGCATACTGGCCTCAGGAAGTGGGGCAGCTCTTGTGAACAAAGGGCACCTGTGAATAAGCCCCAGGGGGCTTGCAGAAGCCTGGTCTGTTCTGCATTCTGATCAGAAACATGCATTTCCTTTGCAGAAAGGTGGAAGGGAAAGTGGCTTTTGGATTAAGAACTATAGTAATGGTGTGTTATAAAATCCTTTGGGAGGGAAAAGTAAATAGGCAAGAATGGTTTGGGTCTGAAACCAACATCAGAGACTTCATTAGCAGATACGTCTTTTGAAAAACAAGTTTCTTTTCAGCTTGCTGAGCTCCGCTCTCTGTACAGATGCCAACCACTATCTCCAATGAGAGACACAGTGTCCGGGCAGCCCATTTCCCAGCAACCCAGAAGCCTCGTCTCCTAGGATGTCAGCACAAGCATATTTTAACTTAAAAATAAACACAGTCTAACTCAGGATTTGTGCAGGCATCCATCTGACATTCTGCATCTTGATTTGTGCATTCACATTCCCCTGTTTCTGCCTTCTGCAGCAGTATGAGATGTTAGAGCCAAAATGTATTAAAAATAATCCCAAAGGGAAATGGCAGCATAATGCATTGCTGGCTGTTCAACAAACACACCTTTCCTAAGGCTCTGGGTGCAGGTTGTGCTTTTCTGGGAGCCTGGGGAACAAGACAGATGGATCTTCTGGGAAATGAAATACTCCTGGAAAACTTGGGAATAAAGGTTGAGTGCATTTGGAGTCCTGCTGGCAGTGGTGGGAAGTCATTACCTTGCTCTCTTCAAATATTCCATGCAGCTGCCTGGAGGCTGGTTGGTGAGTGAGGCTTTGAAACATCAGTCTAGATCACATGCACTCCCACAGGAAACACGGGGTGGGGGCACACCCCAAGGAGGGGTACTCCACCCTTTGAAGGTCTGTGGGAAGACCCTGGCTGTATTCCTTGCCTCCATTCATCAAATGAATAGCTCGGGTGTGTGACTCTTCTTAGCAGACCTAACAGTTTGTCTTGACCCTGACATTGGAAGGATTTCATATTGTGACTTCCATCATGCATAAAGGAAGAGGCCTCCTGACCATGAGCTTGCATTGCCCAGCTGAGATGTGTGCAGGGAGGGAGACGGAAGACCCCGTGGGTGACTGAGACATCTGGGAGGCATGACCAGAGTCCCCAGGTGTGGGCTGTATTCCCACGCCTGCCTTCTCCAACCAGCTTCCTCTGCAAAGGCCTCACTCCGTGGGGTCCGCTCTGAACACTCCCTCCAGGGCCCCTGCATCAGATTAGGGTCACAGAAAACGGCCTTTGCAGGTGCCTTCTGCACTGCCAGCACTTTGGGCACAAGCCCCACATGTGGTGGGTCTGAATAGAGGTGTAAAGCATAAAATATTTCAACAATAATTTTATATTGATTATTTGTTAAAATAATATTTTAGGTATGGTGGGTCAAATAAACATATATTATTAAACTTAATTATACCTGTTCCCTTTTCCTTTTTGAAAAAATATGGCTTCTAGAAAATTTAAAATGACATGCTGTCACAGTATCTTCCTGTTGGATAGGTGGTCAGAAGCTTGCTTGCATTTGAGTAGGGGCTGATGAGGCACTGGCAGTAGCTTCACCTCATCTTCATGCTTATCTAGAACCGTGGGCAGCAGACTTTTTCTGTAAACGTTCAGATGGTCAGTATTTTAGGCTTTGTGGGCTATCTGGTTTTTGTTGGAATTCCTCACCTCTGCTCCGCTGTTGTAGCTAGAGCAAACATAGACAATGCATAAAGGAATGGGCAAGGCAGTGTTCCAATAAAATTTCATTTACAAAGGCAAATGATGGGGAGGATTTGGCCTGAGGGCTATAGTGTGCTGGCTCCTAGTCTATTAAAAAGGAATGATATACATAGATGAATCCTCTTTGAATGGTAAAAGCATGGATTTCATTCACAGAACCCCTACTGTGTGCTTCTTTATGAGTTAGGGGCCCTTTCAGGGTTCTTTTGGTGCAAATAACTTTAATTGTGAGTATTGTTCTTTGATGGCTTATCATCACCCAACTTGCAGACAATGGAACCAGAATCTAAAATAATACAGCTGGCATTTGATATAAATGCCTCCTCTTGACCACTCCCCCCCTTCCCTGTACCCAACCTGCACCCAGAACAGGGTTTACTCTAAAACCCACAAAATACTGCTGGCTTGGAGGATATTGTGAGATGTTTTAAAGGAGAATGTTATGCCCATCCATAACAGGGGGATAATGTGACTCTTTTGGACAAAGTGTATCAGTGTTTTAAGCCTCCAAGAAACCCTACTGTACAGAACCTGTTTAACTTCACATCCTCCAGCCCTTCCCCACAGTTGTTTGATGGCGGATCTACCTTTGGAGAGCCCTGGGTTGGACTCTCACAGGACAGCACAGATGCCTCTTCTGGGAGCCAGAGGTTCTTCTGGGTCCTGGCACCAACATCACAGCACCCAGCAGAACTGGAAACCTGAGTCCTTGGTTCCATTCCCCTGCAGATGGTTTTCCTTTCTCTCCACTCAGGATAATATTTTCTCATCATCACCAAGAAGCAATCTAATTCTAATTAACAGTTCATCATACACTGTCTTGTTGGATTCAGTAACATTTGCTTGTCTTCCCTCTCAGCATTTATATTTTCACACAATATTTCTGTTGATTGTCAGGCATAGCGAAAACCACAGCAAATGCTGAAGGCTGAGCTTTTGCATGCTTCCATGCCTTCTTTTCTGACAGTAGTTTGTCTTCATATCTTAATGGGGTCTTGCATTGAGCAAACATTTTTTATTTTTAATTTTGATGAAGTTCATTTATTGATTTTTCTTTTATGAGATAATGCTTTTGGTGTCATGTCTAAGCACTCTCCACTAAATCTTAGGTCCAAAACATTTTCTCCTATTTTTTTTTTAGAGTTTTATAGTTTTACACTTTGCTGTAAATCTATGATCCATTTTGAGTTAACTTTTCTGTAAAGTAGTGGTGAGGTTGAGATTCATCTTTTTGATCTATGGATATCCAGTTGTTTCTGTATCATTTGTTGAAAAGACTCTCCTTCCTCCATTGAGTCACATTTGTGCCTTTCTCAAAAATCAATTGGCTGTAATTGCGTGGGTTTATTTCTGGGTCCTATTGATCAGTTGTTCCATCTACTGTCTACATTACCTTGATTACTACAGTTATAGATGATAAATCTTGAAATAAGGTAGACCAATTCCTCCAGTTTTATTCAAGTTTATTTTAGCTATTCTAGGGCTTGTGCATTTCCATATAAATTGTATGATAAGCATCTCTATGTTTACAAAACATCTTGCTTGAATTTTGATAGAAATTTTATTAAACCTATAAATCAAATTATGGCGAATTGGCATCATCTATGTTGAGTCTTCCAATCAATGACCACATATATATTTCACTATATATTGTGAAATATAAGATATATACAGAAATGTGATAACTTTCAAAGTAAAATGTCTATTTATGTCTTCTTTTATTTCTTTCATCAGCACTTTGTAATTTTCAGCATACCATTCTTGTATATGTTTTGCTAAGTTTATATGTAAGTATTGCGTTTTCTTTTGTGTGATTTAAAACATATTTTGGTTTTAATTTCAATTTGTATACATTCATTGCTAGTATATAGAAAGAAGAAGTGATTTTTGTATTTTTCCAGAGTTCTATGATTGGGGCTGATATTTTGCAAACTTGTTCAGCTATTTTCAAAAACAGAGTTGACCAATCCCAAGATATTTAAATAGTTTTTCTGAAATCTATTATTATTTTTTTTTTTGTAAAAGAATTATGTTCAGAAGAGAAGCTAAGTGGATACTATTCCCTATGAAGTTTCAGAGTCTGCTCTAGGATTTAAGGACCTGCAGTTTCCAGGCTGCAATTGTGTTTAATCATGATGCTTTAGAGAGGGTTTCCTGTCCCTCTTTTTGAATGCCATAATCCTTGTTATAATTCTTGCACCCTAGGCTCTTGCCAGTGAACTTTTAAGACTTTTGGAACCAAGCTGGATACTTTTCAGGGACTTTCCATGGTGATGATGTAGCACTAAGCAATGACTTCAGAGCATGGACTCCCAAATGCCAAATGAGAATCTATCAGGATTTGTAAGACAGGATAGGAATTAGTGAAAACACAGGTACATTTGGAAATAAATGCCTGTGGATGGAGGAGGCACACATTGAGGGAAGTTCCTCAGCTTCATATGACTTCTTTTGTATTTGTGCATCCTACCCACACACCTCATACCCCGTGGAATACGGAAGATCCTGCTCGTCCCTGTTACCTTCCCCAGACCAGAGATGGCCTCATTCCCCAGTTCTACCTCTCAAGCTCTTCCTGGTGTTAAGTGTGAGGAACTTCTGGGGTCTTTGGCAAATGGCCCCTCTGGGCAGCCGGCTTTCCGAGAAGGTCTGTTGGATGCCTACTTAGTAGATGATGCAGTCAGAGTGAACATCCAGAGATTTAAATAGTGGTGTGGACAGTGTGAACGAACATCTTCACCAAGGTCAACCCTCTAATTTTACAGGTGGAGAAATCGAGGCTCCAAACTCTTAGTGAAAACCTTGCAGAAACTTGAAACAAGTCACAAATAAAATTGCATGCAATGGGTAGTATCTATAGAGGCATTTATCCAGATGTACCTATCTAGGCTAAAACTAGCTTTTTGATATCTAGAAATAAAAGGTAATTAGCTTTGTGAAGAAAGATACCGAGTCCATGTTCTTTTGTGATCATATAACATAATAATGATGCCCCATCTCACAGTATCACCACTCACCAGCGAGCCCCCATGTGCTCGCTGTCAGGATGCTGGGGTTTGGTTGCTGGACACTGGTCCTGAACCCACCTTTCTTTGTGTTTCAGGTTGGGCTTCCCAATGATGGTTGTTTCCTGCATGGTCGGCATGTGTTATCTGCTGGTTGCTCATATTGTGGTGGGTTGGAATTAATGGACAGTCACTTCTGAGGACCAACAGAAGCTTGATCTGTCACCAGCATCAGTCAGAAAATGACCCTGAGACCACTCTTTGGAGAAGAAGAGGAGAGCGCTTACCACAGGGGTGCTACAGGAATGGGAACACACTGGGGCAGGCTTTGGCACTCAAGTTCTTACTGGGGAAATGCTGGCAAACATCTTCCCAAGGACAAACCATAGAAAATATGAGATAATTTGAAATATGTAGTATTTCAAAATACTTCCTTCAATACTATATAGGAACAGACACAAATACAACAATCTACCCCAAATGGTTTTTGTTTCTTAATTGTTACTTTTTCAGAGGCTAGATATAGTTTTTCTTCATGTAACCACTTTTCTTGTTAAAATAATCAGCATGAAATCTGTCTACTCTCAGATCATAGACTCTTCTTGAGAAAAAGGCCTACAGGTTGTAAGGAAGCATTTTATATATTTTACAAAACAAACTGTTCGTTGACAAAGGTTCTGAAATTTGTTAATTTCTTAGTTTCCCAGTATAATGCATTATGTAAAATTGCATTTTATTAAATTACATTTTTACCTAGAGTTTTTCAGTCATTAAATAAAAGTCCAGAAATTTGACTTGAAGGTTGTGTGTTATAAGTCATAGTTGTCTTTTTTTCTAGTACATTTTTAATTGTGAAATTTAACATATATATAGAACAGTTATAACTTTCAAAGGATGATTTAACAGGTAGTTATATAGGTAATTTCAAGGAATGTTATGGGTTACAATTCCACAGTTTCAGTTATTTCCTTATTGTGAAATGTAAGATATATACAGAAATGTGATAACTTTCAAAGTAAAATTTAATGAGTAGCAATAGAGCAAATTTTAAAGAATGCTATGGGTTACAGTTCCACCATTTCAGTTATTTCATTCTAGCTATTCTAATACCCTAGTATCTAAAAAATATATATCCAGTATATATATTTATATACTGAGTCTTCATAATCTTTTGTTATATCTTATCTTGTCTGTTGCTACCCCTTCCTCTCATTTAATCACTTTCTCAATCTTCGGGGTGTCTAGGCAATGAGCACCCTAACTTGTTCATATTAAAAAGGGGTGTTGACATTACGGGGAAGGGGCCACATCTGGTTAATGTTCTTAAAGAGGCTCTGGGTTGCCTCTGGGTTTTAGGACTTGTCTGGCATAGAAACACTCTGGTGGATTTAAGTTTCTGAAAAATAAACTTAGTGAGTGAAACTTTTATAGAGTCTCAGATAGGGACCTAGGTATTTTGGGGACTACTGTTGGCTAGGGCTTGGCATACTGTGGCCATTTGGGATGTCTGGCTGAAGCTTGCGTAAGAGTAACCCCCAGGAAAGCCTCTTGACTCTATCTGAAATCTCTTAGCCACTGTAACCTTATTTTGTTACATTTCTTTTCCCCTTTTTTCATCAAGAAGGCATTTGCAGTCCCTCGATGCCAGGGCCAGGCTTATTCCTGGGAGTCATGTTCCATGTTTCCAGGGAGACTCACTTCCCTGGGAGTCATGTCCCATGTAGGGGGGAGGTTAATGAATTTGTTTGCCAAGTTGGGCTTAGAGAGAGAAAGGCCACATCTGAGCAACTAAAGAGGTTCTCTGGAGGTGCCTCTTAGGCATAATTATAGGAGGGCTCAGCTTCCCATTTACAGCTCTAAGTTTCACAAGAGCAAACCTCAAGATCAAGGGCTTGACTTATTAAGTAGAGTGTTCCTGATTTCACAGAGCATATATTCTGTCCAAGATAGATAGTGTCTTACACTATCTTCACTTAGTTGTATAATCATCACTCTCAATTTTAAACAATTATTATAACACAAAACACCCCAAAGCCCTTATCAGCCCCTAATTATTCATCCCTAGAATTAGTGTAACACCGGCAAGGTATTCTTATTAAACGTAGTCTACAATATGTAATGGGTGGTTTTTCCATATACCACTCTGTTGTTAAGTCTTTGTACCAGTCTCATAGCTTAGAAGTATATCATGCAAACACTTATTATGTTTGTAGTGCTAATCTGTGGGATACATGCCTTTAAACCATCATAGCTGTCTTTTTAATAATACTTCACATATTTAAGCATTTGGAATAATAATTTTCAGTGTTGAAAGTGGCACATGCTACTTCCAGTAGTGTGGGCCGTATGCGCAACTCTGTTCTCCTTGTGAAGACACTGGTGGTTGTCAGTGTTTATTAAATGCTGTTCTGTGGAGCATTGCATGTGAGGTGGAGAACAAAGCACAGGAGGGAGCTCTGCCCTTAGCTGCAAACACAAGTTCCCCTCTGCTTGGCTTTGTCAATATCCCAGTTATGCCCCAGAGGAAGAACCTCTTCTTCGGTTTTTGGTTCACTGTGTGTAATGCCCTGAGATGAAATTGTTTGCTGGGGATTCTGCTGAGAAATGATAGTCACATAAAGCATCTGACTTCAAAAGGTTTAAGATCCTCAGGGTGCGGAGACTCGGAAAGTAGGAAACCTGTCTAATCCATTTCTGTCACCGACACCCTCCAAGGCAGGTGTGCCCTTTCTACACATCAGAATCTGTATTTGTAAATAGCAACTTGCTTCCTTCCTAAAGCCTGGGTGAGAGTTTATGAGGACAGGCCCTTTGGATTCATAACTCATCTTTGATTCTTGCAGCATCTTCCTACAGTATCTCTATCACAGATTCTCAGGACACCTTCAGATGTGCTGTTTCATAGCACGAGTGGCAAGGAGGCTTGTACCACAACCTTCAGCTGCTGAGAAGGCTTTGCTGATTCTAACCTTGTGGCCATGTGAGGTTACCTGGTGATAGGTGGGGACATCATAGCCATTGTGTTGTATTTTGCCTACAAAATTGAAAAATTGAAGTGGACCACCCAGTGCTGCATTATTTTTTTTTTCTTCCTTTTTTTTTTTTTTTTTTTTTTTTATCTTAATATGACCCAGATCACTGGACCCTGTGAAAACACAGCAATGTGGTAATCTTCTGAACGTTCACAGAATTTCTCTAACTTCTGGCAGACATGTGTCTTACTGAAATATCTAAGACACTTCTTGCTCAAGGAGTCTAATTAGCAATATGCTGTCAACATAATGGACTAGTGCAGGTTTTGTGGGATGAGGCAACCTATGTCCCTTGAGCTTCTATGAGAGAGAACTGGACATTTGACATGACCCTGAGCAAGGTGATAAAAGTATATTGGTGTCCCTTCTACATGAAAGCAAACTGTTTTTGGTGTCATTTTTGATAGCAATGAGAAAACAAGCATGTGCTGTATCAGTGGCTGCAAACCAACTGCCAAGAATGTTGGTCGGCTTCAGTAAAGATAACACACTTGCAACAGCAGCTGCAGTTGGAATCGTATCTGATTCATTTTGTGATAATCCACTGTCAATCTGCATGACTCATTAACTTTTGCTCAGGATAACCTGGTGAGTTAAAGAGAGAAAAGTGATAATCAGGATCACCATCCTCGTATCTTTTGAGTCATTTTAAGTCATTGATTGGCACAAATCTCTGAAATCTCCATCAGGATGTTGTATTTCTTTTGTTTCACTATTTTGGTATGGGATCAGGGAACTTCCAATGTATACTGGGAACAAACTTGTGGATTCAACTAGTTTTTTAGTGTTTCTATCCAAGCACAGCTTCTGGGGCTGCAGAAATGACCACTACCTTGTGGACCAATTGTCATATGGGACTTAGCCCCAGGCTGTATCTATCACCTGACCTCCAGAAGCCCTTACTCTGTCTAGTGGACCAGATGGTATTTTGGGTCTCTGAGGATTAGGGAAAATTCAGAGCCATCATCTATTAACACCTGGACGGTCTAGGAGTTTCCTTTTTCCAATGCCCTTGGAGGAGGTCATGGGGGGAGAGCACTGAATACATCCGTGTCTGTGACGCAGGATTCTTTCTTGAAGGGATTTGCCTCCCCTCCCCCAATAAGGGGGCTGTGCGGCTAGAAACACGCTCAGGTGCGGGCAGCGGCTTAGTCATTAATCCACAGGTGCCTTGAGACAGTGAAAGGGATTCTCCAGCTTGCAGGGGTGAAGAGCATGTCCTGTGCTGCACTCCTGGGCTGGGATGCCCCCTGCAGGACACCCAACCCCACAGTGTCTCCAGGTGGGTGGGGGGAACTGGGGTCTTTGAGAACTTCCTGTGGCTGCTTTATTGAGAGCCTCACCTTCTGATCGATTCTCTTATTGGTTCTGGTGTTGTAGGTGGGACATCCTGGGCTGCCTTCTGTGGCCAGGCTGGGCCCAGGGGAATTCGGGACTAGGTTGCCTTTTATTGGGTGGGGGTCATGAGATGCCCCGTGGCTATGCTGTTCCTCAATCCTGAATCCCTCCCCAGCTTGCCTTTTGCTTGTCTCCTTTCCGAGAGCTCCTTCTGCAGTCCTGAGTTATTTCCAGGGTTTATAGTTGTCCTTGGTGGAACAGAGCAGGAGAGACAAGTCTATGCCATCTTCTCCAGGCCAAAAGTCTTATTTACTTTTGAGAGAGAATCCACATGATCAAAATGGAAAGCTGTTTGTTTGTCATTTTTTAATGGACCAGCCAAGATAGAGTTAAGATGAACAGTTTTATGTCTTTTGATTTCAAATGGGAGAAAATCAATTTTAAGTAAACAGGGTTCCCTCTATTAATTTTCCATGTGGGATGTGTATGTAAAAACTGATTTCCAAATGTTTCCCATGCTGAGAACACAGCTCTTCGTGCTCTCCCCCTCCCCCAGCAAACACCAGGCCTCTCAGCTCACCATGTCACCTTGTCATGCCGATACTAGTTTCCAAATGAGCAAGCCCAGGACTGGCTGTTAGAAATCAAAATGTCACTCTTCAGCAGCCTCCTATGTTTCCCCAAGCAGCCTTTTCCAGAATAAGGAATAGGAACTAAGCACATTTCTGATTTTTACTTTTGCTGTGGAACATTACACCGTATTTTATAAGAATTGCGCCCATGCCATGGCTTCCTTTCTGAGATGGGGTTCTTCAGCTGTGCCACTGACACCCCTGTGCCCCCTTAGGCCTGATTCCTCCCTGAGAGTGTTTACTGAGCCTGTCCTTTGTACCAATTTTCTAGGCACTTGCCATCATGCTGTTTATCTTCCCATGGGAAAGAGAGTCAATTACAGAAATATTCAAGTAAATACATAAAATGTCAGGTGACAAGTTCTGGGAAGAAGAAATGCACCCATGATTTTAGATGGGTTGGGGGGAGGTTCCTCTCTTGGACGGGGCCATCTGAACAGAAAGGTGGGGTGAGGGGTCCAGTCGTGAGGACACTTGGAGAAAACCTCCCCAGTAGAGCCCCAGGGAGAGCCAGCCCTGAGGAGGAGTGGGCTCCGTGCTTTTGTCTCAGCAAGGAGGCCAGTGTGGCCTCTACAGTGGGACAAAGGGAGGAGAACTGCAGGCCAAGGGGAGGACATTAAATACTTGTCTGTAGGGAGCAAAACTAGATAAATGAGTGGGGAATGTCGAACGGAGGAGCAGCACCCAGGCTGCGATGGAACAGTCTTGCTGTCCCCATTGCTGTGTCAAGACAAAAAGAGGACGCATAGGGAGGTTGATTTTATTCAGGCAATTGCAATAGGGACAGTACCCCATGTCCGAAAATCGGTGTTTCTGCAGGGTGGTTTTGCCTTAGATTTTTGTAGGGAGGGACAAACAAGTTACAGGTGGGGGTTTTATCGTTGGGGCTGTTTTGCAAACAGGGTAAGTCTCAGTCAATGAGCTGAACAGGAAATGTTTTTCTCTGTGGTTAGTGTCAGGGGGACAAACAGTTGTAATCTTAGCCAGTCAATGATGAGATGAAGAAGGGGAAGCTGGAGGCGAGTGTCTGGCCCTGTCAGCTGCTAACTGTATAAACATGGGGACCTGTTGTCCTGTGACAACACAGCAATAGTCAAATGAAACCCTTCCAGGAACTGAGAATAACTGAATACGAAAAATAAAGTTTTATTGGCATCTCTAAGAGAACCACAAAAGGAGCCAGTGGAAAATACACAGCAAAACTTCTGAAAAGCAAACCGCTTTTCTGCCCCCCTCCCCTTTGTCCCACTCTGGCCTCTGGGCTCTCTCTTCCTCTCCCACCCACTGCTCCTTGCACCCAGCCCCAGCCTCTCGGTCCATTCTCCCCCCCACCTTCTCCTGCTTTCCTGGATTGATTGTCCATCCATTCCATTCTGCCAGTAGTTTTCTTCATTCTCAATTAAAATTCCCACAGCCCCACCTTTGCTTGCTTTACATTAGCAGCTCTTTCCCATGCCTTATTTTAATTAACTTAATTTACTAAAAGACCCTCTTCTTCCCCCCACCTCAGTGATGCAAACAGTCCAAGATGCCCAGTGTGAGAATGGGGGATGGCCCAGAACACCAGACCTCGAGCAGTGTTTTTAACTTTTTTGCCCTGTAGCCCAGCAATCCTCCACTAAGGGATGTCACAGGAAGGCACGTGTTGCTATGGCAACAGGCCCAGGCCCTGCCACCGGTGGGAAGATACCCACTGACCGTCCCTCTCTTCTCCACACTCGTGTGGATCTTGCTATGGCAGCAAATCAGTGAAACCTTCCACGTGGGGAAATGGACTTTCAGGAAGGCTTTGCTAAAGGGAAGCAGCTGGTGAAAGATGAAAAGCAGAAGACACTGCAATGCGAGGGTGGAGGGCTGGGGGAGCAGGGCGGCAGGGAAGAGCCTGCCAAAGGGGCCGTGCGGTTCAGGGAGGGTAAACGAAGGTGACTGAATCACATCCCCGAAACGGATTTGTCCGTGTCCTGAGCCCTGGTCCTGTGAACGTGAATTTGCTGGAAACAAGATCTTTGAAGATGTGATTATTTAAGATGAGGCCAAGCTGAATTAGGGTGGGCCTTAATTCATCATAGCTGGGGTACCTACAAATAGCGGAAATTCGGGCACAGTAGGAGGCGACAGAAGGAGACAGATGCAGTTGTGGAGTGCCAGCAAGCCACCTCCAGAATGCTGCAGACCTCAGAGAAGAAGCGGCTCTGCTGACAGCCTGATTCTGGACGTCTACCCTCCAAAGCTGTGAGATAATAAATTACTGTTGTTTAAGCCAATCAGTCTGTGTTTGCCCTGGCAAATTCAGACAGGGGGTCTGTCCCCTCCCTTTCTTAGGGTCAATGGAATTCATTTGCCAATTTGCCAGGGGGTACCAGGACGGATCGCTGCCCAAAGGACGAGGCTTTTTACTGAAGCCCACTTGCTTGCATGGTGAGGGGCCCTTGGCCCCACGGACGGCAGGCTCTGGGAGCTGGGCTCGCCTCATCACTGCTGTGCTGGCATCAGCTTAGCGACCTGTCCCAACAGAAAGTCAGAGGGACACTAAACCTTGAGACTCTTGTAGGTTTGTAGTGGGGTTCTCTGCCCTGGTGTTCTGTAAACAGGAAAACCAAGACAAGCAATAAACGTGTTATTTCACTGAATTATTGCTGACGTTTCTCATGACGGCAGGGTGAGGCTGGAATACAGCCTGTTCCTGCCTCTTTCTGTGGCTCATGGCGGAGAATCCGCAGCAAATGACCCTGTGGTCCAGCCTGGTGGAACATTCACCCGGGTCCAGCCCGGGGAGGGGGACGCTGCCCGTGTGCACCGCCTGGATCTCCTCGCCCGTGCGGGCGCTGCGCAGCTGCACCTGCTCCACGCAGAGGCCTTGGGCGGGGACGCCAGAGCGCACCAGGGCAGCGGCGCCCCCGAGACGCCCCCGAGACACGCCCGAGAGAGGAAGGTGCGACGGGTGAGGTTTCAGCGCGCCGAGGCTGAACCGACAGTGCAGCAAAACGCATCGTCTCAGAACGTCTACTCGATGCAGTGTACACTGCGGACGAATGAAAAACAAGCCTTCTAATTAAGTGCTTAATCTAATGTATGGTCTCGTGGGATGTGCACAAAAGAACGGAAGACAGCCTCTGCTGCCTTCAGGGAACTATCATGTGGCATTCCTTATTTTCTTCATTTTCTTCCCAAATAAACCACCCCTCAGGCCTGGACTGCCTGCTATAATGCTTTTGAATCCAAATATAAGTTCTCAGAGGACCTTGCATGTAATAATAACTATAATTAATCATACAATTATAAAAATGTGCTTTCATGAATTATAACAAACGTACCACAGTAATGCAAGGTGTTAATAATAGGGTTGCATATGGGGTAAAATTTCACCTAATGTCAACTACAGAAACTGTAGTTAGCACAATTTTAATATTACATCAATTGCAACAAAGGTTCTACACTAATACAAAATGGGGTATACAGAAGCACTATATTTTACATGATTTTCTGTAAACCTACAACTTCTATAATTAAAAAAATTTAAATGCAAAAAAAGGTGCTTTCATCAGTTGTAAGAAATATATCATACCAATGCAAGGTGTTAATAATAGGGTGGTTTATAGAAATTCTGTATTTTATGCATGATTTTTCTGTAAACCCACAAATTCTCTAATTAAAAGAAATAGGAAAAAAGGTGGATTAATACATCATTGCACATTCTATACATATACATATACATATGCATATACATACACATAACACACATATGCACATGCATGAATGCATACACATATATACCCACACATATACACATACCCATTCTATGCATTCATAGACTTACACACATACATGCACATATACAAACATATACACTTGCATATGCATGTACACACCTGTATACATGCATATATACACACATGTACATGTAGACTTATACACATATACATACACACATATATAGACATACACATACATATACACATTTACACGCCCATATATACTCATACCCATACCTGTACATACATACACATGCACACACACATTTGTATACATACACATACACACATATAAGCATGCACACATATACACACATGTATATTTATGTATGCACATACATGTACACACACTCCCACACACACACACACGAGAGTTTCTGATGTCTGAATGAATTCCTTCACTGACAAGACCAGGCTACAGCAGGGAGGCTTAAACTCTTCTCCCTGCTCCTCTCCCTGCTGCCCAGCTCTCCTTGCAGACAAGATGCAGGGAATATGACAGGTAATGTGGTCCTCTTCTTGGCCATGCATTGCATTTAATCCTGTCTGCCCACACCTCATCCCCATGTTTGCTCCCAGACTCCAGTGGGCTGGGAGGGGAGCAGCCTCCATCCTGCCCTGCACGGCTCTGCCTCACAGCATGTCAGCTCTGCTCATGTCTGACTTTGGGACAAAAGATCTGGAGACTGACCTTTCCCCAGGCACGTTCTTTTTTCATGGCTTCATAGCTCCTTTGAGCATTTGTCAAGATCCTGCTTTAGAGCAAATGAGAACAATGTTCAGCCATCCGCAACCAGAAAATCCAGAATCTTCCATTTCATCTCCGCTTTGCTTTTGCAAGGCCCAGCTCAACCTCCTGAAAGCCCTGCTGGCTAAACTCAAAGGCAGATGAGGAGCTCTCCTCTCCTAGTCTGCCTAAAGCCTGGACTGGAGCTCTTAATTTAGAGGACACTCAGCAAATGCTGGTTCAATGAGTGCACCCCCCACCTGCTGGGTCCTCAGCACCCAGGCAAGGCTTCTGTGCTTATTCATGAAATTACCACTTTCAGCAACAGAAATCAATAAGAAGATGTTGAAGTTGTTATTTAACTGTCCAGTCCTTGTAAAATGCCACTTGGTTAAGATGCTACCGTTGTTGCTCCAAGTTACTTTGCAAATGATGATGTCTACTATGTAACAATAATAAACAACATGCTATTCCAAAGAACTTGTGTAAGATACCTGGATGAAATTAATTGGAAACAATCCATAGTGACCATTTTGACCTTTACGCGAGTCCTGTGTGCCTGTAAAATAGTGGTAAAGTACAGAGTTACTGCAAAGCACCCCCTTTCCCATCTGACTTAAATAAACCTTGTGGATTTCCCTTTTGTTTGCCTGCGACAAGGCCAGACACAGACCCTACATGTTCCTATTCTTGGACTCCTAAGTGATTAGCTGAACTGTTTGCCTCCTGTCCAATCTGGACAAAACAACTGCTAACCTGACTTGATTCAACTCTAGTCAAACCTCCCCCCAACTAAGGCCCTGAACTTTGACCCACCTTTGGGCTCTGGGTGGCAGAGCCATCCTCACTAACAGCCTATCCCAAGAAGATTTCATGCTCAGCTGTGGGATCAGGCCACCCAGTGGTCCCACTGCCCAAACCTTTCTAGCCATGTTTGCGGGACACTGATTACGTGCTTCGACTTGGCGGGCCTGGGCTGGGGGACCTGATCAGCCCCTGGGGAGGGTGGTGGGCACGGGCGACAGCGCCCTCCACAGCCCCCCGGGCCTGGGAAAGTGAGGCCGGAGGCAGGCCCCATTTCCTCACCCAAAATACCACTGTTAGGGGAGGCTTGTCGGAGGGAACCGCCTTTTCCCCACCCCCTTATCTTGCCCGGACACTCCCCGTTGCCAGTGCAACTCCCATCACCACCAGTGCGCATACATTGTTGCCAGACACCGTTACCGGAGCAACTCTCGCCCCTTTTCAATCAACCTCCTCGCCCTCTCAGAACCAATCCAAGCCTTTGACCTCTACAGCTACCCCGCCCCCTAAGCGCCCAATATAAGCTGGTGTTCTCCCCTAATAAAGCTCTCTTGGTTTCATCATCCCTCAAAGAACCGTGTCCCGCCTGCTCCTTCTCGCCGCCCTCCTTGCACGCCTCCGCCGGGGACTAGGGCCCAGTCCCCCGCCTCGCCCTCGCCTCCGGGAAAGAGCCCCCGCCGCCGGTACCCTCCGAGCAAAGCCGAGAGCCGAGGGTTCAGCAACCGGCCGCCGCCCCCCCCCCAGACAACTCAACTGCGACCGCAACTGGCGCCCAACGTGGGGCACCTGCACTTGGAAGTCCTCTCCACGCAGCGGTCCAGTGACGCCACTCGCTCGCCCGGACGCCTCTCCAGCTCCCCTTCTCCTCGCCTGCAAGGTAAGGGCCGCCTCTCCCTCGCCGCTCCCGGAGCCGCCTCTCCCTCGCCGCTCCGCGTCAGGGGCCGCCTCTCCCTCGCCGCTCCGCGTCAGGGGCCGCCTCTCCCTCGCCGCTCCGGAGCCGCTCCTCCCTTCCCCACTACCCATTCTTCCGTCTACCTCTCGTCCTTTTCTTCTATAACCCCCATTCCTCCTAACGCTCTCCCTCTTTCCCTCCATTACTTTGCTGTAGTCCTTTGTGTGTTTCTTTCTTTGTTTGGCGCCGTGTACCTCTTTGCAACTGCCCCCCCAGACTGCTCCAAAATGGCGAACTTCCTCCTTCTTCTACTGAGGGGAGGAAGTGCTCTAGTGATGACGTCAGCCCTAAGCCAGACCGGAAACCGCATGCGCTTTACCCCGCCCTTTCACAGGGCGGAGCTAGTCCGCCATCTTATGCCTTAAGCCCCGCCCTTTCGCAGGGCGGAGCTAGTCCGCCATCTTATGCCTTAGACCCCGCCCTTTCGCAGGGCGGAGCTAGTCTGCCATCTTGTGCCTTGGACCCCGCCCTTTCCCAGGGCAGGGCTGGTCCGCCATCTTGTGTCTTAGCCACGCCTACCGCGCCGCCATCTTGCGACGCTTGGGGCCTCCCACTTTCACCTCCCCCTTCGACAAGCTCCCCCTCGGAGCCGCTGCCGGCAGCTGTCGCCGCCCCTCCCACCCTGCCGACTAACAACCCCTGGCTGCCTTCTACACCTCAAGGCAACCCTTAGGACAGCGCTGCCCCTACCCCCACTCCCGTGCCAGGCCCTCTACTTTGGGTGCACCCTGCTAAAAGCCGGCTTAGGAAAATTTGCCCCGTAGTGCGGCTCTGGATCAGCCTAGCTTCAGATCTAGTCACCCTGGCTGTTCATGTATTCGGAGAGCCGCCAGAAAAAATTGGCCCCTGGACGCAGGCCAAACCCGCCTGCTTATACGTGATAACCTGGACATGCAAATCCTCTTGGAAGGATTTCAGGGGGAATTCAGCTGCCATTATCCTAGCCATCGACTGTTACAGGGGCTCGCCAAGCTTCCCTTCCGCAGCCCATACCATCCTTTCCCTTCCTCTGCACCCATCCCGGGTGCCACTACCGTCTTCACTGACGCCTCCAAAACCCGTTTCGCCTTCCTCTCTTATTCCCAAGACCACCCGAAACCCCGCCTATTCAGTTATGTTAACCTTCATTCAGTTCAAGTGGGGGAAATTCTGGCGGTATCATATGCAAGAAAAGCCCACTGCAACCATCCAGTAAACCTTTTCACAGATAGCCTCTACACGTATCAGGTCTGCCGAGTCCTCGCGTTTTCCACCTTTTTCCCGGGAGACTCGGCCATCGATAAAGCACTTTCTGACCTCAGAAGCATCCTGGAGCATCGACAGAATCCTTGGTTCATTAACCACATTCGTAGTCACTCAGGCCTTCCGGGGCCCCTGGCTAATGGCAATAGTATAGTAGACCAAGCGGTCTCAGCTCAGACTACCCAAGCTATGCTAACCCACACGGCAGCCCCTCCGGGGGATGCTGTTAACCAGGCCAAGTTATTGCATTCCAGGTTTCACTTTTCGGCTACGTCGTTACATCATTTATGTGGCCTCCCCCTAAACACCTGTAAACATCTTGTCTGCAATTGCGCAACTTGTGCGCCCTTTGCGCTGCTTGGCCCCCTGCAACCTCAGGGAGTCAACCCACGAGGCCTAAAACCCAATTCTAGATGGCATATGGACGTAACTCACGTTCCGTCCTTTGGGCGCCTCAAATATGTGCATGTAATAATTGACACCTTCTCGGCCATGTGTTATGCAGTCCCCCTTGCCGGGGAAACGGCCAAACACTGTATCAAGGCCCTGAGACAAGGAATTCTCTTCATGGGAATCCCCTGGGACCTAAAAACGGACAATGGGCCTGCCTATCGCAGTGCCTCCTTTGCGGCCTTTCTTCAATTATATAACATCACCCATCATTTCGGCATCCCCTATAATCCACAGGGGCAAGCCATTGTGGAAGCAGTCCATCGCCGCTTAAAAACACAAATTGAAAAAGAAAGGGCAATGCTCCCCCAGGCAACTCCAGGGGACCTTATCATAGCAGCCCTTATTCACCTTAATCTACTCACATTCAATAAGGAAGGGCTTTCGCCCCTACATAAACATTGGGGGCCCTCATACAGGCCTACCCAGGCCCCGATGGTTTACTGGAAGGACCCAGAGAATAATGCCTGGAAGGGTCCCTCCCCACTCCTCGCCCAGGGGCGCGGGTTTGCTTGTGTTTTCCCAGATGATGCAGCACAGCCAATCTGGATCCCAGGAAGGGCAATCCGGCCCGCCACCAGCAACCATGTGTCTAACGAGACGAGAATGCCATCGTCTCCGCAGCCTAGTGCACCAGATGACAACAGTACACCTGGGCCTGGACCCCAGTCTGAGTGAACCCCCTTTTTCCACAGCCCTCCAGCCGCACCTCAGCTCCAACCAGCCGCACCTCAGCTGCAAACAACGCATCGCCAACACCACCACCCCAACCGTTTCTGCCCCCCTCTCGTTACTCCTCTCCCCTCCTCGACTTTATCCAAGCAGCCTTCACCTCGGTAAATTCCTCCCACCCCTATCTTACCTCCTCTTGTTGGCTTTGCCTCTCCACTTCTTCCCCCCTGTATGAGCCAATTGCCTCCAACCTCTCCTTTTCAGAAAACACAGAGGACAGCCCCTCAGAATGCAATTGGAATACCTCTGCCGTCCCCCTAACCTTTCATTCAGTCTCCTTTACAGGAAAGTGCATCCGCCCTCGCTCAAGTAACTCTCCCAACCTCACAGCTTGTGCCAACTACTCATCTCCCAGCAGCTCTGCCAAGTTTCTTATTCCCCACAACTCCTCCCAATGGCTCTGCTCCTCTACAGGACTTACCCCCTGCCTTAATGTACAAACCCTCAAGACAACTAATGAAACTTGCCTCCTAATTGTCCTCATCCCTAGGGTCTTATACCACAGCGAGGAAGACTTCTTCCTCCGCCTGGAAAGAACTGCAGATCCTGCCCTTCTACAAAAGTGAGAGCCCATCACCGTCCTCACGATTGCCTCCCTCCTAGGTCTCGCAGGCGCTGGCACCGGAATCGCTGCATTAGCCAGTCAAAGCTCCGCCCTAACTCACCTCCGGGCGGCTGTTGACGAGGACATTCGTCACCTACAAGACGCTATTTCCCATCTTAAAAATTCTGTCAATTCCCTCTCTGAGGTAGTGCTCCAAAACCGCCGAGGTCTCGACCTTCTCCTCCTCAAAGAAGGAGGCCTCTGCGCCGCCCTAGGAGAAGAGTGTTGTGTTTATGCCAATTCCACAGGTCTCGCCGAAGACAGCCTAAAAAAGGTCCGAGAGGGACTGGAGCAACGTAAAAAAGACCGTGAAGCCACCAGCTATTGGTCCCACATCTTTACCCCCCTCCTCCCTTACCTCCTCCCTCTCCTCGGCCCCCTACTAATGATTATTCTAGCTCTCACCTTAGGACCCTGCATTATCCGCAGAATTGTCCAGCTTGTAAGGAAACAAACGGATGCTATTTTTTCCTCGTTCGTGCAAGTCCAGTACCAGCGACTCGCCACCTCTGACGCTCCCTACACCAAGATGACAACCAACCCTCCGCGACCTCACCGCCACCGGTCAACCCGCCGACCGCGAGGCCCTTCTCAATCGCCTGAACCTCGTACCAACCTCGAGCTCCAGCTTCTCTGAACCTTCAACTTTAAACCTCCCACCTTCGCCCATCCCGCTAGCAGCAAAGCCCCTGTCGAGCGCCCGGGCGCCACACCAACGCTGAGCTCCAGCCTCGCTGAGCCACCGTCAACCCTTTTTCCCCTCCCCAACCTTCCCCTTCCCTCATCCCTTAGCGGACCTCTCCGGTAAGCTTCTTCCTTTAATTTGAAAAGAAGGGGGAAATGCGGGACACTGATTACGTGCTTCGACTTGGCGGGCCTGGGCTGGGGGACCTGATCAGCCCCTGGGGAGGGTGGTGGGCACGGGCGACAGCGCCCTCCACAGCCCCCCGGGCCTGGGAAAGTGAGGCCGGAGGCAGGCCCCATTTCCTCACCCAAAATACCACTGTTAGGGGAGGCTTGTCGGAGGGAACCGCCTTTTCCCCACCCCCTTATCTTGCCCGGACACTCCCCGTTGCCAGTGCAACTCCCATCACCACCAGTGCGCATACATTGTTGCCAGACACCGTTACCGGAGCAACTCTCGCCCCTTTTCAATCAACCTCCTCGCCCTCTCAGAACCAATCCAAGCCTTTGACCTCTACAGCTACCCCGCCCCCTAAGCGCCCAATATAAGCTGGTGTTCTCCCCTAATAAAGCTCTCTTGGTTTCATCATCCCTCAAAGAACCGTGTCCCGCCTGCTCCTTCTCGCTGCCCTCCTTGCACGCCTCCGCCGGGGACTAGGGCCCAGTCCCCCGCCTCGCCCTCGCCTCCGGGAAAGAGCCCCCGCCGCCGGTACCCTCCGAGCAACGCCGAGAGCCGAGGGTTCAGCAACCGGCCGCCGCCCCCCCCCCAGACAACTCAACTGCGACCGCACATGTTAAACCTCTTTATAAAAGAAAACCCCTTTCTGACTGACTGGGAAACTTGTAGATCAGTGGTTGGAGTAAGCCTCCTGTTGCAATAGTCCCCCTCCCTTTATTGCAATAGTCCTTATGATGGTTAATTTCATGTGTCACCTTGGCTAGATTGTGGTGTCCCATTGTTTGGTCAAGCAAGCACTGGCCTGATTGTGACTGTGAGGGTATTTCCTGAATTTAAACCATTAGTCAGTTGATTGTGTCTATGGCTGATTGCATCCACAATCAACTAAGGAGACTGTCTTCATCAGTGAGAAGGAGCCTCATCCAATCAGTCAGAGGCCCTAAAGGGAGAACTGAGGATTTCAGCAGTCAGAAGGAAGAATTTCTATCACTACTTCAATCAGCCATCTTCTGAGGAATTCAATGTCACCTTTATTGGAGTTTCCAACTCACAGCTTCCCCTAGGTAATTCAACTTCACCTTCATTAAGTTTCCAACTTGCAGCATGCTGTACAGAATTTGGATTTGTCAGTCCCCATCACATGCATGAGCCTATTCCTATAATACCCCTCTTAATATTTGTATGTTATATACATATATAAACCTCTTGAATAAATTCTATCCTTATCTAAGTCCATATTTGTTTTTATTTGGCAATAGAAATCTTATATGCCAAGTAAGGGATTTGTTTCTCAAACATCTCCATTTTGAAGAGTCCAGCTGCTGAGGTGGAAATTATATTTCTCATACTCTAAAATAGAGAAATTTTATCTCAGTGAGAGTAAGAGGCCTCAGTTACAAATAGGTCTGAGATAGCAGCTGTAAACAACATTGTCCAGAAAAGCATCACTCCTCAAAGGAAACCTCTAGACTTTGAGATGGTCCATTTCTTCCATTGCTGAGGTTACTGGACATGATCACCATGGCCTCTTTCAGCTCCTATGCTCTGGGATTTGGGGAGTCTCTATTGGGATGGGTGAGGAAAATGAGACTATTCAGAAACCTCTGGTCCAGTGGGATGAGGACGAGGGCTCTCGCTGTCCTGTTGCCTGCAGAGGCTCCTTCCAGGGCAGAGTCCAGGAGGTGCACCGCTGGCCTTCGGAAAAAGAGGTTGACCGAATCTGACACACCCCAGACCCTGCTCTGTGCAAAGCTTTGCTGGCACTCAGGGAGAGCGTGCTCACACCTTCTGCAGGTAGGAAGATAGCCAGGACCTACCAAATTAACCTGTTGACTAAAACGTCAGTCATTCCTCAGTTGATTATGTATACATGGCTGTAAGCACATTTGGGCTACCTGTTGTGCCAGTTTGAACGTGTCATGTCCCCCAAAATGCCATTACTTTTGATACAGTCTTGTGGGGGCAGATGTACTAGTGTTAGTGTTGATCAGATTGGAACCTTGAGATTGAGTGTTTCCATGGAGATGTGACCTACCCAACTGTGAGTGACACCTTTAATTAGGGTATGACCTCTTGATTGAATGTTTCCATGGAAACGTGGCCCCGCCCATTCAGAGTGGGTCTTGAGTAGTTCACTGGAGTCCTATAAAAAGAGCTTACAAACAGAGGACCTCAGAGCAACTGAGAGTGACATTTTGAAGAGCAGCTGCAGCTAAGAGAGGACAAAATGCCCCAAGAGCAACATTTTGGAGAATGCCATTTTGAAACGCAACCTGGGAGCAAGCAGACACCAGCTACATGCCTTTGAGATAACAGAGTTTTCCAGATGCCATTGTCCATCCTCCAGTGAAGGTACCCTGTTGTTGATGCCTTATGTTGGACACTTTATGACCTTAAGACTGTAACTTTGTAATGAAATAAACCCCCTTTATAAAAGCCAATCCATTTCTGGTGTTTTGCCTCCCAGCAGCATTAGCAAACCACAACACCTGTCATCTCCATGAGTGGCGGGCATAGAAAGCAAGGACTGTGTATACCTCAGCTTTGCATCTCCAGCACATGGCCAAGCATCCAAGATGTAGTTGGTGATGAATATATTTTTGTCAATTAGACTAAAAAATGAGATTGTTACCCTCCACCTCTTCTTTCTCTTCTCTCCTACTGGAGAAAATAACCAGGGGCAGCAGGTTATTTTGTGTGCCCCTGTGAAAGGAGAGTTGTCCAGCTGGAGAGTGGGCCCAGGATGATGCTGCTCTCTGCTTCCTGGGGGTGCTGAGGTGAGGTGGAGGGCATTAGGAGGTTCTTAATATTTCCAGTGCTCCTTGACTAAGGACACTCATGGCTGGAAATAGAGAAACAAGATGCTCCCAACACAGGGTCAGGGACAGAGCTCAGTAAACTCCACACTTACTGACTTTTACTCTAAATAGCACACTGAAAAAACTGTACAGAGCCAGCAGATTGCATGGAGTGAGTCAGGTTTAGAAAAGCAGACATGGAAAGAAATGCCACACATAACAGGATGGTTTCTCAAGATAGGAAAGCAAAGGCAGTGTCAGATTCACATTCTCATCACTCAGCCCCAAGGGAGAATAAGCACATTAAACATACAAGCTAAAAAAATGAGTGTGCTGAGGAAAGCTGCCTGCAGTGCCAACTCAGCATTGCCTCTGCTCTCCCTCATCACATCCCCTGCAGGCGGTGGTCACCAACGCTCTCCTGGGTGGAGGGAGACAGCCTCTGCATCACCACATGGAGGGATGTGAAGACACAGGGTTTAAGTGTGAAGTGGTCTCGAATCAAGAGGTGTGAGAATGTGCAGCTTATAAATAATGAATATGATTGTTAGTGAGTTCATTGCTACACATGCAGTCATATCCTAATAGATTCTCCAAGCTGGAAATAATACTTGTGCATTAATCATCTCCGCAGGTAACATGGATGTGCCTTACAGGCTCACACTGCATTCAGTGTTGGAGTTGAATGAATCATGGCAAGCTTCTCCAAGGAATTGCCTTTCTATATCTATTTCTAGGACTTAACACCCATCCATCCTTCATGGCTAAGGTGTCTACAACCAAAAACAGCACCAATGCTTTCAGTTGACAGGGAAAGGTGAAAGGGTCCCATGCACTGGAAAACATCCAGGACTTCATCCTACTGCCATGAGCTCACCCACAGCCACACCATTTAGCAATCTGCGCCGCAGCATCCCGAGCTACAGAACAAAGGCGATGGGGAAGATGCCTAACTTTTCTTCTAGGCTCTAAATATTACATTTGCATGTTTAATTCTGCCTAACTAATATTTTTCAATCAACATTTGTATGGAAGTGTACTGTGCATATAGAAAATCACACCTATCACATATATACAGCTTGATGAACTTTCACCAAAGTTTCACTACCCAGAAGCCCCATTCCCTCTTTGCCCTCTGGAAGCCCTATCACCCCTGCCTCCAGCCCCAAAAGTAGCCACTGATTTCTAACCCCAAAGGTAAGTGCTGCCTGCTTTGGAATGTCTCATAAGTGCAATCACACCATATGATTTTTGTGTGTGTGTCCATCTTATGTCGCCCAACATTATATGTGGGAGATTCATCCATGTTGCATGTAGCAGCATTTGCTCATTTTTTTTTTTCCTGGAGGATATTCCATTGTGTGAATATGCCACGAATTATTTATCCATTCTGCTGGTGGGTATTTGAACTCTTCCCCACTTTGAGATGTAAAGTTAAACCACTGTGGCTTATAATAATTTGTTATTAATTCTGCTAGGAACATTGTTGTGCATACTTTTGTTTTTTGATGCACTCATATACATATTTCTGTTTGGCATATACGTAGGAATGAAATTGCTCGGTCCCAGGGTGAGCACATGCCCACTGTTAGTAGATAGTTTTCCAAAGGGATTATGTATGTTAGATTACAGTTGCTCCTCTTCCTTGACAATACTTGCTGTCATCAGGGTTTTGCCATTACACATTCTGGTGACTGTATAATGACTCCTCACTGTGGGTTTAATTTGCATTTTGCTGATTATTAATGATGTGGAGCACATCTTCTTGCAAGTTGTCCAAGCCTTTTGCCCATTTTCCTATTATGTTGTCTATCTTTTTCTTATTAATTTGTCAAAGTTCTTTGTATATTTTGGATGAGTCTTAATTTGCATACATATATCGAGAATATTTTATGCCCTCTGTGGGTGCCTTTTTACTCTTTTAATGGCATATTTAAATATAACAGAAGTTCCTTATTTTAATGCAGCCCAATTTATCAATCTTTTCCTTTATGGTTAGTGTGTTTTGTGTCCTGAATAAGTAATGTTTGCCTACTACCAAAACATGGCATTTTCCCATACTCTTTTGTAGAAACTATTATTTTACCTTTCCTATTTAGCTCTAGGATAGATTTTATTTTTTAGTATATGGTGTGAGAAGTAGTCAAGATACTTTTATTTTTTTCCTGCATGGATATTCAGTTGACTCAGCACCTTTTATTTAAAAGATCGTTTTTTTCTCTTTCTATTTCTTGGGTGTACTGTTCTATTGATTTATTTTGCTATCCTGAACCAATACCCTGTGTTTTAATCACTGTAGCTTTATAATGATTCTAGATATATTGAAGTACAAATGGTTCAACTTTGTCCTTCTTTCTCAAAATTGTTTTCACTATTCTTTACCTTTTTCATTTTCATATAAATTTAAGACCTTGCTTGCAAATTTCCACAAAAGTACCTGCTACAATTTTGATTAGGGTTGTATTGAAGCTGCAGATAAATTTAGGAAGAATTGAACAGACAAACATTGTATCTCTCTCCATTTATTTATTTATTTACTTTCTCTGAGGAACAGTGTGTAGGAGTTTTATGGAGATATCTGGCATATCTTTAATTAGATTTATTTCTAATAATTTGATGTTATTTGAGGCTATTGTAAATGATATCTTTTAAAAATATCCTTTTCTAATTAATTATTGCTGATTTAAAGAAAAATGGTTGAATTTTGTGTATATATATATCTAGAAACCTTGCTAAAGTCAATTAATAATTCTAATAATTTATCTGAATGAATGTTTGTATTTTCTACATAATAATCATGCCATTAACAAATAACAGCCAGTCTTTCTTTCTTTCTTCCTTCCTTGCTTCCTTTCTTTCTTTCTTTTTCTTTCTTCCTTTTCACTGTCTTGCATTCTTTCACTAGTCAGTATCAGACATGAATGTAAGGAGAAAGATTTCAATATTTCATCTTAAAATATAATGCTTGCTGTGAATTTTCAAGTACTCTATCAGATTTAGGAAATTGAAAAGGGATTTTACAGCAGGTGGGAGCCTGCTCCTTCCTTTTATGGGGACACTTGAGGCCATTATCTTTATATCCCAACCAGACTTCTGTAAACATGCTGGTAAGATTTACTAACTGGAAGATAACCAAGGGCTTTTCTGGGCATTATGTAATAAGTTCTTATCTAAGAATGCTGGTCTTGGCAGACGCCCGGCTGAAAGTTTCATCTTCCTAGCCCCAGGAGAGCCCTGGGAGCTCTGCTCATCTACAAATGCCAGGAGGAAAACAGTGCCAGGAACACTGGGCTCTTCACATGTGCCTCCCCCCATTCTCAGGGTTTGCACCCCTTCAATTTTTAATGCCTTGCTGGTTCTCTGTTGACTTCAAATTTATAAAAAAAATATTTTATCCAGCTTTTATATTGCTCTCCATGGGAGAGTCTATCAGCAGCAGTAAATTCTTCTGAAAATGCAAATTTAGCATGTTAAATGATAGGTGATATCATGTAATTTAAAAATAATATTTGCAATGCTTTATAAATATGACATGTAAATTTAAATTTTCAATAACATAGTTTAATATATACTATTTTAAACAATATTTTTATAATACATTAATGTTTTATGTAAAGGAGGCATACAGAGTGTTAAAAATGGAGATAGCCAATTTTTTGGAAGACCTTTAATTAAGTAAAATCATGTAGTATATATTTACTGAACACTTACTAGGTGCTAGACTGGTTTAGGTGCTGATTTAGTTTGCTAAAGCTGCCAGAAATGCAATATACCAGAAATGGATTGGCTTTTACAATGGGGTTTATTAGTTCTCAAATATATGGTTCTAAAGCCATAAAAATGTCCAGATGAAGGCATCTAGAGGGAGATACCTTCTCTGAGGAAAGGCCAACGGCATCCTCTGTCACACGTGAAGGCACACGCTGGCGCTGCTGGCCTTTCTCCTCTGGGTTCACTGGTTTCTGTGGCTTCCCTTTGAAATGCCTCTGGACTTCTCTCTTGAAGCATCCCTCAGCTCTCTTCAAATATCTCTGCCTTTTATCCTCTCACAGAAGATGCCAATAAACTAATTAATACCCACCTTGAATGGGCGGGTCGCAGCTCCACGGAAACAACCTAATCAAAAGATCCCACCCATAATAAAGCTGTCCCACAAGATTGGATTAAAAGAACATAGCCTTTTCTGGGGTACGTAAGAGTTTCAGACCAGCACAGGTGCTCAGGACTTATTAGTGAACAAGGCTGACAAAGTCGCCTTCCGTGGAGGAGCTAACCTTGCAGCAGGGATGCAGACAGAAGCAGTGAACATGGCGACATATCTAGGCATGCCCTGTGGGAAGTGGAGGGAGGGCTGGGGCTGCCCCGGGCAGGCTGAAGTGGTGAACAAGAGAGCCCGGCCAGCCTCCTTAGGAAAGACGGTGTCCCTGGAAGGAAGCTGTGCGGATGGGGCCATGGCCAGGCTGGCTGTGGAGGGGAAATCCAGGCAGGTGGCAGCCTCTGCTGAGACTCCCGACTCAGGTTGGGGAGGGGAAGGGGGTGGGCACAGCCAGGGGGAGGGAGCTAGACTTGATGGGGGGAGGTGAACCAGGACTGTGGGGCCTGGGGAAAGTGGGGCCCGTGCAGGAGTGATGTGATCGTACAGTTCAAAAATAAAAATATTCTATCAAAAAAAGATGAAGAATTAAAAAAATAAAACGTGCTTTCAGAATTCTCTTTTTAAAGGAGACCCCTTTATTATCTTCCCTGAGCACACGCCACCCACCCCCTCCCTCCTGCCCCATGTCCTGAATTGTCTGTGGCCAATTCAACTGGAGATGTTTAAGACCCAAAGGAGTAGTGAATGAGAGCAGGGAGTGATGAATGAGAATGTGATGTTTATGCAACCCCTTCATGCTTGATTAAATAAAAAAGAATGGCTCAGCTTTGCTATCTATAAATAGCTTAACATTACCATCACAATATATTCATTTCCTTTGAATTCTTTTTCTCTTTTTACATGCAGGCTGAGGCCACTTCCCACACAGGAGAAATCTCTGCACCTGCCACAAAATGAAATACCATCAACATTTCCTTCTCTAAAAGAAACGTGTAATTTGAAACATATATACGTCACATACATCTAAAATAGCTATTCTTGCTGAATTATATTTTACTCAAGCACTTTTCTCCCCTCAGAATAAGTAATAGGTATTGTAAATTCAGAGAGCCACTCTAATTTTATGACAACAGTATGTAAGTTTTATGAGATTATCTTTGAAGACATACACTGCAATATCATCATTGCTTTTTGGATTTTAAAGTAAATGTTATAACAAAAGGTGAAATCAATTGAAAGTGCAATATACACATTCAAGGCGTTTGAAGTTATCTTCTAGCCAGCATAACAGACATGTGACATGGGACCAAGTTACAGGAGCTGGGGTGCCAGGTCTGCTTGATAAGTGGGTACATTTAGGATGACTTTGACTGAAAGTAATAGAAAATGTAACTTTAGCTGACTTAAACAATAAGGAAACATTTGAACTCATACTAGGGGAATGCTGATAAAAAGTGGGCTTTGTAGTGAGTTTATCCATGACTCAAAATAATCCCCAAAACTCAGTCTATGTGCCAGTTTTCTGTTGTGTGTTTGTTTTATTTTGGCTTTGGGTTTCGGTTTGTTGTTTATCATTTCAAATACCAAAGATCCAATGCCACCTATTTTTTTAGAATCTACTTTTATTGAAGTATGAATGACAGAACAGTAAAGTCACCACAATCTTGAGTTTATAGCTCAATGAATTTTTACATGTGCCTTACTGCAGCAGGCACAATAATGCTTCAAGATGTCCACTTCCTGATGCCAATCACACGAGTCCTGAGAAACAGAGCATCTCTTTCAGCTAAAGGCAGAGAGAGTGTTGGCAGCAGGAGAAGGACTTGATGCCTCATTGCTGGTTCTGAGATGTTGGGGTGGTATGAAAGGAATGGGATCCACCAAAACCTGAGTGAGAAAGGAAATGAGTCTTTCCCTGGAGCCTTCAGAAAGGAACTAGCCCAGCCAACCCATCAATTTTATCCCAGTGGGACCTGTTCCAGACTTCTGATCTACACAACTGAAAGACAATGCATTTGTGGTGTTGTAAGCTATTAAGTTTGTGGCAATGGAAAACTAATACCTATTTATTTTTTGTACCAGTAAGTGGGATGTTTTGGAATTAGACAGTCAGTAGAGATCAGAAGAATTTTGAAGCGATGATAGAAAAACTCTCACTGCCATGAACAAACTGTTAGTAGGAGTATGGATTGAATGGCTTTGCTAGAAAGGACACCGGAAGTGAAGAGCCTCATAGGGAAAACCTGTCTCACTATAGAGAATGTGTAAATCATTGGGAACAAACAGCTGGTAGAAATATGGACGTTAAAGGTGCTGCTAGTGAGGGCTCAGAAGGAAATGAAGAGCACATCATTGGAAACTGGTGGAAAAGGGATCTAGTAATGGAAAGCTTAGCATGCCCTACAGTTGTGTGGAAAGCAGAACTTGTAAGCAAAGATCTTGAAAACTTTGCTGAGGAGATTTCCAGGCAAAGCGTTGAAGGTATAGCCTGACTTTTTCTTGCTGCTCATAGTAAAATGCAAGAGGAAAAGGATAAATTGAGGGAAGAAGTATTAAACAATAAGGAACCAGGATTGAAAGACTTGGGAACTTCTCCACCTATCCAGATTGAAAAAGACACTACAATAAAAAGGTTTACGGCCAAGAAAGCCTGCTCTAGAGAAAAGGCTGAAGCTACCATTATACAACCTTTTGTTAATACTAGAAAGATCACAATGTCAAAGTATTCAGTGATACAGTAGGCTCTTTAAAGCAATTAAGAATGTGAACCAATCAAACCAGATTGCCTCTAGGAAGCTGGGAGTATTTTTTGCCAGCCATCTTATCAAAAGCAAAACTACTTACAGGGGAGTTCCTGAATATAAAAGTGATCACAGACAGGTAGCCTCACCTTAGCCATCATAGCTATTGCCTTGTCTAAGTTTCCTGTAGCCATGGCAGTCATTGTCTTTCAATATCCCATAATAGACCTGGATGCTCTGACCTAATGAGCAACAAATTAAAATTAACTTAAATCTTAGTGCTTACAAATTGGCTTGACAACATGGGGCCCCACAGACATTCCCACCTCAACCCCAGCCCTGTAAAAATAGTTGATACAGCTCAATATAAGTTTAAACAGGGCCTTCAAGGATTGAAACCCATTATGCAAGACCAAATTCGTGAAGGGTAATTATCCACACTATTTCTCCATTTAACAGCCACATTTGGCATGTGCCTGAACTTAGAAAGAATGAATAGCGTTTCATAATGAACTACTGCTGTTGTCCCATCCCTTAAGTTCACCATACCCGGTATTATCTAAATTTGAAATTACTAACTCAATCCAATCATCAAATGGTACATATATTGCTATTATAGATTTGAATAATATGTTCTGTCCATGCCCACTTCAAAAGTCTCTCAGAAACAATTTGCCTTCAGGATGAAGGATGAACCTTTGCCACTAAGTGATTAGGACATTGACTGCATCCAAGTTTCCCTAGGAGCACAGGTATGAAATTACATTGATGATATCTTTCTCCAAAATACTCATTTGGCATACTCATTCAGGAAATAGAAATGCTCACAAAGGAGCTCATAAAAAGGGAATGAAGTTGCTCTGCATGTAGTTAAATTCTTCCCTAGGATCTTCTGTTGGAGTGACACTGTAAGGGTAAAAATAAGTCAAAAAAGAAAAAACAGAGTATATTAATTTTCCCTGGTGCAAAAAGTCAAAGAGGCACTCCCTACCCTCCCTCATCCTAGAGCATTCTTTAGAAAACTTATAAGTCCTTTCCCTACCTGTTTGTGTAAATCTTTTTAAAAGTTAAATAATCCCTTTGCCAGGTTTACAACCCAGAAATGTCCTCCTCAAGGACCTGGGGGCCATCTCTCTGAAATGTGAACATGAAGGAAGTTAGCACCTGTTTTGGTTTGCTCATGCTGCCAGAATGCAATATACCAGAAATGGATTTGGCTTTTATGAAAGGGATTTATTATGTTACAAATTCACAGTTCTAAGGCCATAAAAATGTCCATACTAAGGCATCAATAAGAGGACAACTTCACTGAAGAAAGGCCGATGGCATCCGGAACACCTCTGTCCGCTGGGAAGGCACATGGCTGGCATCTGCTGGTCCTTCGCTCCTGGGTTGCTTTGCTTTCAGCTTCTGATTCCAGTGACTTTCTCTCTAAGCATCTATGGGTTCTCACTTAGCTTCTCCATGACAAACTCTGGGCTTCATCTCTTAGCTTAGAATCTCCAAACATCTTTCAATCTGCATCTCCAATCATCTGGGTCTGTGTTGGTTCTGAATTCTCTCTCTCTCTCTCCCTGAGCTCTCTTAAGGACTCCAGTAAACTAATTAAGACCCATCTTGAATGCTGGGTCACATCTCCCTGAAAACAATCTAACCAAAAAGTTTCACCCACCATTGGGTGGGTCACATCTTCATGAGAACAACCTAATCAAAATATCCCACCCACAATATGTCTGCTCCTACAGGAGTAGATTAAAAGTACATACTCTTTTATGGGGTACATAACAGATTCAAACCAGCACAGCACCCTTATCTCCCCATTTCTATGGGTGTTTATCTTAGGCATCAGACTCCAAATTGTTGTTAGCTACCTATCATAGAGATACACAAAGTTTTCTTTTTCTTTTGGAGAGAGGCAATTGGCAAACACCAAGGCCACCCTATCACCAGGGGGATTTAAGATGAACTATGTGTAACAAATGGTGCTGTCAAGTCTTTTGTCTTGGGAACATGCATGTAATGGTTTGCACCTACTTGTCTACATAAAAGGATATGAATTATTTCTTCCTTTGTGATCTCTTTAGCAGATTGCCTGTGATGCATCATGGGGGGACCCAGGGCCCAAGCCCCCTCCCCTCTATAGTGAAAGTGAACTACTTCTTGAAGCTGCCTATAGACCGTGAGAGCTGTTAAGTGTAATCAGACCTCCCAAGGGGAGGGAAAGAATATACAAATGGTATCCTAAACAAAACATTTAAATTCCCCTCCCATGATCACTGTTGATAATGAATCTCCACACCCCTGTGTCACAAGACCTTGCCAAAACTCTGTTCTCACACCCTATGGAATGTCTTTGCCCTAACACTTATAAACCACCCCCATGCACCCAGGCCCTCTGTGGAATGCTAACCTCCATCTCTCCTGGTGGGCTACCATTGTGATCTCTCCTGTCTGTAAGTCCTGTTAAACTCATGTCTAACTCTGTGCCTGGCATGTTCCTTCATCCTCGGGCTGGGCTGGGTTGAACAATTGCCGAGCCAGCCAGGAAACCAAAGAGCCCTCAGCCCTCATGAGCATGAGTCTTGGGAATGTAGAATCTGTGGAATGAATCCCACATTGGCCTGTGGCATCCACATGGGCAGGGGTGGCTGCCTTCCTGGATGAATAGGGATGCTGCAAGAGTATGGGGATGCCCTGAAAACTGGTGGGGTTGCTAACTGTTTTGCAACAAATAGCAGGACAATTATATTTGAGTAAGAAGAAAAGAGACTGTCAAATAGTGGCAGCCATAGCATGGCCCCTGTTAGGAGACTTGAAGATGGCTACTGAGGCAAAACAAATGACAAAGGCTGCTGCATGCCATTTAGAACAGAAAGTAAAAAAGAAGAAAACCCAGTTCTATTCCAGAGGAGGCTAGTGGAATCCTTAAAAAGTACACCAATGTTAGCCTGGACTCCCAGAAAGGTCAGATTTTGCTGGGCACCCATTTATCAGCCAGTCTGCCCCTGATATTCAGGAAAAACTGAAAAAGCTCTTCATGGGCCCATCAACTCCCACTAATGACATTTTAAAACTGCATTTTCTGTTTTTAACAATCAAGACAAGGCCAAGGAGGACAAGAGGGCAAAGAGAGGTAAGTAGAAGACCAGAGAGCAGGCTCAGCTTATTGCATTCACTTTGAAAGTTGCCCTGTCCCCCCAAGGTCACCCAAATCATGGCTCCAAGCCTCAAAAGCTTCTCCTTAACTGTGGGTCAAAAGACCACTGGCAGAGATAATGCCTGAAGCCTCAAGAAAATGCTCAACCTCATGACCCATCAGGGCCTTACCCCCAGTGCCACCCACATGGGCATTGGCCCAGGGACTGCATCATCTCCTGAAGGGGGTGGGACAGCCCGTCGAGCCCTGCTCATGGCAAGTGGAAAAGACTGAGGGTGCCTGAGGCCATTTATGCTCTTCTAACTTCACATCTGACCCATCAACCTAGAGGAGACTTGGGTGACCCTCGATAAGGCAGGTAAGGTTATTAATTTCTTAATTAAATAATAGAGTGACTTATTCTGTTCTGAACTGCCACTCTGAGCCTACCTCCACTCAGACTTGCCTAGTTATGGGAGTTGATGGTAAAGCCAAAACTAAGACCTTCTCTATAACTCTCCTTTGTAGGCTTGAGGACATTCTAGTGTCCCATCAATTTCTCATTGTCCCTTCTAGGGAGGGATCCTCTTCACTCCCTGTGGGCCACCTTAAGACTAGTAGACCCAACTAGTGCTTACCCCCTTGTTTGCCCTGAGGCCCAAGTAAACCCATCTGCATGGGATAAAGTCATCCCGGGACTAGCCTGCCAAATATACCCTGTCTGCATTCCGATTCTCAGTCCTGGATCTTAAAAATGCATTTTTTTGGTATCCCTCTTCATCCTAATTCTCAATACCTATTTCCTTCTAAATGGTAAAAAGTTAATAGGATTTCCACCGTGTCACTTAGATGGTGCTGCCCCGGGGTTTCAAAAGAATTCCTAAATCTTTATAAAAATGTTTTTCTTAACCATCTAAGTATTGTCTAGAAAACAAAAATTTTATATCATATCAGAATAATATCCTTATTAATGCTTATCATCCTTTATTTCATAAGTCAAGCCTTCTTACTCTTGAGGGAAAATTTTTACAAAGGATTTGTTCTTTCATCTTGAAAAAGTGAAGTGCTAGAATAGTTTAACATATTACATAAAAAGTATTTAGGAAATTTTACCATAATTTTCTATCCTTCTGTTAAACTAAAATTTGTCATATATTTAAAAATTGTGTAAAATTCCCCAAAACTTAACAATGTTTTCACTGTCCATGTTATATCCCAATTCTGATTTGCATGATGTTAAACGTTGTTAGTCATGGTTTTAGTTATCCTTAGAAAAGTTACAGATCATATAAACAACATAATTCAGCTTTATTTGACATGGAATCTAAACAAAAGAATAAAATATTAATCAGAAATTAAAATATTTGCAAAGTCCCTTAAAGGACTAAAGAAAAATGTGAAATTATTAAACTTCCCTACCTTGGAAATTCCTATTATTCTCTTAGGCATATTGGGCTCCCAATTTAATAAGTCAAGCCCTTAATCTTAAAGCTTGCCCTATGTCTACTTATAATTAATGCCTGAGAGTCAGCCCCAGAAAACTACTTTTGTTGCTCAAATTTGCTCTCTTTCTCCAAGCCAAACTCTATAAATATACATTTCTCCCTACATGGGACATAACTTCCAGGGATATAAGTCTCCATAGCAACATGAAACATAACTACCAAGGATGAGCCTGGCCCTTACATCATAAGATACCAAGCCCCAACCAACAGTGTTCTTGAAAACTCAAAGGAATACACTGAACTCCATCTTGGTCCTGCTTATGTTCAGACCATTACACAATTTCTCACCCAGTTTGTTTCTTTCAGATTAGAAGTCTTTCACAGCAAACTCCTCCTCACCAGAGACTATACTCCTATTCCCCACACTCAGCCAGCCACCCTCAACAGCACAGCCAGAGACTTCTGTGCTCCTCAAGGAGGGCCTGCAACTCACTGACAGCTTGAAGCAGCTACAGAAGATGGACCATCAACCCAAATTCCCTTAGGATTAAGGGAGCTAGAAATCTCTGAGGGGGAAATGAGAAAGAGTTAGAATTAGGGTGGTGGCTGGGCTGAGCAAAGTGCAAATTCTCAAAAGCAATCAGGACCCAAGGAGAAAGACATCACCTGGAGCCAAATCAACCCCACCTGAGTGAGTCATCTATGGGGAAGGGTGGAGCCAACTGATCCGCCTAAATGCACTGTCTAATACCAGGCACCAACCTGGAGAGAAGGGAGGGTAGGAGAGGGAGCCCCACCCAAGGAAGGGGAGGGGGAGTAATAAAGCTGACCTATAAAAGCAAATGGCCCCACACTGCCATGGCCTCTCTCCTTTCTCTCCTCTGTCTTTGTGAGTGTGCCTGCCTGTTCCTCTGCCTAGTACCTTGTTATCAACAAATAGAACTCTAGCATGTTTATTGTTAGATCAGCAGGAATTACCTCTCATTATCCTCCATAGACATCTTTCTTTTCATCCATAGCACCTTAACAAACGCCATCCTACAGTGGGCTTCAGCAGTAACTCATGCCCACAATGGAACCCAATGTTTGGTTTGCACAGACTTGCCATCTTTGGGTGCTGCTGGCCTTCCTTGGACTGTGGCCCCTGCAAATTGGACTGTGTGGAATACCCTGCTGGCCCAACAGAATTCAGCATATTGAAAATTCTGGAAAGGAATCTTCTCATTTAAGTCTGAATTCTACCATCCTATAGTGAGACTGGGGCTTACATCTACTCCCTTATGTGGGAACAGGTGAACAAGCTCTGACCTGCATTGGGGTGTGCTGTATATGATGGTTTAGGGTGGCTGATGGCAGAAGCTGTAACAGTAGGACCATGTTGCCCCTGTCTGTATGGAACATCTTGATGGGTCTCACGTTGTAGGGTAGCTATACCCCAAATTGTGTAATTTTACTGTTAAACTACAAAACAATAGTCTTTTCCACTGGCAAAATATCTCCAGCCAACGTGGGGCATATCCTTCCCATGAGGGATGGCTATGGACCTGTGGGCAATACAATTGGCCCTATTTGCCCTATAACTGGACAGGACATTGTACGTGGGGACAGCTCTATGTCCCCACTACCTTATATGACTCTTTACCGCATACTCGTAGTAACCAGGAAATGGTTAAAACTAGATATAGAATAAAACACACTTCATAGTGGTATTATCTTTTAGCTAATCTTGTGCTAGGTGGAACTGCAATAGTTACTGGAAAACATGTGACAGCTTTAGCCAATCACACTGCCCAAGCACTTGATGATTCCTGAACAGCTACATCCTTGCTAAGTGAAGAAACCACACAGCTTAGAAAAGTAGTTTACAAAGTATAATGGCCTTAGGTATCCTCACTGCAGCACAGGGCAGCCCCTGTGCCTTAATTAATGTACAGTGCTGCATGTATATTCCTGATCATTCATACAATGTTCCACAAGTTTTAAATCATATGCAAGAGCACATAAATAATATTGATCAATCAGTAGACCTCTTATCTAAATGGTTTAATTCCCTTTCTTGGCCACGATGGATCTTATTGTAGGGTTGTTATCTCTGTGTGGGGAACTTCAAGTCTTCTGTTGTCTCTTATCCTGTTGTGGAATATGGGTGCAATGTCTACCCTATGGTCAACATAGTCTGTTGTGTGCGGGTGGATTGTGGGGACCAAGGGTCCAGGCCCCCTCCCCTCCATAGTGAAAGTGAATTATTTCATGTAGCCACTTCCTTGACTGGGATAGAAGTTAAATGTCATCAGACCCCCAGGGGGGTAAGAATGCACAAATTGTATCATAAACAAAATATTAAAATTCCCTTCCCCTGATCACTGTTGATAATGAATCTCCACACCCGTGTCACAAGACACTACTGAAACTCTGTTCTCACACCCTCTGGTTTATCTTTGTCCTAGAAACCAACCCCTGACTCTGCTTTTTGCAGACCACTAACTCCCATCTTTCCCAGCTGGCCACTGCTGTAGAACCATCTCTCATGCCCCTAGTCCCATTAAACTCATGTCTAACTCCATGCCTGGCATGTTCTTTGGTCTTAGGGCTGAGCTGGGTTGGAACACATCACATTCTGGTTTAATGCTTATTCAATAATAAGATTGTTTTCCTTCTCTTCTACCTCTGGGTTGGAAAAAGATTTTGCTTGTAATTTTATTTCCCCAATGACACCCATGCTTTATGACATGGGTATGGGCAGAGGCTGTGGTCTGTAGTCTTCTCATCTTCCCTCTGCTGGTATGGAACTTCCATCCTATGAGTAAGTTGGGGCAAGCATGTCTGTGGACTCAGGGGCCTACTGCCTTGTGGTAGAACCTTTACCCTACATGTGGCATCTATGTGGAGGAAGGGATCCTTTAACCTCTCAGATACACCCAACTGGACCTGGAATTTAGCCTCTGTAACATGGAACTGGTGAAAATGAGAAATCCCGGAGAGATATCAGAGCTCTTAGCTGTGAGTTGGGAGTGGGAAGTACTGTGTTCTTGACTATGCCTTCTGAGGCAGAACTTCTGATATCCTGAGCTGGGAGGAAAACTGAGATGCTGCATGTAACTCAAGAGTCACAGAATTTTGTTGTTCTTACTGAGATTTCATTGGTTTTCTTGAGTAAATATTTATATGCTGCATTCATTTAGGTTACTGTCCAAAGACTTTAAGTGGATGTTTTTATTTTCTATAATTTTCACTGTTGATAAAAGAAAAACTTTTTATGCAGTTTATGCTCTCACACTTTATTGATCAATTCATGAATCAGGCAGCATCCCATTCAGAAAGTAGGAGGACACTCCACTGAAGGAGTGGAAAGGAGAAGCTCATATAGGATGAATTTGGAAGCAGATAAGGAAATGTTCTGATTGGCTGACATTGAGTTTCCATTTTATATAGGGGGCCTTAGAAGGCCCTGCAGCCTCAGTTGTCTGATGCCTTATAGAAAAGTTGTTTTATAGTTTGCCCAGGTTTTCTTCTTGTAAAGAGGAAGTGATCAGCTTCCAAGCTCTTTACATTGTCAGAACTGAACTTAGAAGTCCTATAGGATCTTTTGGCAGCATAAGTTTTAATTTTTATGAAGTCCAAATGTACAAATTTTTCTTCTGTGATGCATCCTTTTGTTGATATATCTAAGAAATCTTTGTGTAATCCAAGGTCACAGAGATTTTCCTTAAGAATTTTTATAGCTTTGCTCTTATTATAGGTTTATGATACATTCTGTGTTAATTTTTGTAAGTGTGTGGGCTGGGGTTGAGTTTTTTTTATTTTCTCATATATGAATTTCTAATTTTTTGAGTTCCTTTTGCCATTAATTTAATTTGTCCCCTTTTGGAGCAATCTATTGGAGAAATCTATTTCTGGACTTTCATTTGTATGCAATTGATGTATATGTCTGTCCCTAAGAAAATAGCATATTGGCTTGATTACATTATGCTAATCCTTGCAATCACATAGTTTAAGCCTTCCAACTTTGTACTTTTTGTAAAAATGTTTTAATTATTTGAGGCCGCTTTCATTCCCCTGTAAATTTAGAATTCACATGTGAATTCCTACAAAAACAGCCTGCCAAATTTTGATTGGATTACATTGAGTCTATAGATCAGTTTGCAAAAATTGACACCTTAACAATACTGAGTCTTTGGATCAATGGACATGGTACACAACTCTTATTTATTTGGGTCTTCTTTAATTTCTCTCAAAAATGTTTTTTATTTTTTAGTTTTCAGTGTACATATCTTGCACATTTATTCTCTCAAACTATCTTTAGGTATTTCACAATTTTTCATGATATTGTACTAATTTTTAAATTTCTGTTTCCAATTTTTTATTGCTTCTTGTATCAGTGAAGGAATTGAACACGAGAAATTTCATATAAAGCATGATTAATTACAAGAAGGGGTTGAACAATCAAGAGATTGACGGGTAAGAAGTGAAATATAGAAAAAATATAAAAATAAAAAAATAATAAAAGAAGAGAACTGTGTAGAAAACTAGAATAGCAGATACAAGGGGCAACCATTACTTTAGCGATCAGATAGACACCCAAGGGAGAGGTAGCCTCAGGGGTCAGATCCCAGCTTATTGCACAGATCTTTAGATGGCATATAAACTTCTTGGGTGCCATGAAGGGCAATTTGCCAGGGAGGACATTCACAGTGAGAAGCCTCACCAGACACACTTTGCTGCAAAGTAGCCCAACGGGGTGCTAGAAAAAATTTCTGGGTGCTGGAGGCTGAGCACTGTGGGAGCTAAGTGCTGGGGAAGCCACTCACACTGTAGGAACAAGTTCTGCAGGGGCTGGAAGCCTGACAAGTGACACACAGAGGAACCAAGCAGAGAAAACCCCTCCTCCTTCAGTTTCTCCACCAGCATTGTCTACTGACAAGTTAAAACATTGACAGCTGGTGAAGGAGAAATAGTTACAAGGAACAGATCCATTATTACAGAGCAGGTGATAGAGAATGGATTTGTAGCTGAGACAATAATTTGATAACCAGCATATTAGTATATGGAATTACAGCAGAAGTTTATTTTGACCCTGCATCTTTCAAACTTGCTAAACTCACTTACCAGTTTTAATGATTTTTATTTTTGCAGTATCCTATGGATTTTCTAGACAATCATATTGTCTAAGAATAAACATAGCTTTCTTTCCAACTAGTTTGCCTTTATGTTTCTATGTGCATCTGTGCAGCACAGAACATGCACAAGAATAGACACAGTAGCATTTTCTCAATAACCTCAATTGGAAACAACTAACATGTACCCAAACTGTATAATATTTGAATAAATGCATCATGGCATATTTACACTATAAATTCTTATTCATATGGAAATGAGTGCATGCTACATGGTTGTATTTATATCAAGCTCAAAAACAAAACTACTCTGACAAGCATGAACAAATTAAAAGTCAATGTTTGCGCTAATTTTAGGAGATAAGGAGGGTGCTGCGATTGTGGAAAGGCAGTCAGGAACTTCTGAGGGGTGGCAAAGTTCTATTTATGGACTTGGATGTTGGTTTCATGGGCTCCTAAGTGTTTTCACCCTCATCCACTCTGCTAAGTCACTCTCTATCTTCTTGATATTTTCCAAAATGTTACTGACATCTTCCATCTACTGTGATATTGTCTCCTATTCTTTTGTGGATTTTAAGCTTTACACTGCTGTAACTTTAGTAGCATTTAGGGAGGGATTAGAGGCAAATGGGTGTATATTAATTAGGCTATATATTTGGGTGCATGTAACAATGTCCTAAATTAGCCATGGCTGTAACAATTCCAAATCCCATTTAATAATTTCATTCATCTCAAAATAGTTTCTCTGGTGATGTGTAGTCCATTCCCTGTTTGTATCCCTATCTCCGTTTGATAGCTTTCTTTTAGTTTACTTAGTTTCTTTATTCTAGATTTACTAGTTGAACAATTAACTAATCATTATTTGCATTTTTGTTATTTTAAATATTAGGTTGAATCATATGAAATTACAATTGTAGGTCAAACATAATAAGATACTGTTGCTTTCACATATACGATCTAAATATTTAAGGCTATGACTGATCTTTGCTGTAATTGTTTCCCATAGTTTCTGATGTTTTCACCATCATTACTCTTAGAAATTCTGCAATTTTATTATGTACTTCCACTTTAACCAGAATTATTGATAAGAGAGAGATAAATTTCCAGATGAGAAGACATTTTTTGTGTTTTTCACTTTGTTGTTAGTTTTTAATTTCTTAAAATTATTATCTCAGATTTGAATTGCATAATTTCCATTTTATGCATCTTAGTGAGGTTCTAGCATATGTTCAGATTTCATGAGTGTTTTCTGTTCACCAGTAAAAAAACATTTATTCTCTATTACCTGGGTGCAAAATTCAATACACATTCTCAAGATGGTCTCCATTGAATATTCCCTCTGCATTTTTGCTTTTGTCTCCTCAGTCTGCCTGGGTCCGTCACTGGACTCGTTCACTGCTAATGAGCTCTCAATGTCTTTTATTTGGGGCATAGATATTCATAACATGGCTATTCATGTTGAATTTTGGCCTGTAGCATTAGGAAGTGTCATTCTTTAACTTATTTACAGTTTTTTTTTTCTTGAAATTGTCTCTTTTCAGCTATTAAGAGTGCAAACCTTTTTTGTTTGCATTTGCCTGATATGCATATTGTTTTTGTTCCTTCTGAATCACTTTGTGTGTGTGAGTTATTCATATCTTAGAGTTGTGTCATACTTTGTCAGCTAATCCATTGATCTCTTTTATATTTATGAGTCTAGTGGTATGTTTAGTGTCAGCTGTTCCATATTTTGTTATATTTTCTCCATTTATATTGCCTTGATTCTCTTTCACTCTGCAGTTTTCTTTCATCTTATTCTGTGTTCCTTGCGGTATTCAGGAGGATTTGTATTTTATTTTAGTGAGTACCTTTATATTAATTTTTTTAGTTTTTTTAATTGAGATTGTTCACATTCCATACAATTATCCAAAGATCCAAAGTGTACCATCAATTGCCCATGGTACCATCATACAGCTGTGCATCCATCACCACAGTTAATCATTTTGAATTTTTATAACATTTTCATTACTCCAGAAAAGAAATAAAGACAAAAAAAGAAAGCTCAAATCCTCCCATACCCCTAACCACCCCCCCTCTGTTATTGACTCAGTATTGGTATGGTACATTTGTTACTGTTGATGAAAGAGTGTTAAAATACTGCTAACTTTAGTATATAGTATGCAACAGCTATACTTTTTTTTCCTATATGCCCTTCTATTATTAACTTCCTGTTATAGTGTCATACATTTGTTCTAGTTCATGAGAGAGATTTCTAATATTTGTACAGTTAATCACAGACATTGCCCATCACAGGATTCACTGTTTTATACATTTTTCTTTTAACCTCCAACTTTCTTCTGGTGACATATGTGACTCTGAGCTTCCGCTTTCCACCACCTTCACACATGATTCAGCACTGTTAGTTATTCTCACAATGTGCTACCATCACCTTTGTCCATTTTCAAACACGTAAGTTCAACCTAGTTGAACTGTCTGCTCATAATAAGCAATCACTCCCCATTCTTTAGCCTTGTTCCAGATCCTGGTAACTTACATTTCATGTCTATGAGTTTACATACAGTGAGACCCTGCAATATTTGTCCTTATGTGTCTGACTTATTTCACTCAATATAGTGTCCTCAAGTTTTCTTCTTTAACCCGCTTTTTCAAAATGGTTTTTTTCACACCCCATACATTCCATCCTAAGTAAACAATCTATGGTTCCCCGTATAGTCATGTATTTATGTATTCACCATCCTCACCACTACCTATATAAGGACATCTCCATTCCTTCCACAAAGAAGCACTAGGAGTCAAATAAGGTAGAGAGACAAAAGAAAAAGAAAAAAAAAAGGAAGAAAAAAAACACATGACAGCTAGGAAGCAACAAAAGGAAAGATAGCATTAAACTAAAGTAGAATAAAGAATCAGACAACATCACCAATGCCAAGAGTCCCATACCCTTCCCTTACATCCCCCTCTTATATGCATTTAGCTTTGGTGTATTGCCTTTGTTACATTAAAGGAAGCATAATACAATGTTTTGTCAATTATAATCTCTAGTTTGCATTGATTGTATTTTTCCTCCAATACCACCCTATTTTTAACACCTTGCAAGGTTGACATTCATTTGTTCTCCCTCATGCAAAAACATATTTGTGCATTTTATCACAATTGTTGAGCACTTTAGGTTTCACTGAGTTATACAGTCCCAGTCTTTATCTTTCCTCTTTCCTTCTGGGGTATCACATGCTCCTAAACTTCCTCTTTCAACCATACTCACAGTCATCTTTGTTCAGTGTACTTACATTGCTGTGTTACCATCACCAAGATTGTGTTCCAAACCTTTCACTCCTGTCTTTTCCTAACTGCCTGTATTGCTTCCTTCCGTATTTCTTGTAGAGCAGGTGTCTTGTTCACAAACTCTTCCTCATATTTGAAGGACAGTTTTGCTGGATATAGGATTCTTGGTTGGCAGTTTTTCTCTTTCAGTACCTTAAGTATATCACACCACTTCCTTCTTGACTCCATGGTTTCTACTGAGAAATCTGCACATAGTCATATCAAGCTTCCTTTGTATGTGATGGATCACTTTTCTCTTGCTGCTTTCAGGATTCTCTCTTTGTCTTTGATATTGGATAATCTGATTATTAAGTGTCTTGGCATAGGCCTATTTAGATCTATTCTGTTTGGGGCATGCTGTGCTTCTTGGGTCTGTAATTATATGTCTTTCACAAGAGATGGGAAATTTATGTTTATTATTTCCTCTATTATTGCTTCTGCCCCCTTTCTCTTCTCTTCTCCTTCTGGGACACTGATGACATGTACGTTCGTGCACTTTATGTTGTCATTCAATTCCCTGAGCCATTGCTCATATTTTTCCATTCTTTTCCATATCTGTTCTTTTGAGTGTAGGATTTCAGGTTTCTTGTTCTCCGGTTCCTGAGTGTTTTCTTCTGCCTCTTGAGATCTGCTGTTGTATGTCTCCATTGTGTCTTTCATCTCTTGTGTTGTGCCTTTAATTTCCATAGATTCTGCCACTTGTTTTTTCAAACTTTCAATTTCTACCTTATATTCGTCCAGTGTTTGCATTATACACTTCATCTCTTTTGCCATATCTTACCTAAACTTTTTGAATTGATTTACCATTATTTGTTTCAATTCCTGTATCTCACTTGAAGTGTAAGTTTGTTCCTTTGACTGGGCCATAACTTCATTTTTCTTAGCGTATGTTGTAGTTTTCTGTTGTCTAGGCATCTGGTTTCCTTGGTTACCCCAGTCAGGTTTTCCCAGAACAGAACAGACTCAGATCTCAGAAGGGGGCAATATTCAGTATCAGGTTTCCCCAAGGGTGTGTCTTAGAAGATGACACACACTGTGAGGTCTCAAGCCACTGTACTTTTCCTAACCTGCCCAGCAAGTGGCACCTGTCAGCCTGTCACTCCTGACTGTTGTAAGGAGGTGTGGCCTGTTGCTGTCTTCCCCCAGGCTCTGGGGTCTGGTTCTGAATGGGAGGCCTGTATTAGGGCTGGGTACCACCTCCTTCCTCTTAGGGAAGATACAGCCCCTAGGGAGTTTTCATTTGCATTTTAATAGGCTTTTCATCTCTCTGACTCTGCTATCTCCACCCTTGTCTGGGTCAGAGTGCTGTGAACTGAAAATGGCTGCAACTTTCTCCACTGAGCCCCCATGTTGAAAGAGAGAAAAAGGGACAGAAATCCCCTCTTCAGAGCCAGTCCATGGCCCCCCAGTTTCACTCATCAGCCAGAGGTAACACCCAGTCTTCTGGGCTACCCTTCCCAGGACCGATGATTCTTTTGGTTCTTTAAGGTCAGTTGTCACTAAAAGCCTCTGTCTGCTTATTGGGGATTTGTACCTTGTATTGAGTGGTCAGCATTTGTTAATCAAAACCCCAGTTGGAGCTAGACTGAGGTATATTCATTTGCTTGGAGAGAGGTGCTTTCGACTACTGCAAGGTTTTGCAGTTCGGGCTGCTGTGGGGGGGAAGGGGCTCCTGGCTTGGGTCCGCAGTTTTCGCTTACAGATTTTATGCTGCAATCTCATGCATTCCTCCCAATTCAGGTTGGTGTATAATGTGTGGACTCTCATGGTTGTCCCCCTGCAGTTACTCCAGATTATTTGCTAATTGTTCCTGGTTGTTTATTAGTTTTTTCAGGGGGACTAACTAACTTCCACTCCTCTCTATGCCACCACCTTCTTTCTCCTATATTAATATTTTTATGTAAAGCCCTTAGTTCCTTTGCCCTTACAATAGCTTTTGCAATTTAGTTTTCCATCTTTAAATTGTATCCTTTGACTCCCACCCATTCTCTAAGTCACAGTCACGACCTTACTCCATTTTCCTTTCATTGTTTTCCTCCCATGTTCAATTGTGTTATTTGTACTTTGTAATGGCATATAAAACTTACATACAATTTCTCCAACTTACCCATACCTTTGATTTAGTTTCACATCTACAATTAACTATTGCCAATGACCTCTACAAAAATGGCCTCTATCAGTTTTGGTGAGATCTTATGAAAACACTGATCTCTCCCCCTCCCCCAGTCCCACCTCAAGTGAAGGACACAGGATAGGGGGAGGAGGATCAGGGCAGAGGAGACTGGACTGACTGGGAGAATTTGAGCATCCACCCCAGCTGGGAACATGGATGGAGATGGTTACCTGTTGTTTGACTAAGCTTGTCATGGCATGGATTCCTCAGGAAGGTCTCCATTAACACAGCATTACTTGAGCACTTGCATTTTTAAAAAACTTTTTAAAATGCATTTTTATTGAGATGTATTCACACACTACACAAACCATCCAAAGTTTACAATCAATAGCTTGCAGTATCATTACATAGTTGTGCATACATCCCATGATCAATTTTATAACATTTTAGTTACTCCAAAAAAAGAAAACCCAAAACTTCTCATACCCCTTATCCTTCCCTATCATTGAGCTCTGGCATGGCTGTGGTATGTTCATTACTACTGTTGAAAGAATATTAAGATATTGCTGTTTACTGTAGTCCATAGTTTGCAATAGGGGCATTTTCCCCATATACCACTTTATTATTAACTCCTTGTAATAGTCTTATACATTTGTTCTAGTTCATGAAAGAACCTCTTTATATTTATACAATTAACCACAGTCGTCATCCTCCACAAGATTCACTGTATTATACATTCCTGTGTTTTAACCTTTGGCTTTCCTTCTGCTGACATAGATGACTCTAAACTTCCCCTTTCAACTGCATTCATTCACATTGCAGCACTGTTAATTATTCTCACAATAATGTGCTACCATCACCTCTGTCCTTTTCCAAACATTTAAGTTCAACCTAGTTAAACATTCTGCACATGTCAAGAGCACTTGCATTTTAAACCATTTATTATCTTGATATTTGAAGGATAGCTTGGATGGATATAAAATGCTTGAGTTACACATTCCTTCCTTGAGTTTCTTGAAAATGCTGTTCCCTCTTACTTTCATCATATATGACTTTCAGAGGAAGGTGAATTGGACAGCAGGGCTGCTGTGGTGCAGGATTCTAAGATAGAGACTTTGTGTGATGACAGGGTCCTGGCTATGTTTATAAATTTTAAACCTCTTGTGGCAGAAAGGTCTCTTCCAAATCAAATGACTCAGAATTCTGATTCTTAAGAAGCACCTCAGTCACCCCTGACCCTCCTGTTGCCCCCAAGGGAGCTGATCTCTGACCCTGCCCTCCTGCTTTGCTTTTTGTGTTGACCCTTCACCTCACCCCATCATGGACTCTGGGCATTTGAGCACCTGGGTCCACCTGCAGGATCTCTGTCTTAGGGGCCAGGCACAGACCCCTGTCAGTGAATATAACTGAAAATTACACCTTCTCCCAACCCAGAAAACCTTTCCACAAAGGTAGAAGAGACAGAAAACCAATTTTACTGTTGAATAAGCATTAAACCCGAATGTGAGGCATCACAAGCAATCCACTAAAAAATTTCAAAGACAGAGAAAAAACAAGGCTTTTATGTAGCTAAGTGGCTATAACCTATTACATACATGCTCTCAAGATAGCTTTATGGCCAGAGGGAGGGAGGTTTGCAATTTGGGCCACCTCACATTTTGCTCACCTCTTCCCAGGAAACTGGGAGATAAGGGAACTATCCTCCCTGATGATTACATTTCAAAGAAGTGGTCCTGTTCTTGAGGAAATACTCCTCAGTGGTGAAAGTTGTGAGGGGCTTATTTAACCTTTAAAAAAGAGTTACATACAATTCAAAGGGACAGGTAAAAGAACTTTCAGTTATAAATTTTCAAAGTAAATGCTGAAAGAACAGGGAGAGGAGAGGAAGTCCTGTCCCTTACTTTCAACAGGGAGAGAGAGGTAAGCCCCTTAGTAAAATCTGTATTTGCCCTTACACCCTGCAATTCCACCTCATCATCACCCCCACCTCGGGCAGGTCAACAAAAGGCACTCTCTCAGCAAGCAGGTGAAGTGCACCTCCGTAGTTTGGTTTAAAATAGTCAGAAACAGAGATGAAATAAATACTGTTCTGGATGTAGGCTGATCCCCTTCTCTATCTGCAATCATTGAGTTCAAAATTTCAAACATTTATGTGATCAACTGGTGATTGATGAACTGTTGGGGAAAAGAAGTCCCCGGTTTCCCTGGGCCAGCTGTCTGCCTGCCGCTGTTCCAGCTGAGCATGTTTGTGCCGGCCCTAGCACCTGCTCCCTTCCCGGGCTGCACGTAATATCCTGACCTCCCTTCCCCTCTAGCTCTTGAGAAGGTTGAGTCTGTAAAGTGAGAGGTTAATGATGAATACAATTCTTTCACTTCCAGGTGGCTGCTAATTTTTCCCCTTTGACTTGTACCATGCACCTTATGATTACGTCCAGAGAATTGCAATTCATTGCATGCCCCTTCCCACCCTCTGCTGCACAGGCTGGCCCCTTCCTGGCCTTTCCTCCATGTGACATTCAGAACAACCCTTGCATGGCACACATCTGAGGGTGTGGTCACTAGCTTTAAACTCCTGCGCAGTTTCCCAGCCTTTGTGGGAGATCCTGCCCCCACACCCTGCTATCTCCACACTCCCTGCGTTAGGCTGGGTCCACTGGCAGACTGCCTATACCATGTGGGGGATGGTGTCCCTGGGTTGCACCTGCCCTGTCCTCCCCATTGTCTGACACTTGCCCTCTTCACGACTTGGGGCTGTCAGGACCTGAAGAAGAATGCTGAGGGTGACATTCCAGCATCCCTTGTCCAGGTCACCTGTTTTCTCACCTCTCAGGTTGTGAGTGCTCTGTCATCTCCAGGCCATGGCCCATGGAGTTCTGCCTTCCAGCCGTTCTGCCTCCATGAAGTGCAGCTTCCTCTGGGCAGCCCTCTTGTATTATACACAGAGACATCTGGACCTGAAATGCGCTGCAGGGATGTCGTGCAGGCCCCACAGAGGCATTTTTCAGGGGATTGTGTTTGTTTGCTCGATTAGGGTTCTGCATTAGAGGGGGCACCTCTGAAGGCTGACGTTGTCTGTCTAGACCACAGTTACATCCTGAGCACACCCTAATCCCTGGCACATGATTGGGATTAACAAACATTTGTGGGAAGAAAGAAAGAGGGGCAGGGGGAGAGAAGGAAAGAAAGAGGAAAGTGAGAGACATGGAAATAGAGATAGAGATAGAGAAAGAGAGAGACTAGGAGGAATGGGAGAGAGAAAACAGAAGGAAAAAGGGAGGGCTGGAGGTAGGTAGGAAGGAAGGAAGGAATGAATGAATGAATTCAGGTGCAATGACTGGGGCCAAGACCTACAGGCAGTCAATGGTAAAGTCTGCAGAGTCCCCAATCAGTGGGTGATCTCCTTGACAGTAATTGAGAGTCAATCATGTTTTGATGCAGAGAGCCACCCACCTTTGTATTGATCACATGTCACATCCTGTTAATCATGTCTGCAAGACTGATTTCCTTCTTTTTTCCTGTTCATGCTATGATATGCCTGGCTTCAGAAATCAGTTAGTCCATGTCAACATGATGATCTAGTTTTCTGATTTTTGAGCTCGGTGGTCAGCACGGACAAATCCCACCATGGGACCCTGCAGGAAGTCTAGTCAAGGCTTCTAGGAAGCTTGACTTCCCCAATAGAAGTGGGAATGCGGTTAACTCCACCCCTCTTCTTACCTGTAATTTAAATGCCATACCATCTCGCAAACGAGAGGGAAAGACAATGGCAGTTGTAGGCACGCCAAGGCTGAGATCCAGAGCTGTCTGAGAAAGATGCACTCCTTCTCATCAGAGCCAGGGACACCAGCAGACCTGATGGAAGTGATGGTGGAAGGCGGTTTCACTACAGACCTTGGTGATGTGGAAGGCAGCGTTCTCTCCAGGCTGCTCAGGAATGAAGGCAATCCAATCCAAAGCACATGTAATCAGTCCCTCAGAGCTGTGGGTCAGGCATTCATTTCACCTCCTTTGACTATTTACAGAGTAAAAGCTTCCAGCCAAGACTAACATTGATCAGGAAAGTTCTAATAAAATACAAACTATGACTGTAGAATGATTTTTAATACCTGAAATAATTTCTTTGTTTTAAAAAACTGTACTCCTTGATTTGAGTTCTGAAATTTTATTAAGTAGGTATAATTTTGGACTTATGTGGGATAATACTATGAATTAGTAAAATAAATATTTATTATTGTTCAGGTAGGTCTTTGGTTGGTAGAAGGGGGTGGTTTGAATAGTGTTAAAAAGACATTTTGGAATTCTGCAGTACTGGGATAAAATTAAAATAGTTTTATAAACTTTCAGCAGGTTTGGGAGAGAATTCTCCACCAGTGTCTCACAAACTGCACATCTTGTGAGCAAGGCACTGGCTGCCCTTTTTCTGGATTATCTTTTCAAGGACATCCTGTGTTCTAGTTTGCTAATGCTGCTGGGATGAAAAATTCCAGGAATAGATTGGCTTTTATAAAAGGGGGGTTATTTGGTCACACAGTTATAGTCTTAAGCCTATAAAGTGTCCAAGATAGTGCATCAACAGTTGGGTATCTTCACTGGAGGATGGCCAATGGTGTCCAGAAAACCCATTAGCTGGGAAGGCATGTGGCTGGTGTCTGCTTGCTCCCAGGTTGTGTTTCAAAATGTCTACATCAGCTTCCAATGGCCGTCTTCAAAATGTCTCTCTCAGCTGCAGCTAGCTGTGGGCTTCTTCTGTCTGAGCTTTTATAGAGCTACAGTGAACTAATCAAGGCCCATGCTGAATGGGTGGGGCCATGCCTCCATGGAATTATCTAATCAGAGTTATCACCCACAGTTGGGTGGGTCACACCTCCATGGAAATAGTGAACCAATAGGTACCCAATCCACACTAACACATCTGCCCCTACAAGAATGCATTAAAGAATATGGCTTTTTCTGGGGGACATAATATATACAAACCAGCACAATCTCTATAACAAATAGCCTTGGAATGCAGAGATATGTCTCCCTCTGGAGCAAAGGGGCCTGCTCGCCAAATAAAGCTCCCTGGACCTGGGGTGGCAGAGTCACATCCCTCAACCCCACCAATAGTCAAAGGGAAGTTCTGTCTATTTGACCTCCATCACCAAAAGGAGTTCCTTCCCTCACTGGACTCTTTGGGTACGGGGACAGAATGAGCCTCCCTCTGGTATTCCACTTGGTTCTTTAGGTTGGCTAACCCAACATAAAGGCAGCTAATCAATTGCCTTTGAGTGAGGCCCCAAACAGCAGGCTGCATTGGAAGCTGTTCAGAAAGCTGTAGCACTCACTCTACTTTTGGGGTATGTCTCAGTTTGCCAAAGCTGCTATGACAAATACCAACACAATGGGTTGGTTTAAATGATAGGAATTTATTGACTCATGGTTTTGAGGTTAGAAGTCAGAAATCAAGGTGCCAAGCCAATGCTTTCTACCCAAAGTCTGCAACATTCTTCTTCTGGCTGTTGGTGACCCTTTGGGTTCCTTGGCTTGTGTTCTTGCCTCATGTCACATGGAGATGTCCTCTCCTTTCTCTTTGGGTTCCATTGACTTCTAGCTTCTGGCTCTTCCCCATGGCTTTCTCTTTATAAGGCCTCCAGTAATCCAGATCAAGGCACATCCTCATTCAATTGGGCCACACCTTAACTAAAAATAACATCTTAAAAAGGTCCTATTTATATTGGGTTCACAAGAACATGGACCAAGATTAAGAACATATCATTTCTGGTGAACATAACTCAATCTACCACAGGGAACCACATCCCTAATGACTCATTTAAACAAATCTCTGTGACTGATGATTTTGCTGACTGGAAACTGGCGAAAGGATGCAGCTGTCACCTGGAGGTGCCCTTGCAGTTCTGAAATGTTACTTCCCTGACTCCTCATCTCCCTGACATAGCCATCCAGGCCATTCTTTTGGACATGGCTACTGAGCACTTGAACATCAGACCCGTGGAGGCTGTCTGACTCATTTTAGGGTTGGCCAACTCAGACTCAACAACTACTCAGGTGGGAAGGGCTCAACGAGCCTCACCTGCAAAATGGGGATGTGCTACTCAAGAACACAGCCAGCCTAGTGCCAGCACCATCTCTGTTTTCCATAAAAACATGGAAGTTATTCCTCTGCAGACAACCTTTCCCCATCAGCCACCTGAAGCAAAGCTGCTGTCTCAGTGGGGCCTTTGATCCATATCTGAGTTTTCCAGAGTTACTGTGACAAATACTGCATGATGATTTGTCTTAAATGACAAACATTTATTGTCTCATGGTTTTGAAATCTAGAAGTCCAAAATCAAGATATCCAGAAGGCCATGCTTTCTTCTGGAATCTGTGGCTCTCTAGTGGGGCCATTTTCCATCACACAGCCCTCTCTCTTTCCTCTTGGGGTTCACCTCTGACTTTTCTCAGTTTCTGGTTTCTATTCACTTCCGCCTTCTCTGACTGAGTCAGATTTTCCTCTCTTAATAAGATCTCTAGTCATGTAGAAAAAGGCTCACCTTCCTTCAGTTTGGCCATGCCTAAACAGGATCTGAGAGGGCCCTACTCACAAATGAATCCACACCCTGACTCACCTTAACCTACTCAAAGATGCTGTTTACAAATGGGTTCACCCACAGGAATGCAGAGTAAGGTGAAGAACATGTCTTTTGCTGGGGTATGTGATTCTATCAACCACACAGATGTCCCTGTAAATGACTGGCCTGGTGTCCACCGGGTTGCTGCAACTGTTGATACACAGAACCAGCTATGCAGAACCAAATACGGACATGGTCACTCTGCAGTGAAACTTGACCCCTACTTTAGCTGTAGTGATCAGTGACACCACTCAGCCCTGGAAGGCATTCAGCTCAGCCTCCACTCACTGACCAGGGTTGTTATGGGTGATAGAATTGCCCCCTAGACTTCTTCCTGTTAGGCCAAGGCAGAGTCAATGTGATTATTAATACATCCAGATATACCTGCTGTGATGGTTTGAAGTTGTGGACCCCAGAAAAACATGTTTGTAAACTTAATGCTTTCCTGTGAGTGTGAACCCATTGTAAGTGGGAACTTTTGATGAGGTTACTTCAGCTAAGGTGTGGCTCACCTCAATCAAGGTGCGTCTTTATCCTATTAGTGGAGTCCTTTACAGGAGAATGAAATTCTGAGAGCGATAGAGAGAAAGCCATGGAAACAAGAAGCTGAAATCAACAAAATCAGAAGAGAAGGGGGAACCAGCAGACACTTCCATATGCCTTCCCATGTGACAGAGGAGCCAAGGATCACCAACAGCCAATCTTCAGAAAGCAAGCATTGCTGATGGTGCCTTGATCTGGACATTTTCCTGGCCTCAAAAGTGTGAGCAAATAAGTTCCCATTGTTTAATCTGACACATTTCATGATAATTGCTTTGAGTAGCCTAGGGAGTTAAATGATATAGATTAATGTCTCTGCCAAATGACATGGTCAATGCAGAAACTTAAAGAGAAAGTCACCTAGCTTTCTAAGGCAAGCCCCAGTAGTTTATGGAATTTGTTCATTTAGTTTATTCTGGGACCTGAGGGGGCGTGGCAGAGCTCAACACTGCAGGTTGGCTGCATCCACCTGCTTGGGGTCCTGTTGTTAATAACCATAATTAAATGCTTAATTAAGTTTAATAACCTTAATCAAATAGATTTATCTCCATCCTTTGTTGGTCAGATTAATCAGAGCAGTTGACTGAGTGGTATACTCATGGGAAAATTTGCTGGAAGCCAAGAAGGTGTAGAAACAAGGAGTGGCTATTGGTGAGACTCTACTCTCCATGAGTTTGTCATAATTCTGCAGGTCTCAAAAGCAAGGCACTGCCTGCTCTTTTTTCTGGAGCATGATATTAAGGCTGTTTGTATAGCAAACAGCCTTGGAAGACAAAGACAGTGTCTCTTGCTAGAGCAAAAGGCAGGCATGCTTATTACCCACTATAAAAGATTCAGGTTCTCCAAACTCAGGGTTCCTGTCTGGTATCACAAACTATTATCTGAGCAAATGTCATAAAGCCCTCTTCATGTTGCCCTGTGGGAACTGGGACGTGGGGAACATATGTTTTAAAATCCTAGTACTATGGGTACTGCTACTGCTGTGAGTTATGAACTGTTCTCCATCCCTGGCCCAGCAGTCTTGTGTCTCCCACCAGCACCCATGAAATGTCAGCTGAAATGTTGGCATACAAGTAGAGTAAAGTCTGAGATCCTTCACAGTGCTCGACAAACAGGAAATTGATATTTTGTGATATAAAGAAGCTTGAAAAGCTTTATCTGGGAATAAATAGGGACAATGATTGGGCATAGATGAAGAAATCACTGTTTTAATCCTGGTTGAGCTTGGGGAGAAAACGAAATTGACTACATTCCTTTTACAGAAATGAAACTAACTCTCAACCACGACCCTTTATATCTATCACCACCAATTCCTTGCCCTTCTTTTTTTAATGCAATTTTATTGAAATATATTCATATACCATACAGTCATCCAAAGTGTACAACAAACTGTTCACAGCACCATCATATATTTGTGTATTCATCACAATTTTTGAACATTTTCATTACTCCAAAAAAGAAAAACAAAAATGACTAAAAATAAAAGTAAAAAAGAACACCCAAAACATCCCATCCCTCCATCCCCCCTATTATTCATTTACTTTTTGTCCCCACTTTTCTACTCATTTGTCCATACACTGGGTAAAGGGAGTGTGAGCCACAAGGTTTTCACAATCACACAGTCACACCATGTAAGCTGTATACTCATATGATCATCTTCAAAAATCAAGGGTACTGGATTGCAGTTCAACAGTTTCAGGTATTTCCTTCTAGCTATTCTAATAAACTAAAAATTAAAAAAGAATATCCATGTAATGCATAAGAGTTACCTCCAGAATGACCTTTGACTCCATTTGAAATCTCTGAGCCACTGAAACTTTATTTTGTTTCATTTCTCTTCCCCCATTTGATTCCTTGCACTTTCTTAAGTAAATTCTTTGCCTGCTTCCACATTCTGGACAGAAAATCTCCCTTTCCATCTGTGCAATGAAAGTCTGTCTATCTTTATGGTGTGGACCATTGTGTTATCCTATATTATCATCTGGTTGGATCTCTTTGGCTGTCTACTCTAGGACCCACAGCTAGAGTAGAATTAGCTGTGATAAAATCTCCTGTGGGTTCACCTTGCTCTGCTTCACTAAGGTGAGCCCAGAAGTGTGCTGCTGCTGCCCCAGGTTTGTGCTGCTGTGAACCATGAATGCAGATTTTTACCAATCCAGGGAACAGACCTACTAAGTCACTTCTGCTCTGTCTGCACATCACGGGCTTCTTACCTGAGGGGCAGGGATGGCCAGCAAAGACAGCCTGGAGCTCCACACAGAGCCTGCGTTCAGAATTTGGGGGATAAACCCAGGCTACTCTCTGTTCTGAAAGAGGAGCTGCTAAGCGGTAGACAGATACCCCCAAGGTCAACCAAAGCCCTTGTCTACTCCTTTATCCGCCTTGCTGAGTAGCAGTGGGTAACCTGGATGCTGGGTACACACTTTGGCCTGTGATTCTTGATGAGGTGGAGACAATTAATCCAAGAACTAGAGAGGAGGATTTGCTCCTTTTTCCTTTCCTTCCATTTTCATGACCAGACTGATCTGGGAAGTGCGTCTGTCCACAGACAAACCTCCCTCTGTTGCCTATCCTAAATCTCTCCCCAGGGATATGAGCTTAGTGGGCTGGACTCCTTGGGTACCGTTTCTTCAGATGTGAAATGGGGATATCATACTTCGCTTGCAGAGGTCTTATGAAAATTAAATGAGATTCTCTATGTGAAAGCAACATGTAAATTGTAAAGCTCTATAAATATATGTAGAAATGTTATTTTGTTTTGTGAATCAAGTTTTGGGTCAGAATAATACTTCATATATATTTTCTACTCAGATTGCCTTGTTTTCTTGCAGAAAGTATTGCATCTGAGAAATTAAGGCCAGGGATTTTTGTAAACTTTTGTAGAATTTTGAACCTCAGTTTTAATGAATCACCATAATTGTCTCAGGCATGTTTTCATTTTCTTGCTCTCATCATGTATTTGTGTGATCTGCAACCCCGCCCCCAAATAGAATGTGAACTCCTGAGTAAGGAGGCCTGCCATTAATAATTATAGATACCCACTAGTTCTCATCTCATCTCATTAGCAATCAGTGATGCAGGACTTATTTTCCACATTTTACATCTCAGAAAATGAAGTTCAGAGAACTTGAGATTTGCCTAGTTTTCAACTTATTTCTGCCTCCTGACAAAGCCAGCCTGGCTCCCTGCACTGCTGGCATTTACTCTCATGTGGGATCAGCATGCACAGCCTCAGGGGTGAGGACGGACCTCGGCCCAACACGCCGGATCACAACCAAGGAGGTCCCAGGTACATCCCAAGGTTCCACCAAACACTCAGCACTTTAGGATGGAGAGTGCTTGGTTGAGTAGTAAAATGCTCCTATGAATCACACAAGACCAAAATATTTTGAATCAGAAAGAAAATCAGATTGTTTCCATAGAGTGCAGGGTTTCTTACTGAAGATTTCCTAAAGGGTTTTGGTTCCAGATCCACCAGTCATGCTGTTAAACAGCTTTAGGGACATATTGGAGCTTTTAAAATAAGTTTCAATAATTATAATTACAGAGATGTTGTGTTAAACATAGTTTTACGGAAATGCGTCTCAGCCTTGGCTCCTGGGAGCAACCAGTATCGGACTAAGCCGTGACCAGTGGAGGGAGGGTGGGGTGGGGGGTGAACCTGCTGATAGGTTCTCTCTGATCCTGAAGATCAGGAACTGGCAGGAGGTGGGAGAATAGCCATTCTTTCATACATGTTTTTGTTAAATTAGGTGAATGCAGATCCCCCTCTTCAGTGACTCCAATTCTCCACACATAATGACACAAGTGTCCCACAAGACAAATGTCCCAATATTTCCAAGAGTTAAAATTTTTTATATAAAATTTGGTGGAAGGTCACCCTCCTACTTCAGTCCCCCATCTTCCCCCACAACCCTTCATGCTGTTATTAGTTCTCAGGCATCCTTCCAGGATTCTCTATGCATATACAAGCAATGTAAGTATGTATTTTTATTTCCTGCAATCGTTCGTACCAGACAACAGGTGGCTTCCTCCACATCAGAGGTTCTCAACCTTGAACTCATTCCTTAGAACAACTGAAAAGGTGATTAAACCCCAGACTCCTGGGCCCCACCCCAGAATTTCTGATTCAATAAGTCTTGGACATGCCTGAGAATCTGCATTTCTGACAAGTTCCCAGATGGTGCTGATGCTTCTGGTCTAGAGAACGCACTTTGAGAATGACAGCACCTGCTTTTGTTCAAGATCTTGGACCTCTTTTGTCATCAGAACTCAGACAACTTTACCATCATGTATTTTACAAGTGTACAGGTTGCTGCTATATTCTTGCTCCATGATCTACTAACTAGGACTCTACTGGATGTTATCTGATTTCTGCTTCAGTGAAAGCCTATAATACAGCGTTGTGCCTAGCCACAGGATAAATCCCAAAAGTGACATTCCTGGGTCAAAGGGCATATGCATTTGTAAACTTTACAGAACGTGTCATGTGACCCAACCACAGTGACGTTCCGTCACATTTCCCGCAGTGACATAGCTCACTGACTACTAACGCAAGTTCCACCAAGAGTCGATAATCGAATTGTTGCATTTTCACCAATCTGATAAGTACAAATAAGGTACTTATAATTGGATTTTGTTTTTGTTATGCCTAAGATTGAGATCTTAAAAGCTTTTTTTTGTGTGTCAGTTATTTATTCATTTACTTTGCCCATTTACCTATTGGGTTGTTGGTCTTCTAGATACTAATTTATAGGAGCTCTTCATATATTAGAGAGATTAACCCTCTGCTGTAATATCAGCAGTAATCATTTTCCTGATTTGTTATTTGCTTTATGTACTTAAAAATTTTTTTGGCTGTGAAGAAGTTCTTGTTTTTTATGTAGTCAAATCCATACATTTTTAATCCATAGCTTCTGGATTTTAACTTATGCTTAGAAAGGCATTTGCCATTTCATATTAAAAAGGGTATCTCCTGTGTTTTCTTTTGGGGATTTGATAGTTTAACTCTGTTTTGTTCTTTCATCAGGTGGTTCTATTTATTTTAATTTCTGGTGAAATATTTGGCTATGATTTCCAGTGACCTATGGCAACATTTTTTGGTCAAATAAATTTTATTTGTTGGTTGGTTCTGCTTATTCTAACCCTCCTCTTTTTTTGTTTTTTTATCGTACTCTATTTTTGGATCAGAGCTTTGCCATTCTTTTTTATTACTCACTGTTCTAGTTTGCTAATGCTGCCAGAATGCAAAACACCAGAGATAGATTGGCTTTTATAAAAGGGGGTTTATTTGGTTACACTGTTACAGTCTTAAGGCCATAAAGTGTCCAAGGTAACACATCAGCAATCGGGTACCTTCACTGGAGGATGGCCAAAGGTGTCCGGAAAACCTCTGTTAGCTGGGAAGGCATGTGGCTGGTGTCTGCTCCAAAGTTCTGGTTTCAAAATAGCTTTCTCCCAGGATGTTCCTCTCTAGGCTGCAGTTCCTCAAAATTGTCACTTAGTTGCACTTGGGATATTTGTCCTCTCTCAGCTTCTCTGGAGCACGAGTCTGCTTTCAACAGCCATCTTCAAACTGTCTCTCATCTGCAGCTCCTGCGCTTTCTTCAAAGTGTCCCCCTTGGCTGTAGCAGCATGCTCCTTCTGTCTGATCTTATATAGTGCTCCAGTAATTTAATTCAGACCCACCCTGAATAGGCAGGCCAACATCTCCATGGAAATTATCCAATCAGAGTTATCACCTACACTTGGGTGGGGCACATCTCCATGGAAACACTCAAAGAATTCCAATCTAATCAGCACTAAAATGTCTGCCCCACAAGATTGCAACAAAGAATATGGCTTTTCTAGTGGACATAATACATTCAAACCAGCACACTCACCATTGAATAAAATGCATTTTCTGGAATCAGCTATTTTAGAGTCCCTGGGGGTTACAGTGGGAAGCTCTGATGTAACCTTCAGAGTTTGGCAACCACGAGCTCTGTCGGTCTCTGCTGCTGTGAACTGGGGCTGCTTCCTGACCTCAGGGTCCATACACATGGCTCTTGATGTGGATGCAGACTCTGCCTCTCTGAGCCTCTGCTTCCAGCTCTTCTCCCCCCAGTTTCTATACTAAACCCTGGTTATAGCTTTTGCCTTCCAAAGGTGAGCCTGGCATTCAGGAATGAGATTTTTCTTAAAGGTTTTGCAGCTGATACTTTTGAATTCCTGGGCTCTCTCACCACTCTGTTTTCTCCTCCCTTTTTCTCACACAGTTCCTGCCTGATCCCAGCTGTTTTGGGCTGCTCTTCCAAAGATTCTGGGATCTGCTCCTAGATTTTATGAAGATCTGGTATGGGGAGGTGTTTATTATTATTTCTAAGAAAAGAGAGGGAAGCTACTGTCTCATGCAGAAATATTCCTAGTGTATGCCATGTCTGGTGGACATATACTTATTCATTGACTAGCCATACATTAAATGAACATACATAGTCCTCCTGCCAGCACCAGGCATTATTCTAGGCATGGGGGATATGGCAGTTTGAAAAACAAATCTCCCTGCTGATGGGAGGCAGTGGGCAGAGTGGGAAGGGGAAAGGGGGGAAGATAGAAATTTTTTAATATGTTAGATTCTGATAAAGTTTAAGAGGAAAGATGAGCTAGATTAAGGAGATAGTGATTATGGGTTGGGGGTGAGGAGGTGGCCAACAGAAACCAATGGTTCCATGAAAAGTCAGAGGACTTTGTGCACCAATTACCTACTCATTACTGCATTGATTTAGACTGCACTAATGACCTGGGATGCAGGAAAGATGTGCACTTGTGCAAGGCTGCTAAGTGTGCAAACCAAGGTCTTCCCACTAGCATTTCACAACTAACCTGTACTCACAGCCTTGAAGACCTTGGGTGCATGACCATCCGTGAAACAATTCACTGCCAGGAAATTTTCTGAGCAAATATTCATGGAATTTACAAAGATTGGTGGATGAGGGCATTCACACTCATTTCGTTTACCATGGAAAAGTATAATGAAGAACCGAAAGCCCAGCAATTGAAGTTGATGATAGGTCTGGCATATACATCCATTAGACAGCACGAATGTTCTGGTCCCTACTATATTTTTGAAACTGTCCAGTTTATAGAATTGAACACTATATATACAGTTATAAGTACATTTAATGATTTGGTAAATGTTCATCCTATATTACATTGAAAGAGCTGGAGAAATTATTTTGGTACAAATTTTGTAACAGATACAAATGGATCAATATCTATTGTACGAGAAAATGGGTGCAGAGATACCAGGTTACTAACAAAGAGATCTCTTGGATGTAATTTTTTATGAGTGTTTGATGGTAGGAGACTTTATTTTCTTCTAGCTACTGTTGTTTTATTTCTAATTTATTTCTAAAGAATACACATTACTTTTTTTTCCTAGCAATTCCACTTGTAGGAATTTTATTCTACAGAAAAGACACTTGTAGAAATTTCATTGTATAAAAACACACACATTGTGATTGAACAAGGCTAACTGTGTCAATTAACAATAAAAAAATGTTCACTCTATACCCTTAAGTACCTTTTGAATATTGTGAATATATTACATACACATGCAATTTTTAAAGGAGCAAAAACATATTCCATATGGCTACATACTTAATGTTAAAATAGTCACTGATACTTTTTGTGTGATGGAACTTCTCTCTAACAGTAATTTTTATGGGACCAATATGTAGAGGGGCATTTTAATTGGAGTGGATGGGAAAAGCTCTTCTTAAACCCAACTCATGAAAGGCAGCAGCAGTAGCAGTCACTTTTTGGCAAACCCCAAGTCCAGAATCCAGAAATTCCCCTTTATTCTCAAGAAATGGGCATTGAGGAAGGTTAGGACACAGCCCAGCAATCATTGGGATACAAGTCAGTTTAGCGATGGGCTGTCAGCCGTTCGTTGTTTATTAAAACATTGCCAACCAAAAAGAGTGACGTGGGCAGGTTCAAAGCAGATCGCTTCTCCTTCACCATTATAACTCATCTTTTGAGTGGCTTCTCGTTCCTCTTCACACGTTCAGGGCACAACACATCTTCTGCATCTGGGGATGGGGAAGAGCAGGCTGGTCACAGGAAGAGAGAGTCATCCCCCGGGGAGCGTCAGGTAATCCCGCCTGCCCCACATGGAGCTGCAGCTGGCCCCACCCTGCGTGTCTGCAGGAGGACTCTGCCACAGAGCAGACACCATCGGACACAGAGGCTTGCAGCAGAAAGTCTCAACAGAAGCAGGAATGTGACATGAATTCACAGACCTAGGCTGAGCTGCTCTTGCAGCAATTCTTGTCCATGATGTCAGTATCACCTCCTGAGCCAAAGTTACCATTCAACTGTATTGGTCGTATCTTCTCTCTCCCTTTTCTTTTACCTTTCTGATCCTTTGCTGCCTTGGTCATTGTTCTAAGTTTGCTAATGCTGCTGGAATGCAAAACACCAGAGATAGATTGGCTTTTACGAAAGGGGGTTTATTTGGTTACACAGTTACAGTCTTAAGGCCATAAAGTGTCCAAGGTAACACATCAGCAATTGGGTACCTTCACTGAAGGATGGCCAATGGTGTCCAGAAAACCTCTGTTAGCTGGGAAGGCACGTGGCTGGTGTCTGCTCCAAAGTGCTGGTTTCAAAGTGTCTTTCTCACAGGACATTCCTCTCTAGGCTGCAGTTCCTCAAAAATGTCACTCTTAGTTGCACTTGGGATATTTGTCCTCTCTCAGCTTCTCTGGAGCAAGAGTCTGCTTTCAACAGCTGTCTTCAAACTGTCTCTCATCTGCAGCTCCTGTGTGTTCTTCAAAGTGTCCCTCTTGGCTGTAGCTCCTCTTCAAAAGTTCACTCTCAGCTGCACTGAGTTCCTTCAGTTTGTCAGCTCATTTATATGGCTCCAGTGATTGAATTTAGACCCACCCTGAATGGGTGGGGTAAAAACTCCATAGAAATACTAAAAGAATTCCAATCTAATTAACACTGATAATGTCTGCCCACCCAAGATTACATCAAAGATAATGGCGCTTGGGGGACACAATATATTCAAACTGGCACAGTCATCGTCTTACATTTCTTGGAACATGGCTGCACCTTGGCCCTCTGGTGTGTCAGGAATATTTGGTTTTTGCTCAGGGTAAGCATGTTGAATGGGCCTCAGATAAGCCTCTATTTTCTGGCCATTGATACTCAAATTAAATTGTTGGCTCCACTTCCACCAAGCGTCCTGATGTACCTTATTAATTGGAGGCAAAATGGTCAGCAAGGGAAGCACTGGTACTTTATAACTAGGTTTTGAGCAAACTTTGAATTGCCCATTCGTTAGAGGATGATGAGCTCTATCCTTTCTCCTAGACTTCTTTGGTTTAACTTCTGCAGTTGGAGTACTTGGTTCCACTTGAAACTCCTCTGAGGCTCCTCTTTTACTGGAACTAATGGGATCATCACATGTTCCTCATCTAATTTCTCTTCAAAGAGATTCTTTCGGCTGCTGTCATAATTTGAGTGAGCCATTTTCAGGATTCCAGGAATGCACTAATGAAGGCAGTGTCGGCAATGTCAAGGATATCTGCAATCTACTCCTTTTAACTTCCACATTACTTTTTTGATCAAAAAGAAGGGAAAAAAAGAACCTATGGGCTTAAAGCATGACAGAAAAATAATGCACTGAGCATATTACACTAAGAGCCACACATTTTACAAATAAGTTTTTCGTCACCTTCATTTACCACTCTGTATAAAATATAAATCAGCATTACATTGGATGTGAGCCATGTTGTTTGCATTTGACGCAATTTGAATTTACAGTTGGTAAATGGGTGACAACTGTGATAAAATGTCCTTTGGGAATACTGATTATACTTTAAAAATTTCCAGGTATTCACAGAGAATTGTATTATTTGAGGGTAGTACAGAAGTAGTATTTAACATTCATTAATGTGCAGCCTTTGCTTATTAAAAAATATTTTGCTCTATGCAATAATTCTGTTTAATGCTATTCATTCAAAAAATATGGGTCACTTATTTTCCTCTAAGGTTTTCCATAGTGTCACATATAATGTGATGTACTGAAATTGCATGTCACATATTCTTTAATAATTGGGTTTGAAATCAGATGATTGCTTAAAGAAGCTAAGCTAAACTCAAAACAAAACACAGCAACAACTCCCTGAAGGTCCCAGGATAAACTAACCAAAAGGATAGGTAAGTACTTAAAGTGTTAAAACCAAACAACAACCAGAAAGCTAGCTATGTAGAGGAATTTAAACAACTAGTAATATGCTAATTGCTGAGAATGAAATGTGAAACTTTGCTGTCCATTCTGTTTCATCACCGCCCATAACTCCTAATTCAGGTTTTTATAGATTTAGTCCCAGTATTGGGACTACTCCTTTCCTTGGGAAATAAGTACATTATGTGGCAAGTTGACTACCAAAAAGATCATGGTTAACAAAGGGGTACATTTTTAAACAACTTTATGGTGGTATTACTGACATAAAATAAACTGCACATATGTAAAGTATACTATGTTGCCAGTTTTGACATGTGCACACAGCCATGAAGCATTGTCACAATCCAGACAGCTAACATTTCTGTCAACCCCAAAGGCTTCCCCGTGCCCCTCTGCAGTCCACTCTTCCTTTGTGCCATCCAGGGCAACCACCAATCTAGCATCTGTCACTTAATTTTATATGAATGAAACAAGATGGTATGATTGTGTTTTTCACTCAGCCTAGTGATTTGAGGGCTTCCTCTGTGTTGTCACATGTATTAAGAGCTATTGTTTCTTTACTTCTATTCTATGTTCATTTGTTTTACTGAGTAGCATTCCACTGAATGGATATATGGATATATCACAATATTTTTATTCTAATTTTGGGCTCTCACAAGGAAAGATGCTATCAACTTCCATATTTGTGTGGACACATATTTCCACTTCACTTGGGTAAATACCTAGGAGTAAAAGGATTGAATTACGTGGTAAGTGGCTGCTTAACTTTTTAAGATATTACTACACAATTTTTCAAGGTGGTTGTACCATTGTGCATTCCCACCAGCATCTATGTGTGCATGAGCACGTAAATGCATGTGCACGTGCCAATGTGCAGGCAGGTATATATATATGTATGTGCACCTATGTGTGTGCATGCATTTCCTTGCTCATTTGGAATTTTGCTGAGGTGAGCCTACCAATCTTTGAGTGTTTGTGTGGGTGGTAGCCATGCTAAGTTTGTAGGGAGTATACTGAATTCCAAACATGTTTTGAGCCCCGGTTTTCTGTTGGATATTGGGGTGGAAATCAGGGATACGACAGCATGTGTGGAAAAAAATGAAGACCATCCAAATGAGAAAAAGCAAAGGCTATTTTTTTCAGAGATTGCAAGGCAGTCAGCCAGCATCCGTTGTGTTTGTCTGAGGCTCAAATGCAGGTAAAGAAGAGCGAAAGCTATAGTGGAAAAAGGAAGTTTTCAGATATGCCCTGATTGGAGGCTGTTGGCTTGGGAAAGCTGACGGTGGGGTAATAGAAGTGGGACATCCTCTGTGATTGGTTAAGGGAGCATATTTGACTTTCTCTGGTTAAACCCAAGTTGGAAGATGTGGCAAAGATTAGGGAAGCTGGCAGTCATAGATGAGGTCCTGGGCATTTGGGGCCAATTGCTGCAGAGGTTGTGGTTTGGCTTCCTGGACTGTTTGCTATAGCTGGCAGGCCAGGGTTTTATTTTTATATATGATCTGGTCGTTGTCTGTTGGTATATCCCATCTCACATGCTAACAGTATGTGAGCTAAACCAGTGCACATGCATTTACAGTATTATTGGAAGAGGAAGAATCTCTTCCCCTTGATCATATTATTTCCTATAGCAATTTAGAAAATTAGAAAATCCCTACTATGAGACATTTGTTGATAGCCCAGTGTTCTAGTTTGCTAATGCTACAGAATGCAAAACACCAGAGATGGATTGGCTTTTATAAAAAGGGGGTTTATTTGGCTACACAGTTACAGTCTTAAGGCCATAAAGAGTCCAAGGTAACACATCAGTAATTGGGTACCTTCACTGGAGGATGGCCGATGGCATCCAGAAAACCTCTGTTAGCTGGGAAGGCACGTGGCTGGCATCTGCTCCAAAGTTCTGGTTTCAAAATGGCTTTCTCCCAGGACGTTCCTCTCTAGCAAGCTTGCTCTTCTTCAAAATGTCACTCACAGCTGCACTCCGTTTCCTCTCCTTGAGCCAGCTCATTTATATGGCTCCACTGATCAAGGCCCACCCTGAATGGGTAGGGCCACGCCTCCATGGAAATATCCCATCAGTTATCATCCACAGTTGGGTGGGGCGCATCTCCATGCAAACAACCTAATCCAAACGTTCCAACTTAATCCCCACTATTATGTCTGCCCACAAGATTGCATCAAAGAATATGGCTTTTTCTGGGGGACATAATACATTCAAACCAGCACACCCAGCATCTTCTGGCTCTGGGGATTTTTTTTGCCTCCCCTGTCATCTCTAATGGCATGACCCTGACCAATGATTGAGACATTAGGACAGGGTCAAGGGGTGGGAGTGGTAAGGGATAGGTCTGTGGCTAGACTGACTTTCTTTCAGGAGAAGGGGAACATGACATAAACAAGAGTTTTAGCTGCTGTAAGAGGTTTAACATTCTAATTTGTCTAAAAAATACATTGTCTTATTTGGTCCATGATGAAATAAGCCACTGGCCATTGATTACTTAAGTCTTTTCCTCCAGGAGAAAGGTGCATCCTCAGATTCTCAGTTATTATTTCCTTCTGTGGGCACAGAGCTTCTCATCCTTGTTGGACAGAGGAAGCTTTGTCCTGAAGCAGCTGGAGGTAGAAGAAAGGCCGTCGCAAACACCAGGCTAATATTGACCTGGGTAAGATGATATGGAGATGATTTGTGGTTCCATCAAAAATCTGAAAGATGACCTTGTTACTGTAACTCTTGCTGCTATTTCTGTGACATATCACTAACTTTTGGCATTTGCATGTCACATGCACAAGGTGATACCATAACAGTGTACTTTTTTCTATTACCTCCATGATACTTGTAACAGGTGTTACAGGCCCAGCTCTCCAGGGAGGAGCTGCCACATGTGATGATGTGATATTTGTTCACTCAACACCTACTAAAAATTTCCTATGTCAGGCTAGTCATTGTTCTGCCTTTTAGAAAACACCAAGTTCTTAACCTTGAAGTTGAGTGGAAGAAAATAAGATCTTCTCAAACCCCACCCTCACCCACAAAGCAGTCTCTGCTGATGAAGGTCATCTACGGCAGTCACTGACTGAGGCGAGGCCAGCCCTTTATGTTAGTGGTGTCCTGTTTCTCAGACTTCCAGGCCTAACTGTCTGGAAATAACATGCGCAGTGTGATAAGCTACCATCTGGTAATAGCTTCACTCTTCCAAGTCAGTTGGTCTTTGTTTACAGATAAGGAAATAAATCCCATAGTTCAGAGTAACATATTCAAGAATAGAAAGCTCTTGAAATGCCCAGGACTGACCCAATAATATTATATGATTTTTTGCTTGTTTTATATGGGCAGCATGTTGATGCATAAGATGCTGTGGAATGATGAGGACTGACACATAATAAAATGGGTAGAAAGAGCAAACAGCCAAGAATCACCAAGACAGATGGAAGAACAAGGTGGGAGAAAGATGTCCTACCAATATCAAGACTTACTAAAAAGACATTAAAATTAAGTCAATTTAAATTAAACCACACACTTGTAAGTAATCCATGGGTCAAAAGGGATATTTCAAAGGAAATAAAAAATACATAGAATGAAATGAAAGTTAAAATAGATTATATCAAAACATATTAGATGCAGCTAAAGTAGTACTGAGAGGCAAAGCTATGCACTAAATGTTTAGATTAGAAAAGAGGAAAGGTCTCAATCAATAATCTAAATTTCAACTTAAAAAAACTAGAAAAATAATGGAGAACTAAATCAAAGCAAGCAGAAGAAAGGAAGAAAAAAAGTTCAGAAGAAAGATCAATGAAATCGAAAACAGGAAAGAATGGAGGAAATCAATGTAATAAAAAGTGGTTCTCCAAAGGAGATCAATAAACTAGATATGCTTCTAGAATGAATAAACACACCTACAGGAACCAGGGAAAAGCAGTAAACACGTGCTGGAGCATGTAAAGCAGTAAACACGTGCACAGGAGCTGGAGCATGTAGAGCAGTAAACACATGCACAGGTGGCAGAGCGTGTGCCAACAGCAGGTCAGGTGTGCTAAGGAAGCAGAGTGTGGCAAAGGGAAGAAGGTGATAGAGGGTGTTCTGGGAGGGTGGTGAGGAGGACCTCTCCGAACAGGTGACCCTTGAGTGGAGACGTGACTATTGGAGGAGAGTCAATGGAGGAGCAGGGTCCCGTATGCACCTGGGGAGGATCAGCACCAGGGCCTGTGCTGCTGGAGAGAGCTGTGAGCATCCTAAATTAGAGGAACACAGGGCATCTCATCCTAAGCCTGGGAGGGCTGTAGGTGCAGGAGTGGCACAGCTTGGGAAGCTCTTAGAGGAAACCAGCTGGAGTCAGAGTAGTGATTGAGGTGGTGAGGGGGGGATGGAGAAAAGATATATTTTGAAATAAAATAGAACAGACCAGGGTTGTTAGAAAATCGGAATAGGATATGAAGGAAGGAGGAATGTCAAAGAGGACTCCAAGAACTTGCCTTAACTTCTGGGAGGAGGACAGTGCCATCCATTGACAGAGGACCACAGGATACAGGCTGCTCAGGTTCCTGAATGCGTGTGTGCATTCGTCTGATGGTTATCAGGGAAAGCGTCGCTACATGGCAAGTCTATGATGCCCATTAGACATCTAAGTTCACGTGTGGAACTCAGAGGCAGAAGGACCGGTGGGAAGATTGGGAAATGGTTACCTGACCTTGCTGCTGTAGGGCTCACCAAGTCACCACCCACAGTCAGAGGCATCTCTATCCTGCCCCGAGAGGAGAGGGTGTTTTCTACTAAACGTAATGGTCAGGTGTTGGAGCCAGTTTCTTCTTCACACATTGTGGTTGAAATGGCTGTGACTTACTTACCAAGCAAGGAGCAAGCAAAGGGTTGAGCATACACATATATGTGACGGACAGACCTTAATATACTAATATATAGTATAGTATATCTATACTCTGTGATTCTACAACGTATTTTGCTTTAAAGGGACATCCACATTAAATTTTTCTCTCCATTTGTGAATAAAGAGAACAAGGCACAAGAAGGTTAAATAACCAACCTGACAGCAAGCAGCAAAGAAGCCTGAAGCCAATCAGTGTCAGAGAGCAGAGGGGGTGCTGTGCCCCCCAGAGGGAACCCCACAGAGTGTGCTGTGCACCTGCCCACAGGGGCCCCCACAGGGTACCCCAGAGAGGATGCTGTAACCACAGGGCTCCCGCTCGGAGTGAGCTGTGCCCCCCACAGTCTCCCAGTGGGAGCAGAGCCCCCATGCTATGCCATCCTTCTGAAGCAGGCCAACAGCTTTTCTTGCATCTTGTCCCTTTGAACTTGCTTTTAAAGATCCTTTCCTGTTCTCTCCCTTCTTCATCTGATGGTACAGATGTCCTCATAACTCTTGAAGACCGTAACTCCTCTATAGTTACATTTGAGAACCTTAAGCACCCCTGTGTCCTAGGGTAACTGATGATATGGCAGCAGTGAAACAGGGTGTTTCCCACTGTAGTTCTGTCTTATCTTTCCAATAGGTCCTAGTAGTCTTGTAACAGGAATGGCAGGACCTTGTCAGGGTGCGAGGCTGGTGCGCTGGACCTCGTGTGGCCCTGGGGACCCATCGGGGTTGGGTGGGTGCAGGACCCCAGATCTCCACATTGGGTTTGTGGTTGTGGTCAGCAGCCTGGCAGCTGCTGCAGAAGCAAGCCCAGGGCAGAGAGCAGGCTGGGACCCCCGAGCCTCAAGGTGATGACCTGTCCCCACACTGCCCCCGCACCCCGCCTAGGAGACTTGCAAAGCCACCTGCCCAACGAACCTCCTTCCACCCAGGAATAGCTGATTAGGCAGCTCAAACAGAGAATCAGGTAGTGTCGGAGAAGGGATTTCTCTGCTCCTTAAAACCTCAGGGAGCCCTGTGTGCCCTGCAGAGGAAAATGAAAGATCTGATACCACCTGCCTCATTACCCTGGAGGGGGATGCAGCTAGAAGAGGAAGGTGAGCATGTGACATTTCCCCGCCTGCCCCTCCCTCCCAGGCCACCGGCAGGTAACTAGCAGTCACCCAGCTGCCTCCAGCTGCCCCTCGCTTTGCCTGGGCCATCTTCCAATGCTGGCCGAGCAGAGGCTGTCTGTGGCACCCACGAATGGACCATCTTCATTAATTCACCACTGGGAGGACAGCGCTTTGGGGATGATGTCAAACGTTCGGGAGCAGCTCTTTGATTAAGAGGCCTTGGAAAGCAGCTAGCTATGATTTATTCAATTTGAAGTTGGCCTCCATATTTCAAAAGTATAGTTTCACATCATACTGAAAAGTTAGAAATGCACTTTGTAAAAATGCTATTTCAATGCAAACCATTTTTTTATAACACCAAAAACCAGGAAAGATTAATTAGGGCACAGTTGTTTAGAACCCAAGTGAAAGGAAAACTAATCCAAATTAAAATGACACTGAGCTTCCAGTTTTAAAAAGCAGGGACTATTAAAATATATCTATTAATCTTGCAAACAGAATTGCATGCATTTATTCTTACCTGGAGTTAGCCAATCTGCAAAGTGTGACAGAACTTTCCCCGTAAGACCATCTTCACTTTTGACACCAACTGCAAGTTTGGGGGTTCCCCAAACCACCCTTGGGTTCAGTGATTTGCTAGAGAGACTCACAGAACTCACAGAAACCTGTTATACTCGTGGTTACATATATTCAGGGAAGGATACAGAAAATCAGCTGTAGGAAGAGTTGCATAAAGTAGTCACAACTTCCAGTCATCCTTCCTCTGCAGAGTCCTGCATGGCATCACTTCCTTCAGACATGGAGCGTGACAAAATGCACACAGTATGGCTCACCAGGGAAGCTCACTGAAGCCTCTGAGTTTTCAGAAAGGCTCAGTCACATCCTGCGTTAGGGCTGAGCTTTAGTCTCCAGGTCCTCCTGAGGCCGGAACTGATACCATGGGGCCCCAAGCCCCCATCATAAATCACATTGTTAGACTTTCTGGTGGACAAAGCCCCCCAGGCAAACAAAGACACTCCTGTCAAGCAGGACATTCCACAGTCCTAGCGATCACCTCCCAGAGGCTGAAGGCAAAGGCCAGACTGGGTAAGGGAAATTCTTCACTGCACCATTCTACACCGACATGTAGAATGTTTGAAGTAGCGTTATTCCTCCCATGAAACAGTCAACCATGAAACAATTCAGTGCCATGAGGATAAATGGACCACAAGGGCACACACCGATGTGGATGACTCTCCCAGACACCAAACAGTGCCTGCTGCAGAGACAGTGAAAGGACAGCACAAGTGGACCATCAAAGCCACAAAGAGCTGCCCCAGCCACACCAAGGCCTCTGGAGGCGACGGATGATTCTGGAAGCAGTTGCTTTAGGCCTAACTTAGACATTTCCAAATGCCTTACTATGAAAGTTAACCACTGTGAGCACCCCCTTGCTCATCTGCAGGCTGTACTTGCTCATCACCCCATTTAAACTTCTCCCAAATGCTGTGACACAGGCACTGTCATCATTCTCCTACACATGGGGAAACTGAGGCTCTGAGAAGTGCAGATGTGCTTCCTCGGGGAGCACAAGGCCAGCATTTTGATCCAAGGCCCCAGCTCCTCCTCTGCCTTCAGCACCTCACTTCCACATTCTGGCCAACAGTGCTAAGAAATGAGAATTATCCCTTCCCATGATGTCTGCGTCCTCCTCTCTGCACAGATCTGGTCGGAGCAAATAGAGCAGTTCTCTCCTCTCTCCCCCAGCGCCTCCACCTGGAACCTTCTCTGGGGGCTCCAGAGGCCAGCCTCCCTGACCCTCCACTCTGGATTCTGCCACACATCTATCATGTGTGCTCGCAACCTGACTCTCCATTGGACAATGCCCCTGTTGTCACAGGGTTTGGTTTGGTGGAGTAAAGTCTTGCTTCCAGGCCAGGACCGAACATCCTGAAGAGACAGGATCATGACTTATCATTATTTTGCATCCCAGAATAGTCTGTACAAATTCTCAGTGGTTGCCATTAACCAGCATAGGCCTTGAGGAGAAAGGATTTGCTTTCCAGTGGCTCCAAGATGCAGCCGTCATTGCTGTGGCCCTTACTGAGGCAGCGGCGGATGGTGTGGATCCCTCCCCTTGTCGCTGTGCCCACAGCACCCAGGAGGCTGGAGCCAAAGGGCCAACATGCAAATTGGGGAGAGTGGCTGGACTTCTCAGTGAGCTGTGGCGAAGATGAAACAAGCAAAGTATGTGAACAGATGAAATTTAATAAAAATGTAAAATGCATTTAAATCCACTCCAAAGAGGAAAGTAAAACAAGACCAGGTTTCCTATCAGTACCTGATTCAGAGGAAGCACACAGTAAATGCCAGCTTTATTATTTCCCCCAGGGGGACTGTGCTGGAATAATATACATGAGGGGAAGCCTGAAGGGAAGAAAGGAAGGGCCGAGGGGAAAAAAGAATAAAGAAGAAAAAAAAAATCCTCTTTAGAATTAGGGGAAGGCTTAGGGTACATGCCCACACTCAGAGTCTGAACCCAGATTTGAAGATGTTGCCTTGCAATTGCCCCCAGCTCAAGGCCTCGCAGAAAGAACAAGGCTTGTTTTGGTTGAGGCTCTTCCACTGAAGAGCTGTGTGATGTTCAGTAAGCTGCTCAACCTCTCTGCCCTTCCTGTTTCTTGCTAATAAGGATGATAATATCTTCCCTGAATGTATCAGAGAGCCATCCTGAGAACTGAGCAAGGTGACCCAGGTTTGGACAACCACAAGCTTGATTCTTTCTTTTAGTTAGTCTCGTGATAGGGAACCCCTTCCGAGCACCCAGCCAAAGGCACAATGCAAAGGGGGTTTTTATATGAAAATACTGAGCAACAACATTAACATTAAAACTCTTGAATGGTACATTTAAAAAACAACAAAAACAAAATGAACAGATGATCCACAGTAGAAGAAATGGAAATATTGAATATATATGTGAAAGACATATCTAAAGCCACTAGAAATTAAAAAAAAAAAAAAAAGAAATCAAAATGAGATGTGCTTTTTTTTAAAAAAATAATGAAATTGGCAGAGATTACACAGAATTAAACATTAAATAATTACTTGGTCCCCAGATGACAATTTGGCACAATGTATTGAAGGTAGTGGAATGTGATGCTAGTCTGACCCAGCAAACCACTTCTGAGAACTTATCCCAGAAACGACCTGACAGAGCTCAAGGTACTTGGCACAAGGCAGCGCTCCAACATGGGAAGATAATATGGAAAACTAGAATAACATACCCAACAGAAATGCCATTGCGACTCTTAAAATAAAAGTGCTTACTGACAAGAAAAGACATCCTTAATATGGTGAGTGAAAAAAATGTTAAAAATAACATAGAATGTAATTATCAATTGTCAAAACAAATTCTGGAAGGATATACCCTAAAATACTAACCGTGTTTCTTTAGATGTTGGAATGGCTGACAATACCGAGCTTATATATTTTTTTTCAATGAACTCATTTTTCGTTTGGGCCTAGATATATTCAGAAATATCTCTAAAGTGGATTTTCAGTTACAAAAGTCGGCCTCCCCGCCCACTCCTGGAACTCTCGCTCTGCTCTTCCAGGCAGATGGTCCTGTGAGCCCCCCTTTTGGCATTCCCCACGCGACAGCGCACTGCGCTCTCAGAGCCCTGGATGGACGCCTCCTCCCTGGGGGGGCGCCCACCACTAGAGAGCCGGCCCTTCACTGCACCGCGCGGGCCCTGGCCCCCCACCTGGCTCCTGGCAGGGAGTCCGGGCGCCCCCAGGGACCCCCCTGCCCGGCGCACGCCTGGCCGCCGCCACCATCTCCTCCCAGGAGAGCCGCGCCTGGAGCTGGGTTTGGGCACCTGACGTCCTGGTGACAACGCTGTGGTCACGAAGCCGCAGAGCCTAGATGCACAGCGGCGGATTCGGGGAGGCTACGCAGCGTAGGGCGCCGTCTCCCCGGTCCGGCGCCCGGGCAGGCACGCACGCTGTGGGCGCCTCCTGCTATCCTGCGCCCGTCCTTCCGCCGCTGGAGCGCTGGCTCCACGCCTCGCCCCTTCCCTGCCGGCTCGCTCTAGCCTTTATCTCTCATTTTCTCCTAGGTCTCTCTCTCCCCTACAACCACAATCGAGTCACACACCTCAACTCTACAAACTGGTCTCTGTTTCTAGATCTCTCTCTTTTCACCAACAATTATAGTTTAAACAAGAACAACAACAACAAAACACAACTGCCTGTACCTGGTCACTCTGATTCACCACAATCTGGTTTCATTCTCTGTCCCACTGAAATCAGTCTTGTTTAGGACCCATTAAACTGCGCAATTAAATAAACATTCATGGGTTAGAAAGGGAGCGTGGTCTTGAGTGAGGAGGGAGCAGGGGGTGTGGTCCTAAGTGGGGGAGGGGCGGGAGGCTTCAACCCGGGTAGGCTGACCCTAGATCTCATCTCCCAGCGGCGCCATCTGACAGCCTTGTGGAGAGATGGGCAGCACAAGTCACGAGATAACTGGACCTCAAGGCCAGCAAGTGCAAGGGCCAAACCCATGGTTCAGAGGGAAGGGCTGACGGAGCTCTGCGGAGGGAAAGCAGAGTCAGAGCAGGGAGAGTCCAGCATGGGCAGATCTGCAGGTGGGCTGACAGGAGGAGCAGAACCGAGGTTGGCAGAGGCTGATGTGGTGGGAATTCTGGTCAAGTGCACTGTAGCTAGAGAGTTGACTCCAGCTTGCAGGTCACTGTTCTGCCTTCCCTGACCTGGAAATGCTCTGTGAGTTCTGCAACATTGGCACACGGGCTGCAAACACCTGAGAGAGCCCCGTGGTTGTATAAACCCAGGTTCAGCCCACCCAAGTTTGAATCTGAACTCTGCCTCTTGCTGTATGACCATAAGCAAGTCCCTTAACCTCTCCAAACCTCAACTTTGTCATTTGTAAAACAAGGAAAGGGTACTCCTTACGCCATGGGATACCCAGCACCCAGAGCTCAGCACCCAGCAGTCAGCACCCAAGACCCAAAACTCAGCACTCAGCACCCAGCCACTCAGCACTGCGCCTGGCATCCTGAAGGCTCCCCCAAGGCACTGCGTGTTAATGCTTAATAGTTATGTGAAGTGTGAATTTTGCCACAGTTGAGTCTTGATAGTAGTACCTGACATGGAGTAAGTTCTCAGAAGAATGCATTTTCATGTGCCTTCACTCACTTGGATATGAAGGTAAGTAAAGAAGTTCCAGAGAAGAGGGGGAAGTGGATACATCAGCTGTAACTGGACAGGAGGCAGGTGCTGTGATGCAGGAGGAAGGAGCTGGATGTGGGCACAAGGGAGAGCTCTCCCGTGCAGGTTGTGCAAATGTGCAGTTGTGGCTAAAAGGGGAGCTTTCCAGAAGATGCCATCTCTGAACTGACAGTTCATCTTGCTTTAGACCATGCTGAGTCTGTGGCTGGAGCGACCCAGGGCCTGCCGTCAAACTGCCCTTTCAGGAGCTTGGTCATTGCAGGGCCTTCCAAGACATGGCTCTGGCCTTCCTCTCACCCATTTGTGGGACTTCCATTTCTCCCCTCTGTAATACTTCTAGGTATGCTTTCCTTCTCAAAAGCCTACAAAAATACAAAAAGAAAATGAGAAAGAAAGATGTTGGTTACTAAGAGAAAATAAACCAGGGCCTTCCTAAAAGGAATTAGGCCTGTGCTCTCACCAACATTAATAATAAAGCCAAAAACCTAATTCTTTGCAGCCTTTGCAAATCCTTTTGTGTGTCATGTTGGGTCATTCTTGCGCCTTGTTTGTATCTGCAGCAGAAATGCTCTCAGAAGATTACTTTTCTTTTAAAGGAACCAGAAAGTGAGTGTATATACGTGTGTACATGAGTGGTATGGGTATCTGGTGCATATGTGGAATGTACATTTTTGTGTGGTGTGTGTGTCCAGTGCATGTGTGTGTACATGGTGTGGTGCATGTGCACGCAGTGCATGTATGTGCCATGTATATGTGTGAGTATATGTGTGAACTATGTGTGTGTGTGGTGAGTGGTGTACATGTCAGGGGTGTGCATGTGTGTGCATGTGCTGTGTGTGTGTTGTATGTGTACGTGTGTGTGGTGTGTTGTTTTTAGTTGGAAGGATGAGGGACATCAAACAAGAGATTTCTTGACATTTCCAAATGGCAGCAATGACTTGCTAGGTCTCTTTCAGCATTTAGAAAGATAAAAAAAAAGAAAAACCTCACTCTGAAGGCAGTTGTTGGGCAGAAAGAATTCCATTTGAAAAGTTTGGGTTTGAAGTATTTCATCTTCTATCAAATCCTTGTAATATTTTAAAAGAATGTCTGTTATTTTACTTACTTTCTCTTCTTGTGTAATGGAAGACAGAATACATTTTTTAAAATAGCTATTCAAAGCCAGCCAAACATGTAGGCTGCTACAGAGCATGAAAAGGTGAAGGAAATGAAATGTGTAGTTGAAAAAGCCTGAAAGAGATTGGAATTAATCAGAATAGCAAATTAAACAGTGGGGGAATTCAGTCATCTGAAATCTTAAATACTTTGTCTGATTTTCATTCAAAGTGATCTCTGGTTTTAATTCAAAGTAATCTCTGGTTTTTATTCCAACTTATCTCTGGTTTTCATTCAAAGTAAATCTCTGGTTTTCATTCAAAGCATCCCTCTGTGCACTTTTCTCTGGCCTGGGCTCCCCGGGCCCCCTCATTTCTGGAAGCCCCTCCTGGACCTCTCTGTGGGCCTCAGCTCTTGGCTTTCTGTGACACAGCACTGGCCTCTACTTTATTAGACGTATGCTATGTCCATGCAGGTGGCTTTCAAGGAGAAAGAAATCCGACTTTGTTTCAACGTCGTTATGTTTATGATACTTAGCATCAGCCCTTCCCATTTTTCCTCCCTTTCTCTGGAATTAAATAGAGAAAAGTGCATGCAAACACGTGCCACACTGGGCAGTGATGAGAGGTTCCTTTGCAGCCTGGCTCCTTCAGAGCTCGGGAGTTTTGCCAGCTGGGAGAAAATGCAAAATCTCCGTTACGAATGGCAGCTGAGGTTGGCACATTTTCTGTATAAAGGGTGAGACAGTCTCTGTCATGACTGCCCAACTCCACCATGGTACAAGAAAGCAGCCATGAGGCGACACAGGAAGGAATGGGCATGGCTGCGTGCCAATAAAACTTTATCTGACACTGAAATTTGAACTTGATGTACTTTTTGTGTGTCACAAAGTATTAGTATTCTTTGATATTTTTCAGCTATTTAAAAATGTAAAAGCCAGTCTTAGCTCATGGGTTATACACAAACAGGTGGCCGGCTGGATTTGGTCCCCAGGTGGTCGTTTGCTGTGTGAGCGTGACTGTGTGTGTCTGGGGTTCCTTCCTGACCTGGGTGCTTTTTCTCAGGTTCAAGGCACACAGTAGGTACAGGACATGTTCAGTGAATGAAAAGACACCAACCCTGTGCTGCTACTTGCCTCATGTCTTCCTCAGCCAGAAGCGACTTAACCGCTTCCTCGAACTGCCTTCCCTCATTCTTACGGTATTTTATCCAGACCCATCCCTGAGGGCACACATGCTGGCTTTCAGCTGTTCTGTGGCGTCATTGTGAACCTGGTGGCCTTGTGGAAAACCTCCATTAAATTACCATTCTCCTGCCTCAATGCAGCCATAGAAACCAAAGTTGCACCTGCCCAAGAAGATTCGTGTTTTAGCAGAAGTCTTCCAGGCCATCAAGCTGTGGCAAGCAGGCAGGCTAAAAAGGGACACTTGGCTAGCCATCCCTCCATTACCAAGAAAACTTCTTTGGCTTCTAGAAAAGTGAACTCTTCTAGCTATTAAGCTTGTTTGGACACTCCTTCCCAATTGAGAGCAAAGTGAAAAACCAGGTACAAATCACAGACCATCTCCCACTTGTTATTGCCATGAAATGGTACTTTCTTTTTTTCCTTTTCTTAATTAATTTTTATTTACAAACACTCTATAACAAGCAAAAACTCCCCCTTTCTCCCCTTCTCTCATCCCCTAGTAACCTCTGATTTGCTTTCTGTCCTTGTGAATTTGCTAATTCTAGCTAGCTAATATAAATTACATCATAGAGAATTTGTTTTTTATGTGCCTTGCTTATTTCACTGAGCATAATTTTTAATGCAATTTTATTGAGATATATTCGAACTCCATATAATCCATCCAAAGTATACAATCAGTGGCACACGGTATCATCCTATAGTTGTGCATCCATCGCCGCAATCAATTTTAGAACATTTTTGTTACTCCAAAATAAAGAAAAAAAATTAAAAAGAACACCCAAAACATCCCATACCCTTATCCCCCCTATTATTTATACAGATACTTTGTCATTATTTTATTATTCATCTGCGCATACATTGGATAAAGGGAGTGTCAGTCACCAGGTTTTCACAATCACATGGTCACATGATAAAAGCTATAGAGTTTACAGTCATCATCAAGAATGAAGTCTACTGGATTACAGTTTAACAGATTCATGTGTTTCCTTATACCTATTCTAATACACTAGAAACTAAAAAGGAATATCTATATAATGCATAAGAATAAATCCCAGAATGACCTCTCAACTCTATTTGAAATCTCTTAGCCACTGAAACTTTATTTGGTTTCCTTTCTTCCTTTTGGTCAAGAAGGTTTTCTCAATCTCATGATGCCAGAGCCAGGTTCATCCCTGGGGGTCATGTCCCATGTTGCCAGGCAGGTTTACACTCCTGGGAGTCATGTTCCATGTAGTGGGGAGGGTAATGAGTTTATTTGCAGAGTTGACTGAGAGGGAGGCCACATCTGAGCAACAAAAGAGTTTCTCTGGGGGTGACTCTTAGGCATAGTTATAAGTAGGCTTAGCTTTTCTTTGCAGGAATAAGTTTCACAAGGGCAAGTCCCAAGATTGAGGACTTGAATTATTAATGCTTGTGAGAATATCAGGAATTATGCAGTGGGAAGTTTAATATTTCCACATTTTTCCCCAGTCCCTTAAGTGGACTTTGCATATATATATTTCTGCCCAAAATGCTCTGGGATGTATCGGGGTATTACATTAACCTGTTCAGAATTACAAGATCTCATTCCCTATTCTAGGTCCATGTAATTATATTGTTTAAATAAACTGAACTTACAGGTTAAATTAGGTAGTGTGCCATAGAGGATATACATTTTGCATCAAATACGTATCTCCTAAAAAACTGTTAGAATTTAGCAATAGATGTGACTGTTGTAACAATCTAGGAACCTTTACAATAAGCCTATTGAACATTCTGTACTCCTGCACCATTGATTGCTCAATTTTTGCCCTGATAACCTATACCCTCAAATTCAATTCCCATCATTTGCTCATTATAGTTAGTTTATATTAGTGAGGACTTACAATATTTGTCCTTTCCTTTCTGGCTTATTTCAGTCAACATAATGTCCTCAAATTTCACTCACCTAGCTGCATACCTCACAACTTCTTTCCTTCTTGCAGCAGCTCAGTATTCCACTGTGTGTATACACTACAGTTTGCCCTTCCGTTCACCCATTGATGTACCTTAGGCCAGCTCCATCCATTGCAAATCATGAATACTGCCACCAAAAGCACCAAAACCTAGTCATGTCCCTGCTTTCAGTTCTTCAAAGTTTATACCAAATAACGGGTTACAGAATCATATGGCAAGCCTATACTTAGCCTCCTGTGGAACCACCCCACTGCCCTACAGAGAGGCTGCACCATTCTACATACCCTGAGTGAATAGATATATCTCTCTCTCCACGTCTTCTCCAGACTTGTATATTTGTGTTTATTTTTAAAGTTTAATTCACACATCATGCAATCCATCCTGAGTGACCAATCAGTAGCTACTGGTATAATCACATAGTATGCTTTCACCACCACAATCTATTTGAGAACATTTCCATTTCTTTTACAAAGAAAGAAGAGGAAAAAATAAAAGAATAAAGAACAAAAAAAGAGAAACAACAATAATAACACCAAGAATCCCATCTCCTCCCTTATAGCCACCTCTATTAACATTCAGTTTTGGTGTATCGCCTTTGTTACAATTAATGGAAAAATATTACAATGTTACTGTTAACTATAGACATTAGTTTGCATTGATTGTATTTTTCCCATATACCAATCCATTTTTAATACCTTTCAATGTTGACACTCACTTGTTCTCCTTCAAGTAAAAACTTTCTTATATTTCTACATTTGATCACCATTATTGTCACTCTAGGTTTTGCTAAATTACATAGTCCTAGGTTTATCCTCTGCCTTACCTTTTGGTGTCATACATGTCCCTGGCCTTCCTCTTTCAACCATGCTCACACTCAGCTTTGTTCATTATACTTACAATATTGTGCTACCATCAGATAGTATTGTGCTGTCTATTCCTGGATCTATACAATCAAACTTGTTGAACATTCTGTACTCCTTCAGCATCAAATGCCAAATCTCTACCCTCTTTCTATCTCCTGATAATCTGTGTTCTCAACTATAACTCTCAGAGTTTGCTCATTATAGTTACTTCATATTAGTGAGACCATACAGTATTTGTCCATTTTTCTGGCTAATTTTACTAAACATAATGTCCCCAAGGTTCATCCATGTTTTTACATGCACCATGACTTTATTCCATCTTATGGCTACATAATATTCCATCGTATGTATATACCACAGTTTGTTTATCCACTTGTCCATTGATGGATATTTGGGCTGTTTCCATCTCTTGGCAATTGTGAAGAATGCCACTATAAACATTGGTGTGTAAATGTCCATTTGTGTCCTAGCCTTCAGTTCCTCCTTGTAATGGGATTACTGGATCATATGGCGTTTGTATACTTAGCTTCCTGAGGAATCTCTATACTGCCTTCCAGAGTGGCTGCACCACTCTACATTCCCACCAAAAGAAATTAGTGTACCTTTTTCTCCATGCCTTCGCCAAAACTGGTAGTTTTTTTTTCTTTTTTTTTTTTTATAATAGTCATTCTAGTAGTTGTGAGATGATAGCCTATTGTGGTTTTGATGTATATTTCCTTAATAGCTAGTGATGTTGAGCATCTTTTCATATGTATTTGAGCCATTTGTATTTCCTCATTGGAAAAGTGTGTGTCCACATCTTTTGTCCATTTTTAAATTGGGTTGTTTGACTTTTTGTTGGTGAGTTGCAGGATCTGTTTATATATTCTGAATATTAAACCCTTATCTGATATATGGTTCCCAAATATTGTCTTCCATTGCATAGGCAGCCTATTTACTTTCCTTACAAAGTTCTTTGATGCACAAAAGTTTTCAATTTTGAAGAAATCCCATTTTACTATTTCTTCTTTCATTGGTTGTTCTTTGGGTGTAAGATCTAGGAAACCACTTCCTATCACAAGAATTTTAAGATATTTCCCTGCATTATCTTCTAGAAGTTTTATGTTCTTAGCTCTAATGTTTATGTCTTTTATCTATTTTGAATTAATTTTTGTATAAAGTGAGACATAGGGGTCCTCCTTCATTTTTTGGACATGGATATCCAGTTGTCAAGCACCAGTTGTTCAAAAGGCTTTTCTGTCCCAGTTGAGTTGACCTGATTGGCTTATCAAAGATCAACTGTCTGTAGATGAGAGGGTCTATTTCTGAACACTCAACTGGATTCCATTTGTCAGTTTATCTATCTTTATGCCAGTACCATGCTGTTTTGACCACTATAGTTCTATAAAATGTTTTAAAGTAAGGTAGTGTGAGACCTTCCACTTCATTTTTCTTTCTTGAGATATTTTTAGCTATTTGGGGCAAACTGCCCTTCCAAATAAATTTGATTATTGGTTTTTTTATTTCTGCAAAGTAAGTTGTTAAAATTTTAATTGGTACTGCATTGAATCTATAAATCAACTTGGGTAGAATTGACATCTCACTATATTTAGTCTTCCAATCCATGAACACAATATGCTCTTCCATTTATTTAGGTCTTCCTTGATTTCTTTAAACAATTTTTTTTTGTAGTTTTCTGTGTATAGGTCTTTTTTCACCTTTGTTAAATTTATTCCTAAACATTTGGTTCTTTTGTTTGCTATTATAAATGGAATTTTTTTTCTTGATTTCCTCCTCAGATTGTTCATTATTTGGTTATAGGAACACTACTGATTTTTGCATGTTGATTTTGTAGCCTGCCACTTTGCTGTATTCATTTATTAGCTCCAGTATGTTGCTGTAGATTTTTATGGATTGTCTACATATAGGATCATGTCATCTGCAAACAGTGAAATTTTTACTTCTTCCTTTCCCATTTAGATGCCTTTTATTTCTTTACCTTAACTAACTGTTCTAGCTAGAACTTCCAGCACAATGTTGAATAACAGTGGTGACAGTGGGCATCCCTGTCTTGTTCCTGATCTTAGAGAGAAAGCTTTCAGCCTTTCTCCATTGAGTATGATGTTAGCTGTGGGTTTTTCACATATTCCCTTTATCAGGTTGAGGAAGCTTCCTTCTATTCATATCTTTTGAATTGGTTTCATCAAGAAGGGATGCTGAATTTTTTCAAATGCCCTTTCTGCATCAATCAAGATCATCATGTGGTTTTCCCTCTTTAATTTATTGATGTGGTATATTACATTAATTGACTTTCTTATGTTGATCCACCCTTGCATACCTGGAATAATACCCAATGGGTCATGGTGTATCATTCTTTTAATGGACAGCTAGATTCGATTTGCAGGTATTTTCTTGGGGATTTTTGCATCTATATTCATTAAAGACTGGTCTGTAATATTCTTTTCTTGCAGTATCTTTGCATGGCTTTGGTATTAGGGTGATGTTGGCTTCATAGAATGAGTTAGGTAGCTTTCCCTCTTCAATTTTTTTGAAGATTTTCAGCAGGATTGGTACTTATTTTTTCTTGAATGCTTGGTAGAATTTACATGTGAAGCCATATGATCCTGGACTTTTCTTTTTTGGGAGTTTTTTGACGACTGATTCACTGTCTTTACTTGTATTTGGTTTGCTGAGGTCTTTTATTTCTTCTAGAGTCAATCAATGTTGGCTGTTCATGCTTCTCTAGGAGGTTGTCCATTTTGTCTAAGCTGTCTAGCTTATTAGCATAAAGTTGCTCATTATATCCTCTCATTATTTCTTTTATCTCTTTGGGGTCAGTAGTTATCTCCCCCTCCTATTTCTGATTTTATTTATTTGCATACTTCCTCTTTTTTTCTTTGTCAGACTAGCTAAAGATCCATTGATTTTATTGATTTTCTCAAAGAAACAACTTCTAATTTTGTTGATTCTCTCTTTTGTTTGCTTGTTCTCAATAGCATTTATAATCTTTGTTATTTCTTTCCTTCTGTTTTCTTTGACATTAGTTTGCTGTTTTTCTCTAGTTCCTCCAGGTAAGCAGTTAAGTCCTTGATTTTTGCTCTTTCTTCTTTAATATAGGCATTTATGGCAATAAATGTCCCTCTCAGCACCTCCTTTGCTGCATTCCATAAGTTTTGATATGTTGTGTTGTCATTTTCATTTGCCTCAAGATACTTACTGATTTCTTTTGTAATTTCTTCCTTAGCCCACTGGTTGTTCAAGAGTGTGTTGTTTAGTCTCCCTATATTTGTGAATTTTCCAGTCTTCCACCTGTTATTGATTGCCAACTTCATTCCGTTATGATCTAAGAAAGCATTTTGTATAATTTTGATCTTTTTAAATTTATTGAGACCGACTTTGTGACCCAACATGTGGTCTCTCCTTTTGAATGATCCATGAGCACTTGAGAAAAATGTGTGTCCTGCTGTTTTGGGGGTGCAATGTTCTGCAATGTCTGTTAAGTCTAGTTCATTTATCATACTATTCAAATTCTCTGTTTCCTTATTGATTCTCTGTCTATATGTTCTATCCTTTGATGAGTGTGGTTTACTGAAGTCTCCCACTATTATGGTAGAGGTGTCTACTTCTCCATGCAGTGTTGTCAATGTTTGCTTCATGTATTTTGGGGCATTTGGTTTAGTGCATAAATATTTACAATCATCATGTCTTCCTGATGCTTGTCCCTTTTATTAATAGTGTCCTTCTCTGTCTCTTTTAATGGCTTCACATTTGATGTATAATGTTTTTGATACTAGCATAGCTACCCCACTCTTTTCTAGTTGTTGTTTGTGTGAAACATATTTTTCCAATCTTCCACTTTCAACCTATTTTTGTCTTTGGTTTCAATGTGTGTCTTTTGTGGACAGCATATAGATGGGTTCTGTCAGTCTGTGCCTTTTGACAGTGGTGTTTAATCCATTAACATTTTTTTTTCCATTAACATTTAATGTTATTACTATAAAAGCAGTACTTTCTTCTACCATTTTGTCTTTTCAACTCTATATGTCATATTTTATATTTTCCTCCCTTTTTTACCCTTAATGATATTCTTCATTTCTACACTGTTCTCTGATCCTCTCTCTCCTGTCTTTTCCTATCTGCCTGTAGCACTCCCTTTAGAATTTCCTGTAGAGCTGATCTCCTGTTCACAAACTCTCTCAGTATCTGATTGTCTTAAAATATTTTAAACTCTCCATAATTTTTGAAGGACAGTGTTCCAGTTTGCTAATGCTGCCATTATGCAAAATACCAGAAATGGATTTGCTTTTATAAAGGGGGTTTATTTGGTTAAAAATTTACAGGTCTAAAGCCATAAAGTGTTCAGACTAAGGCAATAATAAGAGGATACCTTCACTGAAGAATGGCCAATGGTGTCTGGAACACCTGTGTCAGCTGGGAAGGCATGTGGCTGGCATCTGCTGGTCCTTTGCTCCCCAGTTGTGTTTCAAAATATCTTTCTCCATAATGTCTCTGGGCTTCTGTCTTTTCTCTGATCTCTCAGCTCCTGTGCATCCTTGCTTCTTTCTTCCAGGACATTTCTCCCTAAGCATCTGGAGGTCTTCTCTTAGCAAAATCTGGGCTTCATTCTTAGCTTAGCATCTCCAAACATCCTTCTGTCTGCATCTCCAAATGTCTTCAAGTGTCAGAAATCACCTGGCTTAGCTCTTATGTTCTCTTAAGTAATCCAGTGAACCAATGAAGAACCACCCTGTGTGGGTGGGACCACACCTCCATGGAAATAACTTAAACAAAGGTATCACACACAGTTGGGTGAGTCACATCTCCATGGAAACCCTCCATCAAAAGTTCCAGGCAACAAGATTGGGTTTAAAGATCATGGCTCTTCTGGGGTCCCTAACAGTTCCAAACCAACACAGGCAGTTGTGTAGGATATAGAATTCTTGGCTGGCAGTTTTTCTGTTTCAGTATCTTAAATGTGTGATACCACTGCCTTCTCACCTCCATGGCTTCTGCTAAAAAATCTGCACTTGGTCTTATTGAGCTTCCCTTGTATGTGATTGATAGCTTTTCTCTTGCTGTTTTCAGAATTCTCTTTGTCTATGACTTCTGACCATCTGATTAGTAAGTGTCTTGGAGAAGGTCTATTCAGATCTATTCTGTTTGGGGTATGCTGTGCTTCTTGGATCTATAATTTTATGTTTTTCAGAAGAGTTGGGAAATTTTCAGTGATTGTTTCCTCCATTATTCTTTCTGCCCATTTTCCCTTCTCTTCTCCTTCTGAGACACCCATAACACATATATTTATGTACTTCGTGTTTCATTCACTTACCTGATATACTATTCATATTTTCCCATTCTTTTCCATATCTGTTGTTTTGTGTGTAAGGTTTCAGAAGTTCTGTCCTGTAGTTCTGTCCTGTAGTTCAGAAGTCTTCTGCTTGTTCAAATCTTCTGTTTTATGTCTCCATTGTGTTTTTCATCTCTTCTATTGTGTCTTTCATTCCCATAAGTTCTGTCATTTGCTTTTTCAAACTTTCAAGTTCTTCTGTATTTTCACTCAGTGTCTTTCTTATATCCTTCCTCTGTTTTGCCACATTTTCCTTCAACTCATTGATTTGATTTAGAAAATTTGTTTGAACATCTTCAGTTAGTTGTTACAACTGCTGTACTTCATTTGGAGTGTTACTTTGTTCCTTTGACTGAGTTATGTCTTCGTGCTTCCTGGTAAGGCTAGTCATTTTTTGCTGGTGTCTAAGCATCTGGTTTTCTCGATTTGTGAATTCTGGAGATAATTTTCTCTTTTATTAGGGATTTCTTGTTGGCTGGCTTTGTTCTCTATCTGTCCTTTTACATTCAGTTCAATTTATTCTAGACCTCTAACATAGGTTCTGTTTAATTGATAAGAATTTTTCAGTTCTAGTTTTTCTGGTTCCTGCCCTACCTTTAAGGGAGTTTTATTTTTGAGGAGGATCTCTTGAGATAGTATTGACCCCAATCAGTCCCAAATAAGTTAGGCCCAGGGCTCAGGAAGAGTGTAAAATCAGTATCAATTTTCCCTGGAGATGAGACCCAGCAGGGTACCAGTATTTTCTATTAAGCCTCTTAATCCCATGCTTTTTCTATACTTCACAGCTGATGATGCTTGTCACTCCACAGCTCCCCACCAGGGTAAAGTGTCTTTAGTTCTCAGCAGACCCTGTGCCTGCCGCGGACTTGTTTGAAACTGAGGCTTAGTCAGAGTGTAGGCTTAAACCATGTCTGTTTTCCAGCCCCTGGGGCATGAATTCTCTGAATGAGAGCCACCACTTGTGCTGGGCCCTGCATCACTCCCTTTCTTGAGGAAGATATGCCCTTCAGGGAATAATCTCCTAAACCTGACTAGTTACTTTTTCTCTCAGATGTTCCTTAACTCTGACCTTGCCTGGGGCAGTGCTGACAAATGAAAGAGTGTACTTCTTTCTTTATGCTAAAAAGTTTAAAAAATCCTTTTCAGAGCCGGTCCACAGCCCCCTGAAGAGCCAGAGTTGGTACCCAACTCCATGTGCCCCTTTTCTTTGGGCACAGCCCTTTTCTAGTATTCTGCACTCAGCCAACTCCAATCACCTATTTTTTTTTTTTTTTTTTTTTTTTTTTTTTTTTGTCAGCCTCTCCTCCTCTTTGCTGCAGAGAGACCTCTGGATTCATTTTATGCTTTCTCCAGTTTATCTGTGCTCAGAGCTTGTACACAGCTGTCCATATTTTTAAATTAAATTCACAACTGGAGCTTGGTTGAGGTACCTTCCCTTGCTCCTAGTAGAGAAAGCTTCTTTTTCTCATGGGAAAGTGACTCCAAAGCAGCCTGCCATGCTAGTGGGGGAAGGACAATAGAATCCACAGATTGGAAGATTTACTTTCAGTTCTGCACTGTGATGTTGGCTCTTCCCCCCGCTTCCAGACTGGTGTGTGATGTCAGAATAATGTTTTTAAAGTTCATCTGTGCTGCAGTATACTATGTCTCTAATCTTCATCCTTTCTCATGGCCAAATGATATTCATTGTATGTATACACCACATTCTATTTATCCATTCATTTGTTGATGGACACTTGGGTTTTTTCCACCTTTTGGCTATTATGAATAATACTGCTATGAACCTTGGTGAGCAAGTATCTCTTTGAGTCCCTGTTTTCAATTTCTTTGGGTATATATCTATGAGTGGAATTGCCAAGTCATATGGTGTTTTAGTCTCCTTCACTGCTCAAGCAAGTAGAATGCAATGGGTTGGCTTAAAAAATGGAATTTATAAGCTCATTGTTTTGAGACTAAGAGAAAGCCCAAATCAAGGTATCATCAGGGTGATGCTTTCTTCCCAAAGACTTATATTCTTGGGCTGTCTCCTGGCAATCTTTTGGTCCTTGGTTCCTGTGTCACATGGCATTGCACATGGTGGCCTCTCCTGGCCTCTCAGCTCTCTTCTACTTTCTGTTGAATTTCAACTTCTTGCTTCTCTGGGTGTGAATTTCATTCTGCTGAGTAAGGATTCCAGGAATAGGATTAAGACTGATCCTGATTGAGGTGAACCTTAACTGAAATCACCTCATCAAAAGGTCCTACTTAAATGGGTTCACACCTACAAGAATGGATTAAGTTTAAGAATATGTTTTTCTGGGGTTTATACACTCCAAACCATCATGTATGTAAATTTTATTTAAATTTCTGAGGAACCTCCATATTACTGTCTGCACTGGCTGCACCATTTTACATTCTCACCAACAGTGCTCCAGAGATCCAAATTTTTCACATCCTCTCCAACCCTTATTTTCTATTTTTTAAATAATAACTTTTCTTGTGGGTATGAAATGGTATCTCATTGTGGTTTTAATTTACATTTCCTTAAGGACTAATGGTGTTGAGCACATTTTCATGTGCTTATTGGTCAAAATAGTACTTTTTGCATTTTGTAATTGGAGCACAAGTTTTCCAGTGGTTATTTGGTAAGAACCAAATAATCCAAGCCCATATCTGGAGCCCTATGAGCACCCCCCACACCAGCAGGACAGATGCCTCTCACACTGCATTTCAGCTACATCCTAACAAAGACTGGAAATGTCCTTTAACCAGTTAAAAGCATTGTCTGCATAAGGGCAGAGCTTTCACACTTAACTGAAACAACCATATTTTTACATGATTCATTCTTCCAAACAGCACTGTAACTCCATTAGAGAATGTAAGCCAGCAGCCACCCCAAGGACATGACTGTCTCCTCATCCACGTTGTTGTGAGTCATGCCTGTGTATATGAAATGCTGAGCTAGACCCAGCTGTCTGTCTTTTAACCCAGAGGCCAAAAATGTTTCATCCATCGGATGAGAAAATGCCACTTCTTTTGAGGTAAAGTGTGGGCATGGTCAATTTCCATGCAATTGTTTCAATGTATTGCTCTATGCTCATTGCTCATTCAGGTTATGATTTATGAATTGTTTTTTCCTAGCTGTCATCAAAGATTTCTCTTATATGTAGCACAATTCCTCATAGGGAGGGAAAGATTTTTGTTTGGGAGAATACAGTGGGAATGCAGGTGAAGTAAAAAGGTATGTTTAACAAGAAAAGAAGCAAAAAAAAGTAGGCTTGCAAAATTGATTTGCTCTAAATTCAGTCAGAAACTGGAGATGGTGGAAGAGAGGGAAGAAGATAAAAGTGAGGGGGAAGAATGGATGGAAAGAATTTTAGAATAATTATGGCAAACATGTTATTTTAGGTAGATTGCTGTTAATTTTCTCCACCTCCTCAGATTTTCTGTGGTACATATATGAATATTTAGTGTGGTTTTAAATTTTGTTTTATTTTTGGCAGTAGTAAAGGGGGATGAAACTCAAATCAAATAAAAGGAAAGAACAGCATTCTGTGAGATCTACTTGGTGGCAGATAACCAGAATCGGGAGACTTGTAGAAAAGTGGAGATCCTGGGAGTACAGAGGCTGCACACACAGTGGTACCCAATGAAGGATGGTTCCTCCCCCTATCAAGTATGATACAATTCCTTCAGATTGAAAATATTTTTGAAGAAACTTAGAATAGTAATATGTAAATATACTCTTGGTAATATAGATGTCTTTGAATGGCTCAAAGTGCTGGCATGCCGGTGCAGCTATTCCTTTCTGGTGAGTTACAGAACACTGAATCACACCACACCTCCCTTTTAAACTGCATTCTATGCACATTGTTTTAGGTACAGCATTGCTCTAGGTCATTACAAGGTGGGTTCTTGTGATTAGCTTGGTTGTTTATTTTAGTGAAATGCTTAATCCTACTTTATTGGAAAAATCATTTCTAAACTGATATCTCTTTTTCTCAAACACTTCAGTTACCTTTTTAATTAAAATTCATGGAATAAAAGTGAAAGTGGTGCATTTGGTACTGGGAATGCTCACTGAAGTCTAAGTGGGCCTTGCGATGATCAGGCCAAAGAAAACTGTGAAGTTAGGAAAGAACCAGGTGTCCACAAATGGAAAGTAACCTGGCTTATCCTGTTCATCAGTCATTATAAAATAAGCAATGCTGTATAACAATCAACCCCCCAAATCCAATGGCTCAATGCAACAAAAATTATTTCTTACCTAAGTGTGATGGTTATGTTCAGGTGTCAACTTGTCCAGGTAATGGTACCCAGGTGTCTGATCAAGCAAGCACTGGCCTAACCATTACTGCAAGGATATTTGTGGCTGGTTAGTAAACTAGAAGTCTGGTTTATTAAATCATCAGTAAATTGGCTACAGCTGTGATTGATTACATCAACAAAGGGTGTGTCTTCCACAGTGAGAGAATTCAATCAGCTGGATTTAATCCAAGCAGTTGAAGGCTTTTAAGCGAGACAGATAGAGGACCTTCACTTCTTTGGCTGAACAGTGAAGCATCTCCTGAGGAGATTGTCAAAGTTGCCAGTTCATTGCCTGAGGAGTTCATCAAAAGTCTTCATTGGAGTTGCCAGTCTGCTGCCTACCCTATGGAATTTGGACTCATGCATACCCACAGTTGCGTGAGGCACTTTTATAAATCTTATATTTATAGATATCTCTTGTAGATTCTGTTTCCCTAGAGAACCCTAACTAATACACCAAGCAAAATTTCTTCAGGGTTCATGTGACTCTCCAAGAAGCCATCATCTCTGAAGTGATTCACTGCTTCAGTTTGTAATTCCATTTTCTGGAACATATTACTTTCTCATCAATATGTTGAGATAAAACACAGCATAGAGAATTATGGGGAAGTTATGCACATTACTTCTGCTAATATGTCATCTCTCAAAGCAAATCATATGTCCACACATGACTCTGACAGGACAGGGGAGTACCACCCTCAGGGCTGCCTGGAAGGAAAGGAAGACCTGATGGTGATAAGTGTTAGAATATTTCCCACACTATGATGGTTAGGTTCATGTGTCAACTTGGCTGGGTGATGGTGCCCAGGTGTCTGATCAAGCAAGCACTGGCCTAACCATTACTGCAAGGACAGGAGGCTGGTTTATTAAATTGTCATTCAATTGATTGCATCTGTGGCTGATTACATCTACAATCTACTAAGAGAGTGTCTTCCACAATGAGAGAATCCAATCAGTTGGATTTATTACAATTAGTTTAAGATTTTAAGTGAGAAGAGAGAACTATCACTTTTTATCTCCAGCCAGGCTGCCTCTTCTGGGGAGTTCATGGAAGACCTTCATTGGAGTTGCCAGCTCGTGGCCTGCCCTATGGAATTTGGACTTGTGCATCCCCACAGTTGTGTGAAAGACTTTTATAGAATTTCACATTTGCAAATATCTGCTGTTGGTTCTGTTTCCCTGGAGAACCCTGACTAATACACACACCCTGACAATACAGGTGTTGTGTTAGGAGAGAACACATCAGGCAATCCTGATGCTGTTTGTTGGAACTTCAGTCACTTCTTTAACTAGCATATTGAGCTATACAGTGAAGTGGTCAAGCTCATATATTTGAAATGAGGTGAGCCAAGATAATCCTTGTTCCACCATTTGTATAACTGAGTGACTTCAGACAAGTTACTTCACCTCTGCAGACTGACCTTCCTAAAACATATAATAAGGATGATAATAATAGCATTTCTCTCTTAGAGCTCTTGTGGGGTTTAGTGAGGTGGTTTATAAACATTTGCAACTGTTTGTGAAATGCCACCTGCATTACTGACATTAATTCTATAGAGCCTCAGCTCTCCTTGTGGAATGAATTCTGGATTTGTTCTTCCAATGCTTGTATTCCATGTCTGTTACAGCAGAGAACTTGAAGTTCCGTAGAGCTCTAGGAGGAATCAGAAGGAGAAGAGAAATGACATTAACATAAAAAAGGTTACTTTTCTCTATGGGAAACAAATAAATAAAATGGCATACCTGTAGAAGATCATTAGGATATTTTTGGAAACTTAGTATGAGCTCCCAGAGGGCAAGCTTGTATCTTTAGTTTCTTAGTTTGCCAAAACTGCTATAAGAAATACCACAGAATGAGTTGATTTAAACAATGGGAATTCATTGTGTTGTGCTTTTGGAGGCTAGAAGTCCAAAGTCAAGTTCTTGACAGGCCACACTTTCTCCCAGTGCCTGTAGTGTTCTGGTGCTGGCTTGCCACAGCCTTTGGGGATCCTTGGCTTGCATCTCTGCCTCCATCACATGGTTTATCTTTTTAACTTCTGCTTCTCCTTTTCAATTGTCTGCATCTCTGTCTAGATTTCTTCTCCTTATAAGGACTTCAGCCATTAAGGTCCATCCTAGTTCAATTTGATGTTGTCTCAATAGGATCTTTGAAGATCCTATTCACAAATGAGTCCACATTTTAACTAGAAGTAAGATCTTCAAAGGTCCTATTTACAAATGGGTTCACAACCACAGGAATGCAGATTAAGAATTGAACATATAGGAGACATGATTCAATCTCAACATTTAGTATCTGCAGGAGGGCCTAGAACTTCAAGGGTAATCATTGTATGCCTCTTCACTTGAATCCATTTCCACACTCACTCTACCTTCTCATCCTCCCACTGATCTAACTGTAAATGGGACAATTAATTCTGTACAGCCTTGGTGATAACAATAAAAACAGTGTGCTTCTAGTCTTCTAATGGGAAAACTGAATTTTGCTCACCATTCCGGTAATAATGTATGAAAAAGCATAAACACCTAAAACCCTTCATACATGAGTGAACCCATCTATACTGGTTTGAAACTGTGTGTGCCCATAAAGACATGTTCTTAACTTTAATCCATTCCTGTGGGTATGAACCCATTGTAAGTAGCACTCATTGATGAGGTTACTTCAGTTACCTCAATCCCACTTCAGTCAGGATGGGTCTTAATGACTGCATTAGTCAGAGTTCTCTAGGGAATCAGAACCAATAGGAGACATCTGTAAATAAGAGATTTTATAAAAGTTTCACACAACTGTGGAGATGCAAAACCCAAATTCCATAGGGCAGGATGCATGAGTCCTAACTCCATAAGACAGGCTGTGAGCTGGCCACTCTGATGAAGGTCTTCAATGAACTCCCCAGGAGAGGCTGGCTGGCTGGAGATAAAAGGTGAAAGTTCTCTCTTCTCCCTTAAGTCTTTAACTGATTGGATTAAATCCAAGTGATTGGATTCTTTCATTGTGGAAAACACTCCCTTAGTTGATCATAGATGTAATTGGCCACAGATGCAATCAATTGATTGATGATTTAATATACCAGCCTTCTGGTTTATTAACCAGCCATGAAATGTCTTTGCAGAAATGGTTAGTCCAGTGCTTGCTTGACCAGACATCTGGGCACCATCACCTGGCCAAATTGACACATGAACCTAACCATCACAATGCCTTTACAGTAGCTTTTTATAAATGGAATGAAGAGAGATAGATAGATAGATAGATAGATAGATAGATAGATAGATAGAGAACCACTGAAGGAAGAAGCCAAAAACAATGAAACACAGAAGTGAAGGAAGAGACCAGCAAATGCTGCCATGTGCCTTGCCATGTGGCAGGGGAGTCAAGGATTGTCAACAACCAGTCTGGGGAGAAAAGCATCGCCTTGATGATGCCTTGACTGGGACATTGTCTTGGCCTCAAACCATAGGCTAATAAATTGCCATGGTTTAAGCCAAACCATTTCATGGTATTTGCTTTAAGCAGCCTAGAAACTAAAACACCATCCTTTCCCCAGGTGCTGATATTAAAGCCTCCATATACCAGGCCTGGGCTAGGCACAAAATGGAAAGCAGAGCAGTGACCCAACCTGTAGATTTCTTGTCCAAAGGAGGAGATAGATACTTAAATAGATGATCACACACAAAGAAAATGAGAAATTACAGCTGTGATAGATGTGGTGATGGAATGGTGGATCTGCAAGGCTTCTTTGTTAAGACATTGAAAGTCCATCTAGTTACTTCAAGAGGAAAAGAAAGATGTCAGTGGGATTTAGGTTAACTGGACTGAGAGGCTGTCCATCAGGGCCTAAGTCCAGAGTGCACAAACTAACATCCTCATTCACACTGACCCCCCACCCCCCAACTGCCAAGGCATAGCCCGGGAGATGGCACTGGGGCCTCAGCCACCCTGTTCTCCTTGTGTCCCCTGCACCCTGTCACCATGGGTTGCTGGAGCCTCACTTGTACTTCAGAGGTGTGTATTAGTTAGAGTTCTCCAGGGAAACAGGACCAACAGGAGATATCTCCAAATATGAGATTTTATAAAAGTATCTCACACATCTGTGGGGATGCATGAGTCCAAATACTATAGGGCAAGATGCACAAGTCCAGATTCCTTAGGGCAGTCAGGGAGCTGGCAACTCTGATGAGGTCTTCAATGAACTCCCCAGGAGATGCTGGCTGGCTGAAAAAGAAGTGAAGTTTCTCTCTCTTCTCCCTTAAATGTCTTCAACTGATTGGATTAAATCCAGCTGATTAAATACTCTCCTTAAGGAAGACACTCCCTTTGCTGACGTGATCAGCCTTCTGGTTTATTACCCAGCCACAAATGTCCCTGTAGTAAAGGTTAGGCCAGTGCTTGCTTGACCAGACACCTGGACACCATCACCTGGCCAAGTTGACACATGAATGAACCATCACAAGATGCCATACATATTGCCTCAGTTTGCTTGGGCTGCCTTTATCAATACCACAGCCTAAGCTTAAATATCTGGAATTTATTATTTCATGGTTCTATGGGCTAGAATTCAGAAATTAAGGTGATGGCAGGGCCATCTCCCTCTTAAAGGTGAGAATATATTCCAGGCCTCTCCTGGCTTCTGGTGGGTGGCTGACCATCCATGGTGTTCCTTGGTTTGTGGTGGCATAACTGAACCTCTGCCTCTGTCACATGGCCATCTCCCTCTCTCTTGTCCCTCTGTGTCCAAATTTTCTCTCCTTATAAGGACAGTGGTCATATGGGATTAAGGCCCATCCAAATCCAGTTTGGCCTCATCTTAACTAATCACATCTTCAAAGATCCTACTTACAAATAAGTTCATGTTCACAAGTCCAGGGGTTAGGACTTGAATGTGTCTTTTTGGAGGACACACTTCAATCCATAGCAATGCCTATGATGGGCATCGGGAACTCACCAACATAAGAAAGAGGTGTAAAAAGCTGGCTGGTCGGGAAGTATAGCAGATGTCCCTTTGAAGAGGTGCTGTGAGGGCACTAAGGGGATGGCTGAGGCAGACCAGGAGACAGGGCAGACTTCTCCCAGTGGATGTCCTCTGAGTTCAATGGGAAGGCTGCACAGGAAGAGGGTGCATGTCCCAGCGGAGAGAGCAGTGCATGCAAAGTCCCCATGGCAAGAGAAGGCACATGAACAGAGTGTGTGCCAATGGCTGGTGGGATGTGAGGAGGTTGAGCTGCCTGGTCCTGTGGGCACCAGAGCCTCTAGTCTGCAGTCCCAGAGCAAGAGGATCATGGCAGGTTTTAAGAAGGATCAGGAGGTAGGAGTGGGAGGGGAATGACTGTATTTTTCAAGAGTCCCTCTGGCTGTGATGCATAAAGTTGACCCCGAGGGTGGGGTTCAGGAACTGAGAGCACCCCCCTGGGAGGGCAATCACCTAACAGTGGGGCTTGTCTGTTTTTCCTATTGTGATGGTTTAAAGCTGTTACGTACTCAAGAAAAGATCATGTTCTCATGTTCTTTTAATCCATTCCTGTGGGTGCAGACTCATTGTAGGAGGGGCATTTTGATTAGGTTATTTCAATTGCAATGGGACCCACCTTGAATGAGGTGTTACTAGAGTCCTTGTAAGGGGATAAAAGACAGAAAAAAGCCCCAGAGAAGTCTAGAGAGTAGGACACACAGAAGCTAAGAGTCACAGAAGCTAAAAAAGAGAAACACACAGAGAAGCTGAAAGAGGAAGCCATTGAAGCCAGAAGTTGGAAGCAATGAAATCCCATAGAGAAGGAGCAGCAGATGTAGCTATGTGCAGTGCTTTCTGACAGAGGAGCCCGCCTTCACTGATAACTGGTCTTCAGAAAAGGTATCATCCTGTTGAGGCCAAAATTTGGACATTTTCATGGACTTGGAACGGCAAACTTGAGAGCTAATAAATCCCCATTGTTAAACGCCAGCCCATTTCTGGTATATTGCATTTCATCAGCTTTAGCAAACCAAAACACCAGTGAATCCCAAATGCCTGAAAGAACGGATGGCACACAGAGACACTCAGTTGAAGTATCTTGGAATATTCCAAGGTTGCTGGGGGAGGAGGTTATGGCATGGGGCTGAGGGGGAGCCAGGGAGCAAGAAATGAAAGCTGTGTGTAGGCAGTGGAATCCAGAGGGGATGGGGTGGACCAGGCAGCAGGTAGTGGGGGGAGAGGGTCCAGCATCACATGTTGCTGATCTGCAGAGCTTGGGGGATGTAGGCTGACAGTTGGGGGACAGGGGAAGCAACTCTATTTTCAATGAGTTTACTGTACAGCACCAAGTCACTTCCTCTAGGGATGTGCCTCCAAACTTTAAGGGAAACTAGTAGATTAAATTAGAGAAACTGTGATTCAACTCAGTAGCTTCTAAATTTTCCTGATCAGGCACATCTAACAGTGCACTGTTTTTAAACATAGACTCTTAATATATGCATATGTATGTATTTATGAATTTTAAACATTTATGGCTATGTTATTAGGTAAAATGCATAAGCAGAGAAGTTCTAATATTTTCTTTCCACACCACATTGTGTGGATGGTCTTGTTTCCATCTTTGGGAAAACTGCACTAAATGTGTCCTGCCCAAGCCAAAAAACAAATGGTGGGGAGGTCTGTGTGGATCTTCAGAAGAAAAGCAGAATTCAGAATTTCACTCTGTGGTTCCTGACCTTCCAAGAAAGGACAAACAGACTCAAGTGGTCAGTGATGGACAAAGAGCAAAGCAGAAGATATAAATCAGGCTCAAGACCACTCCACCAGTTTGATGGGGCTGCTATTCTAGGGTCGTGATATCCAGACTGATCTGAGGAACCCTGGGGCCACTGCAGAGAGCAAGCAGGGGTGGGCAGGGAGGTCTCCAGCCCCTACTGTCTTTCTACCACAGTAACTCTATCTGTTTTACGGTTTGGGATTCTGCACTTGGTTCCATTTGTCCAAAGCTCTCTATAGTCAACACATTAGAAACTGGTGCTCCAGTCTGGGCAGCTGCCTTTGTGCCCACCACCCAGCACTTTCAGTCCTTCCAAGACACCAACAACTAACAAACCACTCAGATATTTCACTGAGTCTTTTCAACCCTGTGGGACAGGTGCAGTTATCATTCCAGTGGCCACAGGATGAATGCTGGGGGGACTTGCAGAGCCCAACAGCCACCCTGGTGCTTTTTCCAGAATCATCTCTTTGCTTCTATGGTCAACCAGGAGCAGGGCCTAGCAAGGCATCCCCCGTAGGGCAGACTCAGGCTGTGCTCACTCCTGGAAATCTAGCTACTGAAAAGCCTCTTTGCTTCAACCCCAATGCTTTTTGACACCCCACATCTCATATTAACAACAGTTGAAGACTAGTGTCCCAGTTTGAATGTATTATGTCCCCCAAAACACCATTATCTTTAATGCAGTCTTGTGTGGGCAGATGCATTAGTGTTGATTAGGTTGTAATTCTTTGAGTGTTTCCATGGAGATGCACCCCATCCAACTGGAGGTGATAACTCTGACTGGATAGTTTCCATGGAGGTGTGGCCCTGCACATTCAGCGTGGGCCTTGATTAGTTTACTGGAGCCCTATATAAGCTCAGACAGAAAGAGAGAGCTTGCTACAGCCGAGAGGGACACTTTGAAGCATGCACAGGAGCTGAGAGAGGAGCTGCAGATGAGAAACAGTTTGAAAATAGCCATTGAAAGCAGACTTTTGCTCCAGAGAAGCCAAGAGAGAAACAATGCCCCAAGAGCAACTAAGAGTGACATTTTTGAGGAACTGAAACTAGAGAGGAATGTCCTGGGAGAAAGCCATTTTGAAACTGGAACTTGGAGCAGACGCCAGCCACGTGCCTTCCCAGCTAACAGAGGTTTTCTGGATGCCACTGGCCATCCTCTACTGAAGGTACCCAATTGTTGATGCATTACCTTGGACACTTTATGGCCTTAAGATTGTAGCTGTGTAACCAAATAAACCCCCTTTTATAAAAGCCAATCCATCTCTGGTGTTCTGCAAAAAGGCAGCATTAACAAATTGGAACAAACAGCAACCTGGAAACAGTTTGAAAATGCAGAGGGGAGCCCCTAGAAGCTAGGAGAGGATGCACCCCACTGTGCTGCCACCAGCAGGGGCTGCTGCAGTAAAGCAGAAAGAGGAAATTAAGAGGCTCTGTACGTAATTTCAGCTCCACCACACCCCGTTTTAGTTTCCTACCCACTGAAACAAATACCATGCAAGGGGTTGGCACAACAACAGGAATTTATTGACTCAGGTTTCAGAGGTAAGAGGCTTCCTTCCCCCCCGGGGTATCTTCCTGCTTTCTGTCACATGTCAATTCCCATGTCTTCTCCTTTCTTCTCCAGTTTCTGTTGACTTCTGGCTCCTGATTGCTTCCCATGGCTTCTACTTCCTGCATCCTGTTTCCTTTGCTTATAAGGACTTTAGCCATATTGGATTAAAGCCCGCCCTCATTCAGTTTGGGCCCCTTAATAACGTTTCCAAGGACCTATGTACAAATGAGTTCACACCCACAGGAGCAGGGATTGGCACCTGCACATGCCCTCTGTGGGGGGTGTGATACAATCCCCAGCACTCTCCCCACTGCTAACAAGTGAGGATTTTCTTACAGAGAGCTGCAGGTCAATGAGAAAATGAAATCCACCAAGTTTGACAGGTAATTTCAAAGTGGAATTTCAGATCTGGCCCTCACTGCCTTTCCTTCAAAAACTCCTGTTGCATTTTCCAGACATTTATGGAGTCCACCTGTCAGTTTGGGGAAGAAATCACATATACTTCACTTTCTGATTCTCTTTTTCAGTTAAGACTGAATTCCACTAATGGGAGATTATCTGAAACGGTGTGAAGGATGGCTGTGTGTTTGACACAATCTGAGAAATAAAACCTCTGAATGAAATATTACACTTGATTCTGACTTCAATGGAAACAATAACAGAGGCTCATGAAATGGGCAGGATATGTATGTATCCAAATATTCTAACTGTATTTTTAAAATGTTGACATCTTTCCCTTTGCCATCTCTGCAAATACAAATACCTATAGTTTGTGTTTCTCTTTTAGGTCTACAGAATATTATATTTTTCATTTCACTACAAGCAAGTTCACAAATGAATTTTCAATTTTTAAACACTGAATGGCTCTAATTCCTTTTACACAAATGTTAAGTAGAACAGGATCAGACATAAACTCAAATAATTTTAAACAATGTTTGTGCTGTCAAAATCTGGATGAGGGCTGACATGGATGGATGTAATTTTGTCTCCTGATAATGGATTCAGTAGCCTATTCAAAGCATTATTGATGGAATTTCCCCACGAAGGAAATGCTTTCTAATCTGTAACAATTATTCTGATTTTGCAGTTATGTGTCACATCTCATGCAACAGAAACGTTCCCACTGTCGCAGAGACTTGCAGCCTGGCTAGCATGGGACCAACAGCAGGTTGATAATGAATCTGCTGCCAGGAACAAAACCACATTTATGGAACGGAGAGTATGTGTCCTGCAGATAAGACAGGTGGAAGAAACAGGCACAAATAAAAAGAAAGGTCGGTAGGAGGTGCCAGTGAGGGCTTTGCAGATGCATCATAATCCTGCTGGTGAATTCCAGAATTTTACAGCAGGTGCTCAGGAGGAGCAGGAGGGCAAGGCTGTCTTTATTCTGCAACTGGATTTCTTGTAAGTAACTTAGTTTTTGCATATGTTCAGAATTAAACAGTGTAAAAATTGGGGATACAAAAGAATACCATATTCTAAGAAAGTTCCAGCAGTGAAGAGAATTTCTTCTCTCCTCCCCCTGGCCCAGCTGCTGTTCTCAGAACAGGTGTTGAGGTATCAAAGAGAACAGCAGTGCTTTATTTGAGGGTGGTTTGCCCTTTTCTATTTTGCCTAGTTTCCAAGCTTCTACCACCTCCTTCCAAAGCCTCCTTCTCACTCACACACACAGGTGGCTCAACAGTTGGTAAGGAACAAGCTTGCGGTTACCTTGATAGTTACAAAGTGGAGAGACTGGAGTTTACAGGAGAAAGATGTGTAGTGAGGATCTTTTAATGGACAGTTAGGAATGGCAAGAAATGAAGAGATGAATGAAAGAAAAGTTTATCAGTCCTCACAGGTCCCAGAACGGAGGCCCAGCAGGGTCACGCATATGGGGAACAGGTCAGGAGTGAGGGCTCCACCAAGCAAGTGGGGAGCAAAACGTTAAAGTGGGCCTGGGGTCTGAGCCTTTATAATGTTAAATGGGTGCAGCAGCAGCCATTGGTCAAGCAAGAGTGGTGACCAGAGGGCTTGCATTTGACTTTTGTGGGGGGAGCACACCCAGCGGGGATGTAGGAAGGAGAGGGATAAACTGTTCATCCTGTGTAAGCAGGGGTCAGGGGTGGTCACGAAGGGCCTCTCCACAGGGTCTGAGAGGCTGAGGCATCAAGACAGTGCAAAGCCCCTGTTGGTATTTCAATCCATTACCAAATACCACACAGCACATTGTGCTAATTACTTAGTGATGAGCTGATCTTCCAAAAAATTTGCAAGAATATGAATTTTCTTATGTGATACTTTCAACACAAGGCAGCATTTTGCTTTGGTGGGCTATTTTCATCTTTTTCAGATAACCAAATTCCTTTTTGATTCTCCTAATTTGAATGGGAGTAGACCTGTGACTGAAATCTGGGTGATTTAGCCTCTTTCTCCTATATGCTTGTTTAGGGCCTGAAATCCTTTTTAGGTGGATGCAGGACAGAATGAATTGAAAGGATGAATGAAAGAGCACAGCTGTTCTCCAGCAGTAAGCTGGCACACTTGGGCATATGAGCCATAGACCTTAGCAAGCTACATAAACTCCTGTGGCCTAACCTTATTCACCTGTAAATACCTAATGAAAGTACATACCTCATAGAATTGTTGGCAGCATGAAAGACTGACATATGCAAACTGTTAATATGCCTGACTCATGTTAAGCTGACATAAGTGTTATTGCTATTATTATTACTAAGAATGGAAAGCACATGTAGATGTGTTTAGATTGCAGTGTAGCCACAGCATTGGTGGGGAGCAGTTTCAAATGGAGGAATGAAGCAGGCAGTGGTGGGGAGGTGGGAAGCTGTGCAGTGGTGTACGGAATGAATGCAGCAGCCTCAGTTCTCGCCCCCACCCTCACCTCAATTGAACAGCAAACATGTTCTTCTGGGCAGGTGCAGCCAGACCACTCATGGCAACAAGCTCTGCCTTATCTACCCCGAAGGGCTGGTGGGAGTCAATGGGAAGACTTCTGTGTGGCCAGTGGCACAAATGGTGCTTGAGCAGGTGGGTTTGGGAGTCTGAATGACATGAGGTCAGATCCAAGCCCTGTACCTTACTTGTTGGGTAAACCTAGCAAGTTACCCTCAGCTTTCTCAGCCATCCTGTGGGGGAACGATCCTGCCCAGTGGGGCTGTGGTGAGGTGTGTGATGTCATAAGTACTCTTGGAAGATGGTCTAAGAGAGGACAGTCAGGGGCGGCAAGGAAGGGTGACACCAGGGATGAATGAAAGAAAAGTTTATTTACTTGAATATACCACTCTGAACAAGGATCACTTACTAGAGCACTCACCATTTTCAATGTGCTGTTGGCTGTGCATAGTTTATCAAAAACCTTTGAAACCTCCAACTACAGCTTCTGGCACCAACTGCAAATACTGCAGAAGCTGAATCAATTCAATTCTGACTCTGACTTCCTGGAGTTAGGCCAGACCCCACAGGGTAAGAACCATCCTCTATCAGCTTCTGACCAACTGGCTACAAATCCAGGGGTTCCCTCCGCCCTGTCAGGTTCAATACTTCACTAGAACAACTTGCAGAACTCACTGAAAGTGCTGTACTTAGGATTATAGTTTTTTATAGTAAAGGGATGCAAATAAAAAGAAGCCAAAAGATGAGATGCATAGGGTGAGGTCAAAGGCAAGCTTCCATGTCCTCTCCACGTGGAGTCAGAGCGTGTCATCCTCCCAGCACAGAGATGTATCTTCTCAATCACGGGGGTTCATTTGGGCTTTGAGTGTCCCGTGTATATATTCCATGGTTGATGAAACCCATGCCATGCGGGTGAATCCAACCTGCAGCCTCCCCCTGTCCCCCATCCCCGAGGTTGGAGAGATGGGCGGACGTGACGTGGTGCAAAGCACCAACCCCTGAGCACTTGGTTGTTCTGCCCAGTGTGACCAGCTCCCACCCTGAGACTGCAGTTGAGGTCCTGGCCCCACCATGAAGAAAAGGACACTCCTATCCCAGGGAATTCCATAGAGTCAGAGGTTGCTTCTCCCAAAACAGGAACAAAGACCAGCCACACTTTTCATTATGCTACTGACTATGTCCCCACTTTGTTCCCCACTCCTGTCGGTGGGCCAGGGTTTGAGTGGCAGGTAGCAGCCTGATGTGGGAGCTACTGACCAAGAATGTTTTCCTTTTTCTTGCACAAGCTGGCAGCCTTGTTCTTTGAGCAACCCTACCTGCTCTCTACCCTGCCTGACTACCTTGAAACTAATCTCACAGCTGTGGGACTGCAAAAACAAACCAAACAATCAAACAAAAAAACTCAGACTGCAGGAAAAAATGGAAAAAAGACAACTTCAGATACTAGTTTTTCCAAATCATCAACATTATCCTGACTTCCCACTCCCCTCTTTCACCAGACGCTTTTACTGGTACTTTCCCACTGCCCTTGTCCTGACCATAAAACTCACCCACCCCCTGCCTTCCTTGTAGTTGAGTTCTACTGTCTTGACCCTTCCATGGTAGCCACAAAGTCATCCTTGCCTGTTTCACATTGTCTGGTGTAATTTTTTTCTTTGACACCACAATTCGTTTTGATTAGCAAAGCTCAAAGTATTTGTTGTGTCTATTAAAATACCTATCTTTGGCTCAAATTGGAGGTGGAAGTGCTGAAAACCTACTTTTTTGCAACAGCATTTTATTTCAGGGGATAATGGACTGAAGACCTAGAACTTAACATCATTCTCAAGGAAAAGACCATGACAATGCCATATGCAGGCACTCGGTTACTTGAGCTCTTAGTCCTGAACTTATAAAATCTGAATTTTGACCTTGAAAAAAGGCCTTTTACTACATTCCTCCATTTTATGCAATTTTATTCCATTACTACAAAAGCACTAGTCTCATTTTTTCAATTCCTGGCCCTGCTTGTCATCAAAAGTTCCTACTACTCCAGCAGATATTTATTAGGTGCCTGATTTGTGTCTAAAACTTCTTACCTGCCCTTCTTTGTCCCATTCTGTATTTAGTGCAGAAAGTTCCACATTCCCACGGTGGTTTTGACTCAAGAGAGCCTGGTGGTTCCTTGGAGTGCTGGGTCTTTGGGGAGGTACAGGCAGCTCCCTTCTGTTAACAATGTGCCTTGATTTCTCAAAAGGAAGACATTAGGTTGAATAAATCAGAGACTTTTTGCTTATGCTGCTTTCTTACTTTTTGTCTCTTCTGAATCACTGTTTCTGATAAAGTTCACTTTACACCATACTATTGAGGAGAATATTTGTTTTCCTAGCTAAAGTCCCACCATCTCTTTGAGTCCTTGGTCTTCAGTGATTAAACTACCCTACAGGCAGGAGGTGTTTTAGCAACTTACCACAGGGGTTGGACAGGCTGCTGGAGGTGCTGCTCTTTCTGACTAAATGCATGGAACAGCTTGATTGCTCTTTGAATTGTTAAATGGCCATGCTTTCTCTGTTATTTTCCTTTTACACACAATTAAAATAAGAGAAGAAAGACTCTCACTTGAATTGTTGGCTGTGTTCAAAGAAGGATCAAAGACTTGTGTCTGAGATTTCCCATCGTTATTCCTGTGTTCTCCAGGCTACTTCTAACTCTTCCCTTTTATTCTCCTCAGCACAACTATCCCTTCTTATGAGGCCCAAGGCCCTTCCTACCCAGGAGAAAAAAGATCTTAATGAGAAAATCCAAATCCCACTACAGGTGCTAGTGTGATAGAATGCAAAGCTGTACATTTGTTCTGTGTCCTACCTCTCAGCTTTCGGCCTCATCATCCACAGAATGGGAATGATACCAATAATAAACACTTTTTAGGGTCATCTTGGTTATTTAATGAGATTACAGCTGTACAGAGGTTAGCACAGTATGTGGTCATTAAATGTTAGTTGCTCACATTATTATCATCATTCAATAAAATAATGCATCCCTGGGCGATATTTTCATTTTGAAAGTGGACACTATAGAAACATGACAGTTTGTTCTCTGCTGGCACAATAGCTGGCTTGGGGATGCCTTAGGGCAGATTTGATTTTGAACACTGGGACAATACTCCTGGTGTCACGACCACCACAGCATGTAGAAGCCCCCTGCTGCACCTGGTCTCGGGGCGGGGGGGGGGGTTCCTGAGCAATTGCACAGACACATTGAAAGCAGATGGTGGAGGACACAAGTTGCAAGTCAGTTATTCCCTCAAATCTAATGTGCATCCAAATTATCCGGGCAGCTTATTTCCAAACAGAAAGGCACAAATTCCCAGCTAACGCTCCTGTCCCTCTGGTGGAGGTGGTCCCGGGCCCTGAAATGCTAGTATCCACGGGTCCTGTTGACACTGAACAATTTGTGTTTCCATGGGATCTGTGTCTGTCTGTGGCTCACCCTTCCAGGGTCCTGAATCTCCTTTGAAGGGAGAATTTCATAAATATGTCTTGTCTGTAGACATGCAAATTCTGTCCTATGGAGACTCAGTCTTTTTCCCCATGTAGAAGGGGACATGGGAAGTGGCCATGTGTGTGTGCATTGTGGGAACTTCCTGTGTATTGACCCCTGAGACTGTGGACTTGGCACAGCCACTTCTGCCTGAGTGCTCTGCCCAGAACCCAGTGCATCGAGGGCTGTAAGGTTTGCTATTGTCTTCATCACCCATTACCACTTCACTTAAAATTATGAATGCATAGTGAGACAAGAGATAAAACAAAATGGACTTACTACGGCTTAGAGATTTAAAATGGAGTTGGGAGGCCATTCAAGAAGTTACTCTTATGCACATCTCAGCCAGATATCACAAACTGACAAGGGATGCAAAACCAAAAGCAGAAATGTTTCTGAGGGCATCAGGATGCCATAAACCGACTACAAGATAAAGGAATCAGTAAGTAGCCTAACTTTAAGAACTCTTGGAAAGCCCCAAATATCCACCAATCATTATTTACAAACAACATACATAATCTTCTTTTTCTTTAAAAACACTTGGAAGGCCCAAGATGGGCCACTGTTTGGGTTTCTGCCTGAATCTGTGCTCCCTGAAATGCAATTCTAAGACCCCGAATACATACCTTTGTTGCCTTGCACCTTAGTTTGTTATTTTTGGTCAATAACAGACCCACAGAATATTAGTGCTGGAAGGTTCCTTCAGTAAATACAATTCCAATTCTGACTTGTGCCTTCTGTGGATGAGGCTGGGAGTGGTACATTCTCCATCATGCTTCTGGTTATGCACATGCACAACCGCTCAGGATTTCTTCTACAAGTAATTGTCTCCAATGACAATCACAGAATAGGAAAAGAAGATTAAACAGATGAAGTCTGAGTTATGATGCTGCACCTTTCTAAATGTGTGTAACTTTCCTAAGTTTTCTGAGATATGACACTGTGTCATCTTTGCAATAGTTCTCTAATGTGAGTGGAGTAGGCAAACACAAGAGAGGTGAATTTTATAATTTAGGAAGCTGAGAGGAAAATAACAGTTACTGCCATTTACTGAGTGTGTATTATGCACTCAGAACAGTTATATGCATGTTAAATTTATTATTTCTAATGCTCACACCAAACCAGATCAGAAAGTAGCATTTTTCCGGTTGACATTGCATGAATATGACAAATATGGGGACTTCATATGGAATTTCAGGCCTCTTGGCCTGGCAACCCCGGAATAGGGTATTCCTCTTCCCATTTACACTGTATATTGTTAAACGTCAAAGAGCTGAAGCCCTAGGAACTAGAGTTCCAAAATTCCTAAGAGGAAAAACACAAGGGGACCTTGCTGTACAATAACATAGGTTTTATTGGGTGAGAGCAAACATGCATGTGGGTCAGCACCAAATGGCCGTTCTGCTAAAAAAAAAAGCTGGGCTGTGGAAGTGGCTTATATGGCTGCTGGGAGGAAAGAGGAATGAGGGAGTGTGTGGGGTAACCAGGTGGAGGGACTTGGGCTGGCAACAGATGGTTAATTGGCGAGGGGCAGGAGCCGGATGTTTGTGCATGGCCCGGGCTGTCTGGTGACAGCAGACTACCGCTGGCCTCGACTTGCTTGCTGGTTTCCCTCCTTTGCAGAGGGAGAGGCTTCTATTGTCAGCACAAAGGATCACTGGCATGCCAGGTTAGCTCAGCAGGCCTCCTCTTCTCCATAGTTCCCTGGCTAAAGCAGAAACTCAAGCAAAGTAAGGTGGTTAGTGTAGTGATTAACCACTTCATTTTCACACCGTAAATGAGAAAATGGAGAGTGGAGAGTTAACCGCCCAGTGGGGGTCACAGCTTCCAGCGGCAGAGTCTGGTGTGGCCTGAGTCACTCTGGTGACCTTTGACAGGTTATCAGTGCTAGACCTGGGGGCTAGAGCAGTAGCTGCATGAAATGAAATAAAACAAAATAGAGTTACTATGGCTAAGAAATTTAAAATGGAGTCTGGAGGTCATTCTCAAAGTCACTCTGATGCAAACCTCAGCCAGATATCACAAACTGCCCAAGCAGGTAAAGCCTCAAGCAACACCGTTCTTCAAAATCCTAAGGACATCTGGACACCAGAAGCAAACACAAGATAGAGAACTCAGTAAACCACCCAACCTGAGGACATTTGGAGCACCCTGAATATTCACCGATCACAAACAGCGTATGTAATCTTCTTCTTTTTCTTTAAAAACCCTTGCTGGAAGTGCCAAGATGGGACATGATTTGGGTTGCGCCTGAATCTGTGCTCCCTGAATTGTAATTCTAAGACCCCAAATAAGCACCACATGTACCAGCCAGAGCCTCTTGAGCTCTGTTGTCTCCCCGATGCCCCCAGATTCCTGTCGGACAAGTCTCTTGATTCTGGACTTCCCTCTTTTGGGGTGAGGCTCTGACCTTTCTTTGGGTAAAGGGCATTTGAACTTTGGTTCTTTGGGTTTGGGCTGGTGGCAGTAGCCATTTTGTGTTTGCCCTTTTTGGTATACAAGGAAAGTTTCCTTTCTGGTGGGTACTTGAACAGGAATTTAAAAATTCCCACTTTGGTACTGAGCTTTTCTCAGCAGAAGGAAGCCTCCCTGACAATCAATTGGACCTTTGCTCTGACTGTGAGCAGCAAAATAATTATTTTTGTGGGCCAGTGATGGGTACGAAATGCTGTTAGAGTGCCCACCACCTTTTGATGAGAGCCTCGGCTTCTGAAGACAAGACTCCTATGACAGGCACAGCTGGTCACACATGGGCTACAGTGACACAAGGCCACCTGTCACCCTCAAGATGATTTCCAGGCAATTAGGGACACCTGGTTGCAAGTCAGACAACTAGAGCACAGGCTGCTCCCCAAGTAAAACCAGAACCCCACAAAAGGTGCACTGTAAAACATCACACGTGCCCCAAACCCAGACAATTCCTCTTAGATTTTGGGTTCAGGATTGCTGGGCTCCAATCCATCTAGGAACTTTGATGGTACACTGTCGTCTAGCACTCCAACTGGTTTCTTGTACAAAAATCATGGTCCTGCCTCATGTAAGTTCTTATCCTGCTGGACCTGGCACACCAGGGAAAATCTTAAATTATAAAGGCCACAATGGGGAACTCTGATATGCCTAAATTGGTATATTTTCATGCTCAACTAGAAAATAGAGGCTCTAGAACTAAGCAACCTGAATGGGAGACTTTTTTTAATTGGTACTTGGAAGCTTCCAAGCATATAACTGATTCTAAAATTGCCTCTCTTCGAGAAGCAAATACTAAATTAATAGAGACTAATAAAGACTTAGCTAAAGGCATTGATAAACCTGAAAAATTATCTGGAACTCCTGACTGTTCTAACCTCCCTTAAGCCCCTCTTGTCTTTCTCCTCCATGTCCTAGCTTAGCCAAACTCCCCTTCTATAGTGATAAGATACCCCAAATCATACTGAAGACCCAGTAAGTTTTGTAAAACAATCCAATCTTATCATTCAGATTATGAGCCTAGATACACAGACCTTTACCAATTGAATCACATAAATGCTGGCAAAGGTAATGCCAAAATCTGGATAGACAAAGCTAATTGGAAAGATCCCTTAAATGACTTTTCAAAATGAAGAACTATTGACAAACTGAATCATTTAAGCTACATAATGAATTTCATAAGGTCCTACCTGAAGTTTTTCTCCTAATGATTGATTGGGAAAAAAATCCAACAATGTACCCAGAAACTCAATGAGTCCGTATATGGATATTATAACAGGCTCAAAAAATAAATAAATAAATAAAAAACCTTTAAGCAATTCTCAGTTCTTGGCGATATAAACAGTGAAACCACTACCCTATTTAATTCTACTTTTGTTAACGGCTTTCCAGAAGGACTAAAGCCACTCTAAAATGTAAACAAATAAATTGGGCCACAATAGAATCTAATGATTTAGTAAATTTTACAGATCAATTAGATCATACCTTTCAAACGACTGAAAAAAGAGCAATCCTCCTAAGCAAAAGTAGTGCAAATACAATTAGCACAAACCCTGAGTTTCCAATCACAGCCAATAAACAAGCCCCCAATGAACCCTTTTAGGGACCAGGGTTCAGGGTGCTGATACTTGCAATTCCTGCAAATAACCTGGATGCTGGAAAAGAGACTGACCCAAACTGCCTGTCAGCAGAAGCCATCCCCCAGTTCTTTTATCCCTCTAAGAAAGGAAGGTGTCTTTCAATGTGGCGGCCTGGGCTGTCCTGAGAAACAGCAGATGTCTTTTCAATTGCCCACATCACATCTGTAGGCAAAATAGATCTGATAATTGAAAATAAGATGTACAGGCTCTAATGGATGCTGGGGCAGTCTACTCTGTTTTAAATCCCACCTCCCTCATTAACCCTCCTCCACAGAGTACAGAAAAATTCAAATGGTGAGAGTCTCCAACAAACCAGTGACCATCTTTAATTCCTCCCAATTCCTTTCAGTTGGGACATGTACAAGGCACTCATCATATCTGTTAGTCCCTTCTCATCCAACTCACTTTCTTGGAAGAGGTTTCCTTGGATTACTCCAACCACATATATCTTTCTCCCTAAAAGGGGAAATTACTTTGGAACTTTTAGAACCAGATTCAATGCACTAGGATAAGGGATTAAGTCTCAAACATATTCCTTCCTTTTCAGTCAAAGAAATAGAATTTAACATTACCCTCTTTTAGATACTATTCCAACACATTTGTGCTCCACATGGTCTACTGATATGGGCCATATTCTCTCTGCCCACCTGTCCCTGCCCCCAGGGCCACCTCCTAGACTTTGACCAAATCCAAAGCATTCTAACTTTCCCTGCTTCCAAGACCAAGTGCCAATGAAGAGGATTTTTAGGCCTTGCAGGATATTGTAGAAACTGGGCTTCTAATTTTTCTTTGATGGTTCATCTTTGTATGCATTGTTCAAAGCTAAATGAATTGAGCCCCTAATTTGGTGCGATCGCAGCTAGGGGCGGGCAGCCACGGAACCCTCTGCGCTCAGCGTTCCTTGAGGGGTACCGGCGGCAGCTCTTCCCGGAGGCGAAGGTGAGGCGGGGGACTTGGCTGAGTCCTCGGCGGAGGCGTGCAAGGTGTGGAGGGCGGCGAGAGAGGGACGCGAGACACTCTCTTTTCAATGTAGTAGAACAAAAAGCCCTTATTCAGGGGTGAGCACAAGTTATATAGGGTGGCATAGAGGGCGGGGTCGGTGTTAGGGGTGTGGGGTCCTTACATGGCAATGCTGAGGGGATAAAGGCTAGGATTGGTTCTGAGAGGGCGCGGAGGTCGTTTGAAAAGGGCGGGAGTTGCTCTGGCAACGGGGAGTGTGCGGGCAAGATAAAGGGGGCGGTTTTCTCCGGCAAGCTTCCTCTAACGGTTGTATTTTGGGTGAGGGAGATGGGGCCTGTAGCCGGCTCCACTTTCTCAGGCCCGGGGGGCTGTGGAGGGTATTACTGCCCATGCCCACTACCCTCTCCAGGGGCTGGCCAGGTTCCCTGGGGGGGGCTGTGGAGGGCGCTACTGCCCATGCCCATCGCCTCCCCCAGGGGCTGACCAGGTTCCCCGGCCCCGGCCCGCCAAGTTGGAACTCAGCACCAGCAACCCGCAATTCCCCCTTCTTTTCTAATTAGAAGAAGAAGCTCACAGGAGAGATCCGCCAAGGGATGAGGGAGAGGGGAGGCCGGGGAGGGGAAAAGGATTGATGGCCGCTCAGAGAGGCTGGAGCTCGGCGTTGGTGTGGCGCCCGGGCGCTCGAGAGGGGCCTCGCTGCTTGCGGGATGGACGAGGGTGGTGGCGCTGCGGAGGGCTAGCTTCTTCAGTAGAGGCAAGTCGTTGATACTGGACTTGCACAAATGATGAGAAGACAGCATTGGCCTGGCTTTTAGCAAGTTGGACAAGTCTGTGGATAACCCAGGGTCCTAGGGTGAGAGCTAGAATAATTATTAGTAGGGGGCCTATGAGGGGGAGGAGGTAAGGGAGGAGGGGGGCAAAGATGTGGGACCAATAGTTGGTGGCTTCACGGTTCCTTCTGCATTATTCTAGTCCCTCTCGGACCTTCTTTAGGCTGTTTTCGGCGAGACCTGTGGAATTGGCATATACACAGCACTCTTCTCCTAGGGCGGCGCAAAGGCCTCCTTCTTTGAGGAGAAGAAGGTCGAGACCTCGGCGGTTTTGGAGCATGACCTCAGAGAGGGAGTTAACAGAATTTTTAAGATGGGAAATAGCGTTTTGTAAGTGACGAATGTCCTCGTCAACAGCCGCCCGGAGGTGAGTTAGGGCAGAGCCTTGACTGGCTAGCGCAGCGATTCCGGTGCCAGCGCCTGCAAGACCTAGGAGGGTGGTGAGCGTGAGGGCGGTGATGGGCTCTCGCTTTTGCAGTGGGGCAGGAGCTGCAGTTCTTTCTAGGTGGAGGAAGAAGTCTTCCTCGCTGTGGTATAGGACCCTAGGGATAAGGACAATTAGGAGGCAAGTTTCATGAGTTGTATTCAGGGTTCGCACGTTAAGGCAGGGGGTAAGTCCTGTAGAGGAGCAGAGCCATTGGGAGGAGTTGTGGGGAATAAGAAATTTGGCAGAGCTGTCGGGGGATGAGTAGTTGGCACAAGCTGTGAGGTTGAGAGAGTTGTATGAGAGAGGGCGGATGCACTTTCCTGTGGAGGAAACTGAATGAAAGGTTAGGGGGACGGCAGAGGTATTCCAATTGCATTCCGAGGGGCTATTCTCTGTATTTTCCGAAAAGGAGAGGTTGGAGGCGACGGGCTCATACAGGGAGGAGGAGGTGGAGAGGCAAAGCCAACAGGAGGAGGTAAGATTGGGGTGGGAGGAATTCACTGAGGTGAAGGCCGCTTGGATAAGGCCGAGGAGGGGAGAGGAGTAATGAGAGGGGGGCAGATAAGGTTGGGGTGGTGGGGTAACATTAAGGGGAAAGCAGCGAAAAGCACGAGAGAAAGGAGGACGCGCTTGCAGAGGGCCTGGCACGGGAGTGGGGGTAGGGGCAGCGTTGCCCCAAGGGTTGCCTTGAGGTGTAGAAGGCAGCCAGGGGTTATTTGCCGGCAGGGTGGGAGGGGCGGCGGCAGCTGCCAGCAGTGGCTCCAAGGGGGAGAGGAAGGCGGGTTGTGAGTGGGGGGTGGGTGTGGGTTGCAGCGGCGCAATCCAAGAGTCCGCTGAAGGGGGAAGCGGAAACGGGAGGCCCCAAGTGTCGCAAGATGGCGGCGTGGTGGGCGTAGCTAAGGCGTAAGATGGCGGGCCAGCTCCGCCCTGTGGAAAGGCAGGGTAAAGCGTATGCGGTTTCCGGCCCGGCTCAGGGCTGACGTCATCGCTGGAGCACTTCCTCCCTTCGGTGGAAGAAGAAGGAGGAAGTTCGCCATCTTGGCGAGACTCGGTATTGTTTCGTTTTTGGGGGGCGACTTCGAGCGCGTTGTTAATCTGCTTGACTAAGGATTCTGTGTCCGAATCGTGGTCCGCATTGGTCTCACTGTCCGAATCTGTCGATTGAGTTGACAGGGCCTCCTTGGATTTAATGGGGCCTCGATCAGGGGGGAGGGAGCCTTGAAGGCAGGAGCGGACGGTTATTAAGGTGGGGAGCAAGCCGGGAGGGAAGCGCTTGCTCTCATGTTCCATGGCGTTGGTGACCCGATCAATAAGGCGATCATAAGTGACGGGGTCCCAAAGATGGCAAGTGGTGAGCCATGGGTTAAAGGGCAGCAGGAGGTCCCAGTATACTTGTAGCTGCCGGACAGACACCTTGCAACGATGTGTGTCCAGAAGACCCGCCAGAGTGCGAACTTGAGGCGCTTGGCCTGCGGATAGACGATTACCCATAGCGGAGGGGAAAGGAGGGGGGGGTCGTCTACTGAGCAAGGAGAATGAGGTAAACCGTGGCCACGAGGCCGAAGGAGACGGAGAGAACAGAAAGCAGGACTCTCTGGTAACGGGAACAGTCTGGGGGGGCGGTCACGGCGAGGCACACTGCGCCGAACAGAGAAACGAAGACACAGAGGACTACACCAAAGTAATGAAGGGGTAGAGGGAGAGTGTTAGGAGGAATGGGGGTCATAGAAAGAGAAGACGAGAGGTAGTCGGGGGCAACAGTATTTGTAGCCGGGATAATTCGGCAAGGGAGAGGCGGCTCTGGGCGCGGAGCGGCGAGGGAGAGGCGGCCCTTACCTTGCAGGCGAGGGGAAGGGGAGATGGAGAGGCGTCCGGGCGAGCGGGCGATTTGCTGGACCGTTGTGTGGAGAGGGGACGAGTAGATGTGCCTCACATGGGGCACCAGTTGCGGTCGCAGCTAGGGGCGGGCAGCCACGGAACCCTCTGCGCTCAGCGTTGCTTGAGGGGTACTGGCGGCAGCTCTTCCCGGAGGCGAAGGTGAGGCGGGGGACTTGGCCGAGTCCCCGGCGGAGGCGTGCAAGGTGTGGAGGGCGGCGAGAGAGGGACGCGAGACACTCCACTTTCAGGGTGGTAGAATAAAAGCCTTTATTCAGGGGTGAGCACAAGTTATATAGGGTGGCATAGAGGGCGGGGTCAGTGTTAGGGGTGTGGGGTCCTTACATGGCAATGCTGAGGGGATAAAGGCTAGGATTGGTTCTGAGAGGGCGCGGAGGTCGTTTGAAAAGGGCGGGAGTTGCTCTGGCAATGGTGCATGCGCACTGGCGGTGGCGGGAGCTGCTCTGGCAACGGGGAGTGTGCGGGCAAGATAAAGGGGGCGGTTTTCTCTGGCAAGCTTCCTCTAACGGTTGTATTTTGGGTGAGGGAGATGGGGCCTGTAGCCGGCTCCACTTTCTCAGGCCCGGGGGGCTGTGGAGGGTATTACTGCCCATGCCCACTACCCTCCCCAGGGGCTGGCCAGGTTCCCTGGCCCCGGCCCGCCAAGTTGGAACTCAGCACCAGCAACCCGCAATTTGGGATAAAACTGGTCAAAATTCCTTCAAGGAAATAAGGCATAGTTTGCTGGCACTTCCAGTCTAAGACACCCTAATAACAAATTACCCGTTTTTTCTCCATATCTGCTAATAAGAAGGAACACCTTATGTTTCCTTATGCAAAGGCACAGTGACCAACATAGACCACAAGGATGTCATAGCCAGAAATGGGATACCTTAGCCAAGGGACTCTGTCTTGCATGAGGTCCATTGCTGTGAAGGCAAAACTTTTATAATCAATCGAAGAATTAATTATGAGATCTCCCTTAACTATTTATATCCCTCATTCTGTTGACAGCCTTTCTACCAAAAAATTAACTTCTTATGAAATTCTTTGACTTTCCCCTCCCAATGTCTCCTTTGTTCATTGTCACAAACTTAATCCTGCCACTTTACTTCCTACTATTCCTGATGAAAATTTTCATTACTGCATAGCTTTAACTGACCAATTATTAATCCCTTGAATAGATTTACAAGAAACCCCAACTGATAAAGTAGAAGTTATCTGGTATACAGGTAGTTCCCACCTTAAAGACAACTTGGGAATCTATCATGTTGGATATTCTATTGCCTCTAACCATGAGATCATAGAATAAAAGCCCTTACCTAATTCCACATCATCCCAGGAAACTGAACCTTTTGCCTTTACAACAGCCTGTCTACTTGCAGAAGGGAAATCAGCAAATATATAAATTGATAGAATGTCTTTGGGGTTGTTCATGATTTGAGGATGTTATGGAAAGATAGAGGGTTTTTTAAACCTCTAATGGAAAAAAAAAATACAGCTCTTATGTTATGAAATTCCTAGATGCTATACTGTTACCAAAGGCTTTGGCTATAATTAAAATTCCTGGTCATTCTCAGGCAAATACAGAGGGAAGTACTGGCAACCACATGGAAGACAGAGCTACAAAAATTGCAGTAATAAATTCCAACCCTATTCATGTTTCTATAATGACTTTTGAACCAAATAATTCTATTGGAAACTTAAAAACATTACTGTTTGGGGTTCAAGAAAATGCTCTTCCTAAGGAGATAAAAAAACAGAAAAATACTAGCTGCCTTTATAAGTCTGAACTTAAACCATGATTTGGCCCTAATGGTAAACTGGTTCTCCCAAGTTAAGAAAATTATTCATAATATGTCTCACTGGAATGCAGATAGATAAAATGATAAGTTGAAGAAAGCAATATTTCTGGAAACCACCTCCTAAAATACTTATGAAAAATACATCAAAGTTGTTTAATTGCCTATGGGATAATGCTGAGTTTCATAGGTACAGAACTCTGGCTCTGAGTCTCAGGTGTCACACAGATACCCAAAGTTCTAGGGACTGACCAGCATCTCAGAATTTAGTAATAATCAGCAGAATTTAGTAATAATGATAACAACTCAGGAGTAGATGTGACTGCCTGCAACTAGTATTGTGCTATCCACTTCTTGATCCTTAAAAATCAATTCTATTGAAACTTATTTACTCTTTCAGCATCAAATGCCCAATCTCTACCCTCTTTCAATCTCCTGATAACCTGTGTTCTCAATTTGAACTCTCAAATTTCACTCAAATGTTAGTTCATAGTAGTGAGACCATACAGTATATGCTCTTCTGTTTCTGGCTAATTTCACTCAACATAATGTCCTCAAGGTTTTTACATATTATTATATGCCTCATGACTTTATTCTGTCTCACAGCTGCACAATATTCTGTTGTATGTATATACCACAGTTTGTATATCCACTCATCCATTGATGGACATTAGGGCTGCCTTCAGTTCCACAAAATATATACCTAGTAATTGGATTGGTGGGTCATATGGCAATTCTATACTTGGCTTTCTGAAGAACCTCCACACTGTCTTCCAGAGTGGTTGCACCATACTACATTCCCACCAACAGTAAACAAGTGTGCCTCTTTCTCCACATCCTCTCCAGCACTTGTAATTTTCTGTTTTATGGATAATGGCCATTCTGGTAGATGTGAGATACCTCATTATGCTTTTGATTTGCGTTTCCCTAATAGCCGGTGAAGTTGAGCATTTTTTCATAAGATTTTGAGTCATTTGTATTTCCTCTTCAGAAAAGTGTCTGTTCAGTTCTTTGGCCCATTTTTTAATTGGGTTGTTTGTCATTCTGTTATTGAGTTGTAGGATCACTTTATACATTCAGGATATTAAACCCTTATCTGATATGTGGTTTCCAAATATTGTCTCCCATTGTGTAGGCTGCCTTTTTACCTTTCTGACAAAGTCCTTTGATGTACACAAGAGTTTTTAATTTTGAGGAGATCCTTTTTGTCTATTTGTTCTTTGGTTGCTTGTGCTTTGGGTGTAAGGTCTAGGAAACCATCTCCTATCACAAGAGTTTTAAGAAATTGCTCTATATTTTCTTCTAAGAGTCTAATGGTCTTAGTGCTAATGTTTAGGTCTTTGATCCACTTCAAGTTAACTTTATTATAAGGTGTGAGATAGGAGTCCTCTTTCATTCCTTTGGAAATGGATACCCAGTTCTCAGAACACCATTTATTGAAGATGCTTCTCTGTCCTGGTTACTTTGGCTTGACTGCCTTGTCAAAAATCAATTGTCCAAGTTGGGGCAAGATGGCAGCATAGAGAGGAGTGGAAGCTAAGTAGTCCCCCTGGAACAACTACAAAAAACCAGAAACAACTAGTAAATAATCCAGAACAACTGTGGGGGGACAAACGAGACCATCCACTCATCATACACCAACCTGAATTGGGAGGAATGCCCAAGAACACAGCATAAAATCTATAAGTAAAACCTGCGGATCCAAGTCACGAGACCCTCTCCCCCATAGCCCGAGCTGCAAAGCCTCGTGGTGCCAGAGAGAAGCTCTCTCCCAGCAAGCGAATATAGCTCAGCTGAGCTCCAACTGGGGTTTTAAGTAGCAAGTGTGACCTCCTCACTACAGGTACGAATCCACAAAAAACAGACAGAAGCTTTGGGTGATGACTGACCTTGGAGAGCCGGAGGGTCGCCTTGGACTGGGTCTAAAGGGGACTATCTGTTTCTTTTTTGGCTCAGTGGAGAAAGCCCCAGTCGTTTCCAGTTTTCAGGGCTGTGACTCCAGAAAGGGTGGAGACAGCACAAGCAGAGAGAGAGAGACCATTGAAATGCTAATGACCTCCACCTGGGGGGTCTGTCTTCTCTAGGAAGAAAGGGATGGGGCCCTTTCCATTCAGAACCAGACCCCAAAGCCTGGGGGAACAGGCCATACCTCCTCATACCAGTCAAGGATTATTGGCTAACAGGCATCACCTGCTGGGCAGAAAAGCCCAGTGACCCGAGGCATCAAAGGGTGGAGCAATTTTCTAAGACACACCCACAGGGAAACCAGATACTGAATATTTCTTCCCTCTGGGACCTGAGCCTGTTCTGGTCTGGGAAAACCTGATTTGGATAACCAAGGAAACCATGCCTAGACAACAGAAAATTACAACCTACACTAAGAAAAACAAAGTTATGGCCCAGTCAAAGGAACAAACGTACACTTCAACTGAGATACAGGAATTTAAACAACTAATGCTAAATCAATTCAAAAAGTTTAGAGAAGATATTGCAAAAGAGATAGAGGCTGTAAAGGAAACACTGGGCATATATACGGCAGAAATCAAAAGTTCAAAAAACTACTAGTAGAATCTATGGAAATGAAGGGCACAACACAGGAAATGAAAGACAATGGAAACATACAACAGCAGATCTCAAGAGGCAGAAGAAAATACTCAGGAACTGGAGAACAAAACACCTGAAAGCCTACACGCAAAGGAGCAGATGGAGAAAAGAATGAAAAAATACGTGCAATGTCTCCGAGAACTCAAGGATGAAAGAAAGTACAATAATGTACGTATCATTGGTGTCCCAGAAGGAGAAGAGAAGGGAAAGGGGGCAGAAGCAATAACAGAGGAAATAATTAATGAAAATTTCCCATCTCTTATGAAAGACATAAAATTACAGATCCAAGAAGTGCAGCATACTCCAAACAGAAGAGATATGAATAGGCCTACGCCAAGACACTTAATAATCAGATTATCAAAGGTCAAAGACAAAGAGAGAATCCTGAAAGCAGCAAGAGAAAAGCGATCCATTACATACAAAGGAAGCTTAATAAGACTATGTGCGGATCTCTCAGCAGAAACCATGGAGGCAAGAAGGAAGTGGTGTGATATATTTAAGATACTGAAAGAGAAAAACCGCCACCCAAGAATCCTATATCCAGCAAAGCTGTCCTTCAAATATGAGGGAGAGCTCAAAATATTTTCTGACAAACAGACAATGAGAGACTTTGTGAACAAGACACCTGCCCTACAGGAAATACTAAAGGGAGCACTACAGGGTGATAGAAGACAGGAGTGCGTGGTTTGGAACACAATTCTGGGAGATGGTAGCACAACAATGTAAGTACACTGAACAAAGGTAACTAAGAATACGGTTGAGAGGAAGGTGGGGAGCATGTGAGACACCACAAGAAAGGAGGAAAGATAAAGACTGGGACTGTGTAACTTGGTGAAATCTAGAGTATTCAACAATTGTGATAAAATGTACAAATATGTTCTTTTACGAGGGAGAACAAGCAAATGTCAACCTTGCAAGGTGTTAAAAATGGGGAGGCATTGGGGGAGGGATGCAATCAGCATAAACTAGAGACTGTAACTAATAGAATCATTGTATTATGCTTCCTTTAATGTAACAAAGGTGATATACCAAGGTAAATGCAGATAAGAGGGGGGGATAGGGGAGGCATGTTAGACACTTGACATTGGTGGTATTGTCTGATTCTTTATTCTACTTTGATTTAAGGTTATTTTTCCTTTTGCTGCTTCCTAGCTGTCATTTTTTTTTTCCTCTTTCTTTTGCCTCTCTACCTTCTTTGACTCTCCCTCCTGCCTTGTGGAAGAAATGTAGATGCCCTTATATAGATAGTGGTGAAGGTGGTGAACACATAAATGTATGACCATGCAGGGAACCATCAATTATTTACTTGGGATGGAATGTATGGTGAGTGAACAAAACCATATTAAAAAAAAATGGGTTGATGACAAAACCTCAAGGGCAATATACTGAGTGAAATAAGCCAGAGACATAAGAACAATTATTGCAAGGTCTCACTGATAGGAACTAAGTATAATATGTAAACTCATAGACATGAAATATAAGGTACCAAGATATAGAACAAGGCTTAAGAATGAGGAGTGGTTGCTTAGTATGAGCAGAATGTTCAATTAGGATGAACTTAAATGTTTGGAAATGAACAGGGGTGTTGGTAACAAGATGTGAGAATAACTAACAGTGCCAAATGGTGTGTGAATGAGGTGGAAAGGGGAAGCTCAGAGTCATATATGTCACCAGAAGGAAAGTTGGAGGTCAAAAGATGGGAATGTGTAAAACTGAATCCTATGGTGTGCAATGTCCGTGATCAACTGTACAAATACTAGAAATCGCTTCCATGAACCAGAACAAATGTATGACAATACAATTAGAAGTTAATAATAGAGGGGCATATAGGGAAGAAATATATACCTATTGCAAACTATATACTACAGTTAGCAGTATTTCAACATTTTTTCGTAAACATTAACAAATGTACTATATCAATACTATGAGTCAACAATTGAGGGGGGTTGGTTAGGGATAGGGGAGGATTAGAGTTTCCTTTTCTTTTTTTGTTTTTTCATCTTTCACTTTATTTCTTGTCTGGAGTAATGAAAAGTTTCCAAAAATTGAACAAAAATTAAGTGTGGTGATGGATGCACAGCTGTATGAGGGTACCCAGGGGCAAGTGATTGTACACTTCGGATCTTTGGATAATTGTATGGTATCTGAACAATCCCAATAAAAATGAAAAAAAATTCAATTGCCCATAGATGTGAAAGTCTATTTCTGAACACTCAATTTGATTCCATTGGTCAGTATCTCTGTCCTTATGCCAGTCCCATGCTGTTTTGTGCACTGTAGCTTTGTAATATGGCTTCAAAGTCAGGTAGTGTGAGACCTGTCACTGCGTTCCTCTTTCCCAAGATACTTTTAGCTATTCAGGGAAACTTGCCCTTCCAAATAAATTTTGTTATTGGTTTTTCCATTTCTGCAAAGTAGGGTTGTTGGATTATAATTGGTGTTGCATTGAATCTATAAATCAGTTCAGGTGGAATTGACATCTTAATTATATTTAGTCTTCCAATCCATGAACCCAGTATGTTCTTCCATTTTCTTAGGCACTATTCAATTTCTTTTAGAAGTTTCTTATAGTTTTCTTTGTCTAAGACTTTTGTGGCCTTCATTAAGTTTATTCCTAAATACTTGATTCTTTTGTTTGCTACTGCAAATGGAATTTTTTTCCTGATTTCTTCCTCTTGTTGCACATTACTTGTGCATAAGAACACTACAGATTTTTGCATATTGATCTTGTAGGCTGCCACTTTGCTGTATTCATTGATTAGTTCTAATAGCTTCTCTGTAGATATTTCTGGATTCTCTACATATAGAAACATGTCATCTGCAAAGAGCTAAAGTTTTATTTCTGCCTCTCTGATTTGGATGCCTTTTATTTCTTTTTCTTGCCTAATTGCTGTAGCTAGAACTTCCAGCAAAATGTTGAATAACAACGGTGACAGGCTTCCCTGTCTTGTTTCTGATCTTAGAGGGAAAGCTTTCAGTCTCTCCGCATTGAGTGCAATGTTAGCTGTGGGTTTTTCATCTATTGCCTTTATCATATTGAGAAAATTCCCTTCTATTCCTATCATTTGAAGTGTTTTCATCAAGAGAGGATGTTGAGTTTTGTCAAATGCCATTTCTGCATCGATAGAGATGATCATGTGGTTCTTGTGCTTTGATTTATTGCTGTGCCATGTTACATTAACTGATTTTCTTGTGTTGAACCAGCCTTGTATACCTGGAATAAACCTCATCTGGTTGTGGTGTATAATTCTTTTAATGTGCTGCTGGGTTCGATTTGTGAGTATTTTGTTGAAGATTTTTGCATCTGTATTCATTAAAGAGATTGGTCTATAATATTCCTTTCTGTAGTAACTTTGTCTGATTTTGGTATTAGGGTGACATTGGCTTCATAGAATGAGTTAGGTAGCTTTCCTTCTTAATTTTGTTTTTTGAAGAGTTTGAGCAGGATTGGTACTAATTCTTTCTTGAATTCTTGGTAGAATTCACATGTGAAGCCATCTGGTCCTGGGCTTTTATTTTGGGGGAGATTTTGATGACTGACTGAATCTCTGTAATTGTGATTGGTTTGTTGTGGTTGTCTGTTTTTTCTTGAGTCAGTGTTGGTTGTTTATGCTTTTTTTAGGAAGTTGTCTATTTCATCTAAGCTGTCTAGTTTATTAGCACATGGTTGCTCATAGTATCTTCTCATCATCTCCTTTATTTCTGCAGTGTCAGTAATTATGTTTCCTTTCCCATTTCTGATTGTATTTATCCACTCTCCCTCTTTTTTTTTTTTTGTTAGGCTAGCTAGGGATCCATCAATTTTATTGATTTTCTCAAAGAACCAACTTCTTGTTTTGTTGATTCTATTGTTTTCCTGTTCTCAACTTCATTTATTTCTGCTCTAATTTTTGTTATTTCTTTCCTTCTGTTTGTTTGCTGTTCTTTCTCTAGTTTCTCCAGGTGAACAGTTAATTCCTCAATTTTTGTTCTCTCTTCTCTTTTAATATAGGCATTTAGGGCAATAAATTTCTCTCTCAGCACTATCTTTGCTGCATCCCATAAGTTTTGATATGTTGTGTTTTTGTTGTCATTTGCTTCAAGGTATGTACTAATTTCTCTAGTAATTTCTTCCTTTACCCACTGGTTGTCTAAGAGGGTGTTGTTCAGTCTCCATATATCAGTGAATTTTACAACCTTCTGCCTATTATTTATTTCCAACTTCATTCCATTATGGTCTGAGAAAGTGTTTTGTATAATATCAATATTTTTATATTTTTTGAGACTTGCTTTGTGACCCAACATGTGGTCTATCCTATAGAATGTTCCATGAGCACTTGAGAAAAATATGTATCCTGCTTTTCTGGGGTGTAGTGTTATATAAATGTCTGTCAAGTCTAGTTCATTTATCATACAATTCAACATCTCTGTTTCTTTATTGATCCTCTGTCTAGATGTTTTATCCATTGATGACAGGGTTGTATTGAAGTCTCCAACTATTATTGTAGAGGTATATACTTCTCCTTTTAGCGTTCTCAGTGTTTGCCTCATGAATTTTGGGGCTTTCTGGTTTGGTGCATAAATATTTATGATTGTTATGTTTTCCTGATGAATTGACCCTTTTGTTGAAATATAATGTCCTTCTTTGTCTTTTTAATTGTTTTGCTTTTGAAGTAATATAGCTACTCCCACTTTTTTTCTGGTTGTTGTTTGCATGAAATATCTTTTTCCAACCTTTCACTTTCAGCTTATCTTTGTCCTTGTGTATAAAGTGAGTTTCTTGTAGACAGCATATAGATGGGTACTGTTTTTTAATCCATTCAGCCAGTCTGTGTCTTTTTATTGGGGAGTTTAATCCATTAACGTTTAGTGTTATTACTCTAAGGGCTGTACTTTCTTCTACCATTTTGTCTTTTGGATTTTATATGTCATATCTTATTTTTCCCTCTCTCTCCTTTTACCCTTCCTGATAATCTTCATTTCTGCACTCCTCCAAACCTCTCTCTCCTGTCTTTTCCTATCAGCCTGTAGAATTCCCTTTAGTATTTCTTGTAGCTCCATTGTCTGATTCATAAACTCTCTCAATGTCTGCTTGTCTGAAAATATTTTAACCTTTCCCTCATTTTAGAAGGACATTTTTGCCAAATACAGAATTCTTGGTTGGCAGTTTTCAGTATCGTAAGTATATCATACCACTGTCTTCTCACCTCCATGGTTTCTGTGAAAAAATCTATAAATAGTCTTATTGAGCTTCCTTTGATGTGATGGGTTGCTTTTCTCTTGCTGCTTTCAGAATTCTCTCTTTGTCTTTGACATTGGGCAATCTGATCAATAAGTGTCTTGGAGTAGGTCAACTGGGATCTATTCTGTTTGAAGTATACTGTACTTCTTGAATCTGTAATTTTCTGTCTTTCATAAGAGTTGTGAAATTTTCAGTGAATATTTCATCTATTATTCTTTCTGCCCCCTTTTCCCTCTGTTCTCCTTCTGGGATACCCATAACTCATATATTCATGTGATTCCTGTTATCACTCTGCTCCCTCAGAACTTGCTTGTATTTTTCCATTCTTTTCACCATCTGTTCTTTTGTGTGTATGTTTTCAAATGTCTTGTTTTCCAGTTCACTGATCCTTTCTTCTGCCTGTTCAAATCTATTTTTGTGTCCCTCCATTGTGTTTCTCATCTCCTCCATTGTGGCCTTCATTCCCATGAGTTCTGCCATCTGTTTTTTCAAGTTTATGAATTCTTCTTTATGGTCATCCAGTGTCTTCTTTATATCCTTTATTTCTTTTTCCGTATCTTCCCTTAGCTCACTGAATTGACTTAGGAGATTTGTTTGAACATTTTTAATTAATTCTTCCCTCAGTTAATTGAATTGATTTAGCATTAGTTGCCTCAACTCCTGTATCTTGGTTGAACCATTAGTTAGTTCCTTTGGTTGGTCCATATTTTCAGGTACCCTAGTATGGCTCATTATCTTAAGTTTTCCAGGCATCTGATTTTCTTGATTAGCTTATTTGTGAGCTTTTTTTTTTTCATTCTTTTACCTAGGGTTTTTTTGTTAGTTGGCTTTGTTCTCTAACCTTTGGTGTTCAGTTCAACTTATTCTAGACCTCTATCTTATGTTCTATCCCATAACTTTAGATTAGCCCATGTTTAACTGTTCAGATTTTCTCAGCTTTTCTGCACTTGATTCTTGCCCTGGATATGTCATACAATTTTTAAGATTGCCCTATTTGCATTCAGTGCTTCCTCTTCATAGAAAACTTGCTATCCTCTGTTTCTTCTCCAGGAATCCTTATCTGTTCTGTTTTCCTGCAGAATTTTCTTTTCAGATCCTATGATTTGTTCAAATTCTCTTCCTTACTCAGAGCCCCCTTTTTATTACACTTTCAGTTCTGTTACCCTTCCTGTCTTACAGCAGATCAGTTTTCTCCCTGTATTTTTCTGCCATGAGGATTTTCTGCCTCCAGTTTCTTCCTCATGAGGGTATCTCTCCCAGAAGGACCAAATAGACCTATCCAGAAGGGTCCATTTTGTGTTCAGGTTGTCCAGCAAGCAGAGGCTGTGTTGAATGTGTGATGTGCACCTCTTGCCAATAGCTCTGCTTCAGCCTCTTTCTTCCCTGGGGGCACTTTCGTATGTGACACTCCTCAGCTGCTTGTTTTCCTCCTTGGATTTCTGCAGACTTGGATCCCTGTGCCTGGATATGTGTGGGTTTCTAACTCACTGCTGTGAGGGGCAGTATAGTCTACATCCATGGCAGGAGGGATCTGGGCCATGGTGCCTCTGTGTGACTCCCAAGCTACATGGGACCAAGAGAGGGGCAGGGGTCCACACCTACCTGAATTTGGTGTTTGTTTTTCTTTGATTCAGCATTTGTGAAGTCCTTCTCCTGTCTCTATCATACTCAGAGATCCATAGAAGTGGCATTTGTCCTTTTATTAGTTGATTCTCAGAGGAGTTTTTCCAGGGGATGTCTTATGTTGCCATGTTGATGATGTCACTCTAACAAGGAAGGTTTTCTAAAGAAAAAGAGGAAGATTACATAAAGGGTTTGTAAAGAATTTTGATTGGTGGGTATTTGGGGCTTTTCAAATGTCCTTAAAGTTAGAGAGTTTACTGAGTTCTCTAACTTGTAATTGGTTTATGGTGTCCAGATGTCCTCAGAAACACCTTTGTTTTTTGTTTTGCCTACCTGAGCAGTCTGTGATACCTGGCTCACATGTGAATAAGAGTAACTCTCTAAATGTCCCCCCAACTCCATTTTAAATCTCTTAGACATAGAAATTCCATTTAGCTCTTCTCTCGAAATAAAATAATATGACAATCTGGAGGACTTAAGACCAACTATAACAGTCATGTTATTTCAGTAAATGTAAATGGACTTCTCTAAGTTTTAACCAAAATTAAAAAAAAAAAATCAGTTTGTCAAAAAAAATAAAATCCCAGTTTATGTTTATATAACAGAGTGGGGCAGGGAATGATTAAGTGAGGGAGGAGACAGAGTGGGAGGGAGAGAAAGAAAGAAAAATAAGAAAAGTTAAAAATGAAAGGATTGCCAAAGACATGGAATGCAAATGAAAATAAAAATTCTGAATAACAAACTTGGTATCAGATATGGCAAAATTTAGTCCAAGATGCATTGAAGAAGACAAAGGTGGGCACTTAATGATGGAAAAGCCTGCAATTTATAGAAGTGGTTGGTCTTGTTCATGTCTCAGGAATCTCAAGCTCCCCTGTAGTTCTGTCTGACTCCTCCTTACATTGATTTTTCTCCTGGTGCAGCCAAGGAGTGATTGCGCACACAGGGGCTGTGAGGGTTTGCTGCAATCTGATGGGCAAGATCAAGGTCCTAGAGGGAAAGGCTACTGCTTAGAAATTGCCTCTGTCTCCCCAAAACATGGCAAGTTAGAAATTGATCTGTCAGGGTACCCATACCATAAATGTTTGAAATCTCTACCCTGCTGGTTAAACTTTGAAAAAACAGAGTAACTTGATAAAAGCTTGAAAAGCACACTCTGCTATTTTTTTTTCCCCAAAAGGAAGTGAAGTACTAGCAGCAAAAATATAAACAGTTCCCTTTGTAATAAAATTGGCATTTGCATCTAAGATGGTTTCTACAGCCTTGGGGATATGCAACTTTTTGTGCCCCCGACCTCAGCTGCTGTTTGAGCTCACGCCTGAGTAACTTCTAAGAGACAGGTGGGGATGAGAAATTAAGTATGAACATTCTCCAAATGGCAGCTGTAATATCCACGGAGCCATCAGATGTGTATGTGTATGTAAAACTACATGTTTGTGTGTGTGTGTGTGTGGTGGGGGGTCTCCGTATGTGTGTCTGTGTGTGACACTCAGGTGTGTCTGTGCATGTCTTTGTATGGGGGCCTGTCCATGTGTCTGTGTGAATGCGTGCAAATGCACATTGACATGTGCGGGATCCAGTATTCCCATTCATGTGCTAGGGAAATTCTGTACCTACCACTGGGGCCTCATCCTACAAACTAGATGGAAATTAGACATCATCCCTTAAGGGAAGCTGGGGCTCCTTGAGACAAATGCATTAGTAGGGCATACAGAAAACAGGCTTTCCTTTTTCTTATGTCTTTCCTTCCCACTCATTTTTAATAAAGCACTTTGAAGGTAGACTCTGGTGACCCCATGACTCATGCTAACACTTGACATTTCCAAATGCCATTGAATGACAAAGTCTGGAGACCCTTTGTTTGTCCCTTGTGATGGATTGCAGAAATGGGAAACAGCCTTGCTTTTCTATGGGTGAAGTTGTACCTGTGCATGATCCTCTACTGATTAGTTATAAAATACATGTGCTTTATCATCAGGACATAGTCATTCCATAATCTTTTCTGTTACAGAATTTAGACTGGTTGAGGGGAGGGCTCGTCCCCCATCCCCCATGAGTTGGAGTCCCAGGGTTCCCTACGTATGTTCAGGGTTCTAGAAGCTGCACAGACCTTCAATCACTACATTTCTGACAGGGGCCCTCAACAAATACAAGTGGAGGTGGACAGAGGCCATTAAAAGGTGGTTGCTCATCTCCAGGAGTGCCAGAAGAGCACAGATCAAAACAAGAACTGTAAGTCTCTTCCCCATGGATGCTGGGGACTTGCAACTCTAGGAAGGAGGGGCAAGCATAAACTGTGCAATTTGACTAAGTTGAAGCCTGAAAATTTATCAAGTGACTGGATTATCCTGGAGGTGACTGATTCTCCTCCTTCCCCCCCCATCTTCTCCTCCTCTGTGCCGGTTTGAGTGTATTGTGTCCCCCAAATGCCATTATCTTTGTGGTCTTGTGTGGGGCAGATGTTTTGGTGATGGCTGGATTTGCTTGGAATGTGCCCCACCCAGCTGTGGGCAATGATTCTGATGAGATGTTCTCATGGAGGCGTGGCCCCACGCATTCAGGGTGGGCCCTTATCGGTGGAGCTATATAAATGAGCTGACTCGGGGGGAAGAGAGAGAGTGCAGCTGGGAGTGATGTTTTGAAGAGAAGCAAGCTTGCTAGAAAGGAACATCCTGGGAGAAAGCCGTTTTGAGGCCGGAGCTTTGGAGCAGACTCCAGCTGCCTTCCTAGCTAGCAGAGGTTTTCCGGACGCCATTGGCCATCCTCCAGTGAAGGTACCCGATTGCTGAGGTGTTACCTTGGACGCTTTGTGGCCTTAAGACTGTAACTGTATAGCCAAATAAACCCCCTTTTTATAAAAGCCTATCCATCTCTGGTGTTTTGCATTCCGCAGCATTAGCAAACTAGAACAGATTTTGGTACCAGAGAAGTGGGGTGCTTTGCTGCTGAGTTTGCAAATATCAAACATGTTGGAACGGCTTTTTAAATGGATAATGGGGAGTTTCTGGAAGAGTTGTGAGGAGCTTGATAGAAAAGGCCAAAACTGCTTTAAAGAGACTGTTTGTGGAAATATGGACTCTAAAGATACTTCTGATGAGGACTTGAGCAGAAATGATGAATATGTTGTTGCAAACTGGAAGAAAGGTGATCCTTGTTTTAAAGTGGCACAAAATTTGGCAAAATTGAGTCCTGGTGTCAGATGGAAGGAAGAATCTGGCAGCAACAACCTGGAATACTTAGCTGAGGAGATCTCCAGACTACATGTGGAGGACATATCCTGGCTTCTCCTTGCAGCTTATGGTAAAATGCGAGCAGAGAGAGATAAACTTAGAACTGAACTCTTGGGTTCAAAGAGACCAGAAGTTGACCACTTGGAAAATTACGAGCTTCCAGGGGGTGGAATCCCAGAAGCTACAGCCCAACGTGAGGACGTAACCAAACACGGAACCCAGCCACCATTTCAGTACAAGCCAAGATTGGAGATGGAATTATCCAGAAAGGATTTGTGGAAACTCTTATTGTCTGATGGCTTTGACCCCTGCATGCTTCATGCAAAGCCAACAGAATTTTTGCGAGATCTTTATAGACAGAGCCATTGCTGGTCTGGGCTGGAGGAGACAGACAAGGAAAAAATTAAAGGAAAAATTTCTTCAAAGACAGAGCCATGGAGGTTGAGGTCTGGAGTCAAGAGGTCTTGGGCTGTGAGAGTGGAGCAGCCTACACGCAGGAAAAGGGTGACTTTGCCCTGGAGGTCGAGGGCGGGCTTTCCGCCTCAATGCTCTGGAAGAGTTTTGCCACCTCAGGTCCCAAAGAGGGCGGAGCACATTTCCAGGGAATTGGGGAGAGCGTGGCTGCCACCACACTGTTCTGAAGGGGTTGAGCGTGTGCCCTGGAGATGGAAGGGAATCTGGGAGCTGCCCCAATGTTTGAGGAGGGTGGGGCCAAGAAGGTGGTCTCCCCAATGTGTGGATATGTTGGAGCACTCACCCAAGCATTTGGAGAGGAAAGGGCTGCCGAAAAGGCCCTTGGGAAGGGTTAGGTTCCAGCTCTCTCAAGCCCTACGGATGCGACATTGTTCTGTTAATGACTCTCAGACTTTGAAATCTAATGGAGTTTGTCCTGCGGGTTTTAGGAACTGTTTTGCTCCTGTTAACCCTGTTTTCCTTACTATTTCTCCTTATGGCAATGGAAATGTTCATCCTATGAGTGTCTCTCCTTTGTATATTGGAAGCACATAACTTGTTCTAGGTTCACAGATCCACAGCTAGAGGGGAATTATGCCTTAGGACTGACCAAGCCTAAACTGATTTTGATGGGATTTTGTACTTAACTTTTGTTACTAAAATGATTTAAGTTTTTGTGATATTGTGATGGAATGAATATATTTTGTATTTGGAAAGATAATGTCATTTTGGGGTCCAGGGGGTGGAATGTGCCGGTTTGAGTGTATTGTGTCCCCCAAATGCCATTATCTTTGTGGTCTTGTGTGGGGCAGATGTTTTGGTGATGGTTGGATTTGCTTGGAATGTGCCCCACCCAGCTGTGGGCAATGATTCTGATGAGATGTTCCCATGGAGGCATGGCTCTGCCCATTCAGGGTGGGCCCTTATCGGTGGAGCTATATAAATGAGCTGACTCGGGGGGAAGAGAGAGAGTGCAGCTGGGAGTGATGTTTTGAAGAGAAGCAAACTTGCTAGAAAGGAACGTCCTGGGAGAAAGCCGTTTTGAGGCCGGAGCTTTGGAGCAGACGCCAGCTGCCTTCCTAGCTAACAGAGGTTTTCCGGACGCCATTGGCCATCCTCCGGTGAAGGTACCCGATTGCTGAGGTGTTACCTTGGACGCTTTGTGGCCTTAAGACTGTAACTGTGTAATGAAATAAACCACCGTTTTATAAAAGCCTATCCATCTCTGGTGTTTTGCGTTCTGCAGCATTAGCAAACTAGGACATCCTCTTGCCCATTCTCCTCCTCCTCTTTCTTCTCCTCCTCCTCCTACTCTTCTGTTTCTTCTTCTCTCTCTCTCCTTCTCTTCCTCCTCCTCCTCTTCCTTTGTCTTATTGTTGTTGTTGTTATTAGCTATTAGATGGACTGGATGATTGAGATAAATCTAGCTTTAATTACAGGACCATGATTCAAATCACATTTTTTTTTTTTCAGATAGGTGTATCACTGTGAAAATCATAGGGAACCACAGCACCACACATTTATTGGCAAAGGGTGATGGAGCAGGGAAAGCTAATTTTAATCAATATCTGCAGGCAACCCACAGAAGAATCTCACTTTTGCATGTGTGGAGTGCCTGTGACGCTGGTGCTTTTGAAATTGAGTGGGAGGCAAGGCTCTATCCCCTGCATGTTCTGCGGATGTCTCCAGTGATGTGAATATGGGCTGTCCTCAAGCAGCTGGAGTGCCAGGCCATGTGTGTGTGCACATGTGCACTCTATGCATTTTAATATTTGTGTTGGTCCCACTTGCTAGCTTTTAGAGGGTTGCTTCTTCCCCTTTTTGTACTCTCACATACACCACCCACTCTTGGCCTCCAGTCAAATTTAACCTTGGATGCAAGTTAAATAAGAGCTATAATTAAAGATTTCCCTAAACCCAAACCAGATTTAACCTTGGAAACAAACTGAATTAAGAACTACAATTAAGGATTTCCCTAAACCTAGACCAACAACTTCTCATAAAGGAATTTAAAATTCTTTTGGGTGTATATGACCCAGAGCTATCTGACCTACATTAGCTTGTATTTGTTAATCAGAACCTCAGATGTTAAATCCTGGAAGACAAAAGGTGATCGGACTAACCTGGAAAGGGACCTACGGGATCGCTCTTTCCACAGTAAACCCAAGGATCATAAGAAGGCCTGAAAAGTGGGGCAGAGTATCCTAAAAGCTATACCTGAAACATTTTCTATAAAAATCAATTGAACCATAATTCAGTTGTGCAGAGAAAAGTTTAAATTATTAGGAGATTTTCAGGAAAGACTAAAAAAAATTGCCTCCTGTCAACATTTGGGAATTAAAGAAGGTGCTGATATAACAGCCCTTTCATCTCATTTTGCCTTTGGAGTTAAATCTGACATTGGAGACCTAATTTGGAAACAGAAATAAGAATGGGAAATAGTGCCTTCACTGAGCATTTTTTAAATTAAAGAAGTTGTGGGTTTACAGAAAAATCATTCATAAAACATTGAGTTTCTATATTCTGCCCTATTATTAACACCTTGTATTAGTGAGGTACATTTATTACAATTGATTAAAGAACATTTTAATAATTGTATATTAACTCAAGTCCATGGTTTACATTGGGATTTACTGCTTATTTTGCACAGTCCTATGTATTCTTTTGTTATTATGTATAGCATCTTGAATGCTTCTGGGCTTGACTGGCAGAACATTTCAAAAGGGGTTAAAACAAAAATGACACAGGGACCTAAATTCATTCATGGCCCTGGATATCAAACATTTAGGTGGCTTACTTCCCAAATAGACACTTACTGACAAGGACATTTGAAAACATTGCAAACAAAATGGACCCTGGAAAAACAGGTTTTCCTGTCTTAATAAAGAAATATGAAGACAAAGGAAAATCCCACAATTCATATCAATGAGGGAAGAAGGAAGGAAAGAGTGCCCATTATCCTACTTCTCCTGTAAACACTGAATGTGAATTAACTATAAATATAGATGGTCATCCTCCTCAATTCCTGATACTCTTTCTACATCCAACCCTGCCACCTTTGTTCAGCCTCTCCTCAGAGTAAGCATACCACACAGTGGTAGGTATTTCAAATGAGCCACAGATTTTCCCTTGGGCCCTTGTCTGAAAATGTACCTTCTTGCTATGAAACCATTGCTTCAAATTTAGTAGGGAGAGGCTTTCTTTGAAAATGTTATTGTAATATTAAATGAATACCAGAGGTACTACTTCTTGAGGCTCCAGAGAAATTCTCTATTCATATTTAAGTTGTATCTACTTTAGATATAATGTTGCCATCTCTATTTTATTTTATGCATACTCCAGACAAAGATCTTGCCACAATACTGGACTCCCTACAGGCTATAGATTTCACTGGTTATAGGAAACATAACTGGTGAAGAATCCATCAAAGTTTAGATAGATTCTCCCATACCATTAACTGAATATTTTGGTTTGCTAAAGCTGACAGAATACAATATATCAGAAATAAGTTGGCTTTTACAATGGGGATTTGTTAACTTACAATTTACAGTTCTTAGATTGTGAAAATGTCCCAATTCAGGGCATCAACAGAACGATGCCAGGACCCTGAAGACAGGCTGCCGGCATTCAGGATACCTCCTCACATGCAAAGGAACATGGCAGCTTCTGCTGGTTCTTCTCTCCTCAGTTTCGTTGCTTTCAGCTTCTGGCTTCTGTAGCTTCCTCTTTGTTTTCTGTGGGTCCTCTCTCAGCTTCTCTGGGTGTGTTCTTGTCTCTCAGCTTTTTCTGTGGTTTACCCTCTTATAAAGGACTCCAATAAGATAATTAAGACCCACCCTGGGGCACTCCTTGACGGAAATGGCCTAATAAAAATGTCCCACCCACAACAAGTCTATACCCATAGGAATGGATTAAAAGAACATGATCTTTTCTGGGGTGCATACAGCCTCAAACCACCACGTCAAACTTCCCCAATATCCCTTAAAGCCAGAAGGAAAGGAAGGGCTCAAGCTTATATTTGAAGGCCTTATATCCACAGGTCTTATTATCATACCCTCCATTAGCCCTTGCAACACTCTCATGCCAGCAAAGAACCCTATGGACAAGGATATCTATTGGTTCAAGACGTCAGGGTCACTGACGGTATTGCTATCCTTTGCTTCCTGTGGTAGTACTTAACCCAAATACCACCCTGTCATCAATTCCTCCCGAAGCCACTTGTTTCACCGTGGGGGATCTTTGCCCTGACTTTTTGGGTGTGCCTCTGTACCAGCACAGTGGGCACATTTTTTGCCTCCTCCTCGTAGGACAAAACACCCAGACAGTCATGCTCAGGGGTTCACTGAAGCCCCCTCCTATTTTTCTCAAATCCTCAATCAAGACTTGAAAGATCTAAATTTAAATTTCCCTTTGAGATTCAGTTCTGATACAATATGTAGAAGGTCTCCCACTTTGTTCAGAGAACAAGGAAGCCTATGAAAAGGATTCCATTTATTTCTTCTCAGCCTTAGTAAAGAAAGGACAAAAGGTTTCAAAAGATAAAACACAATTTGGCTAAAGCACATTCCATTATTTAGGAAATGGGCTATTTAAGAAAGAAAGAACACTTTTTCCTGATAAACTAAAAATTATCCAGACTTATCCTAGACCCCTTACAAAATGACAATTGAGAGGATTTCTACGCTTAATTGTCTATTTTAGACAAACGGGGCCAATTATTTTCTGAGGTCGTGATACCTCTTTATGAACTGACTATGTCTTTTGTAAGGGACTCTCTCCTCTGGCCCTCTCTTCGTTAGCTCCTTCCCTCTGCATCCCTAACGACAAAAAGCCCTCTTTCTATTTGTACGTGAGCCATTTGGAGTTAAAGCCCTTGGAGTTTTAACTCAACTTCATAGGAACCAACAAAACATCACTTACTATGGCCTCACCCTTGATGGGGTTATAAAGGCTTCTCCCCCTTGTCTTAGGGCAATAAATTCCACCAGGACATTTGTTAATGCTTCTGCTGAGCTGGCTCCAGTCTCCACAACTGACCCTCGCATTTGACCTGCAGTACAGACGTTATTACTGACTGAGAACACACAACACATTTCATCCAGCTAGCTAACGTGAGATTCTATTACTCTCTCCCTCTTGTATTACTTTTCAGTGAATCCTGCCACTGTCTTGTTCCTACTGGAAAAAAAGAGGAACCTCATGATTGTCTTACCTCAATTAGGGGAATTTCTGTACCTCACTCAGATTTATTAGAGACTTACATTGAAAATGTTGACCTAATATTACTTGTTGATGGATCATACCTCAAAACTGGACCTGGAGGTTATCAAGCATGATATTTTATCACTAATTTAGGCTCTCCTTTGGAATATCATCCCCTACTTTAGGTATAATCATCCTAGATGGCAGAACTTATTGCACTTACTAGAGCTTTTCAAAAACCAAAGACCACAAGACAAACATATATACAGACAGAAGGTCTGATTTTGGAGTAGTACATAACTTTGTTATGTGGAAATAAACGTTTTCTCACCTCTGCTGGAACTTCCATTAATAGGAAGTTTTAGATGCACTACTGCTTCTTAGATAGGTGTCTATGATAAAGATGAAGCCCGTGCAAAAAGAGATAATAGGGAAGCTAAAGGAAATGCTACAGCTGATCATTATACCAAAGAATGGCCTTAACAAGGTTATGATTGTGTCTAAAACCTAAAAGCTTAGGTCTCTGCATGGATTCAGAGGCCATTATATCACTGTTTATACAGTGTCCTAGTTTGCTAATGCTGCAGAATGCAAAACACCAGAGATGGATAGGCTTTTATAAAACGGGAGTTTATTTCGCTACATGGTTACAGTCTTAAGGCCACAAAGCATCCAAGGTAACACCTCAGCAATCGGGTACCTTCACCGGAGGATGGCCAATGGAGTCCGGAAAACCTCTGTTAGCTGGGAAGGCAGCCAGCATCTGCTCCAAAGCTCCGGCCTCAAAATGGCTTTCTCCCAGGACGTTCCTCTCTAGCAAGCTTGCTCCTCTTCAAAACATCACTCCCAGCTGCACTCTGTTCCCTCTCTTTGAGTCAGCTCATTTATATGGCTCCACTGATCAAGGCCCACCCCGAATGGGCGGGGCCACACCTCCATGGGAACATCGCATCAGAATCATCACCCACAGCTGGGTGGGGCACATTCCAAGCAAATCTAACCAGCACCAAAATTCTGCCCCACAAAACCACAAAGATAATGGCATTTGGGGGACACAATACATTCAAACCGGCACATACAGTGATTTAAGGGATTTTGTAAAGGAAGAATGAAAAAAATCTGGTTGTACCTTTGCTCAGATATTCACTGGCACTCCAAAGAAGACTGCTTGGTGGCAGCAGATAACTTTAAATTGGCTATGAACTAAATATCTCCATGAATCTACTCATCATGGAATAAATAAATTGATGACTATCTTAAATCAGCATTGATGGGGAAACTTTAAAAAGTTACAGTTATTTTTGGGTCATGTGTCTCTTGTAAACAAAATATCCATGGAAAAGCTCATAAATAGCCAGGAACAAAACCCCAAGAGTCACTTGAACACCTTCAGATGGTGTTGTAGTTTGCTAATGCTGCCAGAATGCAAAACACCAGAAATGGATTGGCTTTTATAAGAGGCGGTTTATTTGGTTACACAGTTACAGTCTTAAGGCCATAAAGTGTCCGAGGTAACACATCACAATTGGGTACCTTCAATGGAGGATGGCCAATGGTGTATGGAAAACCTCTCTTAGCTGGGAAGGCATGTGGCTGGCGTCTGCTCCAAGTTCTGGTTTCAAAATGGCTTTCTCCCAGGACATTCCCCTCTAGGCTTCAGCTTCTCTCCAAAATGTCACTCTCCGTTGCTCTTGGGGTATTTGTCCTCTTTTAGCTTCTCCGGAGCAAAAGTCTGCTTTCAACAGCCATCTTCAAACTGTCTCTCATCTGCCTGCAGCTACTCTCTCAGCTTTCTGTGTATTCTTCAAAGTGTCCCTCTTGGCTGTAGCTCCTCTTCACAATGTCACTCTCAGCTGCACTGAGTTTCTTCTGTTTGTCAGCTCATTTATATGGCTCCAGTGATTTAATTTAGACCCACCCTGAATGGGTGGGGTAACACCTCCATGGAAATTATCCAATCAGAGTCATCACCCACAGTTGGGTGGGGGGCATCTCCAGGGAAACACTCAAAGAATTACAATCTAATCAACACTGATACGTCTGCCCACACAAGATTACATTAAAGATAATGGTGTTTTGGGGGACATAGTACATTCAAACCAGCACAGATGGTTTTATACAGCTTCTGCCATTAATGATATTTGAATATGTTTTAGGTATTATATGTCTATTTTCTGGATGGGTTGAAGAATTTCCTTGCAAAAAGCTACAGTCATTAGAATTGCTTTAAAAATGCTTGATTCTTGTGTTTCCAAACTGAGTCATACCAACTTTTACAACAACTTACCAAGGAACACACTGTTTGGAACCAGTGTAAAATAAATCTGTTAGGTGTTAGCTCTTACTTGAAAACTATACTGTCCTTACCACCCACAGTCTTTGGAGTGGCTCAAAGAAATAAAAGCATCCTTGAATTAAAATCAGTGATACTTTCATGAATCCATGTGTTTCTTTAGCCAAAGGCACTCCTACTATGACCTGTGAATAGACTGTCCACTCACTTGCAGACATAGTGGTTATCTCCCTATAAATTGGTAACTAGAAGTTCTATGCATTTAGGGATTTCATCTCTGATACTAGATTATGCTCAGCTGCAAGGAGACATAGCAAAATATTGTAAGGAAGACATGTTTCACACCCAGTCCTATCACCAACAGATTAAAGCCACAACCACAACATTTTCATGATCTTCAACCAGAATCTTTCATCTATTGGCAGAGATTTCAGAGAAAATTTTCTCCTGAATCTCGCTGGAAGGGAATGTTGAAAAAATACAGCAGTGAAACTCTGGATAGTCAGTCTCTGGGTTCATATTTCACAATTAAGGAAGAAATTTTGAATTTCACCCAATTGGAAGGCTACTGAAATAGGCAAACTGAAACTTAAGATTCTCAGAGAACCTCTAGAAGCAGCTGATCTTTGAAGCAGACAGCTGGCATAAGACTTTTGGAACAAGCTGATTACCTCAGGCAATGGATAGTTTCTGTCCAAGACAATGGACCAAAACCCTTGTCTAATACCTGTTTTGTTTTTTTATCTGCTTGCTTATAATCATTCATATGCTCATTTTGTACAGACCCCTAGTTGTCATCCAATCATAACGTTCCCTTTTGTCTTTTTATTCCTCCTTTTATAATTGTTAGTTCAGAACATACTTATTTTAATACCATTCTTAGATTATTCCAAACATAAGCCACTCTTCCTAAATCTTAGTGACTGCTGGATATGCCCTCCATCACCAGACCCCATGATAAACACCTCTGGGCTATTTCAGTATCATCAAGCCAGACCATGGAGAATTGCAGCTGACAGTGTTTCCACTTGCATGTGCATGGGCAAGTGACTTTAAACAACTCAATCTGTGACTTTGCTAATGTCCTTCTTTCCCAAGAAAAAAGAACCAATTTTTACAATTTATTTATAAGACACTAGGAGATTCTAAATTTGAATTCAATAACCTTTGAAGGGTGATGAGCCAAATATTTGCCACTTGGAAGAGGCTAGTAGAGAACCAAATATGTAGCCCAGTCAATATAAGGCCTTGGTCGTAACCTCATGTCAAGAAAAACTTTTTTCCCTCTATCTCCATTTACCCCTACTGCATTCAGCTTCACTTGTGGCCAGGATGGCTGTCCCTGCTTGCTTGGATTAATACCTCATACACTTTAGGAATAGAATTCTGAGACTCATCTGCACACAGAGGCCCTAATTCTGAAAGTTCAGCAGGGCTGGAAATTCTGCCTCAGACAAGAGCTCCAAAATAAGGCCACTCTTGATTATTCAGGTATACTATCTGGAGGAATTACCAATGCATTGTTTATGTGAACAGTGAGAGCAATGCACTATCAGTTGGAATCACAAATAGAAAAAACTGTAAGAAACATACCAACTCTGGAAGAAGTTATTAACAATACCTTCCCTGCCCGAGATAGAACACAGACCAGTCTCAAATCGTTGGCATGAGCAGTAATGAATACTCATGTTGCTGTAGATTTCTTGTTAGGCAGTCATGCAGTGTCTAGACCATTACTAATACCTTTTACTATACTTGGATCAATGGAATAGGCAAAGTAGAACAGGTTATATATGGCCTTAAGAAAAAAAAAAACCTACTTGTCTCTCTAAGGTTGATTTTCATGGTTTATTTTACTTGTTCTGTTGGTCTGGGTTGGGCAATTGGGGTTCAGGAACATCTTACAGGGACTAAGTGTTCTTTTTTTTTTCTTTTTTGACATACAGGTCATGGTATCCAGGGTCTTAAATGCTCCTGTGTGGTTGCTCTCTCATCAGATGCTCACCATGATGGCACAACAACAGAAAGTCAAAAAGATCTTGCAATACAGTTGACTAGGGAGATGACTGAACAATCTCTGAGTGGTAAAAACCTGGATCTTATGTACCCTGAATTGGTCACCCTCTTGCAAATGAGAGATTGACTAAAAGAGGAGACTGAGGGATTGAATAAACAGACAATGATCAGGCCATACATAGCAATAGAGTCTGACCCACAACCTCTGCAGGAGCCAGTCCAGAAAGCTGGTTATCCTGGACAGTAACTGGTCCCATTCATGACTTAATAACTCAACAGCTTCCCTATTTTTTTGCCCTCACTTGTAACTTAGCACAAATCAGGCAAAGCAAATATGCTCACCAAACCATACAGGATGACCTGTTTCTAGTTACCCACCTCTAGCATCCCCATGCCAACAACCTTCAGTCAGAGCACATCTAATGTCTTCCCTTCTTCACTCTAAGGCTCCCCCTCCCTGTCTGCCTTTTTGTCTGCAGAATGCAGGCAATGGTGGCTGAGTCTGAATAAGTAGCCTCTGTTCTCATTTCCACATGGAGAACCTCAGCCTCCAGGGTACTGCTTCCAGAAACAAAGCACATTGGAGCTGTGGGAAGAAAAGGAAAATTCACAGTCCCTCTTTCACCACTCCTTGTCTCATGGATTTCATCTGGTCATCCTGGTTTTCAGGGATTTGCCTATAAAAGCTGCAGAAAGCTCTTTTGTCTAGTAAGTCAATAGTCTCAATCACTGGCTATACAACTATTGATAATTTTGTTGCCAAGTGGAGCAAATTTTCAAACTCCATCTTTACATTTTATAGATACATTAGAATTTAATTCATTCTATTTGTGTATTTATAATATCATTTATTTCTTTGTTTTACTTTTAATTATTTTCAATAACATATGCATGATGGTATTTGTAGCATTGAGTAGATGAGTATCCTATTGCCAATAGTCTAGAACTGGTTAGAATAGCTGGGGAGGCCAGAGGCCTGGCTTCCCAGATCACTTGGAGTATGACCATCAGCCTGTTTCCTCATCTCTAAAGTGCTGATAAAGTGTGCTACTTGTGAGGATTGACTGAAAACTCAATATATCAGCAGTAAATGTCCAATGCTATTATTGTTATTTTTGTCATAGTGTGACAAAATACTTGCTCAAGGTAGTTGCCTGTCTTACCATGAAATGATCCCATGGGGAAAAAGACAATTTACACATATAGGAAGGGTCTCTCCTTCCTGAAAATTGCATTTAGACTGGGACCTGCAGGACAGAATGTGGGGTTCCCAGGTGTTAGCAAGATGCCTGTCAGAGAGGGTGGAGTGAGCTTTGCTTTCCTGGCGAATGAAGAATGTTGACTTCTTGTAAGCAGGGAAGTCTGTGTAGAAAAGGGGCCTCTGCCTGTCTCCTGCTGGTGGGTTGGAAGGAAATGAGAGGAGAACCTGGAAGGCAAGTTACTAACTAATCCCAGGAAGATACTCTGTTTTTTATGGCTCTAGAACGCTTCTCTTTAAGTCAGCCCTCTCTCTGCTGGGTTATTTACTTACTTGTTTGTTTGTTTGTTTGTTTAATTCATTTATGTGGTGCTTTGTCCTCCTATTGGCTCTGGGCGGACAATGCCCTGAATTGCTAAAATCTTGCCTTCTGTGTTCCCTTTCTTTCCTTTCTTACCTTTCATCTTTTGATTAAGGATTTTCATTATTGTGTTTTTTCTTCTTCTGTTAATGTGAGTGTTGGTCCTTAAACGTATTCTTGACTTTTCAAAGTTGAATGTTAATTGGTAATTAAACCTTTCAAAAGAATAATTCAGGGACCTTAGAAGACAGTAACTGTTTGCCTCCCTTCTGACATATATTATCACTTTCATCTATTTTAACCGTCTCTACATTTTAAATCACACATGAAATGATAATTGTTTTGTACAATCAATATTTATACATGGTTAGCTACATATTTATGATTTGCTTGATTTTTATTTTTTTCCCAATCTCAGAAAATTTTCATTCTACTCAGAGACACTCTGTGATTTCCTTTACTGTGGGCTGAGTTTTGTTTGTGGATACTATCTTGAATCAGTTACAGGATTTTAGGCTGGAATTTATTTTCTTTCAGTGCAGTGAAGAGTTCCCACTGTCTTCTGTTTTTTTGCTTTCACTGGGGCAGCTGAGCAGTAATTTGTCAATCTAATTGTTGCTCCTTCTGATAAGAAGGTAATCATTTCCACATCCCACATCCAACTGAAGGTTCCTGTTAGATTATTTTTTTTATTTCTTTAATATTGGGTCTGTTATTTTTGTTATCTTCATAACTCCTTGGATTTTTAAGAAGATTTTTAAAAATATATTTTACCTGGGTTTTTGTTACCTTCATTGGAAAGGTTCTTCTCAATTACCTGGTCTGCCATTACTGGAAGAGAATGTTAAAAATAGTGATATGACTTAGGAGAATTCTAAGAAACAGAGAATTCTGAATTTAGAATGACGTCTTAGAATTCTGAGGAATGCTAATTCTTTGGAAGGCAGCTTTGGTAGTTTGTAGTTATAATTGCTTTTCACCACATAGATCTCACTCTGTCCCTTTCAGTGACATGGTAGACCTTGCTTTCGGTAAGGAGGGGCCATTTTCAAAAACTATAGTAACCCATATTTGAATTCTATAAAGGTAACTCCTCTAGCCACACTATTAAAGGATAGTGTTACCTGAGATTGGTAGAGAAAAGGTCAAATTCTACATGTCTAGTTTTCATTCAATTTGCCAAAGAAAAACACTGATTCATTTTATTAAAAATGCTAGTTGAATATGCATACGTGCTTATATTTTTAGCATAGGGAAACTACACAAATTTTCAGGAAGGGAGTAAATCAATAAGGTAATTTCTCATTAAGGTAAAAAGTAACATCTATGAAAATAAATAGGACAACTCAGAAGAAAGAGATGCTTCATAAAATTCTAATTTCTGAGCTTATTATTTCAAATATACAGAATGTGCATATTTTTTGTAATTATCCCTAAATTCAGACTACGTGTTTACACAGCAAAGTAACTATTTTGGACTATTTATCTTAGCTTCTATTCTCTAATCTTTAAATTAAACATAGCCAACTTAACATTTCTCTGACCTTCTCTTAAACAAAATGATTTTTAGCAATTACTTTACTCACAGACTGAAGTAATTTCTGTTTTCTTATAAGCCTCTTAGGTAAGTTAATGTATCTATAAATGAATGCAGCACAACTGTAAACATTTATCCATTTATTAAATATGAATTGAGCACTTACCATGTGTCAGCTGTGTCAGATGCTAGAGAGTCACAGAGAACAGGATAAATGCAGGGATTGCGCATGTTATTTATTTGGAGCTGGAGGAAAGCAAACAGTAAATAATTTAATTGTGGCTTTACTTCTGCTTTTTGTCAGCAGGTGGCATTTGGCCATTTGCTCTTTCATTTAACAAATATTTATCGGACACCTGTATGTGCTGAGCAGTGGAGAAACTATGGGAAATGAAAGACAAGACTCCAACCCTCATAGAGTTTCTACTCCAATGGAGAAAAACACTGCTACCAAACCTCATGGAAATCAAATCCAGAAAAATGGCCAGTTTCATGGTGAAAGTGACATTTAGGCTGAGACCTGAAAGATGAGAGAATTGCCCAGGTAATGGAGGGGTGTGTGTGTGTGTGCTTGTGTGTGTGCGTGGCATTTGCACACATGGTAGAGGGAAGCAGATGGGGAGAGTTCCAAATGGAGGAAACTGCCTGTGATGAGCCCCTCTGAGTTAGTTAAAAATCAGCCACAAAAATTGCTGTCTTGAACACATGAGGATTGGAAATTTAGCCATTCCAGAGGAAAACCACACAGCACTTTTAAAGCACTCATGCAATAAACAGGCCTTTGGGCTGGTCCATCAGCAAGTCATCTGTCTCTGAGGGTCTCCAGCTTGCACCCCAACATCATGCTACGTTTGCTCTTCTTGTGAAAAATTAACAAACTTATGCCCCTCTCCCATGGCCTTTCTATGCTCTCAGCCCCTTCCTGCCCTGCCTGATCCTCCTGGTGGATGTCCTGAAACTGTTCCGATGGGCTCTCCTGTCTTGTAGTTACGAATAGCTGTTAAATGGAAATGAAGTTCTCATCAATGGGCTAGGTTTACCAAGATTAGCACAGTCCTCACTGTGGGATGTACCAGGTCTTTCAGTATGCCCATGGGCATTAGAAATCGCCAAACCAGAGACACAGTTGTCAATGTTTCCTAAACGTTTTGATTCCAAGGAAATCAAACATTTATCCCTGATAGCCCAGTAGAGTCCGGGAGCCTGAAAGTAATTATTAACAGCTTCTCATTTCACTTTCTTGATTCAGACAATATAGTGATTCTGACCATTGAACATCTTTGTGGAATGCTCCTTAAATGTCTCATTAAATGGTCCACATCTATTAGAAAGGGTTTCTTTTTCCTTCTCACGCTCCTTCCTAACTGTGAGGGAATCTGGACCTTCTCCAGACAATGCCTTTTTTTTTTTGCCCTGCATTGGGTGGGCTTCCCAATCACACACTCTGCCCATCCTTCCAGGAGAAAAAGCCAGAAAACCTGGCTGCTGGTTCAATGTGTTGATTGAGCTCCATGCCTTGATACTGCACTTACTGAATGCATTCTCCCATGGAGATACTGGCACATGTAATAACTAGGTGTATATAATATTGATACCCAATATCAGGTGCATCTTGCTTAAAGGCATTGCTTAGATGACTTCACCAATTGTAATAAATGCTGCTCCATGTAAATCCTAAATGCTAAATATCAAAATTTATAGGTAGAACATAGCACATTCATGAACTAGAGACCACTTCTCTATATATTTTAAATACATATGCTTCTTAATAAATTACTAAATTACAACATTTAATGTTTAAGTTCTTTGGTTAGTTCTTGCTTTTCTGAATACTTACTACTTGCAGAAAGTTCTACATTTTTTCCAGTGTCCTATTTTCTCTTCAGTGATTTTGGGCTAATTCTCCCTCTGATGCATCCTAAAATAATTTTCATTCCTCTTTAGTCTTCTGCTATTCATATTTATGGATAATGAGGCATGCATTACAAGTTATCTATTTTCCATGAACCATCTGCCTTTTCCAGAATGAGTAGCTTTGAATATTGACCAGAAGCTTTTAAATCAAAATGAAATAAGGTAAATATGATTGTTTCTATGGAAGGAGAGATTCTGCGTGTGGCTTCCTGCCTTTCACTGTGACCACAAATAAACTGTGACCACCGTTTTTGGGGTGAGACATGTTGGCCTGGCACCTAGGATGGGATTATAACTGTGGGCTGAGTCCCATCTCTGGAGTGCCTGAAGATAAAACACTGCCCCTAGCAGGTGTTAGCCAGCCACACATACCTTTTCCTTTTGCCCTGAGCATAGGAAGCACTCACTGGAGGCTGCCTGGCTGGGTACGTGAGTTTTATGGCATTTGATTCACCTCTATTCTTATATCTATTCCCAGTGGGGAAGGAGTGGAATCCCTGCTTGTACCACGCAAGAGAGAGGGGTTCACATAGACCATCTTCTTTCATCATTCCCTGCAGATTGAGAACCGCTGGCCATGGGGGACAAATGCCCACTAGTGAGGCTGACCTCGCTTTGTCTCTTCTCTACGTGAGTAAAGGTTGTTCCATCTGTGCCTGTGGAGACATATCTTTTTTGTTGACCCAACACCTGCATTTGAGTGGGATGACGTCTCTTTGCTATCCTCCATGTGGTGAGAATTTTCCCCCGGATGTGGTAACAGGGTCTCTTCCCTGACAGGACCATTTAATGCAATGGTTGTTCACTTAATGCACGCTTTTTACATGACACTGTTCTTAATGTCTAACATGATTTTATAATTCAATATTGCATAATAGGGAATGGAGCTTGTTGAATTAGACCAGACCACAAAGCCCTGACCAGAAGGATGCTGAGTGACCACCAGATTCTCCGTCAGCAGCTTTCCCTTCAGTCTACAGACCAGCAGGCTGATGGCAGCAGAGAAGAGAATGTGGGTGTCCAGACCCCCTTCTTCCTCCCCTGACTACAGCCTGCACAGGATGGAATGCCACCCCGTGTGCACAGTTTAAGAATCTTGAGCTGTGCAGTCTCTGACTGCCTGAGGCTAAGGGCTCGCCTGGGCTCAGGGGCTTCTACTGCAGGAAATAATGATGTGCCTCTGTGTTCCTGCCAGTTTCTCCAGACCCCAGTCAACCTGGCAAATCTCCAACCATGGCAGAATATTAGAAACACAACCGGATAATCTATTTTCCACACTAGAAACACATCGATGAAAACCTGGCAGTGCTTGGGGTCTCCCTCAGCTGCTACCACTTTGTATTTTCTGAAAGTTTGAAGTGTGGGGATGCTGATTTCCAGGGGACATCTCATTAATCTGACCAGCACCAATGGTTGATTTGGTGGAAACAGAGTAGCTGATGGACAAATGTTCTCAGACATGCAGGAGCGACTCAAAACAAGACAGAATGAGAGTTGTTTGAGCAAACGATCAGGATTTGGGAGAGTACTGGGCCCTAAATTCATCTGAATTTGCTGTAACAAGCCTGTCACTCAGAGAATTGTTAACTAATGGTCTTTAATTTTTTTTCATTTTGAACCATTGTCCTCTCCAGGTTTTCATTTTTCTTACCAGCATTTTCTCATTAATGTATAGCTGATAAGATGGAATTTTTAAAACAAAATTATAAGGCCAATGAAATTCACTTCCATGATAAAACAGCACCTCTGAAATTCTCATTTTGGAGGCTGTCAACCAAGAAGGTGACCTTCCTGAACTGTCTCCCACCTCAAAGCCTGAGTCAGAAAGCTTCCCTGTGCCCCCCCTTGGAGGACGGTGTGCTCCTGCCCATGTAAGTCCCATTTTGGGGGATCAAAGCTTTCTCAGTGTCAAGCACACTTTCAGGGGAGATCACAGACCACCTAGATGAAACGGATGAAGGCTGCAGAATGGCAGTCTACATTTCCCACTGTGAGCCTGCTGACCAGGTGGGTGGGTAGACAGAATAAGAATATTCTTCCTTGATGGATAGAAGGTGAGGCCGCACAGTGGTATTCATTTGTAAGGAAAGGCTCACGGTTTGTTCTGATTAGTCTGACACTCACTGTAGCTTATTCCTTAGACATTAGCCTCCTCACTCGTCTGAGTTCTATGTTTCAACACCTTGGATTGTCACTCTGGGGATCCCACTATGGTTCTCCAGAGGGAGAATGTGCTGGAATCTTTCTCTTTGGCCCTGCCATGCTCCTCCGTTCTCCAGCACATCGATTTTCCTTGGTTACACTTTGGGTGCCCTCACAGAGCTGCAGCCATGCCAATCAGACAGCCCCATGCCTCTGCCCAGTGTGCTTGGTGTACTGTGTACAGGTGCCCAGGCCAGTCTGATCAGAGTCTTGCTGGGGTTTGTCCAGTCCAATATAGGCAGAAAAGGGACTTGGTGTGTGCATCATCCTCAGCTGAGGATGCTGGTGAACGCTGTCCCTTTAGAAGAGAATGCAGCCAAGAGGCTCCATAGACACAAGCAGAGTGTCCTGGTAGGTTTGGGCCCTATTTTTAAAAGGGAAATCTGCTCCATGAGAATGAGTACCACCTTCAAATTCTCTACAAACAAAATTCCCTTTAGCTTCACTACTCTTGGCCTTGGTAATTAGGTCTTGAGCAAATTGGGTTTCATTCCGGAATTGATTTATTGTTCTCTCTCTCTCTCTCTCTCTCTCTCTCTCTCTCTCTCTCTCTCTCCACACACACACACACACACACACACACACACACACAATCTGAAGGCCATCATTCTTCATGTGTTGAATAAATTATTTATTGTACAGCTACAGTTTACTGGGCACTGCACTTGGCCCTGGGGATCCTGTATTGAGGGAAATACTCAGTATTCATGCCTTTATAGTGAATGTAGTCCACTGACACACTTTAACCACACAACCAAATCACATCTAATCCAACAGCAAATTGTGTTTAGTACTATGAAGGAAATGTTTAGGCTTATGATCCATTTACCTTAGAATAATGAGGTCAGAAAGTCAAAATACTCATGAATATGGGTCCTAAACAGTGCTTTTTAAACTGGAATGAAAACATCTGCTGTAATGACTTTGGGTCATGTTATCTTTACTTCCATCAAGTCCAATGTAATTTAACACACTGGTTGTTCTTTGTGTGAGCCAGAATTAAAGTTCAATGGAACTGACATCTACATGTTAAGATTTTATGGATGTTTAAATTACACTAATATTCAGGGAGAAAATGCTTCGTTAAAAATCTGAAGTCAGGCAAAATTCTAAAACACATCTGTAGTAAACACATTCCTGTATAAGTAGTTTGCTATATTTGTTTCAATAGTATACATTTGCCTCATTTTTCAGATAGGAAAATCCACAATGCCTATCAATTGCTTCTCATATATATAATGTTGGGACAAAAGATGTGACTCACAGGTATACAAATTATATTATTTATATACTATTACTGCTTGCTGTTATTAATTAATTTTAAGCTGAAAGTGATTCTCTTTTCTTGAACTTATCTTGAATATGCAAACTTGATTTATAAAGCTAAATATCATGTATATCATGTAATTCACCTGTTCAGTAATTTAATTGACTTCAATATATTTGAGTATCTACAGTGTATTTATTAAGTTTATTTACTCAATATTTACTGAGCATCTACGCTTTTCTTGTGCTGATGTTACAATCCAGAAAGAAACAGATGAGTTTCCTGTTTTGAATGAAATGACACCAGAGATCAAGCAGTGATACATGAGATGAGTGTCACAAATGAGTGTGATTTCCTATCAAAGCAAATCATAAGTGGACATCATGAGACAAGGAGGCCTGTGAGGGCCTCTTAGATAACAAACAGCTTAAGGAAAAACATGACTGATGAGTAGAAGGCAGCTCGCTGAAGATTTGGGAAAACACGCTTCATTAGCTGAATGATTCTTTGCTTAAGGCCCAGGGTTAGGGTTAGGGTTAGGGTTAGGGTGAAAGTCTTTTAGAATGTCCTGAACACAGAGAGCAAAGTAAAGAGTTACAAGATGTGATGTTGAGGAGGTGGAGGAGCCTTCGTGTTGCAGCCATGTTAAGGTCACTAAATTTATCCTAAGACAAAATGGAAGGGATTTAGGGGAGTGAGTTACAAGATGAAATCAGCATTTGGAAAATTGCTCCTTGGCTGCAGGATGTCTCCACTGCAGCAATGACTACCAGCCCAGTTTCCAATCCTATTGAGACTGAAGGGCACGATCAAGGTCAGGTGGCTAGAGTGATAGCTCATGGGAAACATAAGGGAGTCGTGAACTAGACAGAGGCCATGAAGACTGGGAAAAGTGCTTGGCTTCAAGAGAAATTAACTAAAGAGCGCCAAGAGTGCCTGTAACTTGAGAGAATAAAAGGTGGCTTTGGATCTGAGTGGGTGGCAGTGTCATTTACTGAGATTTTAACCTTTGCAGAAGAAAACAAAAAGTTTCATTGGGAAATTTAAGTTTTGAATTTTGGGAGGGGGGTGTTGAGGTGTCTGCAAGGGATCTAAGTAGAGAGGGCAGTGGGCAATTATTAGAAAACTCTTGAGCTTAGAAGAGAGGATTAGAGTCTGAAACATGTCCATTGGATTCATGCCTTTTATTTAGGTTTTTCTCGGACTACACAAGTCCATGCCATCTGACCCTACCTTGTGTAAGTCTCTGTTATCACCTTTGCCAAGGCAATCACTGAGTTTTGTTCAGCCTGGCACCTCATTCCCATCTCCTTCCCTGTATACCCTTTCGTACTATGCACCCTCTCATGCTACAACATGTAAAGGACAGTAGATCATGTCCATACTTCCTCTTTGTCCTGCAAGGTGATCTACCCCTCCTGCTTCTCTAGTTGACTTGCCTGAGCCAAAGGTTGTTCATTGGTTTTAGTGCCTCCAATGGAAGAGGTAGAAATAAAAATATTTCACTTTCTTAATTCTTAGAATTAGTAGGGATGTCCAAACACCTGGATAGTAGGGCAAAGTGAGCATGGGCTCTGGAATGAAAAGGCATGGGTTGCAATGCTAGCTGTGTTGAATATTTGATGCATGGCTTTGAATAGTTGATATGGATTCTTGAAGCCTCAGTGTTGTCATCTAAAAATTCAGGCAACAGTTGTGGGCAAACCATAAGACAACTTGGCTCCTAGCATTATGCTTGCCACCTGGTAAGAACTAATAAAGTTAATCATTAAATTAAATGCAATGACCTTTGAAAAAATGATTTTTCTATATTTTGTTCTATAAAATGTATGTGTGAGTATTTGGTAGCTTGAAGGACGTAAAATAGACTTATATGCAAGGATTTAGGAATCAGACACATTTGGATCTAAATATTAGCTCTGCCTTACCTGGATGAATTGCTTAATCTTTTGAAGATTTAGTTCTTTTGCCTGAAAAATGGTGATACACATATATAACCATAGGCTTTTTACTTTGAAATAATTTTAGACTTAAAGAAGAGTTACAAAGGGAGTACAGGGAATTTCTCTGTTAATATTAACCTATGACATAACCATGTATATTTATCAAAACTAAGAAATTAACATTGGCAAACTACCATTAACTAATCTCCATACATCATATAAATTTAATCAGTTTTTCCAATAATACCCTCTTTGTGTTCTTGTACTAAGGTAATGCTGACCCCATAAAATGAGCTGGGAAGTGATTTCTTTCTTTCTCTTGTATTTCCTGGAATGGGTAGTGTAGGATTGCTATTATTTCTCCTGAAATGGCTATTATGTCCTGGACATTTCTTTGTGGAAGATTTTTAAGTACGAATTCAATTTCTTTGATAGAAATAGGGCAATTCAAGTTATGTATTTCTTCTTAAGTGAGTATTGTAGTTTGTGCCTTTCAATGAATTTGCCCATTTATTTTTAGTCAGACTTATAAGCTTAAGATTGTAGCATTCACTTATTATCTTTTTAAAATTTATTTTTTCTTTAGAGAGGCTGTATGTTTACAGAAAAGTCACGCAGAAAAAGAGTTCCCATATACCACACTGCACACTCCCAGTTTTCCTTATTATTAACACTTTGTATTATAGTAGTAACTTTGTTAAAATTGATGAAACTATTATAACCGTACAACAAACTATAGCCTATAGTTATGTTAGGATTCACTGTTTGTGTTGTAGAGTCCTATGGCTTCCTTAAAAAGTTTATTCTAGTAACATATATACAACCTAAAATTTCTCCTTTGAACGACCTTCAAACATGTAATTCAGTAGAGTTAATTGCATTCACAATGTTGTACTACCATCACCATTATGCATTACCAATTTTTTTGCATCACCCAAAACAGAAACTGCGTACTAATTAAGCATTAATTCCTCATTTGCTACCACCACTCCAGCCCCTGGTAAACTTATTCTAGTATCTGAGTCTATGAATTTGCTTATTCTAATTATTTCATATAAGTACGATCATACAATTTATGTCTTCTGTGTCTGGCTTATTTCACTCAATAAGATGTCTTCAAGGTTCATCCATATTGTCATATGTATCAGAAGTTCATTCCTTTTTATGGCTGAATAACATCATATTGCATGTATATACCATATTATCTGATTCATTCATCAGTTGATGGACACCTGGGTTGCTTCCATCTTTTGACAATTGAGAACAACTATGAAGATCGTTATGCAATAGTAGCCATTCTAGCGTTATGCTATCTGATTGTAGTATTGACTTGTATTTCCCTAATGGCTAATGATGTTAAGCATCTTTTCATATGCTTTTTGGCCATTTATGTATGTTTTTTTGGAGAAATATCCATTCAAGTCTTTTGCCCATTTTTAAATTGGGTTACTCATCTTTTTGTTGTTGAGTTGTAGGATTATTTATACATTTTGGATATTAAATCCTTAAAATACATGTGGATTCCAAATATTTTCTGCCATTTTGTAGATTGTCATTTTACTTTCATCTTATATAAAGTCCTTTGGTACACAAACATTTTTAATTTTGATGAAGTCAAATTTATCAAAATTTTCTTAGGTTGTTTATGCTTTCTGTGTAAAGTCTAAGAAAACATTGCTTAATGCAATTTCTGAAAGATGCTTCCCTGTGTTTTCTTGTCGGGGTCTCATGGTTTTCATTCTTATTATTTAGGTCTTCAATACACTTTGAGTTCATTTTTGTACATGGTGTGAGACAGGGGTCCACTTACATTCTTTTGCATATGGATATCTTGTTTTCCCAATACTGTTTGTTGAAAAGAATATCCTTTCCCCATTGACTGGACTTGGGACACTTGTCAAATATCAATTGGCCATAGATATGAGAGTTTATTTCTGAACTCCCAATTCTGTCCCACTGGTCTACAGGTCTGAACTTGTGCAAGTATCCTGCTGTTTTGATTACTGTGGCTTTGTAAAAGATTTAGGACTGGGAGAGTGAGTTTTCCAACTTCATTCTTCTATTTCAAGATGGCTTTGTATATTTGGGGCACTTATCTTTCCATATATACTCGATGATTAGCTTTCCACTTCTACAAAGAAGGTTGTTAGGATTTTGATTGGACTGCACTGAATTTGTAAATCACTTCAGGTAGAATTGACATCTTAACAATATTGTATTCTTGAGGACTCTGTAAGAAAACAGAATCAACAGGAGATATCTGTAAATAGTATGAGACTTTATAAAAGTGTCTAATGCAACCATGGGGATGCACAAGTCCAAATTCTGTAGGGCAGGCTGCAAGCTGGCACTCCAATGTAGGTCTTTGATGAATTCCCCAGGAGAGTCTGGTTGACTAAAGTAGAGATGAAGGTTATCTCTTCTGACTGCTAAAGTTATCACCTCTCCCTTAAAAGCCTTCAACTTATTAAACAGCTCTCATTGCAGAAGACACTCCCTTTAGCTGACTGCAGATGTAACTAGCCATAGATGCAAATAACATACTGATGATTTAAACCACAAAATATCCTAGCAGCAACAGATAGACCAGTGCTTGTTTGACCACTCACCTGGGCACCATCACCTGGCCAAGTTGACACATGAACCTAATCATTACAGCCCTTGTCAATGTGGCAGCTATACACATCACTTTAAACCATACTTCATCTTTAAGTAAAACACAATAATAGACATATTTTTCAGCTGTCCTATGTACACCTGTAAATGCACTAAATCTCTCCAGAATAGGGTGTAAGTCCTTGGGTAACATTAACTCTTAAACTTGTTATCCTTTAACTTAAATACTATAACATGAACAATACAACTTATGCCATATGACAAAAGGATAGGATATAGAAGAAAACAAAGATACTTTCTTTATGTACAAATACAAACATACTCATAACAAAACAAGGAAGAAATATTCATACTGTTACAGTCCTCATTTCTGTAATTGGTCACATGTTCATAGTTCAAATTATCACTACCTTCTTCCACTACCCATTTCAAGTTCCATTTACCTTCAGCAAGCACCTCAGCTGGACATGGTTCTTTTCCTGGTGGGGTGACCCAAACCTTCATTCCTGAAGTTTCTTGGTCATAGGTAGAACTGTCTGGATTGGGTTGTTGCAGTTTTCCATGGACTTAAATTACAGAGCATGGTACTACCAAGAAATGCCCTAGGGGATCTCCTGCATTCCAGAAAAATTCTTCTTTTCCTCCATTGTGTAGTTGCAGTTCTATTTATCCCTGATAGTCAGGATCAATAACCCCAGCCAGTACTGGAACACCCTTCCTTGCCTCTTTATGCAGAGGCATGAGAAGCACAAAGTGGCCAGGTGGCAGTATTAACTTACAGGTAAATTGAATTATTGTTGTCTCTCCTGTAGGAAGCACTCCTCCTTTTGGAACTAAGACCTGTAGACCAGCAGAGCTTAAGGTTGCAGGGACAGGAAACAAAATTTTTTTCTAGTAGATTAGGGATGATAGTGAATGGTGCCACTCTCATTTCCACTTCTTGATTCCTGGACCCATGAATCCTGGCTATGGGAGAAACAGCACCATAGAGTGGATGCTGATTCAGAGAATACACAGCCTCCTGGAGAACACTGCTCCCAGCCCTGCAAGGTATTGCCATCAGTTGGCCCCATAATCAAGTCTTCAAAAGATCATTCCACTGATCTACCAAGCCAACTGCCTCTGGTAAAAGAATTCCAAGACCATGTGGCCATTCCTGCATTTCATTTATGTGAAGTGGGTTCCTTGATCAGAAGCAATGCTGTGTGGAATACCATGATGGTGGATAAGGCATTCTGTAACTCCACAGATCGTAGTTTTGGCAGAAGCACTGTGTGCTGGGAAGGCAAACCCATATCCAGAGTATGTGTCTATTCCAGTTAGAACAAATCACTGCCTCTTCTGTGATGGAAGTGATCCAATGTAATCAACCTATCAAAAGGTAGCAGGCTGATCACCTCAGGGAATGGTGCCATATTGGGGACTGAGTGTGGGTCTCTGCTGCTGGCAGATTGGGCACTCAGCAGTGGCTGTGGCCAGGTCAGGCTTGGTAAGTGGAAGTCCTTGTTGCTGAGCCCAGGCATAACCTCCATCCCTACCACCATGGCCACTTTTTTCATGAGCCCTTTGGGCAGTGACAGGAGTGACAGGGGAAAGAGGCTGACAGGTATCTAGAGATCCATTCATCTTACCCACTTAATTATTAAAATCTTCCTCTACTGAGGGCACACTATGGTGAGCATTCACATAGGACACAAATATCTTCATGTTTTTTGTCCACTCATAAAGGTCTATACCTCTTCCCCAGATCTCTTTGTCACCAATTTTCCAATGATGTTCCTTCGAAGTCTCTGACCATGAAGCCAAACCATTAGCAACAGCTCATGAATCAGTATACAAATGCATCTCCAGCCAGTTCTCCTTCCAAGCAGAATGAACAACCAGGTGCACTGCTTGAAATTCCACCCACTGGGATGATTTTTGCTCATCACTGCCCTTTAGGGACATCTCAAAAAGAGGATGCAATGCTGCAGCTGTCTACTTTTTGTTAGTGGCTGCACATTGTACAAAATCACCTATAAACCCTGCCTGTGTTTTCTCTTCCTCAGTCAACTAACTATAAGAAATGCCTAAGAGGACAAGCTCTAGGCTGAGAAAGAGAAGGCAATGTGGCAAAGTGGATGCCATGGGCATTTGGCCCTTTTCATCATTTAACTTACTTGTGCATTTGAGACCTGCTTGAGCCCTATCTTGTATATACCATTTCCATTTTATGATGGAGTGAGACTGTGCACATCCAACTTTATGGGTTAGTGGGTCAGGCCATGCCCAGCTCATGATAGGCAACTCAGGTCTCATGGTGATTTGGTGGCCCATGGTTAAGTGTTTGGTCTCTACTAAGGCCCAGTAGCTGGCTAAAAGCTGTTTCTCAAGAGTAGTTATCTGCAGAGGATAGCAAGGCTTTACTCCAAAAATCCTAAGGGCCTGTATAGTGATTCTCCTATAGGGACATGCCAAAGGCTCTAGACATCATTTTTGTTTGCCACTGACACTTCCAACACAATTGGATCTGCTGGATCATATGGCCCAAGTGGCAGAGCAGCTTGCACAGTAGCCTGGGCCTGTCACAGAACCTCCTCTTGTTCTGGTTGCCACTCAAAACTAGCAGGTTTTCTGGTCACTTGGCAAATGGACAAATGAGGTATATTTTGTCTCCAAAATCCAAAGAGGCCAACTAGGCATTGTGCCTCTTTTTTGGTCATAAGAGGGGCCAGATGCAACAGTTTATCCCTCACCTTAGAAGGGATATCTCAACATGCCCCACACCACTGAACACCTAGACATTTCACCGAGGTTAAAGTCCCCTCTATTTTTGTTGGATTTATCTCTGATCCTCGGGCATGGAAATGCCTTACCAATAAGTCTACAGTAGCTGCTACTTCTTGCTCCCTCAGTCCAATTAACATGATGTCATCAATTTAATGGACCAATGTGATATCTTGGAGGGAGAAATAATCAAGATCCTGCGGACAATATTATGTCATAGGGCTGGAGAGTTGATATACCCCTGAGAGAGGACAGTTAGGGTATACTGCTGACCTTGCCAGCTGAAAGCAAACTATTTCTGGTGGTCCTTGCTAACAGCTATTGAGAAAAAATTGCCAGATCAATAGCTGCATACCAGATGCCAGGGGATGTGTTGATTTGCTCAAACAATGATACCACATCTGGGACAGCATCTGCAATTGGACTCACCATCTGATTAAGTTTATAATAATCTACTGTCATCCTCCATTACCCATCTGTTTTCTGCACAGCCCAAATAGGAGATTGGTGCAAAGAGAAGGCAATGTAGCAACGTGGTGCAAATCATGACCCCTGCATCTTTCAAGTCCTTAAGAGTGCTACTAATCTCTGCATTCTGACCAGGAATCCAGTATTGCTTCTGATTTATTATTTTGCTAGGCAGGGGCAGTTCTAGTGGCTTCCACTTGGCCTTTCCTACCATAATAGCCGTCAGTCCACGAGTCAGGGAATCAATGTGGGGATTCTGCTAGTTGATGAGTTTATCTATTCCAATTATGCATTCTGGAATTAGGAAAATTACCACAGAATGGGTCCAGGGACCCTCTGGACCCACTGTGAGATGGACCTGAGTGAAAACTCTATTGACCACCTGGCCTCCATAAGCCCCTATTCTGACAGATGGACCAGAGTGACATTTTTGGGTGTCCTGGAATTAATGTCACTTCTGAGCCAGTGTCTAATAATTCCTGAAATTTCTGATCCTTTCCTTTTCCACAATGCACATTTACCCTGGTAAAAGGTTGTAGGTCCCCCTGGGGAAGGCTGAGAGGAAGATTAACAGTATAAATTTTTGGCAGTGTAACAGGGTCCTTCCCCAAGGGGACCTGGCCTTCCCCTCATTCATGGGTCTCTGGATCTGTAAACTGTCTCAAGTCTGGAAATTGTTTGAGGGGCCATGACTCTGTTTTTGTAATTCAAGTTAGACTTTTGTTTACTTAACTTAGTATTCTTCTGTTTATAAAGGTCTGTTCCAGTTTGCTAATGCTGCCATTATGCAAAATACCAGAAATGGATTGGCTTTTATAAAGGGGATTTATTACATTATAAATTTATAGTTTTGAGGCCATAAAAGTTCCAAACTAAGGCTTCAACAAGATTATACCTTCATTGAAGAATAGCCAATGGAGTCCAGGACAACTCTGTCAGCTGGGAAGGCACATGACTGGCATCTGCTTTTCCTTTGCTCCTAGGTTGCATTTCAAAATGGCTTTCTCCAAAATGTCTCTGGGTCTCTCTTAGCTTCTTCAGCTCCTGCACATCCAAGCATTGGGGTCCTCTCTCAGCTTCTCTGGAGTGAATTCTGGTTTAGCATCTCCCAACATCTCCAGGCATCTCTAAATGTCAGTGTCAGTGTCAGCTCTTAGCTTCTCTCCAAAATATTCCTCTCAGTTGCTCTGAGCTCCTTCTGTTTGTGAGCTCTCTTATAGCACTCCATTGATTAAATCAAGACCCACCATGAATGAATGGTTTCCATATCTCCATGGAAATAATTTAATCAAACATTTCACCTACAGTTGATTGAGTTACATCTCCATGGAAACACTCAATCAAAAGATTCCAACCTAATGAATACTAGTATATCTGCTCCCACAAGATTTTGTTACAGAATATGGCTTTTCTGGGGACATAATATATCCAAACTTGCACCAGATAAAACAGGAATTTATTAGACTGTCCACCTTTTTTACTTTTAGGTATCCCATGATCTAGCCAATGCTGTAAGTCTCTGAGAGTCAGATTATTTTGACTGCTTCTTTGAGTCTGCTGTCCATTATGGTAGCTACACCCACCTTGTCTTTGGTGATTAAGTGCTGTCACATGGCTTCTGCCAACTTGGGATCTGATCATCCCCATTGTGTTTAAGGATTCCAGCTCAGTGAGAGCAGTTCCCACAGTAATTCCTCACTTACAAAGAAAGATGACCACAGAGTTCTTCAGGGATGATGCAGCTAGACTCACAAATTTATTTTGTGAGGTGTGTCCTCTGGACATTCCTGGGCTGTGTGAGCAGGTCTTCCATGATAAATCCACTCTATCATTACAATCTCTCTAAATATTTGGATCCCTTCATCTACATTATACCAGGGCAGTTATGGCATTTCAACTTCAGGTAATGTCAGTCACCTTTTGATCCATATTTCAGCCAACCACCCAAACAAACTGTTAATGCCTTTTCTAACTCCTCAGGCTACAAAATTCAATCAAGAATCTTTGCTTAGTGGGCCCATATCAATAAATTAAGCCTGATCCAGCTTTATGTTCCTTCCACCATTATCCCACACCCTTAATATCCATTCCCACACATATTACCCTGATTTTTATTTATATAAATAGGAAGACTCACGCAGTTCTTTTGGAGTATAACATACCTCCACATGGGTCACTCTTTACACTTCACCTTTCAGGGACTGTTGGAACTTTAGTCTAGTTATAGTCTTGGAAAAAAGAGGGGTAATGAGGGTGGGTCAGGAAAATAATTAGAAGTGCCCTTCAAGCCAATTACCTTAGGGCATTCCCTTGCAATTTCATCTGGTGAAACAGGATTAATCTCTTCAGACAGAGGAATGAGGAATGTTTCCCAAGAGGAGGTGCTTTCGTGTTTAGCAGGCACTGAAGTGTTAATCTCTTCAGGTGGAGATTGGATGGCAGGCTCCTCAGGGCAGACTGGAGGTCAGGAAGCTGTCTTTGCAAGGCAAGCTGGAGTTTGGGTGGGTAGTTCCTCAGGGAAGGCTGGAGGTTGGGTGGCTATTTCCCTATGGTAGACAATTACAGGTTTATCTAGCAAGGATCAGCAGAATCTAGGGCTTCAATAACCCCACTGCCATCATTGTCAACACATATGTCCTCATCTCAATTTTCAGGATCCCATTCCTTTCCAATCAATGCCCTCACTTTAATAGCAGACACCTTGAGAGGTTGAGATTTTAGTTATGCTGTAAATCTGATATTCACACAATGAAATTCTGTGTCTGATTTTCAGAGATCTCAAGTCTGTGGCAATAGTCAATAATATTTTCTTTCAGGGCACATATAGAAACTTTCATATTTTTCATATGGTGCTTAAGCATCAAATTTGAAGCCTTCAGGTTACCCCTTTCTTTTATAACTGTATCAAGCATATCTAGAAACAACCAGTAAAATTCTTTATACCTTTTAACTTCACAAAACTGTGTTAAGGTTTCCAAAACATTGTCAACCAGAGCCTTGCCTCATATAAGTGTGCAATTAGCAGAATAAAATGGTGATATTTTGTGTATCTCTATTGCCAACCCATGCTATGGACTATCAGTACTATCTTGACTATTGTAAATAGAGTCATTAGTGCCTTTGAATCTAATCAGAGTAGAAAACCATTTGCAAAAAACCATTTTTAAGGGGGCATAAGCAATAATAGAGGAAATAATCAATGAAAATTCCCCACCTCTTATGAAAGACATGAAATTACAGAACCAAGAAGCGCAGTGTAACCCAAATGGAATAGATATGAATAGACCTATGCCAAGACACTTAATCAGATTATCAAATGTCAAACACAGAGAGAGAATCTTCAAAGCAGCAAGAGAAAAGCAATCCATCACATAAAAAGAAAGCTTAATAAGACTATGTGTGTATTTCTCAGTAGAAACCATGGAGGCAAGAAGGAAGTGGGGTGATATATTTAAGATACTAAAAGGGAAAAGCTGCCAACCAAGAATCCTATATACAGCAAAACTGTCATTCAAATATGAAGGAGAGTTTTAAATATTCTCTGACAGATGGACAATGACAGAGTTTGTGAACAAGATACCTGCACTACAGGAAACACTAAAGGAAGCACAGCAGACAGAAAGGAAAAGACAGGAGTGAGAGGTTTGGAATACAATTCTGGGAGATAGTAGCACAGCAATGTAATACACTGAACAAAGATGACTGTGAGTATGTTTGAAAGAGGAAGGTTGAGAGCATGTAGGACACCAGCAAGAAAGAGGAAAGATCAAGACTGGGACTGTATAACTCAGTGAAAGCTTGAGTGCTCAACAATTGTGATAAAATGTAGAAATATGTTTTTACATGAGGGAGAACAAAAGAATGTCAACCTTGCAAGATGTTAAAAATAGGGTGATATTGAGGAAAATACATAATCAATGCAAATTAGAGACTATGGTTAACAGAAACATTGTATTATGCTTCCTTTAATGTGACAAAGACAATATAGCAAACCTAAATGCCTATTAGAGGAGGATATAAGGGAGGGTACAGAACTCTTGGCATTGGTGATGTTGTGTGACTCTTTTATTCTACTTTAGGTTAACTCTATCTTTCCTTTTGTTGCTTTTTAGCTGTCATTTTTTTTCTTTTTCTTTTTCTTTTGTCTCTCTACCTTCTTTGACTCTTACTCCTTCTCTGTGGAAGAAATGGAGATGTCCTTATATACATAGTGCTGATGGTGGTGAATATATAAATATATGACTATACAGGAAACCATCAATTGTTTACTTAGGATGGAAAGTATGATGGGTGAACAAAACTGTCTTTTAAAAAAAATGGATTGATGTAGAAACCTTGAGAGCACTACATTGTGTGAAATAAGTCAGACACATAAGAACAAATATTGCAGGGTCTCACTGATATGAACTAATTATAATATGTAAACTCATAGACATGAAATATAAGTTACCAAGATACTGAATGAGGTTAAAGAATGGGGAGTGGTTGCTCATTATGAGCAGAATGTTCAACTACGTTGAACTTAAGTGTTTGGAAATGGACAGAGGAGATGGTAGCACGTTATTGTGAGAATAACTAAAAGTTCTGAATGGTATGTGAATGTCGTAGAAAGGGGAAGCTTAGAGTCACATATGTCACCAGAAGGAAAGGTGGAGGTTAAAAGATGGAAATGTATAAAACAGTGAATCTTGTGGTGGACAATGTCCATAATTAACTACACAAATATTAGAAATCTCTTTCATGAACTAGAACAAATGCATGACACTATAAATAGAAGCTAATAACAGGGGTGTATAGGGGAAATATATATCTATTGCAAACTATGTACTACAATTAGTAGTATTTTAACATTCTTTCATCAATATTAACAAATGTACTATACCAATACTATAAGTCAATAATGGAGGGGGGTTGGTTAGGGATATGGGAGGATTTGAGTTTTCTTTTTTTTTGTCTTTATTTCTTTTCTAGAGTAATGAGAATGTTCTAAAAATTGAAAAACAAAAATTGTGGTGATGGATGCACAGCTGTATGATGGTACCATGGGCAATTGTGCACTTTAGATCTTTGGATAATTGTATGGTATGTGAACAATCTCGATAAAATTAAATTAAAAAAAGAAAACATTTTTAAGATTCTGTTTCTCAGGGACCACTCCTGGTACCAAAGCTGTGTAAGTCAGGATTCTCTAGGGAAACAGAATCAACAGGAGATATCTATAAATATTATGAGATTTTATAAAAGTGCCTCATGCAGCTGTGGTGATGCATGAGTCCAAATTCCCTAGGGCAGACTGCAAGCTGGCATCCCAGTGAAGGTCTGCAATGAATTCCCCAGGAGAGTCTGGCTGGCTGAAGTAGAGATGAAGGTTCCGTCTTCTGAGATTGAAGTTGACACTTCTCCCTTAAAAGCCTTCAACTGATTAGATTAAATGACTCTTATTGCAGAAGACACTCCCCTTAGCCAACTGCAGATATAATCAGTGATGGATGCAATCAATCAACTGGTGATTTAAGTGCATGAAAAATTCTCACAACAGAGAAGCCAGTGCTTGCTAGACCAGACAACTGGGCACCATTACCTGGTCAAGTTGACATATGAACTAACTATCACAAATATTTAATCTTCCAATCCATGAACATATAATATTTTTCCATTTATTTAGGTCTTCTTTGATTTTTTTTTAGCAATGCTTGGTAGTTTTCTGTGTACAAGTCCTTTACTTTTAGATTTATTCCTAAATATTTGCTTTAGTTGCTATTATAAATGGATTTTTTTTCTTGATTTTTTCATTTCATTTTTCCTTACAAGTGTATAGGAGCAGTACTGAAATTTTGTTATTGATCTTGTACCCTGCACTTCTTATATTGTTCATTCATTGTTTCCTGATATCCTTAATTCTTTTTGTATTTTCCTTCATCTTCTTCAGCAAATTAAAGATCTTTTATTTAAAGTCTTCATTTGCTATGTGCACAGCCTGGGTTTTTTTGTTGATGCTTTCTTTATTTTTATGTGCCTCCATTTCTTGTTTCTTTGTCTTTTAACATTTCTTTTCACACTGTTCATTTTAATATTTTAAAATGTTAACTGTGATTTATTCCCTGATATGTCTGTTTCTTGATTTTGTATCCAGCTAGTGATACGAAAGAAATTTTCTTGATATTTATGAACTAACAACACCAAGTCAACCTAAGTAGAAAACACCTTTCACAGTCTTTGCAAATTGACCTTGCATTGGCTGGTGCTCTCCTTCAGAATTCAGCCTTCCTATCAAGAAGGTCAGCCCAAGGCAAATGAAAAGTGCAGGGTCCTCCATTTCTTTTCTGGGTTGTTTATTATCCTGGGCTTATGCTTTCTAGTGGCCTTAGTAGTTCCTCTGTGTACAGCAATTTGAATTCCCCTTCTTCCTGGGGATCAGACCTTTTCCCTCCTCCAGTTATCCCTCCCCCAGTTGTTCCTTAAAGCAGTAAGATTTTGCCACAGGTCACCTGATTCAATTGTCTCTTAGTCTGCTTTCACTGTCTCAAGCTGCATTTGCCTGGAGGGCAAATTCTGGATAGTGGGGGCAGACAGAAGAGGAATTTCTCGTTAGACTTTCACAGCTCAAACAAGGTGAAGGATCCACAAAGAGTGCTGCTAGCTCCAAATTGCACTGGAAAGAGGATGAGGGAGGAGTCAAGAAGGGTGCCAGGATCTTCTTCCCAATGTTCCCCAAAACTGTGCTTTCTTGTCTTGGCACCTGCCCAACAAATGCAGTCCTTCAAATGTCCTCCACTGCTCTGAGGAGGTGTACCATCTTTAAGTCCTTCTGCTGCCTTTGTCTGGGGCAGATTTGACCAATGGCTGCCCTCAGAGCTGGGCCCCCAGTGATCTGAAGTGGCTAATCAAAGGCAGTGATCAGTGCACAGAACTCAGAATGTGTACCCTGGATCTTGGGGACCTGGGTCTTTGTGTCCGACTCTAGTACCATCAAGCTGTGCCAGGACCTTACTGTTCCTTCCATGAGTTTGGGGGATGGGTGGCAGTTGCTGCTACTCAGAGAGTGGACATAACTAGTGCTTGACTGAAATTCATCAGCCTCTTTCTCCCACACTTCCCTGGATGTTGCACAGTGTTCTACCAGATTCTAGAGTTTCAAAATAGTTGATCAAGACAGTTTCTACCTGTTTAATACTTGTTCTGGTAGAGGGACTGATTTCTGGAGCTTGCTTAATCACCATGTTCCCACAATTCTCTGCATTTTATCTTTTGTTGCATTTTAAATATTTTATGTGTTAACTCTGGGATTTAGACCCAGAGCTTCTGTTCCTTAACTTTGTATTCAGCTAGTTATATGACAGAGATTTCCTTGGGGGCCAGGTGGTAAAAACAACAACAAAAAACAATGCCAAAGAAATAAAACAAAACACCTTTCATGGTCTTTGCTTGCTAAATGGCTCTCCATTCATTGATGCTCTCCTTCAGTGTTTAGCCCCCCTATCAAGAAGATCAGCCCAAGGCAAAAGTGAAGTACAGGACCCTTTCCATCTTTCCTGAGCCTGTATCTTGTTCTGGTCATGTGCACATTCCTGGCCTCAGGAATCCCCAGTTTTACAGGAATCTGATAGTCTTCTCCACTCCTTGTGATCTAGAATCCCCGCTTCTGCCTGCTCAGTAGTAAAGCCAGTAATCTTTTGTCTCAGGCTGTCACTTAATTGTTTCTTATATTACTTATCTCTCTGTAATCTGTACACTTCTGCAGGACAACTTGGCAGGGTAATCCAGAGATAGGCTTGCTGGTTCAGTCTTTTAGGTTGCCACCCAATTGATGAGCAAGCCCATACATGCTCACAAGTATGCATTTAGTATGTGCTCTGCTCCCTCTGGAATAGGGCCTGGGGCCCACAGTGAGTGCAGGCTGGCTCCACACCACACAAGGGTGGGGCTATGGAAGTGGCCTGCTAGAGAACCACAAGCTTAAAAACCAAGGTTTTTAAAGCTATGTTTTCTGACTCAGTCCTTGCTTGGATACTGGGACCCTTTATCTTTTTCCTGGAGTTTTAAGGAAGATGGCTCTGTCAGATTTTGCTGGTTGTTTGAATATTCTTGGAGAACAGAATATTCCTGGGGTATTATCCATTTTTATCCTTGGCCAGTGGGACTAGATCTTTTTTTAACTTTTATTAATTTTTCAGAAAACTGGTTTTAGGTTTCATTAATTTTTTTCTACATAATTTTTCTGTTTTCAGTTTTCTGCTTTTACCCTTTTAATTTCATTCCTTCTGCTTGCTCTTCCTTTTTTTAAAGTTTATTAAAAGGGAAACCTAGATTACTGATTTAAGACTCTTCTTCTTTTCTAATAGGGAATTTAATGATAGGAATTTTCTTCTAAGCATGGCATTGTGTGACTTCCATAAATCTTGATATCTTTGATTTTCTATTTTTGTTTAGTTCAAAATACGTAATTTCTGTTTCATTGAACATATGTATTATAACTTCCTTCTCACCAGTTGGTTGTTTAGAAGTGTGTTAGTTTCTTTTCTAAATACTTGGAAGATTTCCAGATAAGGTTTTTTTTTTTTTTTTTTTTTTTTGGTTACTCTTTCCAGTTTAACTCAGTTATGGTCCAAAATACATTTTGTATTATTTCTATTCTTTTAAATGCTTCATAGTCTACCTAGTATAAGCTATCTTTTAGATGCTCCAGGTACACTTGAAAATAACATAAACTGTGCTGTTGTGTCAAGTATTCTACAAACTTTCATTGTCCAGGTCTTCTATGTACTCTCCAATTATAATTGCATTTTTATCTATTTCTCCTTTAGGATGGTAAGTGCTTGCTCCGTGTATTCTGAGGCTCTTTTGTTATGTGCATATATATACCCTTGTTATTTATTTTACTGAAAACAATGCATCACAGACACTGAAGTAAATAGTGTTAGTGCCGGAGTATGGGCATGTCTTTCCTTCTGCTAGGTCACATGATAGTGTAGGGGTCTGAACTAATGCAGTCAGGATTTGGGTTGTGTTTGAGGTGTTGGTCACTAAAGTTAACCTCTATGTATCACAGGCTTCAAATTCCTCTAGTGCTGTTTTGTGTTTGGGGCAGGGCAATTTGTCCAAGGGTGTGGTAGGTTGAATTATGTACCCCAGAAAAAACAACCATGTTCTTAATCTGAATTCCATTCCAATGGGTGTGAAGCCAGTGTAATAGGATCTTTTGAATGCATTATTTTTAGTTAAAAGGTGACCAAATTGAATCAGAATGGGTCTTAATTCTGCCACTGGAGGTTTTATAAAGGAGAAAGCCAGAGGGAGGGAACCCAGAGGAGAAATGAGAGGACATTGCTAGGTGACAGGAAAGCCCCAAGAATTGTTAGCCTTCCTAAATGCTACTGACCTCAGAGGAAACAAGCTTAGCCTTCAGAAATGAGACAATAAATTTCCATTATTAACCAAACCTACTGTGTGCTATTTGTCATAGGGAGCCAGGAAACTAAAACAAAGTGTTTTTTTCTCAATGTTTGCTAAAACCTCAGCTCCAGGCTTTCCCTTTGTCTCAGGGAGAGTCTGTGCCCAGGTCTTGCATCCCTCAGGCAATTCCATATTATTTGATACTCAATGCTCATTGGCCTAATTCTGAGGAGGAGCCCTCTCCTTTGTTCTGGTTAGTCCTCAGCTTTGAGTGGGCTTGTGTCCCTGAGTCCTGTCCCTACTTGTGCTGTAGTTCTAGACCTAGAAGCTGTCCTTGTCCATTCCCCAAGGCTAGAGGACTTTTATCTGTCCCCTTCCTCAGATGCAGTGGCTTTGTATCAGTGTCCTGAGGATGGGGTATTTATCGCCCTTCTTTCCCCACGTTTTGCACAGATAAAGCATGTGATCTTTAGGAAGATAGGGAGGCAGGGATAAGGGTAGTTTCATGACCCTCCTGTAGTGACTTCAGTCTTCCATTCCTTTCTCCTATATCTACACAATGAGGGATTCTTTCTCAAGGTTTTCTTCAGGGGCTTGTGTTGAGAAAGAGCTTGCAAGAAGGTACACATTTCTTTGAACCTCTGTGGGCCCCATGGTCACCCTCTCTCCCTCAGTCCACACTGGGCCTCCCCAAGCTGCCAACCATTTCCCATGAATTCTTTTTTCCAGTATCTGGATGAACCTGTCCCAGGTCTAGCATCACATCCCTCCCTGTCTCTCCTTAGATTTGGGATAATTTGTTGCCTTAAACCCTCTGATAGATTCAAGGAAATTCATGATTTTGCAGTTAGTCCATTTCTTTTTTGTGTGATGTTGAGGGCAACCCTCTTCCCTGCTCTCTATTCTCAAGCAGGAATTATTTCTAGGGTCTTTATTAAATGGTGTAATATTGTACATGCCTGTCAACTGATAAGCCACAGACTAAACCATAGGGCAATAAAGGCATTTATTTGGGGTTTTAGAACTGCAATTGGGGAGCACAGATTCAGGCAGCAACTGAAATCATTTCCTGTCTTGGCATTTTCAGCATGGGTTTTTAAAGGATTAGGAGAGGGTTATACAAGTTGCTTGTGGTTGGTGGATATTTGGTGTACTCTAACTACCCTTCGGGTTAGATAGTTTACTGAGTTCTTTGTCTTGTGGCTTGTTTATGGTGCCTGCATGATTTGTTTATGGTTTTTTGAGGCACATTGTTGCTCAAGGCTTTGTATACTTAGGTAGTTTGTGATATCTGGCTGAGACCTGCCTAAGATTAACCTCCAGAATGACCTCCTGACTCCATTTTAAATCTCTTAGATATAGTATGTATATTTTGTTTTCTTTCTTTTATCATGCCCAAATAAAAATTGACCATATTCTTTCAATAAGAATATCTAATAACTTTCAGGTAATATGAATATTTAGGGATGCAACTATAATAGCTAAATGCCTGTTTACATTTAATTTATATGTATTTAAACTTATATGCATATTTACAATCACATTCAAAATCATAATCAAAATCACTGTTCTGGCTTGCTAATGCTGCCAAAATACAAGAAATTGATTGGCTTTTATACAGGGGATTTATTTAGTTACAAAGATACAGTCTTAAGGCCATAAAGTGTCCAAGGTAAGGCATCAACAATAGGTACTTTCACTGAAGGATGGCCAATGGTATCCAGGAAATCTCTGTTTGCTAGGAAGGCATGTGGCTGGCATTTGCTTGCTTGTAGGTTGCATTTCAGCTCCTCTATCAGCTCCTGTGCATTCTTCAAAGTGTCCCTCATGACTGCAGCAAGCTCCTTCTGTCTGAGCTTATATAGTGCTCTAGTAAACTAATCAAGGCCCGTGCTGAATGGGTGGGGCCACACCTCTATGGAAATTATCCAATCAGAGTTATCACTTACAGTTGGGTTGGTTGCATCTCCATGGAAACACTCAAAGAATTAACAATCTAATCAACAGTAATATATCCACCCACACAAGACTGCTTCAAAGATAATGGCATTTTGGGGGACATAATACATTCAAACTGGCACAATCACATTCAAAATCCCTAATTATTTGTAACTGATCACACTTATGAAAAATGAAAAAAATGATTAAAATCCTAAACACACAGTCAATTTGCATCTAGATTATGGGCAGGTTTAAATACATACTGAGATCAAGTTCACTGGCACCTATCACGGCCTCTGCTTCTTTCTGCAGGTTTTTGCTCAGAAGGGAATCCTCTCATTAATCTTTCCAAATTCTAGGTAATGCAAATCACATATACTCTGAACCAAGTCTTTTGTATCTTTCTCAGGTGGATACTTTTTGTTGCTGTTGATTTTCTGCAGAGTGGGAAAGAGCAAATAGGAATGGTTACCTACAGGTGCTCTATAACCTTTTCTATTCCTTGGAATCAGGTTCTCAAATTAGAGGTTTAAAGTGATGCACATCCTAAGCCCCTCAGGCACAATCACTGCTATAGATTCCCACAGCTCTTCTGAGTTTTGTATGTCTTTGTTGCCCTCCTTTAGAGTGGTAATTGAAGGTGGGTTGAATTGGAAGAGGTTATTGTGTTCTCTTTGATGTTTCAAAAGGAGGACTTTTCGGAGTTGAGTGTACTTAAAGGCAGCCTGATTTGGCAAGTCACATGGGCAGCAATGTCAGCTCCTGGCTTCACTGCCACCTTAGGTACCAGGACAAGAAAATTGGCGGGGCTGCTTATTCTCTCCACTTTCCCCCTCAACCAGAGGATCACAAGGGCAGCATCCTTAACCTATCCCAGTGGACAGCTTGGGGGAGGAGGCTGCCTGCAAAGACAGGCTGGCCTCCACAGGAATGGGCTGTGCCCAGGGCTCTGCTGGAACTCAGTAGGGGCTCCCTCTCTCCCAGTCTGGGATAAGCTCTGGGACTCAGTGACAGGTGGCAGATGGAATTTCGGGTGCAGAGCAGAGAGTTCCCTCACTAGTGAACCCTTTTCTCACATGAAATGGGTACTAAGGAAAGGAAAAGTTACTTCTTATACCTTGGGTCTCATTGCAACAGGCTTCCAGGCTATTGAAGTTTGCAGTGTGGAATCTAAAGACTTTGAAAGCATGCCAAAATGAAAGAAACAATAAAAATAATGCAAGCTCTCTTCAAATACAGTGTTAGGACAAATAACAATACCAATCATTACATAGAACTAGTCATCCATTCACTGTATGAAATATAGAGGACATTTATGTGGGAGGAAATTATACACACACTCACACATAAGGACATTATATGGTTATTTTTCAAACTTTAATGCCTGTTCTCTCTGTAAATTAAAATAATGCTTCTTTACAGCTATAACAGGTGTACAATTTGATTATTCCATTTGGTGCTGATCTTGGCATATATTCTGCTAGTGATTTCTCAGTACATCTTTTTATGATGAATAATTGGGTACCTGGAACCAGGTAATTTTACCTCACAGTATGAGGGAGGTCATGCAAGACATTTATTTTTCTTATGTTTTTAACAGTGGAGATGGAGTAGTCCATAAATGGTCAGAGGGAACGTATGTCACTCGTTTATGTGGGCCAGGCACACAAGGCCACCAGTTCACTGGTGCTCACATTTTTCAAATTTTGCAAGAAAGACTTTGCTAATTCTCCTGAACAAAAAAGTCTCATGAACAAAACAAATGATTTAATATATCCACATTGCTGTGTTATTTAGCACCCTGTAATTGACCAATGTGTTGCAATAGCTTTTTGCCAACTTTCTCTCAGAAGAGCTAGTCTTGAAGCCTGAATAATTTGGTTAAAAATATTTTTGTCCAGCTATGTACTCTCTAATTTAGCTGTTCATCATCCCTGTAAGCTACTGCATATAAGGCAACATCTAGCATTTAAAATAAGTCACTTTAAGGGACTCTCACACCTGTTAATCAGGGCCAGCTCCAGCTATTAGCCAAGGTTAACAAGAATGCAGGATTTGGACAGAAAATGGAAATGAAAGGAAGGGGTTGAGAAGAATAACCAAAATGATGACAGTGTATGAAAGTCAGAGTTTTTCATTTTATTGAAAATGTTTGGGGACCTCCAACTGAAAATGAAATAGGACATTTAATTTCTGCTACCAATATTTTTTCTTAAATTTTTCCAGGACTGTTACATGGAAGCATACATCAATGTCCCAGCTGCTTGGAGAAATTATAAAAGGAAAGAAAGGTAGGCAAATATTGCTTTCAAGGAACTTATGTTACACCTAATCACTGGATATGCTTGCCTTTCCCTTGTGTCAGAAGAAGGCATCTGGGTTTTTTGAAAAATGGACTCACTTTTGAAAAAGTGTTTAAGTATAATGGTTTCATAAGGAAGCTATAGAAATATCTGGAAATTAAAAACATGTTGTTTGCTTCAACTGAGTAAATTGTGTATTATCTGTCATAGTTGGCAAGTAATGGCCAACACATTGTAGCTAACCAAGGGGGCAGAGGAAACAGTGGAACTTGGGCCAGAGAAGCATCAGGTTCTTTCACTCTCATATGCATCAAGCAGAAGGAATGCAGTGAAATCTGGCTGCTGAGATTGTGTAAACAAGAAGAAATGCAGGGGATTTAACTAAGTTCATGAACATGAAAATGCATTAGAAACTAAATTTGTATGCACAGTTTCATCATGATTTCCATAGGAGTTAGATCAGTTCTTATCAACAGATCACCAAGCACCTGCTCTATCCCAAGAAATGTGTTAAATTCAGCAGGTACAGAGATGAGCAAGACCCAGTTCTGGCTTTGAAGATCACTTAGTCTAGGGGGTGAGGTGGAAGATACTAGAATTTAATGACTGCAACTGCTGACTTTGAGGGTGGACTTAAAATCCTGCTGGTCTCTCCTATGTCAGCAAGAGAAGTCAACAAATATCTAGAAAGAGATAGAAAGCAACCACAAGTGATTGTGCATGTGTACATGTGTGTATGTGAGCTGCGTGTGCACATTTGCACATGTTATGGGAGCTCCTTTGTCATTGGAGCCCCTGTTCCAGGATCGACATCATACTGTGAGAAGGAATTCAAGGATGAGACAAGCAGGTATAAGCAAGTCAGAAAAGTTTATTGAAGAGAAAGGAAGTACAGTCATGGGAGTGAGTGAGGGCATGCTCAAGGGAGAGATGCACCCCAGGCTGTTTGGCACATGGGTTTTTATTAGATTAAACAAAGGGATGTGAGGTTGGGGATGTTGGCACGTTGTGATTCTTTTGTACATATTCAAATTAGGGGTTGCCAGCTGGTCTTTGTGATTGGTTACATATACATTCAAATTAAGGATTGTAAGTTGGTCTATCAAGCTTCTGAACTAGTTAGGGGAGGCTTTGGGTGAGGTTTCAGGGCTCCCTTTTTAATCATATTATATATATATATATATATATATATATATATATATATATATATATATATATATATATATATATATATCAGAACTGTTAATTGCACTCAATGTGCTAACATCACCACCATGCACTAACAAAACATTTCAATCATTCCAAATAAGAAACCTGTACATTTTAACCTTTAACTTCCCATTCCCTACCCCCATCCCATCCTCTAGCATCCTATATTCTACATTCTGCCTCTATGAGTTTGTTTATTCTAATTGTTTCAAATCAGTGAGATCATACAATACTGGTACTTTTATGTCTGGCTTATTTCACTCAACATAATGTATTCAAGTTCATCCATGTTGTTACATATATCATAACATCATTATTTTTATGGCTGAATAGTATTCCATTGCAAGCACATACCACATTTTATTTATCCATTCATTGGCTGATGGACACTTACACTGCATCCATCTTTTGACAATTGTGAATAATGCCACAATGAACTTCAGTGTGAAAATATCTGAGTCCCTGCATTCAATTTTTTTGGCTATATACCTAGAAGTTGTCATATGGTAGTTCTATACTTAGGTTTCTATGGAACTTCTAAACTGTCTTCCACAGTGGCTGTACCACTTTACATTCCTTCCAGCAATGAGTTGGCATTCCTATTTCTCTGCATGCTCTCCAACCCTTGTTATTTTTTATTTTTTTATACAGCCATTACAATGGGTGTGAAGTGGTACCTCATTTTGGTTTTGATTCAAAATTTCCTGATGGCTACTGAAGTTGAGCACTCTTTCATGTGCTTTCTAGCCATTTGTATATCTTCTTTGGAGAAGGATCTATACAAGTCTTTTGCCCATTTTTAATTGGGTTGTTTGCCTTTTGTTGTGAATTGAAGATTTTCTTTATATATACTGGGTATTAAACCTTTATTGGATATGTGGTATAAAATTTTTTCTCCCTCTGTGTAGGTTGTCATTTTACTTTAATGATAAAGCTCTTCATGGTGTAAGTTTTTAATTTTGATGAAATCCCATTTATCTGTTTTTATTCTCTTTTTGTTGCCTCTGCTTTGGGTGTAAATTCTAATAAACCATTACTGAACACAAGGTCCTGAGGATGCTTCCCTACATCTTCTTCTAGGAATTTGATAGTTCTTGCTCTTATTTTAAGGCCTTTCATATATTTTGAGTTGGTTTCTGTATATGTTGTGAGGTAGGGGTCTTAATTCTTGTTTTGCAAATAGAGACCCAGTTGTCCCAGCAACATCTTTTGAGAACTATTCTTTACCAATAGAGTGGTCTTTGCCACCTTCTCAAAAATCAGTTGGCCACAAATGTGAAGGTTGATTTCTGAGCTCTCGGTTCTATTCCTCTGGTTTATATGTCTGTCCTTATGCCAGAACCATGCTGTTTTGATTACTGTGGCTTTGTAATAACTTTTAAGATTGGGATGTGTTAGTCCTCCAACTTTATTCTTATTTTTCAAGATGGCTTTAGCCATTCAAGGGCCCTTACCCTTCCATGTACATTTGATGATTGGCTTTTCCATTTCTGCAAAGAAAGTTGTTGGAATTCTTGTCGAGATTGCACTGAATCTATAAAGTGCTTTGGGTACTATTGACATTTTAATGATATTTAATCTTCCAATAAATGAACACAGAATATCCTTCCTTTAGCTATGTTTTGCAGTTTTCTGTGTACAAGTCCTTTACATACTTGGTAAGATTTATTCATAGATATTTGATTCTTATAGTTGTTATTGTTAATGGAATTATTTTTCTTGATTTCTTCTTATTATTCATTATTTGTTTATAGAAACACTACTGATTTGTCCATGTTGATCTTATACCCTGCTACTTTGCTGAAATCAGTAATTCACTCTAGGAGCTTTATTGTGGATTTTTTCAGGATTTTCTGTATGTAGGATCATATCATCTGCAAATGGGAAATTTTACTGGTTCCTTCCCAATTTGGATGCCTTTTATTTCTTTTTTCTTGCCTAATTGCTTGGGCAAGAACTTCCAGTACAATGTTGAATAAAATACCTCTTAGTTCCAGATCTTAGAGGGAAATCTTTAAGTCTTTCACCATTAAAAGGTGCTGTATTTTCATATATGCCTTTTATCATGTTGAGGAAGTTTCCATCTATTCCTATTTTTCTAAGTGTTTTCATCAAGAAAGGGTGCTATATGTTGTCAGATTCCTTTTCTTCATCAATGGAGATGATCATGTGCTTTTTTATTTCTTCATTCTGTTTATGTGGTGTATTACACATTAACTGATTTTCTTATGTTGATCCACTATTGCATACCAGGGATAAATCCTACTTGATCACAGTGCAGAATTCTTTTAATGTTCTGTTGGATTTTTTTTTGCTAGTATTTTGTCGATGATTTTTGCATTTATATTCATCAGAGATATTTGTCTGTAGTTTCCTTTTTCTTGTAGTATCTTTATCAAGCTTTGGTATAAGGGTGGTGTTGGCCTTACGAATGAGTTGGGGAGTAATCCCTCTTCTTCAATTTTTTGGAAGATTTTCAGCAGAATTGCAGTTACATATTCTTGGAATGTTTGGTAGAATTCCCCTGTGAAGTCATCTGGCCCTGGGCTTCTCTTTGTTGGAAAGTATTTGATTACTGATACAATCTCCTTATTCATAATTAGTTTGTTGAGATCTTCTATTTCTTCTTGAGTCAACATGGGTAGATTGTGCATTTCTAAGGATTTGTCCATTTCATCTGTTATTGAATTTATTGACATACAGTTGTTCTTAGTATCCTCTTATAGTCCTTTTCATTTCTGTGAAGTTAGTAACAATGTCTCCCTATTCGTTTCTGATTTTCATTATTTGTATCCTCTCTCCTTCATTAGTCTAGCTAAAAGTTTGTCAATTTTATTGATCTTTTCAAAGAACCAATTTTTTGTTTCATTGGTCATCTCTTTTTTTGTTTCTTTTGTTTTCTATTTCATTTGTCTCTCCTCTAACCTTTGTTATTTCTTTCTTTCTGCTAACTTTGGTAGTTTGCTCTTCTTTTTTCTAGTTCTTCCAGTTTTGAAGTTAGGTCTCTGATTTGAAGTCTATCTTCTTTTGTAATGTAAGCATTTAGAGCTACAAATTTCCCTTTCAATAGTGTCTTTGCAGCATCCCATAAGTTTTGGTTGGTTTTATTTCCATTTTCTTTTGTCTCAAGGTACTTCCTAATTTTGCTTCTGATTTACTTTTTTTTTTTAAAGGATGTAATAATTTGTATAAGATAAATTTTAAATATTTTTAAAGTGACATCACTCTTTTAATTGTATCACATGGATTATAAAAACCTTAGCAATTAAATGCCTGCCAACATCTCTTTTAAAAAAATTGAAGAGCGTGCCCTTTAACAGTTGGAAATTTTGTATTGATTCTCCTTCCTTATAAATTGAATTTTTTGCCAGTGTAATATATATATATATATTTTCCTTTTTAATTTTTATTGTGATTGTTCAGATACCATACAATTATCCAAAGATCCAAAATGTACAATCACTTGCTCTGGGTACCCTCATACAGCTGTGCATCCATCACCACACTTAATTTTTGTTCAATTTTTAGAAACTTTTGATTACTCCAGACAAGAAATAAAGTGAAAGATGAAAAAAGAAAAAAAGAAAAGGAAACTCAAATCCTCCCTTATCCCTCACCAACCCCCTCAATTGTTGACTCGTACTGTTGGTATAGTACATTTGTTACTGTTTATGAAAAAATGTTGAAATACTACTAACTGTAGTATATAGTTTGCAATAGGTATATATTTCTTCCCTATATGCCCCTCTATTATTAACTTCTAATTGTATTGTCATACATTCATTCTGGTTCATGGAAGTGATTTCTAGTATTTGTACAGTTGATCATGGACATTGCCCACCATAGGATTCACTTTTATACATTCCCATCTTTCGACCTCCAACTTTCCTTCTGGTGACATATATGACTCTGAGCTTCCCCTTTCCACCTAATTCACACACCATTCAGCACTGTTAGTTGTTCTCACATCTTGCTACCAACATGTTTGTTCATTTCCAAACATTTAAGTTCATCCTAGTTGAACATTCTGCTCATACTAAGCAACTGCTCTCCATTCTTAAGCCTCGTCCTGTATCTTGGTACCTTATATTTCATGTCTATGAGTTTACATATTATAATTAGTTCCTATCAATGAGACCCTGCAATAATTGTCCTTATGTGTCTGGCTTATTTCACTCAGTATATTGCCCTTAAGGTTTTGTCATCAGCCCATTTTTTTATATGGTTTTGTTCACTCACCATACGTTCCATCCTAAGTAAATAATCGATGGTTCTCTGTATGGTCATATATTTATGTGTTCACCACTTTCACCACTATCTATATAAGGGCATCTACATTTCTTCCACAAGGCAGGAGGGAGAGTCAAAGAAGGTAGAGAGACAAAAGAAAGAGGAAAAGAAAATGACAGCTAGGAAGCAGCAAAAGGAAAAATAACCTTAAATCAAAGTAGAGTAAAGAATCAGACAGTACCACCAATGTCAAGTGTCTAACATGCCTCCCCTATCCCCTCCTTTTATCTGCATTTACCTTGGTATATCACCTTTGTAACATTAAAGGAAGCATAATACAATGATTCTATTAGTTACAGTCTCTAGTTTATGCTGATTGCATCCCTCCCCCAATGCCTCCCCATTTTTAACACCTTGCAAGATTGACATTTGCTTGTTCTCCCTCGTAAAAGAACATATTTGTACATTTTATCACAATTGTTGAACACTCTAGATTTCATCAAGTTACACAGTCCCAGTTTTTATCTTTCCTCCTTTCTTCTGGTGTCTCACATGCTCCCCACCTTCCTCTCTCAACTGTATTCATAGTTATCTTTGTTCAGTGTACTTACATTGTTGTGCTACCATCTCCCAAAATTGTGTTCCAAACCATGCACTCCTGTCTTCTGTCACTCTGTAGTGCTCCCTCTAGTATTTCCTGTAGGGTGGGTGTCTTGTTCACAAAGTCTCTCATTGTTTGTCAGAAAATATTTTGAGCTCTCCCTCATATTTGAAGGACAGCTTTGCTGGATATAGGATTCTTGGTTGGCATTTTTTTCTCTTTCAGTATCTTAAATATATCACACCACTTCCTTCTTGCCTCCATGGTTTCTGCTGAGAGATTCGCACATAGTCTTACTAAGCTTCCTTTGTATGTAATGGATCGCTTTTCTCTTGCTGCTTTCAGGATTCTCTCTTTGTCTTTGACATTTGATAATCTGATTATTAAGTGTCTTGGCGTAGGCCTATTCAGATCTCTTCTGTTTGGAGTATGCTGCACTTCCTGGATTTGTAATTTTATGTCTTTCATAAGAGATGGGAAATTTTCATTAATTATTTCCTCTATTATTGCTTCTTCCCCTTTCCCTTTCTCTTCTTCTGGTACACCAATGATATGTACATTATTGTACTTTGTTTCATCCTTAAGTTCCCAGAGACGTTGCTCATATTTTTTCATTCTTTTCTCCATCTGCTCCTTTGCATATAGGCTTTCAGGTGTTTTGTTCTCCAGTTCCTGAGTGTTTTCTTCTGCCTCTTGAGATCTGCTGTTGTCTGCTGTATGTCTTTCATCTCTTGTGTTGTGCCCTTCATTTCCATAGATTCTACTAGTTGTTTCTTTTGAACTTTCGATTTCTGCCTTATGTATGCCCAGTGTTTTCTTTACAGCCTCTATCTCTTTTGCAATATCTTCTCTAAAATTTTTGAAGTGATTTAGCATTAGTTGTTTAAATTCCTGTATCTCAGTTGAAGTGTACATTTTTTCCTTTGACTGGGCCATAACTTTGTTTTTCTTAGTGTAGGTTGTAATTTTCTGTTGTCTAAGCATGGTATCCTTGGTTATCCAAATCAGATTTTCCCAGACCAGAGCAGGTTCAGGTCCCAGAGGGAAGAAATATTCAGTATCTAGTTTCCTTGAGGGTATGTCTTAGAAAATTGCTCCACCCTGTGATGCCTCAGATCACTGTGCTTTTCTGCCCAGCAGGTGATGCCTGTTAGTCTATAATTCTTGACTGGTGTGAGGAGGTATGTCCGTGTTCTCCCAGGCTCTGGGATCTGGTTCTGAATGGAAAGGGCCCCACCTCTTTTCTCTTAGAGAAGACAGACCCCCTAGGGGGAGGTCATTAGCATTTCAATGGTCTCTCTCTCTGCTTGTGCTTTCTCCACCCTTTTCTGAGTCACAGCACTGGGAACTGAAAATGACTGGGGCTTTCTTCACTGAGCCAAAAAAGAAACAGATAGTCCCCTTCACACCTAGTCCAAGGTGCCCCTCTGGTTCTCCAAAGTCATTCATCACCCAAAGCCTTTGTCTGTTTTTTGGGGATTTGTACTTGTAGTGAGCAGGTCACACTCGCTACTTAAAACCCCAGTTGGAGATCAGCTGAGCTATATTTGCTTGCTGGGAGAGAGCTTCTCTCTGGCACCATGAGGCTTTGCAACTCGGGCTATGGGGGAGGGGGTCTCATGACTTGGATCTGCAGGTTTTACTTACAGATTTTATGCTGTGTTCTCAGGCATTCCTCCCAATTCAGGTTGGTGTATGATGAGTGGATGGTCTCGTTTGTCCCCCCGCAGTTATTCTGGATTATTTACTAGCTGTTTCTGGCATTTTTTTAGTTGTTCTGGGGGACTACTTAGCTTCCACTCCTCTTTATGCCACCATCTTGCCCAAGCCTGATTTACTTTTAACCCATGGCTATTTAAGAGTACATTGTTTAATTTACACATATTTGTGAATTTCCATTTCTCCCCCTTATTTATTTCTAGCTTCATTCTGTTGTGGTTGGAGAATATACATTGGGTGATTTTAATATTTTTTAGTTTATTGAGACTTTTTGTGACCCAGCATATTGTCTATACTTGAGAATGATCCATGTGCACTGGAGAAGAATCTATATTCTGTTTTTCTTGGGGACATTGTTCTAGTTTTGTCTAGTTGGTTTAGTATACCATTCAAGTCTTGTACTTCTTCACTGATCTCCTGACTAGATGTTCTATCCATTACTGAGAGTTGTGTGTGAAAGTCTCCTACTATTAATGTTTAACTGTCAGTTTCTCCCTCCAAGTCTGTCAGTACTCATTTCTTATATTTTAGTGCTCTGCTGTTAGGTTCATATATATTTATAATCATTACATCTCATTTCTGAATAGTTCCCTTTATCAGTATATAATGACCATCTTTGTACTCCATATTTTTTTTTTTCTTTTTTACTTAAAGTCAATTTTATCTGATATTAGTATAGCCACTCCAGCTGTCTTTTGGTTAGTAGTTGGATGGCATATGGGCTGGCTTTGAACTGTTATGTACCCCCAGAAAATGCCATGTTCTTTTATTTTATTTTATTTTATTTTATTTTGAAATAAATTCACAGGTATAGGAACAGTTGCAAAAACAATACTAACCCCACACACAGAATTCCATCATACCCTGACCCCCCTCCACCAATAGCTCAGTCCACCAACCTTAACATGCTGTCACATTGCTATTCCTTTCCCTCCCTCCCTCCCTATCATCCATCATCTATTGCTCTGTCTTCTGAACATATGACAGCTAGCTGCACACATCCTTGAACATACACTATAATTCATGTATACACTTCCCATGAACAAGAACATTCTTTTATGCAACCCCATTAAGCGCAGCTAAGAAGTACAAAAGATTCAACAATGACACAAAGGTTACATTCTATATTTCCTTTACCTTATGTCTCAACTGTGTCCCTTTGAGCCACCTGGCCTCTATCCTCCAATTCCATCCAAGTTCATCCTTGGCATTCAATCATCTTCTATTTAGACTGTCTTTTTTTTTTTTTTTTCAGGTGTGGAAACATATATACAGCCTAAATCTTCCCATTCCACACCCTCCCTAGCCTTCCATTAGTGGGATTAATCACATTTAGAATGTTGTAATGCTCTTTCCCACCATCCATTAACTAGAAATTTCCCTTCACCTCAAACAGCAACTCCACCCTCATTTCTTAACTCCCCATTGCCCCTTCCCCCATTTCTCTTATCCCAAACTCTATTTTTCATCTCTATGGTTATATTCTCTGATAATTTCTTTGTGTTTGCTGTGGAGGTTGAAATTAACCTCTTAAATCCGTATCAATCTTGTTTTTTTTGATACCACCTTCACTTCAATAGGACACATAAACTATGTTCCTATACTCCTCCATTCCCCTACTTTTATACAGTTGTCTAAAATTACACATTTTACATTGAGTTCAAAACCACTGATTTGTCATTAGAGTTTGTGTAATTTATATCATTTAAGAAGTAAATAGTGTAGTTACAATTCAAAAATTATTGACTTCTATTTGTATTCCTTTGTGGTTGGAGAATGTGCTCTGAGTATATTCAATTTTTTTTTTTTTTAATTTCTGAGGTTTGTTTTATGTCCCAGCTTATGGTCCCTTCTGGAGAAAGATCTGTGATCACTAGAGAAAAATGAGTGTCCTGGTGCTTTGGGATGTAAGGTACTATATACTTCTGTTAAAATTCTCTATATCTCTTTCTCCTTTCTGTTGTTTCTCTGTTGGTAGGGCTTCCTTTAGAATCTGAAGTAGGGCAGGTCTTTTATTGGCAAAGTCTCTCAGGATTTGTTTGTCTGTGAAAAATTTAAGCTCTCCCTTGAATTTGAAGGAGAGTTTTCCTGGATAAAGTATTCTTGGTTGGAAATTTTTCTCTCTTAGAATTTTAAATATGTCATGCCACTGCCTTCTCACCTCCATGGTGGCTGCTGAGTAGTCACAACTTAGTCTTATGTTGTTTCCTTTGTATTTGGTGAATTGCTTTTCTCTTGCTGCTTTCAGAACTTGCTCCTTCTCTTCAGTATTTGAGAGTCTGATCAGAATATGTCTCAGAGTGGGTTTATTTGGATTTATTCTATTTGGAGTTTGCTGGGCATTTATGCTTTTTGTATTTATATTGTGTAGAAGGTTGGGGAAGTTTTCCCCAACAATTTCTTTGAATACTCTTTCTAGACCTTTACCCTTCTCTTCCCCTTCTGGGACACCAATGAGTCTTAGGTTTGGACATTTTATTTTATCTATCATTTCCATGAGATCCATTTCAATTTTTTTTATTTTTTTCTCCATTCCTTCTTTTGTTATTTCATTTTCTATTCTGTGGACTTCTAGGACACTGAGATGTTGTTCAGCTTCCTCTAGTCTTGTATTGTGAATATCCAGAGTCTTTTTAATTTGGCCAACAGTTTCTTTTATTTCCATAAGATCTTCTATTTTTTTATTAGTCTTGCAATGTCTTTTTTATGCTCTTCTAGGGTCTTCTTTATGTCACTTATATCCTGGGCCATGGTCTTCTTGATGTCCTTTAAATCCTTTGCCATGTTTTCATTCCTCAATTGCATTTCTTTGATTAATTCTGCAAGGAACTTTGTTTCATCTGATAACTTGATTTGTGTGTTTGGATTTGGATTCCCATATTGTCTGGTTTTATCATATGCATTGAGATTTTCTGTTGTTTTTGGCCTCTTGGCATTTGCTCTACTCGACAGGGTTCTTTCAATTTGTAAAAAAAAAAAAACCTATCTAATTTTTCAGAAACCCTGTTTGGTGACATATACTTTCTCTAACTAACCAGCAGATGGCGTCTGTGAGTTACCTATACCTCTCAAGTCAGTTCTCCGCCTTGTCCCGGCGGTATGTGGGGAAAAGATTCTTGTGGGGTCCAGCTGGAGAGCTCAGCCTGGTGTGTTGCTGGAGCCATCCTCCCTGAATGTGGGGTGCTTGTACAGGTGGCCAGGGAGGAAGGACACCCTCAATATTCAAATCCCCCCGGTTCCCGGAGATTCAAGGCTGCTGCAGGCGTCCAAGCCTTCATTTCATTTCAGCCCCAGCCCCTCTCTCTCACTGTCCCACAAACCACCAGACTTGGTGTAGTGTCCCTGGGATCTCTGAGCAGGTTGCCCCACCCAGCTGTGAACCTCCAGAAGCTCAGCTGAGGGAATGCCATGCTACGTCACCAATGTGCGCTGTCCCTCAAGGGAAGCCCCGGGCTGCCAGGCCGAGCCGGCTCACTTTCAGCCTGATGCAAAAATGGCCGAATGTGTTGTCTCCACACCCCCCTCCTCACACAGTTCCTCCTTCCCAGCTCCAGGACAACTGGCAGGGCTCTGGGCCATGGGCATGGCCCCAGGCAGGAGTTTATCCAGCCCTCCCAGGAGCAAGCTGCTAGCCATGGGGTTTCATTCGGCTTCTGGCACTTCCCTCCATTCCCCTGGCCCCAGGGATGTCTGCAGTGGGCTATCCTCCAGGCCAGACACTGAGAGGCCAGCCCAGCCCCCTCTTGCTGTGTTTTACTGCATGGTTCCCATGATTGCACCTGCAGCTGCTCCTGGGTTTTTTCCTTTTATTATTATCATTATTTTTATTTATTTAAAGATCCTGTCGGTCCCCAGACGCCAAACCCTGGATTCCCCAGATCACCACATGGCTGTGGGACTTCCAGCCAGCTTACTCACTTGTTTCAGAATGCAGACTCCCAGTTTGACCAAGTATACAGCCCCTGGGAACTAGCAGATCTCATCCAGCTGCCACATCGCTGTAACCGGTATTCTGGGTCACTCTCTGGTCCTTATCTAGTGTTTTCCATGGAGGTGTTCCTTAGCCCTGTCTCACCTAGCCACCACCTTGGTTTCTCCCCTGCCACGTTCTTTTAATCCATTCTTTTGGGTGCAGACCTATTGGGGGTGGGGCCTTGGGTTAGGTTTTTTCAATTGGGATGTGACCTACTCAAGTCATGTTGGGTTTTAATCCTTTACTAAAGCCCTTTATGAGAAGATAAAAGGCAGAAAAAGAGAACTAAGAGATGAAAACTAGAGTTTACCACAGAGAAGCTAAGAGAGGACCCATAGATGTTCGGAAGGAAACACTCAGAGACATTTTGGGAGAGAGCCATTGAAACAAGAACCCAGAAGAGAAGGACCAGCAGATGATGCCATGTGCCTTCCCATATGACAGAGGAATGCCAGATGCCAGCAGCCTTTCCTCAGAGGATAGAGAAATGATAAATGCTTAGAGAAGCAAGAGGTACCCACAGGAGCTGAGAGAGCCATTGAAACCAGATCTCAGGAGAGAAGGACTAGCAGACATGACTATGTGCCTTCTCATGTGACAGAGGAACCCTGGATGACAGCAACCTTTCTTTTGAGAAGGTATCTTTCCCTTGATGCCTTAATTTGGGCATTTTAATGCACTTAGAAATGTAAATTTGTAATCTAATAAATCTCCATTGAAAAAACCAACCCATTTCTGGTGTATTGCAAACTGAAACAGTATATATTTTTCCATCTTTCATCCTCCTCCTTTCATCTTTTGAATTCAATGTGAGTCTCTTGCAGACAGCTTATAGTTGGGTCATGCTTTATTAACCATTCTGCTAAAACCTGCCTATTGATTGGAGAGTTTTATACATTTATATTTAAGGTCACTATTGATAATATGGAAATTTCTTCTACTAATTTGCTATTTAGCTTTTGTAAGTCTTATACCATTTTTGTTCCTCACTTCTGTTAATGCCTAATTTTATATTTACTTGCTTTTTTAACATTCTACCATATTGATTGCATTCTCATTTCTATCAGGATATAATTTTCATCTATTTTCCTCATGGTAACCATGGGATTAAAATTTAACAGGCTAGGCATATAGTAATCATATTTGGTTTTATATCAACTTAACTTCAATAATATGCACATTTACTTCTCTTAGACCCCTCGGTACCCCCCACCATTTTTTGCACTTACTACCGCTTATATCCTTGTACACTGTATGTCCAAAAATGAAGATTTATCATTATTTTTTATGCATTTGCATTTTAGCACCTGAAGGAAGTAAAAGGGGGAGTTATTTACCAAACAATACATGACAACATATTGGCATTTACATTACCCAAATGGTTACCTTTTCCACAGGTCTTTTTTCTTTATGCTGCTTTGAACCACTGTCTACTGTCATTTTGTTCAGCCTGAAGAACTCTCTTTAGCTTGCTTCTAAGGCCAGTTTAGTGGTGATGAACTCTCTCAACTTGTTAAAATCTTAAAATGTCTTAATCTCCCCCTCATTTTTAAAAGAGAGTCTCACCAAGTATAAAATTCTTGGCTGGCAGTTGTTTTCATTCAGCATTTTAAGTATCTTAACCCACTGACTTCTTGCCCCATGGTTTCTGATGAGAAATCATCACTCAATCTAATTGGGATGTCCTTGTTTGTAACATGCCACTTTCCTCTTGTAGCTTTCAAAACTCTCTCCTTTTCCTTTGCATTTGATATTTTAATTAATATATGATGGGATGTGTTTTTCTTCATGTTTACCCTGTTTGCTGCTCTCAGAGCTTCTTGATAGTGCATATTCAAACCTTTGCTAAGTTTGATAAGTCCTTGTGATTATTTTTTGACTATTCATTCTGCCCCTTTCTTTTCCTTCTGGGACTCCAATAATGTTATTTATTGGTGTGCTTGATGATGTCTCATGGCTTCCTTCAGCTATGTTTGCTTTTAACAATTCTTTTTCCTATCTGTGCCTCAGTCTGACTCATTTCAAGTATCTTATCTTTAAGTTAACTGATTTCTTCTGCCAGCTCCAATCTGCTCTTGAAATAGTCCTTGGTACTTTTTACCACAGTTATTGTGGTCTTCACCTCCAATAGTTACGCTGCGTTCCTTTTTAAAATTTGTATTTTTCTACTTAGACCCTGATATTGTTCTTTCATTGTTTCCTCCATCTCCTTGAGCATTTTAAAGATTTTTTAAAGGCTTTCTTTGTTATGTCCACATTCTCATCTTCTTTCTCATTGTTATTTTCTGGATTTTTATCCTCTTCCTTTGGGTGGGTTAACATTTCATTTTTTATCTTGTACTTTTGTTGCACACTGTACATTTTAATATTTTTAAATGTCAACTATAGGATTGATTCTCTGAGATGTAACCAGGTGTGATAAGACAGAGATGTTCTTGAGCTTCAGCCCTCCTATCAGGAAGGTCTGCCCAAGGTGAAAGCAGTGTGGAGGGTTTTCCCTGTCTTTCTGGGCCTTTGTGTTGTCCTGGGCTTTTGCATGTTGATTGTGTTGGAATTCTCCTGTTTGCAGCAGTTTGGATGCTCCTCTGTTTCCCAAGAGACAAACCTCCCTGTAGTTGGTATTTGGAGGCACCAAGCCTTTGCCCCAGACTCTCTGCCTCTATATATTTTTATACCCCTTTTGTTGTCTCAATCTACTTTTTCCTGGAGGGAAAATTCTGGGAGATGGGTCACCTCAGGGAGGAATTCCAAAGTCAGTCTTTCTCAGTCAACACAGGGCCAGAGACCCATGAAGGGGCACAGAGTAGCTTCATTGTGCCCTGGTGAGGGAATCAAGAAGGATACTAAAAGTTTCTTAGACAGCAACGCAAATCTGAGCTTTCCTGACTTGCCCAGAAAATGCAGCCCTTCACGTAACTGTCCCCTGCAATGCTAAGGAAGCATTGTGTCCTTGAATTTCCAGCACTTCTATCCGTGTCTTGGAGGTGTTGAAACAATAGCTGCCCTCAATGCTGGGCCCACCGTAATCTGAATTTTCTAATAAAAAGCCATAATCAGTGATGGGCTTTGCCCAACACTTTTCTTGGGGAATAAGATTTTTATATCTCTTTTTGTCACCAGCAACTAGCCAGGGACTGGATGCTTTGGAGAACTGCTCTGAGAGTGGGGGATAAGTGCCAGTAGCTATCAGAAGGAGAGAGGAATTTACTGTTGTTTACAATATTATCAGCCTTTTACACACTTCCCTGGATGCTCTGGAGTGTTCTTCTGGCTTCTGGAGTTTCAGTTTCTGAAATTGTTGCTTCAGACAGTTCCTGCCTGTTTAATAGTTGTTTTGCTGGAAGGACTGAGTCCTTAAGTTCCCTACTCTGCCATCTTCCCAGAAGCTACTGTCATCTTTGCACTTTAGCACATTGCCTGGAATAGAGTGGGTGATTGATGGTCCATTGACATGAACTGATCTTACTCCCCAGAGAGTCATAATTAAACTCTGTGCACATAAATTTTAGTTTCCAATGCATTTTTATGTTCATGATCTTAGTTAAATCCCTTGGATTTATTCTTGTTTACACAATCTAAGCAACCAGACTTCCCTGCCCTGCCTCTCATAGATGCATACAGAGTGAAAGAAACTGGAGTTCATATGCTCCAACTTCCCCTCCATTGTCTGACCTGCTTGGTCTTTTACATTGTGTTGGTCATTCCTAGCATCTGGGAGATATAGTACACAACTTGACAGATAACACACAATTTACTTATTAGAAGCAAACAATGTAGTTTTTATTTGTTTGTTTTTACTAAATTTTTCTATAATCTATAACTCTGGATGGCCTTGTACAGTGAAGGGTCAACTGTTCCCACAATCTGAAAGCTGTCACCAGGAAGGAGCATTGTTGTCACTGCTGCTGGGGTAATTTGGTCAGCAGCTTCAACTATTTGGAGCTCCCGGGTCTTCTGGGTGCTCCCTGTTCTGGCCTCTCTGGAAGTGTCCCACCTTCTTGAAAGTAGCAGCCTTATTCCCATGAGTATACATCTGCTTCCACAGAGTAAATTTAAAGGTGAAATTCCCCCTAATGAGCTCAATGTGGAATCCATCCCCTTGGTGGGGGATAAATAGGGAAAATGGTTAAAATTTAACAATGCTACACCTCTTTGTTGGATATTAATGCAGGTTCCCTTAAAATTGAGAGTTGGAACCATGTTCATTAATTTTCAAAAAAGAGTGCATCTATAATTTTACCCTAAATTGGCTAATTAAGTTATTACTAAATAGAGTTTGGCCAAGGGAGAGTATTAGATCCCAGAAAGAAAGAAACCAACATGTAGAAGGAGTTTCTAACCCAGGGGCCCCTGCAGCTTATCTCACAGAAAACAGGTGCCCCATAAATGAAAAAATGAAGGCTATTCAAGACTGTTCCAGACACAGTGGTGCCCCAGCCTCAAAAGGCAGGTAAAGGCAAGGTCCGATATGTCCATAAGATGTACAACTGAAAAGGCCTGTTCTCCCTAGATAGATAATGCAGCTGCTTTTCTAAGAAGAATAATGTGCCAGAATCTTAGTAACCGATCAGGTTACTATAGGACGCACTCAGCAGGCACCCTTCTCCCCTGACACCCTCCCATCCCAACATGGGTTGTTTCCTTTAAAAAATGCTGCTCTCAGATAGAAAGCTGGAGCCATTTTCTTTCTTTCTCTCCCACCGGCTCCCATCCGCTTTCTTCCCCTAAATGAAGTCTATACCTTGACTTGCTGCATTGTATGGATTCCTGAACAACTCTGGACCTAACAGAGAGTGGGTATGCCTGAAAAAAATCATTTAAGATCTGCATAAAGAATCACTTCCAGTCTCTGCTTCCATACCTGCTTTTGTAAATCCATTATGATTCTATCCTATCTTTTGTGTCTCTCTCCTCATTTAAAGAATCAGACTAATGCACCCCCAATTTCTTGGGTCAGGAAACTAATGAATGACATTAACTGTCTTATTGTCCTAAGAAGCCTGTTTTGTGTATATGATGAGGAAGGAAACACATCTAGTTTTTCTTTAGAAACATGAATGTGACTTGCACCAATGCAAGTGCCCCCAGACCCCAGGTTTCCCTAAAAAGATATTACCTTCCACAGAGACATTTTGGGTTCTGTCTGACTAGTAAAAATTAGGTGCATGCCAGTCTGCTGGCCACAAAGTGACTTTATAAATATTACTTTCCAGAGTATTCATTGAGCTTGACTACAGAGTGTGTTTGCTTGTTCTTCTGGAGGTGAAGACTGGTTTCTGAGTTGCCCTGAAACTCTCTACCTGTTGGACAATTATTGTGAACTCAGACTTCAGAATTCTGTGTTTGCTCAAATTAGAGCTGTCCTCAGCATTTCTGCAGTGCCCTGTACCACTGTCACCATGTTCTCCTTTGTCTCTGTCTCCTGCATCCTCAGCAATGCTCCCTTTTCACTTCTGTACTTGGAATGATGGATTTGGCTTCTTCACTGCTTTCAAATACAACCCCACTAATGTCTACAATTTCATTATTATTTGTTAGTTTTACTGAATATTTATGGAAAGTTTATGCCCTTCTATCTTTTTCTCTTTTCTTTTCCTACTTTCCACTGCAGAACTCTTCATATAATCCTCTTGTCCCAGTGCAGGATAGTTCCCAGCTGGCATCCTCAGCTTCTATCCCAGATAGAGTGCCATGGAATTTCTTCTGAACCAAAAGGAATCCTGGCAAATAGAATTTCTTTTTCCTCTTATATGAGAAAAGCAAAAGAGCCCAAGTTAAAATAAAAGAGAATAAGGGTCAGAGATAAGGTAAAAACTGGTTCCATTGGTGAACAGAGAAGCCTTTAGTCTGCAGTTTAACAGCTGCTTCTATGGAACTTAACTATCTATGGTAAGCTCTGTGTAATAAAATAAGTAACATTCAGGTTAAAAAAAGGAGTGAAGGAGAAAACTTGTGAGTGACTCAGTGAAGACAAGATGGTTTGAGTCACCTTAGTTTGGGCTTCTGTATTCTGAGGTTGATTTTGCAGTCTCAGGTTAACACATTAGATGGCATTATGTGTTGGGAGGAGTAAAAACATAGTAATTTCTTCAAAACTTCATTTGTTAACTTTGCTTCTTGGTTTTTAGCTTTAAGTGGTTACATGTGGATTTAGTTTCATCAGTTGGTTAGTTAACTAGTTAACTGAATCTCACACCTCCAGTGGAAGTTGTGACTATATTATGTGGAAACAGTTATATTGGTTGCCAATCACAATCATTACCACTTTTATAAAAGCTTGGGTTTCACTGCACAAAAAATAATAAAAAAATATAATTTTGTCAAATTTTCAGGAAAAGATATCTGAAGCCATTATACTAGATTTGTCCTCTAATTCTGTTACCCAGAGGGTTCCAGAATTTAACAGATTAAGATAAATTATTTTTGTCTTGCTGCTATATATAAATTCACAACATCATTTAGGATTAAAGAAATTTTTTTTAAAATTTCCTTTAGGAAAAAATTCTTTAAATTTCATGAATTTTTTTTTTGTGCATATTCAGTACTAAATGTCCCATAAAAATAAGAAAGAAGCAATACAAGTGTAGAAAATCACAGGGAGTGATTTCCATGAGGCAGACTGTTGGGTAGGTGCCTAGGTCTGGGAATCCTCTCCTTTTGTGCCCTAATCCCCTGACAATGAGATAATGAAGGGGATGTGAGCCAGTGCTGAAGCAGCCCTCAGTGTGTTGATGGTATAGCATAGACAAAATTCTTAGGGCTCTCATTCAGTGTGATGAATAAATTATTTCCACAAATAGTAATATTTAAGTGCCAAAATTGGCTATCTATTTTGGATGAAAAAGAAGTGAGAACCCTAACAAATACCATTCCTATGAGTAAACCCACATGAATTTTAGAGCTAAGTGTTAAAATACAAAAGTTTTTGGACATTGCCTTTTTGGAGATTTCACTGAACTGCTGGCTTATATTCCTTCTTACATTATTTCATGATTTATTAATTTTAAGCAATTAATTTGACCCTTTAGTGTGGTCAGTAAGCACTTGACTTTCAAAATCTATACCATGATCACCCAATAATCATTGAAAAAGAATTATATCACAATTTTGTTTACATCTGTGTTCTCTATTTAAACTAATATGAGTTTATAGTTTTTGTTCTGATACCTCAGATTTGTATAAGTTTGTTTGTGGTTCTGATACTTTAAATACTTTTTAAAATCTGAATGTATTCTGAAATATCATGTTAAAGCATATGAATTAAATTGATTAATTAAGCATATAAAATCATAAGGTTTAACCATATATCTGACAAGGGTTTGATATTCAGCATATATAAAGAAATCCTACAACTCAAGATTAAATGGACAAACAATGAATTATATACTGAGCAAAAGATATGAATAGAAATTTCTTCAAAGAGGAAATGCAAATGGCTAAAAAGCACATGGAAAGATGTCAATCTTCATTAGCTATTAGAGAAATGCAAAGCAAAACCACAGTGAGATATTTATTTTTATTTTTATATTTATATTTATATTTATGTTTTCCTATAAGTGTGGCCATTATTAAGCAAACAGAAAACTACAAGTGTTTGAAAGGATGTGGAGAAACAGGAACATTTATTCACTGCTGATGAGAGTGTAAAATGGTACATCCACTGTGGAAAACAATTTAGTGGTTCTTCAGAATACTAAATATTGAGTTGCTCTATGACCCAGCATTTCTGCTTGTCAGTATATACCCAGAAGATCTGAAAAAAGGAACATGAACAGATACTGCACACCAATGTTCATAGCAGCATTGTTCACAATTGCCAAATGATAGAAACAATCCAAATGCTCATTAACAGATGAATGAATAAACAATATGTGGTATATATATATGATGGAATATTATGTAGCATTAGGAAGAAATGAGGTCACAAAACATGTGACAACATGGATGAATCTTGAGGACACACTGCTGAGTGAAATAAGTCAGATCCAAAAGGAAAAATATTGTATGATTTCACTAATATGAGCTAACTAGAATAAATAACTCAGAGCCTTAAAATGTATAATATAGTATACCTAGAAATAGACAGAAGTTAAAGAAAAAGAACCATAATCTAATATTTTCAGAATGTATAAAGAGGTTGGACATAAAAGGTTTGGAAATAAATATGGGGTGGCAGTAGCTGATTACTAGGAATATAAGGAATAGTGTTGTATTGTAGGTGACTCTGGTTGAAAGGGGTTGTTTAAAGTTATGGATGTCATCAATTAACACTACAAATTTAAATAAGTTCTTGCATGAACTAGTAAAAATGAAGGACACTTGTACAAAGAGTTAATAATAAGGTGATATGTGGGGAAAAACATCTATTTTAAGCTACAGAATATAGTTAACAGTAATACCTTAAAATTCTTTCATCGACAGTAACTGTTGTATCACACCAACATTAGGGATCAGTAATAGGGAGTGATAAGGGACATGGAGTGTTTTGTGTGTTCTTTTTTGTGTCTATCTGATAATTCTCTTTTTGGAGCATTGAAATGGTTTAAAATTAAGTGTGATGATTGCACAACTAAGTGATGACACTGTATTCTTTGAATGGAATATATGATAAGTTAATATATCTCAATAAAATCTGTGACAATAAACTGATTAAAAATGTCATAGTGTGACACAGACAGCAGAGAGAGGAAAATGCCTCAGGATGTGCTAAGCTGGGACACCCAGACATCAGAGACTTGGAAGCCAACAGAGGTGCTTAGAGATGCTTGCAGAAGCAGACAGAAAGATGATTGGAGATGCTAAGCTAAGAGATGAATCCCAGAGTTTGCCCTGGAGAAGCTAAGAGAGACTCAGAAACATTTTGGAGAACGCCATTTTGAAACACAACTCGGGAGCAAAGGACCAGCAGAAGCCAGTCACGTGCCTTCCCAGTTGACAGAGGTGTTCTGAACGCCATCAGCCATTCATCAGTGAGGGTATCCTATTGTCAGTGCCTTAGTTTGGACATTTTTGTGGCCTTAGAACTCTAAATTTGTAATCAAATAAATCCCCTTTATAAAAACCAAGCCATGGAGGCAGGGCAAGATGGCAGACTGGTGAGGAGCAGAATTTCGTTTCTCCCCTAGAGCAGCTGGCAATTACCCAAGAACTATATGAAACAGTGTTTTCTGGGTCTCCAGTTACCAGTCACACATTGGACACAAGTTTGGAATTGGAGGAAAAGCTGAGATCGCAGCGAACATTGTAAGTTCCCCAGACCAGGGGTCTGGCGCCCCTCCCCACCCAGACCTCACAGACTGTCTTGCTGCCGGCTCCCTGAAAGGGGGGGAAAAAAGAAACCAAAAAACAGCAATCTGCTGAGGGCAAGAAGGGAGGCTCAACCCAGCCTCAACTGCAGAATTAATTAACAAATTAATTAACTAACTTTGGGAGCTGGGGTGCTAAAGAAGGGCTGGGCTCCGAGAAGTGGGGGCACGTAAAAGCAGGCACCCATTCCCAGACTCCAAAAAAGCCATTTTTTTCCCCTACATTTTGTCCCTTCTGGATTCTCACTGATCCCTTATCTTTTTGCATTTCAATAGCCCCCGGCAGAGGTGGAACTGAAGCGGTTGGAGAGTAATTATCAGACAACAGCCCAAAGCATATCTTTATTTTTTATTTTTTTTAATCTTCATTTTATTGAGATATATTCACATACCATGCAGTCATACAAAACAAATCGTACTTTCGATTGTTTACAGTACCATTACATAGTTGTACATTCATCACCTAAATCAATCCCTGACACCTTCATTAGCACACACACACAAATAACAAGAATAATAATTAGAGTGAAAAAGAGCAATTGAAGTAAAAAAGAACACTGGGTACCTTTGTCTGTTTGTTTCCTTCCCCTGTTTTTCTACTCATCCATCCATAAACTAGACAAAGTGGAGTGTGGTCCTTATGGCTTTCCCAATCCCATTGTCACCGCTCATAAGCTACATTTTTATACAATTGCCTTCGAGATTCATGGGTTCTGGGTTGTAGTTTGATAGTTTCAGGTATCCACCACCAGCTACCCCAATTCTTTGGAACCTAAAAAGGGTTGTCTAAAGTGTGCGTAAGAGTGCCCACCAGAGTGACCTCTAGGCTCGTTTTGGAATCTCTCTGCCACTGAAGCTTATTTCATTTCCTTTCACATCCCCCTTTTGGTCAAGAAGATGTTCTCCGTCCCACGATGCCGGGTCTACATTCCTCCCCGGGAGTCATATTCCACGTAAAGCATATCTTTAAATGCTCTATTCTGACACTGACAAAACTTCCAGGCTGGGGAAAGACTTTTAAAAGAGACTCCTTTTTTTTTTTTTTCCTTTTTTCTTTTTCTTGACTTCTTTTCTACTTTTTTTTTTTTTTTTTTTTTAAATCTAAAGGTAATATATGTGGTTATTTTCTATCAGAAAGCCCAGGTTGAGGGACTAGGCTGGGCTTGGGGGGAGACAGAGTACCCACAGTATCTTTGAATTCCATATTCACTACTGAAGGCCTCCACCCCCGTCTTTAATTGGCAACTCAGGCTGACCAAGGAATCTACCTGGAGAGGCCCCAAAGAGGAGAGAGGAGAAGGGAATAGTGCCCCTGAGAGACAACTGGAGTTCTGAGGAGTGGGAGAGTGGAGGGAGATCCAGCTCAACTGGCAGTCCTCCTTCTGGGAATTCAGACCCCAGGGGCTGGAATTCAGATTCCGGCTTCAGTCAGCCATGCCCCTGACAGGATCAGAGTCACCAGGAGAACTAAAGGCTCCACACCTCCTTACACCGGTGGGGGAGCTGCGGGCTGGCCAGCGTCACCTGCTGGACAGGAGAGGAAAAGCACGAATTCTAAAGGCCTCATAGGAGGGTCTCATTCTCAGGAAAACTCCATACCCTCCCAATGAGACCTGGGCCTCACTAGACTGGGAAAATCTGACTAGGGTCGACCATATCTGAGGAGACCCACTCACAAAAAGATTACATAGAGGCAGAGCAAGAAACAGAAAAAACAAGAGGGGAAAAATTCTGATCAACTAAATAGAACCTAAGTTAGAGGTCTAGAATAAGTTGAACTGAATAACAGAGGCCAGAGAACAAAGCCAACCAACAAGAAAACCACTAGGTAAAAGACAGAAAACAAGCTCCAAAATAAACTAATCAAGAAAATCAGATGCCTAGACAACTTAAGATAACAAGCCATACCAGGAAACACGAAAACATGTTCCAGGCAAAGGAACAAACTAATAGTTCAGCTGAGACACAGGAGTGGAGGCAACTAATGCTAAATAAATTTGATGAAATGAAGGAAGATATAGCAAAAGAGCTGAAGGATATAAAGAAGACACTGGCTGACCATAAAGAAGAATTCATAAACTTAAAAAAACAAATGGCAGAACTCATGGGAATGAAGGCCACAATGGAGGAGATGAAAAACACAATGGAGGGACACAACAGTAGATTTCAGCAGGCAGAAGAAAGGATCAGTGAACTGGAAGACAGGTCATTCGAATTCATAAACACAAAAAAACAGATGGTGAAAAAAATGGAAAAATATGAGCAGGGTCTTAGGGAGCTGAGTGACAACATGAAACACACAAATATATGTGTTATGGGTATCCCAGAAGGAGAAGAGAGGGGAAAAGGGGCAGAAAGAGTAAAAGAAGACATATTCACTGAAAATTTCCCAACTCTTATAAAAGACAGAAAATTAGAGATTCAAGAAGTACAACGTACCCCAAATAGAATAGATCCCAATAGACCTACTCCAAGACACTTACTGGTCAGATTGTCCAATGTCAAAGACAAAGAGAGGATTCTGAAAGCAGCAAGAGAAAAGCAATCCATCACATACAAGGGAAGGTCAATAAGACTATGTACAGATTTCTCTGCCGAAACCATGGAGGCAAGAAGATAGTGGCATGATATATTTAAGATACTGAAAGAGAAAAACTGCCAACCAAGAATTCTATATCCAGCAAAACTTTCCTTCAGAAATGAGGGAGAGTTTAAAACATTTTCAGACAAACAGACACTGAGATAGTTTGTGAATAAGAGACCGGCACTACAAGAAATACTAAAGGGAGTGCTACAGGCTGATAGGAAAAGACAGGAGAGAGAGAGTTGGAGAAGAGTGCAGAAATGAAGATTATCAGGAAAGGTAAAAGGAGAGGAAAAAATAAGATAAGACATATAAATTCCAAAAAACAAAATGGTAGTAGAAAGTACTGCCCTTACAGTAATAACACTAAATGTAAATGGATTAAACTCCCCAATAGAAAGACACAGACTGGCAGAATGGATTAAAAAACAGGACCCATCTATATGCTGTCTACAAGAAACTCACTTTAGACACAAGGACAAACATAGACTGAAAGTGAAAGGTTGGAAAAAGATATTTCATGCAAACAACAACCAGAAAAAAGTGGGAGTAGCTATATTAATATCAGACAAGTTAGACTTCAAAAGCAAAACAATTAAAAGAGACAAAGAAGGACACTATATATTAATAAAAGGGTCAATTCATCAAGAAAACATAACAGTCATAAATATTTATGCACCAAACCAGAATGCCCCAAAATTCATGAGGCAAACACTGCGATCACTGAAAGAAGAAATAGATACCTCTACAATAATAGTTGGAGGCTTCAATACACCACTCTCATCAATGGCTAGAACATCTAGACAGAGGATCACTAAAGAAAAAGAGATGTTGAATTGTATGGTAAATGAACTAGACTTGACAGACATTTATAGAACACTACATCCAACAACAGCAGGATACACTTTTTTCTCCAGTGCTCATGGAACATTCTCTAGGATAGACCACATGTTGGGTCACAAAGCAAGTCTCAACAAATTTAAAAATATTGATATTACACAAAACACCTTCTCAGACCACAATGGAATGAAGTTGGAAATAAATAAGGGGCAGAAGGTCATAAAATTCACAAACATATGGAGGCTAAACAACACCCTCTTAGAAAACCAGTGGGTAAAGGAAGAAATTACAAGAGAAATTAGTAAATACCTCGAGGCAAATGACAATGAAAACACAACTTATCAAAACTTATGGGATGCAGCAAAGGCGGTGCTGAGAGGGAAATTTATTGCCCTAAATGCCTATATTAAAAGAGAAGAGAGAGCAAAAATTGAAGAGCTAACTGCTCACCTGGAGGAATTAGAGAAAGAACAGCAAACTAACCCCAAAGCAAGCAGAAGGGAAGAAATAAGAAAGATTACAGCAGAAATAAATGCAATTGAGAACAGGAAAACAATAGAGAGAGTCAACAAAACCAGAAGTTGGTTCTTTGAGAAAATCAATAAAATCGATGGACCACTGGCTAGGCTAACAAAAAAAAAAGAGAGAGAGCAGATGTAAATAAATGCAATCAGAAATGGGAAAGGAAATATAACTACCGACCCTGCAGAAATTAAGGAGATAATGAGAAAATACTATGAGCAACTATATGCTAATAAACTAGACAACTTAGATGAAATGGACAACTTCCTAGAAAAGCATAAACAACCAACATTAACTCAAGAAGAAATAGATGACCTCAACAAACCAATCACAAGTAAAGAGATTGAGTCAGTCATCAAAAAGCTCCCCAAAAGGAAAAGCCCAGGACCAGATGGTTTCACAAGTGAATTCTACCAAGCATTCAAGAATGAATTAGTACCAATCCTGCTCAATCTCTTCAAAAAAATTGAAGAAGAGGGAAAGCTACCTAACTCTTTATATGAAGCCATCATCACCCTAATATCAAAACCAGGCAAAGATCCTACAAAAAAAGAAAATTATAGACCAATTTCTTTAATGAATATAGACGCAAAAATCATCAACAAAATACTTGCAAATTGAATCCAGCAGCACATTAAAAGAATTATACACCACGACCAGGTGGGATTTATTCCAGGTATGCAAGGCTGGTTCAACACAAGAAAATCAATTAATGTAATATACCACATCAATAAATCAAAGCAGAAGAACCACATGATCATCTCGATTGATGCAGAAAAGGCATTTGACAAAATTCAACATCCTTTCCTGATGAAAACACTTCAAAGGATAGGAATAGAAGGGAACTTTATCAATATGATAAAGGCAATATATGAAAAACCCACAGCTAACATCACACTCAATGGGGAGAGACTGAAAGCTTTTCCTCTAAGATCAGGAATAAGACAGGGATGCCCACTATCACCATTGTTATTCAACATTGTGCTCAAAGTTCTAGCTAGAGCAATTAGGCAAGAAAAAGAAATAAAAGGCATCCAAATTGGAGAGGAAGAAGTAGAACTTTCACTATTTGCAGATGACATGATTCTGTATGTAGGAAATCCAGAAAAATCTACAGCAAAGCTACTAGAACTAGTCAATGAATACAGCAAAGTAGCAGACTACAAGATCAACAAGCAAAAATCTGTAGTGTTCCTATACACAAGTAATGTGCAACAAGAGGAGGAAATCAAGAAAAAAATCCCACTTACAATAGCAACCAAAAGAATCAAGTATTTAGGAGTAAACTTAACCAAGGACACAAAAGACCTTTACATAGAAAACTATAAGAAACTGCTAAAAGAAATTGAACAAGACCTGAAAAAATGGAAGAACATACCATGTTCATGGATTGGAAGACTAAATATAGTTAAGATGGCAATTTTACCTAAACTGATTTACAGATTCAATGCAATAACAATTCAAATCCCAACAACTTACTTTACAGAAATAGAAAAACCAATAACTAAATTTAGTTGGAAGGGTAAGGTGCCCCGAATAGCCAAAAATGTCTTGAGAAAGAGAAATGAAGTGGGAGGCCTCACACTACCTGACTTTGAAGCATATTACAAAGCTACAGTGCTCAAAACAGCATGGTACTGGCATAAGGACAGATATACTGATCAATGGAATCAAACTGAGTGTTCAGAAGTGGACCCTCACATCTATGGACAACTGATCTTTGATAAGGCAGTGAAGCTGAAGCAACTGGGAAAGAGCAGTCTGTTCAATAAATGGTGTTTGGAGAACTGGATATCCATTTCCAAAAGAATGAAAAAGGATGTCCATCTCACACCTTATACCAAAATTAACTCAAAGTGGATCAAAGACCTAAACATTAGCACCAAGACCATAAGACTCTTAGAAGAAAATGTAGGGCAATATCTTAAAGATCTTGTGAAAGGAGGTGGTTTCTTAGACCTCACACCCAAGGCACGAGCAACCAAAGAACAAATAGACAAATGGGATCTCCTCAAAATTAAACACTTTTGTACATCAAAGGACTTTGTCAGAAAAGTAAAAAGGCAACCTACACAATGGGAGATGATATTTGGAAACCACATATCAGATAAGGGTTTAATATCCCAAATATATAAAGGAATCCTGCATCTCAATAACAGAAAGACAAACAATGCAATTAAAAAATGGGCAAAAGACATGAACATACATTTTTCTGAAGAGGAAATACAAATGGCTCAAAAGCATATGAAAAAATGCTCAACTTCACTGGCTATTAAGGAAATGCAAATCAAAACCACAATGAGTTATCATCTCACACCTACCAGAATGGCCATTATCCAAAAAACAGAAAATGACAAGTGCTGGAGAGGATGTGGAGAAAGAGGCATACTTATTCATTGTTGGTGGGAATGTAGAATGGTGCAGCCACTCTGGAAGACAGTATGGAGGTTCCTCAGGAAGCTAAATATAGATTTGCCATATGACCCAGCTATTCCATTGCTTGGTATATACTCAGAGGAACTGAAACTTAAGACACAAACAGACATTTGTAAACCAATGTTTATTGCAGCATTATTCAAAATTGCCAAGAGATGGACACAGCCCAAATGTCCATCAAAGGATGAGTGGATAAACAAACTGTGGTATATACACATGAGGGAATATTATGCAGCTGTAAGACAGAACAAAGACATGGATCATGTAATAATGTGGATGAACCTTGAGGACATTATGTTGAGTGAAGTTAGCCAGAAACAAAAGGACAGATTCTGTATGGTCTCACTAATATGAACAGACATTAACGAACAAACTTTGGGAGTTAAAAGCTGACAACACAGGCGACCAGGAAATAGAAAGAGGGCAGAGATCAGCCATTTGATGCTGAAGGACTACGGAATGTTTAGGATTGATTGCATAGATCCAGAAATAGATAGCATAATACTGTGTGATGGTAGCATGGTATTGTAAGTACACTGAACAAAGATGTCTGTGAGTAAAGCTGAAAGAGGTGGGATAGGAGAATGTATGACACCAGAGGTAAAAATAGATGATAAAGAATGGGACTGTATAACTGGCAAAAACTGGAGTGGCCAATGACTGTTACTAAATATATAAATATAAAAATGTTTTTGCATGTGGGAAAGCAAATGAATGTCAACTATGTAGAAATTTGAAAAAGGGATGGTATACAGGAAAAAACATAATCAAAGCAAACTGGAGTCTATGGTCAACAGTAACATTGTAATATACCTCCATTAAATGTAACAAAGGCAATATGCCAATGCTAAATGTATATGAGAGGGGGATATAGGGGAGTAATATGGGATTCTTGGTAGTGGTGTTATTTGCTGTCCTTAGTAGCATATTGTATTGTATGACATGTTATTTTTCTTTTTACCATTTTTTCTTATTGCTAAAAAAAAAAAAAAAAACAATTTTTCCTGTAGTAATTAGTATGTTCAAGTGCCGATTGTGATGATAAATGTACAACTTTATGATGATACCATGAACAACTGATTGTACGCTGTGGATAAATGTATGGTATGTGAACATAACTCTATAAAATTGTAGGAAAATATATATATAGGAGTAAAAGTGTTGGAGAAAACATGGTGAGAGTGATGATGCCTCACCAATATGGACTAACTACAATGTGTAAACTTGGAATTGACTCTTAGAACATAGTCTAACGTGGACACAATAATTGTAATAGCCCCTGGATTGTAAGCTCTTACAGCAGTTAACTCTATCCCTGAATTGTAATGCCTATCTCTAAACTTTGAGATGCTGATCCCCTAGCGTATAACCTGATTGGTCTCTGGAACAATGCATATCTCTGAGACACCTGAAACTCAGAGCTAGAGCTCAGCAGATATGAATGTCAGTATCAGTGCATACAGCCACTGTCAAAAAAAAAAAAAAAAAAAAAGCTGAAAAAGAGCCCAGACTTCAATTAGTGATATGAATGAAGCAGGTCTGGTTAAGACCAGAGCAAGCCAGGCCAAAGGGTAAAGGTTGAAACTGATTGTGTTTTAAAACTTCAACTTTCATATGAGACCAAGGGAATAGATATCCATTTGGTGCAGGATCTAAATTTTCTAAACGGTACAACTCTACAGTCGATTTGTTCAAACACCACAATTGCATGGAACTTTGAATAGGAAGTGAGATACGGTAGGTTAGTATAGGCTGGAGTGAAATAGTGACACATCCTAGAGAAATTTGGGCAGATAATAAAAAATATATTTACAGCCTCCCCCTCCCCATCCCTGAGGATCTGGGGGAAGGTGTGGATGTGTTGGACATCCTCACCTGGACTGGTGTTGATGTTGTCACAAACATTGGGACTGGCAGTTTGATGTGCTGAGCCCTCGAGCATGGGACTTGCCCTTATGAAGCTCATTACCACAAAGGAGAGTCTAAAGTTGTATGTAATGGTGCCTAAGAGTCTCCCCCTGAGTACCTCTTTGTTGCTCAGATGTGGCCCTCTCTCTCTCTAACTGAGCCATCTCGACAGGTGAACTCACTGCCCTCCCCCCTACATGGGTGTAAATCTCCCTGGCAACGCAGAGTATGACTCCCGGGGATGAATGTGGACCCAGCATCGTGGGACTGAGAGTATCTTCTTGACCAAAAGGGGGATGCAAAATGAGACAAAATAGTTTCAGTGGCTGAGAGATTCCAAATGGAGTTGAGAGGTCACTCTGGTGGACATTCTTATGCACTATATAGATAACACCTCTAAGGCTTTAATGTACTGGAATAGCTAGAAGTAAATACCTGAAACTACCAAACTCCAACCCAGCAGTCTGGACTCCTGAAGACAATTATATAATAATGTAGATTACAAGGGGTGACAGTGTGATTGTGAAGACCTTGTGGATCACACCCCCTTTATCTAGTGTATGGATGAGTGGAGGAATGGGGATAAAAACTAAAGGACAAATGGGGTGGGATGGGGGGATGATTTGGGTGTTCTTTTTTCACATTTAAATTTTTATTCTTGTTCTGGTTCTTTCTGATGTAACGAAAATGTTCAGAGATAGATTGTCGTGATGAACGCATAACCATGTTATCATACTGTGGACAGTGGATTGTATATCATGGATGATTGTATGGTGTGTGAATGTATTTCAATAAAACTGAATTTAATAAAAAAAAAGTCATAGTGTTTGTGAAGGGATTTTTAAAACACAGAGAACCTTCCCGAAGTCAACAGTAATACATAGAAGGATATAGCTTGAAGTTTAAATTCTCTGGGTAAAAGAGATGATGATGAAGTTATTGATACAGCAGAAAGCATACAGAGAAAGGACCTGTTAGTTCTGGGAAATTTTCATGCTAAAAGATATATCTGAACAAAATCATCACCGAAAAGAAATATTGAGCACAAAATTTCAATAGTGACATGGAAAGAAACTGATAAAAGTTGAGATTTTTCCAAGGAAATTATCCAGGGAGCTAGAGTTGAGAGAAGCAGAGCTCCAGGTATAAGTCAAAAGTTATACCTGAAATTCTTGGGAGAAATTACCATTATCAAGGTCTGTGGAATTGGTGAAACAGCATGGTGGCTACCAGATGTTCTGTACTATGTGAAATTGAATATTACACTAAAATTATACCTATAAAGTAAATAAAATATAGATTTGGAAAATAGGCGCCGAAGAAAAATATGGAGAGAATAAAAGGCTGGAAGGAGGGGTGCCAGTGGGTGCAAAGGAGAAGTGAGGTGGTGGTGGGATGGGCCATGGCTGAACATTCCTCTGGGCATCCCCTCCCCATCCAACTGATACTCCATGGCTGTTCTAACCTCTGTGATGTCAGAGTATAACACTGGACTGGAGTGTGTTTTCTTGGTGTCTAGTTGTCTCAGGCAGCACTTCATTGCAGATGAAGAAAAATCTCTGTAATTTGAGCAGCACCAGTGCCCCATGGTTGAGCTCCCACTCAGATACATTGGACCTGAGTTCTGTCTACTTCCTCTTGTCTGTAGTGGGGCTTTTCATTCCCTAGCTTCACTACAGGCAGAGGAAATTAATATCCCAGAGTATCAATCAACCTCTGTAGTTCAGTGAGGTAAGGAACCTTGGGACCAGTCCACAGTAGAAATTCACTGCTTTCCCCTGTTCCCACTTCCCATACTTATAAATCCATTATGTTGACACAGAGGAAAGGCTTTGTTTAAAATTCTCAGAAAGAAGAGACTATCATTTTCTGAAAAGGTAAGGGAGGAGAGATATTGGAGTGGGGCTGTTTTTTCAGTCAAATCTCACAGTCATTACTATGGTGATGAGAGGGATGAGAGGGCTGGAGAATAAACTCCCAAATACATGTGCTTGTGGTTATGGATTGTAATATTCAGGAAATTCAGGATATCCAGGGAGAGTCGCTCCATGCTTTTTCACTCTCCAGATCCCACATCAGGTATATCTGGGCCAAGAATTTTCCCTGTGTTAGGATGATATGGAAGCAATGCTAAGCCTCTGGAAGGCTCAGCTGAGATGCTTTTGTCTGAGCTCTGTATTCATGGAGGAGCACCCTATTGTAAGTAGCACATATGCTCCTGTAGGATTGAGATTCTGTGCCCTGTTCAGAAGAGGACTCCTGACCAAAAAAAGGACTCCTGATTAAAAATTAATTATCTCATCCAGATAGAAATTTTTTGTATTATTCAAAGATGAAAGTTAGTAGAAAGCAATTAAGTCACTTAGAAATGTTTAACAGGCAAGATACAAAGGATACATTATTCAAGGATGAGATTTAGAAGGATTTCATGAAAAGAGAGATTGAGACTGTAAGCCATGACCCCCCTTTTTCTTGGTTTTTCAGCATCTGAGCAGATACAAAAAAGTAGAGAAAGAGGGTGAATTGACACATAAGGCTCTGCTTTCCCAACACATCTGCTACAAAGGTGAACCTAAACCTCAGTCCCTGATAGCTCACACCAATTGCACAGTCTGATGATGTCAGGTGTTAGAGTAAGTCCTCCCAAGAAAGCAAAGTCCCCAGAGAGCAGGGTCGAAAGAAAGACACCCAAACCTTGGGACACTCTCAAATCCTTGGAAGAAAAGAAAGAAAGTGCTGGAGATTGGGGCATGCATGTAATGTAATGAACAAATCTTTGTTGGTGTGGGAGGCAGAAATTGTAGTGCCTGTAATAAACAAATAATTGCACTTTAAACCCATGATTCCTCCAGTGAAATAACATTTTTTCAATTTAATTCATATATTTGTGGGATCACACAATTATATTTAGAATTAAAGCCCTTGAAAAATTATTAAACATTAGACAAGTGAGCCTCTCCATGGTTTACATTGACCTTTTAATGTTGTGTGCTCATTCTTGGAATTCTAAGAATCTTTTCCTGTAAGAGTCTCTCCCAAAGGGCTGTGACATGTAGCTCCATAGAGGGTGTTTCAACTCCTGCCTTCAAACTGTGTAACCAAGACTCCTGATTTGCTAGCTTTGAGAGCTTGCCAAGGAGGATTAGTGTGGACACCGGACATGAGTCCTCTGCAAAGTTGCTATATCTCTTCCACTTCTTTCTTGATCACTCTTCTGAGCATGATGTTTAATATCCCAGAGTCACAGAACTATCCAGATTGGATAAGAGAGGGAACAAAATAGGAAAAAATGTATAAGAAAGACAAGGGGTGTGAGTAAAATATCTATTAGACAAGGGTGCAAGGTATGTGTTGGGACATAATTAATCAGAAGCTGCTGTCATCCCTGGGTCTTTCCACCCATCCAGGATGACCGTCTGCCAGAGGGGAACCCTATGGAGGATGCTGATCCCTTTGCAACCCTTCTGAAATCTCAGTATCTGGCCTGCAGGCTACCTCCACACCTAGAGAGATCAGCTAGAAACACCTACAGCTGAGTCTCTACTTCTTGTCTCTGCTGGCTCACTCATTCCTCCAGGGACTGAACCACCTGCTCCCTGCTGTGGAAGGCCCTGGAACATCAGATGGTGCCTAGGGAAGGTCCTTATCCCTTACTGAGCACCATGCTTGTTCTGCCCTGTCCTCCCTCATTCCATCACTTTTTCTTCTTACCCTCTTATCCCTCCCTATAACTGCTGTCACCTCCACCACTGGCCTTTTCCCCGATACAAGAGTCCCACCCTGTACTGGCTCCCAATTACTCATACCCATTTTTCCTCCTCACCCTGAGAGCCTTCTCACCTCTGCCTCCAGGGTTCCTCTTGCCCCACACCTCTTCTACTGTTTTCCTTGTCTTCCAATTCCCCATGCCACTGACTGTCCATCTCTGCTACAGGTGGTTTCTAGCCAATTACACCCTGACTCCCTCCATTTCTTCCTTTTCTCACTTTTGACCCTGTTCTGCTCTTCATCACTTTGAGACCCTGGACCTGCCCATGCCCTCCCCTTGCTTGTCTTTGCCCTCTCTTCTGCCCCCTCTATGCCCTCAGTGCACTTGCTGAAGCACTCGTCCACTCCAATATCATGCCCTTAGCTCCTTTCCACCTCATATCCTTGACCTGCTCTGCCTCCCTGACATTCACCTGTCTGTGGTCACCCCTCCTCCTCCTGGCCATATCCTTGGTTGGAATATCAAAATCCTTGACAACATGGCCCATGCCAAAGTTTGCTGGGATGCACTGAGCTCCCACCTTCCACCACCACTCATCCTTGTGCCACCAGCCATTGCCACTCCTCCCTCCACTGAAATGCCGATCAAGCATTAGAGGCCATCCCCACCCAATGTGATGGCCACTGAAATACATCCCTGCTGTCTGGACTCCTTCCATGACTCTCATGCAAAAATGGACCCGAGCTCCAGCCCCAGGCCTGTCCTATTGAATCAGCAGGTAGGCTGGCCTCTGGGGCCTCTCATTGCCAACCTTAAGATGGGACCTGTGGGACCTGTCAGCTTCTCAGCTTGTGGGAGCCTATAGGGGCAGAGGGAGTGGCTTATATTAGCAGGAACTCCCTAAGCTTCTTCTTGTAGAGGCACTCTAATGAGACCAGGTTCCATAAATCTCTCAAAGAGGAGTGTGACCTGAATTCCACCTTAAACCCATACACAGAGAGAGGACTAAGGGACCTCAAAGACCAAAGGAGGAGCTCCCCTGCCCAGGTGAGTATTTTCATAACACTCTTTGTCTGATAATCCCATCAACCCTTGAAGAGAACACCCAGGTCCTCCATAAACTAAAATGGATTAACATCCTATGGTAGGCTCTTCATTGGATCTGGAAAAGGAGAAATAACAAATAGCAGGAGGGACCCTTGAAACTCTGCCCAGAGTGGTACCAGTGGAAATCTGGCAGATTTTCAGCTGGTGGGAACCCACAGGGAAGCCAGAAAAAGCAGCCTCTGGCATCAGGTGCTTCATATGCTCCTCCTTACAAGGAAGCACTTCAATAAGACCATATTCCATAAACTTCTGAGAGAGGAGGGCACTCTTCATTCCACCTTAGAACATGTCCACCAGGAGAAAGGGCTGAGGGCTCCCAAGGCCAAGGAAAGAGCACCCCTGTCCAGGCCAGAGATTTTCCTGACACCCTTTTATCCATGATCCCACCAAGCCTTGGAGAGAGCACCCACACCATCACCAAGCAAAAGACAGGTAATGTAGTAAGGAGGGCCCTTTGATGGCTATGGAAAAGACAAATACAAAGTGTGAGAAAGGATCTCTGAAACCAAGTGAAGGAGGCCCAACCCCTGGGTTGTACCCAGGCCTGGAGGAAATGGGTCCTAATATCCTGGGCTCCCTGGCTCCTGCCTCCTCAACTTGGAAATTACAGGAAGAGTCCAAGGGTAGATGTAGTAGGGATGGGGGCAACAGGAAATCACAAAGACATCCCCCAAAATGTGTACAATTAGAGGATACCTTGAGCTGAGTGCTTTATTCTCCTGCTACACCCCCACACAATGAAATCCTTGTAGGAGCTGTTATTTTTCACCTTGAGGTGAAAAAGCCTAAACCCACAGGCAGGTCCTTTAAATGCCAAAGATATTGCTATGAATGGTGCTGGTTTGAATGTGTTATGTCCCCCAGAAAAAGCCATGTTCTTTGATGCAATCTTGTGGGGCAGAGGTTTTAGTGCTGATTGGATTGGAATCCTTTGAGTGTTTCCATAGAGATTTGCCCCACCCAACTGTGGGTGATTACACTGATTGGATGGTTTCCATGGAGGTGTGGCCCCACCCATTCAGCATTACATGGGCTTGGGCAGAGGAAGCAAGCTTGCTACAGCCAAGAGGGACACTTTGAAGAATGCAAAGGAATTGAGAAAGGAGCTGCAGATGGGAGACAGTTTGAAGACTGCTGTTGAAAGCAGACTTTTGCTCTGGAGAAGCTGAGAGAGGAAATATGCCCCAAGAACAACTAAGAGTGACATTTTTGAGGGAATGCAGCCTAGCAAGGAACATCCTGGGAGAAAGCCATTTTGAAACCAGAACTTAGAGCAGACACCAGCCATGTGCCTTCCCAGTTGGCAGAGGTTTTCCAGATGCCATTGGCCATCCTCCAGTGAAGGTACCCAATTGTTGATGTGTTACCTTGGACACTTTATGATGTTAAGACTATAACTGTGTAACCAAACAAACCCCCTTTATAAAAGCCAATCCATTTCTGGTGTTTTGCATTCTGGCAGCATTGGCAAACTAGAACAAATGGTATAAAACCTGAGTGTATCCTCCTCCCTTTGAAGGAGAAAAATTAAAATGTGTTTACATTTGAAGCCACTGACTTTCATGATAATTTATTGTTCACCAAATAATTAATAATCAAACACCCAAACAATGAAAAACAAATACCCCATTCTTCCCTATTCTACCACTCCCTTTCCTACACTTTTGTTATTGTAATCTGAGAATTTCTTTCAATTTATAATTCTTAAATGTTACTTTGTGAATGAGTAACAAGTCAAACCTCAGGCATTCTCTTAAATCTTGTCCAGTGTGAACCATACATAGCAGCAATTTCTCAGAGTATTGACAGGTTATTAATATTTTATATAATATCTAAGAAATCTTTCTCTTTGTGCTACATTTTTGTCCTGTAGATTCTTAATGTTTTGACACTGTTTTGCTTTGTTTAAAAATTAGAACACAAATGGACAATGCTCCATGGGGATATTTGTTCCTGAGTAGTTAGGAAAGAGTCATTCCTCATTCCCCTTGAAGTTACTAGGGTTTCAAAGAATAATATTCTAACTATAAGCAAAGAGTAATTAGATTAGTGAAAAAATAAATAAAAAATTATAACCAAACAAAATGTCTCTAAATTCTTTCTAAACCTGGGATACCCTTTGATTTAATGATCCTTGCCATAGCTACTTGCTTAACTGATTACCAAATGTTTTATAATCATGCACAATCTATCCTGAAGTTTCCTGTAATGACTTGAGAAATTTCTCTCCATTCAAATCATTGAATTGGTAAATGTTTCAATGTTTCATTCTCTCTCTACTGGGTTTTAATGATTTTGACCTTACTGAATGGAAATAAGTGAGTCCACAGTCATAAATGTATTTATGGAAATCAAATTCATTGCAGTCCTTTTCACATTTTAGAGTTCCACATTGTATTTTTCATTATCTAACACTTTACCTTAGTATAGAGGCAACCAATGTTTTACGGTTAAAACAATGTTTGTTGCTTTCATTGAATAAAAGGGAGAAACTGTTAGTGTCAGTGGATGTGAAACTTCATAAAAATAATTGGCAAGAGAAGGTGAAAGTGTACTTCCATAATTCCCAGGACTGTGAATACTGAGATGTCACACCAGTTATGGTGTCAATTTGTAAAAGGAAATTTTGCAGATGTAATTATGGTTACTAACCAATTGACATCTGTCACCTGGAAGGGAGACTGTGGTGGGGGTAATATAATCAGAGAACCATTTAAAAACAGAGAATTTACCCTGACTGGTGGCAGAAGAGGATGTCAGAGAGATTTGAACATTGAGGGCTCAACACGGCATTGTTGGTTTGATGATACAGGTGGCTCTGTGTGAGGAAGAATGCAGGCAAACTCTAGGAGCTTGGAAATGGGGACCACCTGTGAAGGAAGCAGTGGGTTTGGCACAGTGAATAAGTTTGGAAGTAACTGAAAATCTTGAAACCGCATGATAATCAGCATACACTTAGGCATTACCTAATAGCCCTGATATTAGAAATTCTCTGATCTAGATGGTCTCTTTGAATCACAAGCAGATATCTTTATGATTCCCTAATATATTTATTTATTCAAATTGTCATGTGCTGCCTTTGGACTGTGTCCTGTTTGAGGGTATATATTTAGGATATCCCAGGACTTTGGGTTTCAGGTATGGAAGGGGATATCCCTAGCTCTTACTGAGTGCCTGCTTTGACTTCATTTGTGTATAATTTTAAGTAAAGATTAGCATGATTTTTGTATAATATCATTTATATGAAATGTTCATGCTTTTGAATTTTGAACCTAAATATGCTTAAGTTGTGAATCTCTTTCTGAGATTCATAATATCTGCCACTTTGTTTTCTTTTCTTAAAGCATATAGAGAATTCACTTTCACTAAGGGAGGGCTTAAAATATCTTGAATTTACAATATTATAGAAAACTGAATGGGATTTTCAAATGGATCCAGGTCACTGCTTTCTGATAATACATAACCTTATAACTGGTGGACTTTAGAACAACTAAAGAGAACAGAAAAATTAGGTTACTGGAGTGAATTCTCCTGTGTATTATGCCTAATGTTATCCTCTTTGGAAAGTAATCAAGTTTTCTCTTAAAATGTCCCAAAAGACAAAATATTGTTTTTAAAAATAGACTAAATGGTAATCCTTACAAATAATAGATAAGAAAATAAACATACTTATTAAAATAAAGTGTTTCCTTTTCTTGCCACCTTCCAGTGCTTCCAACTGTCATTTGTATGTTCTCAAGAGATACAGCACAGTGTTCCAGTCAAACAAGTTGGTAGTGTCAATTCTCCAAGGTGCCATTACTGCACAGCATCTTTGAATAACTAGCAAAAACTGGCAGGGCCATCTTCCTCAAAATTCTAGACAACAATTAAAGTGGTGCAGTAACTGGGTAAGTGCCAAATCAAGAAAATGAATCTTTAAAAATTTGTAATAGAAACTCAAAGCACACTTTCTGGCCCCTCTTCCACCCCTTCCCACCCTAGAGTGATGTGGAGACAGCCTGTGCTACAATTTTAGTCCCTTGGTCCAGTTGCTGAGGTAGCAGAGGAACCCTTATGGGCATTCTAGTGTGTCTATATGTTGGTGCCAGTCTATCCAGTTACAGGATGAAAGACTGAACCAGTTTATGGGTCACCCACCTAGAAACAGACGAATTGCAAGCAGAGACTCAGTTCTATTTTCCCACCAATGTTCATAGTGGCATTTGTGACAATTGCTAAGAGATGGAAGCAACCCAAATAGCCATCAGATAAATGCAAAATGTGGGATATGTACATGTAGTGGATGATTCAGCTGAAAAATGGAATGAAGTTCTGGGACATTGGAAAATTGGAAGAAACTTGAAGACTTTATGTTGTGTCAAATAAGCCAGGAACATTCTTCATTTTTTTTCTTTTTTTTTTTTTTTCATTCTCAGCTTGGTGGCTGGGAAAGAAAGTTTGATACCAATATGGTTTTGACATCTGAATAAATGTCATTATCTCTATTTTTTCCCAATATCTCAAATATCCTGAGTATGTTTACACTACAACTTCTTAGTATCTATCAAATAGAAGATCCTACTTCTATGAACAGAAAGAAAAGTACTGATAAAATGAAGGCCTAATTTACTATAAATGCATACATTAAAACTGAAGAAAAAGTAAAAAAAAAAAACTAATGAAACAACTGAAAAAGCTAGAAAATGAACAGCAAACTAATCCTAAGCCAAGTAGAATAAAAGAAATAACAAGGATTAAAGCATAAATAAGTGGCATAGAGAACAGAAAAAAATAGAATAAATAAAACCAAAAGTTGGTTCTTTGAGAAGATCAACAAAATTGAGAAGCCCCTAGGCTAGACTTAAAAAATCAAGAAGAGAGAAGACTCAAATAAACAAAATAATAAATGAGAGAGGAACATTATTGGGAAGAAATTTTAAAAAATTATGAAGATACAATGAACAACTGTATGCCAACAAAATAGGTAATGTAGAGGAAATGGACAAATTCCTGGAAACACATAAAAAACATAGAATGACTGGAGGAGAAATAGAAGACCTCAACAAACCAATCACAAGCAATAAGATCCAATCAGTCATCAAAAATCTTCCCACAAATAAATGCCCAGGGCTAGATGACTTCACAGGGGATTTCTTTCCAAAAGGAACTGACACAACCTTACTTAAACTCTTTCAAAACATTGAAGAAAATGGAACACTACCTAACTCATTTTATTAAGCTACTATCACTCTAATACCAAAACTAGGTAAAGATGCTACAAGAAAGGAAGACTACAGGCCAATCTCCCTCATGAGTATAGATGCAAAAATTCTCAACAAAATACTTGCAAATTGAATCCAAAGACACCTTAAAAAAATCATACACCTTGACCAAGTGGGGTTAATTCCAGGCACACATGGATGGTTCAACATAAAAAATCTATCAATGTAATACAAGACATTAACAAATCAAAAGGGAAAAATCAAATGATCATTTCAATCCATGTTGAAAAAGCATTCAACAAAAAGCATCCTTTTTTGATAAAATGGTAGGAATTGAAGGGAACTTCCTCAATATGGAAAACCTACAGCCAGCATGGGACTCAATGGTGAGAGACTGAAAGCCTTCCCTCTAAGATCAGGAATGAGACAAGGATGCCCAGTGCCACCACTGTTATTCAACATTGTGCTAGAAGTGCTAGCCAGAGCAACCCAGCAAGACAAAGAAATAAAAGGCATCCAAATTGGAAAGGAAGAAATAAAACTGTAATTATTTGCAGATAATATGATCTGATACTTAGAAAACACTGAGAAATTGACAACAAAGCTACTTGAGCTAATAAGCAAATTTAGTAAATTAGTGGGATACAAGATTAATGCACATAAGTCAGTTATGTTCCTATGCACGAGAAATGACCTAACTGAAGAGACACTCAAGAAAAAGATTCCATTATCAGTAGTAACTAAAAAAATCAAATACCTAGGAATAAATTTAATGAAGGATGTAAAATAACTATACATCCAAAACAACAGAAGTTTACTGAAAGAAATAGAAAGGGACCTAAAAAGATGGAAAAATATTCCATGTTCATGGATAGGAAGGATGAATGTTAAGATGTCAATTCTACCCAAACTCGTCTACAGATTCAATGTAATCCCAATCAAAATTCCAACAACCTATTTTGCAGACTTGGAAAAGCTAGTTATCAAATTTATTTGGAAGGGAAAGATACCTTGAAATGTTAAAAACATAAAAAAGAAAAACAAATCTGGAGGATTTATACTCTCTGACTTTGAAGTTTATTATAAAGCCACAGTAGTCAAAACAGCATGGTACTGGCACAATGACAGATATATTGATCAATGGAATTGAATTAAGAATTTAGAGATACACCCCCAGATCTATGGTCAACTGATCTTTGATAAGCCCCCAAAACCACCAAACTGGGACATAATCTCATCAATAAATGGTGCTGGAAGAGCTGGATATCCATATCCAAAGGAATGAAAGAGGACCCCTACCTCACACCCTACACAAAAACTAACTCAAAGTGGATTGAAGACCTCAATATAGGAGACAGTACCATAAAACTCCTAGAAGATAATGTAGGGAAACATCTTCAAGACCTTGTATTAGGGGGTTACTTTTTAGACCTTACACCCAAAAAGCACAAGCAACAAAAGGAAAAAGTAGATAAATGGGAGCACTTCAAACTTAAAAGCTTCTGGACCTCAAAAGAATATGTCAAAAATGTGCAGAGGCAGCCCACTCAGTGGGAAAAAGTATTTGGAAACCATGTATCTGAAAAAAGACATATCTTACATACATAAAGAAATCCTATAGGTCAACAACAATAGTACAAACAGCCCAATTATAGAATGGGTAAAAGGTATGAGACATTTCCCTGAAGAGGAAATACAAATGGCTAAAAAACACATGAAAATAATGTTCCTCTTCACTGGCTATTAGGGAGATGCAAATTAAGACCACAATGAGATATCATCTCACACCAATTAGATTGGCCACCATTAAACAAACAGGAAACTACAAATGCTGCAGAGGAAATTGGAACTCTTATTCATTGTTGGTGAGACTGTATAATCGTACAGTCACTTTGGAAGACAGTCTGGTGGTTCCTTAGAAAACTAGATATAGAGTTACCCTTCAATCCAGCAATTTCACTTCTGTTATATCCCTGGGAGATCAGAAAGCAGTGACATGAACAGATATTTGCACACTCATGTTCATAGCAGCATTTTTCACAGTTCCCAAGAGATGGAAATAATCCAAATGTCCTTCAACAGATGTGTGGATAAACAGAATGTGGTATACACATACCATGGAATACTATGCAGCAGTAAGAGGAATGAAGTCATGAAACATACGACAACATGGATGAACATTGTAGACATAATGCTGAGTGAAATAAGCCAGGCACAAAAAGAGAGATATTGTATGTTACCACTAATGTGAACTCTGTGAAAAATGTAAAATAAGCGGTTTATATTGTAGAATGTAGGGAACCTAGTGTTAGATAGCAAATAATGAAGGGGGAATGATAATCTAATAAGAACAGATAAGCTATGGAGGGTAATCTTAATATTATGAGAATACTCAGGAATGACCATTTCATTAATTTTGGGGGGTATAGTAGGAAATAGTTGGAAGCAATGCCATTATTTTAGGTTTTTGATTTTCTTATTCCTTTGTTTTGGTTTTGTTGAAATGTTTTTTTATTTTTTTTTTAATTTTTTGATAAATGAAGTTAAAAGATAACCCAGCAAATCTGCAGTGGGAAAGTAATGAAGCATTTTCGAAGTAAAAAGCAGAGATGAGAGATCAGGAGAGTGTGATTCTTGGCTTTATAACAGTGTTCTTTTCCCTTGTTCCAACCTTTCATGAAGCAAGCATGGCTGTAACTATGCCTTTGGCTTGGAAAGGTAGCCTTGTATCCTAATTATAAGTTCTCCTTTTTGCTTCAGCTAGCAAGATAAATGTTGCTGGCCACTATCCCTGAGGCCTGGATTTAACTGTTGTTCTTGGCTCTGTTCAGGTAGGCTTGTAACTTTATAAAGAATTCTCCATTTTGTATAAACTAGAAAGAGTTTATTTCTGTTAAAATCAAAGCATCCTAACCAAATTCTTGTCCATGTTGCAAATGAAAAATAAACACCTGTGTATTTGAAGGATGTTATGGATTGAATTATATCCCTCACAAAGATGTATTTAAGTCCTAAACTCTGGACCTGTGGATAACCTCATTTGTAAATAGGATCCTTGAAAATCCTATTAATTAACATGAGGCCAAACTGAATCAGGGTGGTTGTTCATCCAATATGACTATAGGCCTTATAAGGAGAGGAAATCTAGACAGAGATATAGATGACTGAGCAGAAGACAGAAAGAGTTAGATGGTCATGTGGCAGATGTTAAGACTGAGTTACGGATTCCTGGCAAACCATCACCAGAATGCTATCATCTTCAGAGAAACATGACCTGACAACATCTTAATTTTTGGACTTCTGGCTTCCAAAAGTGTGAGACAAATTCCTATTGTTTAAGCCAAGTAGTTTGTGGTATTTCTTACAGCACCCATAGTAAACTAAGGCCAGGTAATTGTTATAGTATAATATAATAAATTGAAATTATTTTTCTAACCCCACCAAAAATATGCTATTGAACACTCTTAGTGAATAGAGTTACTTTCTGTAAGATGGTTGGAAATGTACATCTGATTATTTCCCTTATTATTTTCATTGTTGATTTGAATTTCTTCAAGATGCTCAAAGTATTTTATTTGCAAATATTTACTACCTTAACTTGAAGGTCATTTAATTTTTTGAGCATCTTTGTGCAATATATCTTAGATGGTGGAAAGATATGGAACAGAGGGTAGAAATATGGAGGCATGGCCATTATGCATACACAACTGGTTTGACCTGTATAATATGTATATATTTTTGAAAATTCATTGCAACATCTAGAAAACTAGAGAATTTATATTAAAATCTGGATTTCTGATTTCTCTGACAACCTGATTTCTCTGACAATCTGACAAGACAATGGATCACATATTCATATGATAAATTTTCTGGAGCTGATTAGCAGTTGCCTTCTTCAGATAGAATTTTCATTCTTCATAGAAACACTGATTCTATATGGTCTACTTTTCTCATTCATACTACATGCCTGGTCCCCAAGGGTGTGCAATTCCTAACAAAGTCTTGTCCTCTAGAGCTGTCCTTTCCTTGACCTGTGACTGTTCCAAATTGAGAAATGATGTAAATGTAAAATTCAAACTGGATTTCTAGATTTAATTCAGAAAATATTGCAAAATAGTAACTTTTAATGTTGATAGCATGCTTAATGATAATATTTTGGATATATTGAGTTAAATAAAATATATTATTAAAAAAATAAAAACTCTGGAAGAGGACATAGAATGGAGTAGGACTCTGAAAATGTCAAATTGAAGAAAGAGAAAAAATGTCAGGTGGGAATTTTCTGTCACAGACCAGCTGATCACCTCCCCTTCCTCTGACTTGGTCTCTGTGGGAAAGGCACAGAAGCAACAGAAGGGATCCCTCCCACCAGGGACACAGATTTTAATATATCACAACAGTGAAAAATATCCTCACTGAAGACCCAATGGATGGATGAGGACATTTCAAGATCCAGATCAATGAGGGACAGAAACTGAGAAAATATGGACAAAGACATATTTCCAGCACTGGGTCAAAAGCCCAGTCAGTGGTCATGCTCCTAGGCAAACCAGCCTCTGGGGACAATTAAGTTATCCCACAGCACCATCTGCTGGACAGCCCTTTCTTAGGAATACAGAAGCTGGTCTATATGCCCTGTACTAAAACCCAGCCCTGGCCCTATTTGGGCTGAGAAACAGGGAAGACCCAACAGTTAAAGCAGGGATCCAAATCAAACCAAGGACTTGCTAGCCAGCAGAAGGCAGAGCACCTCTGGAAGCCAGCAGGTTTGTATTACTACACACAGTGAACTTGTTGGGGTGCCCACTGCCTACCTCTCCTTCCTGTGGCAGGTCATGGTAGGCAACAGAAGACTGGTGGGGGGGACAGCCAATTTGAAAACTGACCAGAGCAACAAAGAGAAGATAGAGATCAGATTCAAACAACAAGAAACCCTTACAGAAAAGAGAGAAAACAACCTCCAGAATAAACCAATGAAGAAAACCACATGCCAAGACAGCAGAAAATTATGAACAATATGAGGAAATGGGAAGATGTGGCCCAGTCAAAGGAATAAACTAACATGTAAACTGAGACTCAGGAATTGAAGCAACTAATTATAGATGTTCAAACAAATCTTTCAAATTTAATCAATGAAGTGAGAGAGAATGTGACAAAAGAGATAAAGGATATAAGGAAAACACTGGGTGATCATAAGGAGGAATTCAGAAGCTTGAAAAACAAACAGAAGAATTTATGGGAATGAAAGGCACAATAGAAGAGATGTAAAACACAATGGAGGCATACAACAGCAAACTTAGAGAGGCAGAAGAAAAGATCAATAAGATGGAAGATAAGACATCTGAAATCCTGCATAGAAAAGAACAGATAGGGAAAAGAATGGAAAAATATGAGCAGTGTCTCAGAGAACTGAAAGACAGCATGAAGCACACAAATACACCTGTTGTAGGTGCCCCAGAAGGAGAAGAGAAGGGAAAAGCAGCAGAAGGAATAATAGAGGAAATAATCAATGAAAAATTCTCAACTCTTATGAAAGATATGAAAGTAGAGGTCCAAGAGGCACAGCTGACCCTAAACAGAATTGATCCAAACCACATACTCCAAGACACTTAATAATCATATTTTCAAATGTCAAGGACAAAGAGAGAATTCTGAAAGCAGCAAGAGAAAAGAAATCCATCACATACAAGGGAAGCTCAATATGACCAAGTGCAGATCTCTCAACAGAAACCATGGAGGTGAGAAGGCAGATGTATGACATATTCAAGATACTGAAAGAGAAAACCTGTCAACTAAGTATTCTATATCTGGCAAAACTGTCCTTCAAAAATGAGGGAGAGTAAAATATTTACAGATAAACAGACACTGAGAGAGTTCGTGAACAGGAGACTTCTGGACAGGTAATACTAAAGGAAGAGCTACAGACAGATAGGAGAAGACAGGAGAGAGGTTTGGAGAAGAGTGTAGAAATGAACATAGGAGATGGAAAGAGGATGGAGATTGGACATTTGATGTTAAAGGAGTATAGAGTGTGCTAGTGGATTATTGTGTAGTTCTAGAAATGTATAGCATGATACAGTGTGATGGTAGCACAATATTGTAAGAACACTGAAAAAAATGGCTGTGAATACAGTTTAAAGAGGAAGGTTAGAGGTCTGTATTACACCAGAAGGAAAGATAGAAGATAAAGTCTGGGACTTTTTAGTGAAACAGAATGGTCAATGTATGTGATTAAATGTACAAATATATGAATGTTTTGCATGAAGGTGCAGCAAGAAAGAATAAAGTTGTGAGGTATGCAGCAGGGTGAATAAACCATGAGGACAGTAGGTTGAGTGAAGTAAACCAGAAATCAAAGGGCAAACATTATAAAGCCTCACTAATATGGACTAATAACAGTGTGTAAACCCTGAGAATTGAATCTGGGAGCATGGGCTATAAGGGGAAGGATGGTGAGGAGGTTGCTACATTGTAATCTCCTACAGCAGTCACATTTATTTATGAGTTGTAACAGTTTTTTAATAAATTATTGAGATTCTGAGCTGTTTGTGCATTATGTCATCAGTTCCTGGAACTTTGGGTGTCTTTGTGGCACCTGGGACTTGGGGTCAGGGTTTGGAAGCTGTGAGTGTCAGAATTACCCCATGAAATAACTGCTAGAGAGACTGAAAAGGAGATCAGACTTCAATTGGAGATGTGAATGAAATGAACTTGGTTGAGATTGGGGTGGATCTGACTAAAGGGTACAGGATGTTACTGTGTTTTGGAACTTTGACTTCTGTGTGGGACCAAGGGAAGAGATGGTTATATGGTGCAAAATCTCTATTTTATGTAGCACAATATATAACCTGACTTGTGTGGTCAGTTCACTCAAATGCTGTGATTTCATGGGAACCTGACTAGGGAGTGAGACCTTGTTGTTTGTACAGGTTAACATGAAGCCCTGATATAACCCAGAGTAATTTCAGCATAGAATAAAAAGTACTTACAAAGTCCCCTTGAGGAACTGTGGGAAAATGTGGAAATATTAAACTTTGCCACCCAGGGAATTCCTGATATTCTTGTAAGCACTGGGGACCACCAGCTGGGTGGGTCAAGCACTCAATCTTGAGGCTTGCCCATACAAAGCTTGATAATACAAAGGAAAGGGTAATCCTATTCATGATTGTGCCTAGGAGTCACACCCAGAGGGCCCCTTTTGTTGCTCAGATGTGGTACTTCTCCCTAAGCCAACTCAGCATGTAAACTAACTGCTCTCCCACCTACATGGAACATGAATCCCAGGGATATAAATCTCCCTGGCAATGTGGAATGTGACTCCTGGGAATCAGCCTGGATCCTGCATCATTTCATTGAGAAAGTCTTTTGGACCAAAAGGGGGAGAAGAATTGAAACAAAATAAAGTTTCAATGGCTGAGACATTTCAAACAGAGTCAAGAAGTCATTCTGGAGGTGACTCAGGCATTACATAGATTTCCCTTTTTAGTTTTTAGTTTACTAGAATAGTTAGTAGGAGACATCTGAAACTGTTAAATTGCAATCCAGTATACTTGATTCTTGAAGGTGATCACATAACTATATAGCTTATATGGTGTGCCTGTGTGATTGTGAAAACCTTATGGCTCACACCCCCTGAGTAGAAAAAATGGGGACAAAAATTAAATGAATAATATGGAGGAGGGGGATGTGGGATACTTTCAGTGTTCTTCAACTTCTAATTTTATTCTAATTTTTAGTTTTTGGAGTAATGGAAATGTTCAAAAATTGACTGTGGTGAAGAATGCACAACCATATGATGATACTGTGAACAACTGTTTTACACTCTGGATGATTGTACAGTATGTGAATATATCTCAGTTCTAAAAAAGTAAATGAGAGGGAAGGTGGGAAATGGGATCTTTGAGTGTTCTCTTTCACTTTTATTTTTATTCTGATTTTCATTTTTACTTTTCATTTTTTGGAGTGATGAAATGTTCAAAAATTGATTGGTGCTTATGATTGTGCCTAAGAGTCTCCCCCGAGTATCTCTTTGTTGCTCAGATGTAAACTTCTCTCTCTAGCTAAGCCAACTCAGTGGGTGAACTCACTGCCTTCCCCATCTACCTGGGATCTGACTCCCAGGGGTGTAAGTATCTTTGGCAATGTGGGATATGACTCCTGGGGATGAATCTGGACCCAACCATGGGATTGAGAACATCTTTTTGACAAAAATGGGGAGGTGAAATGAAATGAAACAAAGTTTCCGTGGCTGAGAGATTTCAAGTGGGGTCAACAGGTCTCTCTGGTGGGCACTCTTACGCACTATATAGACAATGTTTTTGGGTTTTAATGCAGTGAAATAGCTAGAAATAAATACCTGAAACTATAAAACTACAACCCAGTAGCCTTGACTCTTGAAGATGACTGTATAGCAATACAGCTTACAAGGGGTGACAGTGTGATTGTGAAAGCCTCATGAATTGCAGTCCTTTTATCCAGTGTATGGATGGATGAGTAGAAAAATGGTGACAAAAAACTAAATGAAAAATAGGGTTGAGGGGTGATTTGCGTGTTCTTTTTTACTTTTATTTTTTATTCTTTTTTTCACTTTTTTCTGGTACAAGGAAAATGTTCAAGAAGTAGATTGGGGTGATAAATGCACAACTATAGGATGGTACTGCGAACAACTGGTTGAACACTTTGGATGACTATATGGCATGTGAATATATCTCAATAAAAATGAATTAAAATAAGAATCACAAAGAAAAAATATTGATTGGGGTGCTGAATACACAATATGATGAAACTTTGAACAACTGTTTTATACTTTTGATAATTGTATGGTATGTGAATATATTTCAATGAAGTTACATTAAAAAACAAAACATATGAAATGATGCTCAATATCACTGGCTATTAGGGAATGCAAATCAAAACCACAATGAGATATCATCTCACTGAAACTAAAATGACAATTTAAAAAAAAAAACAAAATTATGAGAGGACGTGGAGAAAGAGCCATATTTATTCATTGTTGGTTGGAATGTAGAATGGTGCAACAACTCTGAAGGTGGTATGGTGGTTCCTCAGGAAGCTAAATATATAACTGCCACATGATCTGGCAATTCCTTTACTAGGTATAAACTCAGAGGAACTGAAAGCTAAGGCATGAATGAATATTCGTAAAATGATGTTTATGGCATTATTCATGACTGCCAACAGATAGAAACAGACCAAATGTCCATCAATGGACAAGTGGATAAACAACTGTGGTATATACATACAATGGACTATTATACAGCAGTAAGACAGACTAAAGTCATGTAGGATATAATGTGGGTCAACCTTAAGGATGTTATGTTGAGCAAAATAAGCCAGACACAAAAGGATAAATATTGTATGCTCTCACTAATATGAAATAACATTAATGAGCAAACTTCAAGAGTTAAAGCTGAGAGCACAGGTTACCTGAACAAAGAAACAGGGTAGATTAGGGCAGCTGATACTGAAGAAGTATAGAATGTTCAACAGGATTGACTGTATAGATCCAGAAATGGATAACATGAAACTATGTGATAGAAGCACAATATTGTAAGTATACTGAACAAAGACTGTGAGCACAGTTGAAAGAGGAAGACTAGGGTTATGTAGGACACCAGAAGGAAAGATAAAAGATAAAGACTAGAACGGTATAATGTAGTGAATCCTAGGGTGGTCAATGATGGTGATTAAATGTAAAAACATATGTGGGCAAACCAATGAATGTCAACTTTGCAAGGTGTTAAAATGGGATGATATTGGGAAAAGCATAATTGATGCAAACGAGAGTCTACAGTTAACAGTAACATTGTAATATGCTTCCATTAATTGCAACAAAGGCAATAACCCAAAGCTAAATGTCTGTAAGAGTGAGATATAAGGGAGGGGTATGGGTTTCTTGGTGGTGTTGTTGTCTGACCTTTTAATCATAATGTATTTTATTTTAATTTTTACTTTTAGATTTTATTGTTTTTATTTTCTTGAAGTAATTAATTTGTTAAAGGGCTGACTGTGGTCATGAATGCACAACTATATGATGATACTGAGAACAATTGGTTATTCACTGTGGGTAACTGCATGGTATGTGAATATAGCTGCATAAAATGTAGGGGGAAAATAAACAGAAGAATACAAATTTTGGAGAAAATGTGGAGAGAGGGATATACCTATTCATTGTTGGTGTAAAAGGAAAATGGTGCAGCCCATCTGGAAGGCAGGGTGGTGGATCCACAAGAAGCTACATGTAGAGCTGCCATAAGATCCTGCAACCACATTATTGGGTATATACTTGGATGAACTGACAGCAGGGATATGATTGGACTTTTGCACACTAGTGTTTATGGTGGCAGAATTCACAATTTGTAGTGGATGGAGGTGGCCTAAGAGGACACTGACTGATGAACAGAATGGTGTACTCTTGTGTATGCATACAATAGAATATTGAGTGGCTGCATGAAGGAATGATGTGAGGCATGCAACTAAGTGAATGGTCCTTAAGGACAGCATTTTGAGTGAAATAAGCCAAAAATGAAAAGACAAAACATTATAATGCCTCACTAATAGGAATAAATTATAGTCTGTAAACACTAAGAATTGAACCTTAGAGTATAGGTTATCAGTGGAAGGCTTATTGTAAAGGTCTCTGGATTGAAAGGTCTTACAGCACTTGCATGTATTCCTGAGTTGTAATGGTTATTTTTAATTTCTGAGATGCTGAGGTCTTTGTGTATAACTTGGTCAGTCTCTGGAACTTGGGAAGTCTGTATGATGCCTGAAACTCAGAGCTAGAGTTTGGCAGCTAGGAATGTCAGTATTAAACAATGGAGCATGTTTTTCAAAAAATCTGAAAAAGAATTCACACTTCAATTAGAGATATGAATTAAACAGATCTGGTGAGGACTAAGACAAATCAGACTAAAGTGTATAGGATAATATTGATGGTGTTTTAAAACTTCATCTTCTGTGGGAGAACAAAGGAAAAGAGGTTTATTTGGTGCAATGTCTATGTTTATTGTAGCACAGTATATGGTTTGACTTGTATGGTCAGTTTATTCAAACACCCTAATTACATGGAACTTTGAATAGGGAGAAAGATGTCTTTGATTTGTAGTGGTTAGTGTGAAGCCTTAATACATCCCAAAGTAATTTGGGCAGAGAATAAAAATGTATTTGCAAAGCCCCATCGGGGACTGGGAAAAATGTGGTAATATTAAACTTCCCTACCTGGGGAATTATTGATACTCTCACAAGCAATGGTGGCTTCTGATTCAGAAGGCTGAGCCCTTGATCTTGGGGCTTGCACTTACGAAGCTTGTTACCATAAAGGAGAGGCTAAGTTTACTCATAATTGTGCCTAAGAATCACCCTCAGAGAACCTCTTTTGTTGCTCAGATGTGGCCTCTCTCTCTAAGCCAACTTGGCTGGCAAACTCACCACCCCCCTATGTGGGATATAACTCCCAGGGTTATAAATCTCTTTGGCAATATGAGACATTTCTCCCTGGGATGAACCTGGACCTGACATCATGGGATTGAGAAAGTCTTCTTGACCAAAAGCTGGAATAGAAATGATTCAAAATAATGTCTCAGTGGCTGAGAGATTTAAAATGGAGTTGAGAGGTATTCTTATGCACAATATAGATATACCTTTTTAGTTTTTAGCATGGTGGTATAGCTAGAAGGGAATATCTGAAACTGTTGAACTACAACCCAGTAGCATTGATTCTTGAAGACAAATGTATAACTATACTACTTCCACTGTGTGACAATGTGATTGTGAAAACCTTGTGTCCCACACTCCCTTTATCCAGTAAATGGACAGATGAGTAGAAAATTGGGGACAAAATTTAAATGAATAAAAATTGGGGTGTGATATTTTTGGTGTTATTTTTTACTTGTATTGTTATTATTTCCTGAGAGATGAAAATGTTCAAAATTGTGGTGATAAATGCACAAATATTTGATAGTACTGTGAACAACTGATTGTACACTGGATGACTGTACAGTAAGCAACTACATCTCAAGAAAACTGAATTTAAAGAAAAATTCAGTCAATCCATATGATATGGGATTTCTTTTTGATAACAGGTTTTATTTATTCATTAGAAACTTCTGGGTTTTCAGAACAATCATTCATTGAATAGAGGATTCCCATATACTGCTCTGTTATTGACACCTTGCATTGGTGGGGAACATTTGTTACAACTGATTGTAGCACATTTTTATAACTTGAATATTAACTATAGTCTATGGGTTAACTTTGTGTGTTCATTGTATCTGTAGTGCAGTTCCATGGCCATTTAAAAAAAATCATTAGAGAAATCGTAGGTTTCAGAATAATCGTGCAAAAATACAGGATCCCAATAGTCCAGTCCACCATCGATACCTACATTGGTGTTGAGAATTTTTTACAATTGATAACACTTCTTTGTAATTCTACAACTTTTTTAACAGTAGTTACATTTGGTACAATTGGTGAAAGATTATTACAGTAGTATTATTACTATTGTCCATAGTTTACATGTAAGGGTATTTTCCCAATATTCCCAAATTATTATGATTATTAATTTTCTATTATTATTTTTATGTATGTCTTCATTTTATTGTTAATGTACCCATACACCAGATAATGGGAGATTCAGTCAAGGTTTTTACAATCATATGATCACATGACAAAAAATTATATAGATGTACAATCACTATCAATGATCAAGTCTAATGGATTACAGATCAATAATTTCAGATATTTTCTTCGACTATTCTGATACAGTAGAAACTAAAAAGAAATATCTGTTTAATGAATCAGTATTCATAGTCATTTGTCAAATCCTAATTTATCAGTTACACTTCTTGCCTCCCATTTGATCATTGCCTCCCATTTGATCATTCTCTCAATCTTCAGAGATATCTGGGCAATGACCATTTTAGGTTCTTCAAGCTGGAAAGGGGTGTCAACCTTATGGAGTAGTGGAACGGAACTGATTGATTTTCTTGGAGAGACAAGTGCCTCTGGGTTTCAGGGCTTATCTAGCATTGAAACAATCTGGAGGCCTTAAGTTTCTGAAAAAATAAACTTACTAAGTAATACATTTACAGAGTCTTAGTCAGAGTCCAGTGTATTCTTTAGGGTTTTCAGGAATACTGTTGGCACAATATGCCAATATGCCTGGCATATTGCAGCAATTTGCAATATCTGATGGAAGCTTGAATTCTAGACTCTATTTGATGCCTCTTAGCCACTGAAACTTTATTTTGTTTCATTTCTTTTACCCCTTTTAGTCAAGAAGTCATTCTCAATCTTACAATTCCAGGGCCAGGTTCATCCCTGTGAGTTCTCTGTGGATAACTGTTAGGCATAATTATAAGTTCTATGGGGAGGTGACTCTTAGGCATAAATATAAGTAATCTTAGCTTTGACACTGCATACATAAGTTTCATAAGGGCAAGCCTCAAGGTTGAGGGCTTAGCTTACTAAATTTGGTGCTCCAAGTGCCAGACAGAATATCAGGATGTTTAATAGTTCCACATCTTTTTCTCCAGTTCCTCAAGAGGACTTTGCAGAAATATTTTTATTTTTTGCCCCAAATTCTCAGGAATTAATCAGGGTAACATATTAACCTGTATAGAGAAAAATTACCTCATTCTCTATTCTACATTCCATGAAATTAGGTTTTTAAAATACACTGACCAGACAGGTTAAGTTTAAATAATGTGCTAAAGAAAATTAAAAATTTTTATCCAAATAAACATCTCTTCTTCTGGTGTCACCCAGAAGTTGGAATTTGAAATACAGGCAATATCATCCTTTACCCTTTACCTTAGCCCTAATCAAATCTACTTCACTCATCTCTAATTGAAGTCTGATCTCTTTTACATCTTCTTTAACAGCTGCTGTATGGAGTAATGCTGACTTTCAAAGCTGCAGAAATCTGTGTGTTTCAGATACTAGACAGATACCTAAAGTTCCATGGAAATATCACAATACACAAAAGCTCAGCATCTCAGAATTTTAAAATAACAGGAAGAAATGTGACTGCTGTAAGAGTTTACAATGTAGGAACCTTTACAATGAGCTGTAGTGAACATTCTCTATTCTTTAATCATTGATTTCCCAATTCCTGCCCACTTCCTATCTCCTGTTAATCTATGGTCTACAAAAATACCAGATGGGGTGTCCTCTCCTGGCTTTGGAGTACAATGGATGCCTTCTCCTGGATTTGAGATGAAGAACAGAAAGCTTGGTACACAAAGTTTTGCTGTGGATGTATGCCTCCTCCAAGCAGAAATCTCAGAAATTAAGTATTCTTATTATTCAGTGCCATAAATTTTCAAAATGGAAGGAAATGGAGTGAACAGTAGTCTTCATGAGGATGCAAGGAAATAAAAAAGGAAGTACAAGGTCTAATACTGTTCCAATTCCTAGTAATTAATAAAAATAAAATCAAAGTGCATTTATAATAATAATTGCACATTTATAATAATAATTACACACAATGAACTCTTTGGTTTAGACTAAAGAATACATATAAATTCTTTACCAAATAAATCATGTAAACTATGAAAAACTTAAAAGAAGGACTTCTAAATAAGTGGAGAAATATTCTTTTATCATAGTGGGTAGTCTGAATTTTATTAAGAGGTCAATTGCTCCCAACTAGATCACTGGAGTCAATTCAGTATCAGTCAAAATCCCAGCAAGATATTTTATAGATATTCCCAAAGTGTTTCTCATCCTTGAAGAGCATACAGATTATTTAAGAAGAAAGTTGCTTAATACCAATACTTATTATAAAGTTGCATTAAAAATGTGTGGCACTGGCATAGAGAAAAATGGATAGGAATAGAGAGTTCACATGTAGACCCATACAAATATAGTCAAATGGGAACAATGCTTTCAAGAAATGGTGATGGAAAAATTGATCATCTATATAGGAAAAATATGTAAAAGACACAAACTGTTCATTTATGCAAAGATTCACTAAGAAAAATTTACAAGCTTCTGTGTAAGATGCAAAATTATAAAAACTTTAAAAGATAATAGAAGAGAAAATCTAGATGACCTTAGATTTTCTCATGAGTTTTTATATGCAGCATCTAAAGAAAGAGTCATTAAAGAAAAAAGTTACTAATGGGATTTTACTAAATTTTTTTTTTAATTTTATGTTGTGGAGGATATTAGTAACAGAATGAGAAGATCAGCCCTGCACTGGGAGAAAGCTTTGCAAAACACACTTATCAAAAAATGAACTATACCAAAATATACAAAAGACACATAGCTCAACAATAAGAAAACAAACTACAGAATTAAAAAATGGATAAACGACTGAATAGTACCTCACCAAATTAGGTATACAGCTTGTAAATAAGCACAGATAAAGATACTCCACATCAATTGTCATTAGGGAAAAGCAACTTAAAACCACAATGAGGTGGACCAAGATAGCAGCATAGAGAGGTGTGGAATTTAGTTTGTCCTCTAGAGCAGCTAGTAAACAATGAGGAGCAACCAGTAAATAACCTGGAACTGTTGGGAGACATCCATGAATGGATGCACATCATACACCAGCCTAGAATGGGTTGAGCAGCTGAGATTGAAGCACCAATTCATAAGTAAAACTCCACAAACCCAGAGCTGAAGGCTCTCCGCCCTCAGACAGGGAAGGCCAAGATGAAATATTGCCCTGGGAAAAAAAGAAACAGGTCACAGAGAAAGTAACTCAACCAAGGTCTAATTGCAGTTTTAACTAAATCATTTTGACTACAGAATACAAAATGTAAGCACAGAACAGGAAGGGAAGCAGATTCCTTCCAGAAGGGAGGAGGCAGGGCTACTGGGGAAAAATGCATAAATAAATAAAAGTGGAGACTTTGGAATACTGGGGGGATGGCTGTGTCCTGGGAAAGCTGGGGCCTGAGGACTGGCTCTGAAAAGGGGATTTTGTTTTTTTCATTTTTTTTTTCACATTCCGGGCAGTCAATTAGAAAAAGCCTCAGGCATCTTCAAGTCTCTGCTGACTCAGGCAAGTATGGAGTTAACAGAATCAGAAAGAAAAAGGAGTAATTCAAATGGTAATTCAGATGGTGTATCTTCCTTTAGAAAAGGGGGGGTGGGACCAGCTCAAGTGGCTGCCCTCTCTCAGACAATTCAGACTCTCTCAGTGAATTAAAGGGACCTCAACTCTTTACACTTGTAGGGAGTTGCAGGCTAACAACAACAACGCCATGTGCTGGGCTAGACAGGGAAAGCAAAGAGTCTAGAGGCTGCATGGGAAAGTCTGTCAATCTTCTATAGCCACCCTCAAGGAAACCTAATACTTGATACTGCCTCCTCCTGAGATGTGAGCCCCTCTGGTCTGGGAAAATCTGGGACATTCAAGGAAATCAGATGCCTAGACAACAGAAGGTGAAAAATCACAGTAGGAAAAATGAAGAAATGGCCAAATCAAAGGGACAAACTTATACTTCAACTGGAATACAGGAATTGAAACAACTAATTATTAATCAAACAAATCTCCTAAAACAAGTAAAAAATGAATCCAAAAATCAATTCAGTGAGTTGAGGGAAGATATGGCAAAATAAATGAAGGATATAAAAAGACATTGGGTGAACACAAAGGGGAAATTGAAAGTTTGAAAAAACAATTCACAGAACTTACAGGAATGAAAGGTACAACACAAGAGATGAAGGACACAACGGTGACACACTGCAGCAGATTTCAAGAGGCAGAAGAAAAATTCATGCACTGGAGAACAGGACATCTGAAACTCTACACACAAAAGAACAGATGGGGAAAAGACTGGAGAGATATGAGGGATGTCTCAGGAAACTGAGCAACAAAACAAAGTGTATGAATGTATGTGGCATGGGTGTCTTGGAAGGGGAAGAGAAGGGAAAAGGGGCAGAGGCAATAATGGAGGAAATAGTCACTGTAAATTTCCCATCCCTTATAAAAGACATAAAATTACAGATCCAAGAAGTGCAGTGAACTCCAAACAGAATAGATCCAAATAGACTTATGCCAAGACACTTAATAATCAGACTATCAAATGTCAAAAACAAAGAGTGAATTCTGGAAGCAGCAAGAGAAAAGTATCCCAACACATACAAGGGAAGATCGGTAAGATTATGTGAAGATTTATCAGTAGAAACCATGGAGGCGATAAGGTAGTGGTATGATACATTTAAGATACTGAAAGAGAAAAACCGCCAACCAAGAACTTTACATCTGGCAAAACTGTCCTTTACGTATGAGGGAGAGTTTAAAATATTCTAAAACACTGAGTTTGTGAACAATGTACTTGTTCTACTGGAAATAATAAAAGGAGGACTAGAGACAGATAAATTACAGGAGAGAGGGGTTTGGAGCACAATATGGGGTTGGGGTCAGGGAACTGCCTTGTACACACTGGGTGGGGGTGGGTGTGCACTTCCCCAGGAGGCCCATGATGGGCATGTAAATCTGGGCTGGAGAAGGCCCATTTTCCATAAATCTAACCCTAACATTAACCCTAACCCAAAACCTAACCCGAACTCTATCCATATCCCTGTTATACACCAAACCCTAAACCTAACCCTAAAGCTATCCATATCCTTACCCCTAAACATAACCCTAACCCTATCTTTATCCCTAACCCTAACCCTAACTCTAATTCAACCCTAACACTATCCCTATCCATAACCTTTTCCTTAAACCTAAACCTAACCCTAAACTTTACCCTAAACCTATCGCTATCCCTAACCCTAACATGATCCCTATACATAACCCTATCCGTATCCCTATCGATATCCCTAACCTTATTCCTATCCTCAACCCTAACCCTACCTTAACCCTGGGACCAGCAAGAGAGAATCAGCTTTCAGACAAGCTTCAGTCTGGGCAGGCTGTGGGGTTGGGAAAGTGGATCTGGCTGGAAAATGCAGGAAGGGAGGTGGGGGTGCTCTTACATGAGAGGACTGCTGTGGGCATGCGAAGCTGGGCTGGTAAATGGCATATTCTCCCTAAACATAACCCTAAACCTAAACTTAAACCTAACCCTATCCCTAACACTAACCCTAACCCTAAACCTATCCCTATCCATAACTTTATCCCTATCCATAACCCTAACCCTAATCCTATACCTAATGCTAACCTTAGCCCTAGCTCTATTCCTATACATAGCCCTATTCCTATAATAATTTCTACACCTATCCCTAGCCCTTACCCTAATCCTAACCCTATCTTTATCCCTATCATATCCCTCTCCCTAAACTTAACCCTAATTTAAACCTAACCCAAACCATAACACTAATCCTAAATCTAACCATAAACATAAACCTAACCCTATCCCTATACCTGTAACTATCCCTAACCCTATCCCTAACCCTACCCCTAAACTTAACCCTAACTCTTGGACCAGCATGGGAGAAGATGATTTCAGAGAGAATTCAGTCTGGACAGGCTGTGGGGTTGAGGATGTGGATCTGGCAGAACCAAGCATGGTTGGGGATGCAGGTGCACTTTCTGTGAGTTCTGCTGTGGGTATGCGAATTTGGGCTGGTGAAGGGCATATTTTTGCTAACCCAAAACCTAACCCTAATCCTACCCCAACCCTCACCCTATCCATATCTATATATCATCACTAACCCTATACCAAACCCAAACCCTAAACCTAATCCTATCCCTGTCCCTAACCCTAACCCAAAACTTAACCCTGACTCTATCCTTATCCATAACTCTATCCCTATCCATATCCCTATACCTAACCCTAACACTAACCAATTCCCTAACCCTATACATAACCCTATCCCTAAACCTAACCCTAACCCTATACATATATACCTTTCATATACGTATAACTTACTCTAATCATAACCCTAACCCTGTCACTATCCCAAACCCTAAACCTAACCATAACCTATCCCTATCTGTATCCACATCCCTAACAATATCCATATCCCTATCACTATACCTATCCCTAAAGTTAACCATAACCCTAACCATGGGACCAGCATGGGAGAAGATGCTTTCAGAGAGGCTTCATTCAGGGCAGCCTGTGGGAATATGGGAAGGATTATTGCTGGACCACCCATGGTGTGGTGTGGGGGTGCTCTCTAATGGGAGGCCCACAGTGGGCATGTGGACCTGGGCTGGGGAAGAGCACATTAAGCCTAAACCTAAACCTAAACCTAACACTAAAACTTACCCTAACCTTAACTCTGACCCTAATCCTATCCATGTCCCTATCATATGTCTAACCCTAACCCTAATCCAAACCCTAAACCTATCCATATACATTTCATATCGTAAACCCTAAAGTTAACCATAACCCTAACACTAACCCTAATGCCAGAACTATCCCTCTCCATATCCCTATCCTTAAACCTATCCCTAATCCTAAACCTAACTATATCCATATCCCTATCACATCCCTATCCCAAACCTTACCCTAAGCCTAAATCTAACCCTATAACTATCTTTAACCCTAATCCTAACCCCAACCCTAACCCTATCCCCATGCCTATCCCTATACATATACTTAACCCTAACACTATCCCTAACCCTGGGACCTGCATTGGAGAAGACACTATTGGAGAGGCTTCAGTCTGGGCAGCCTGTGGGCTTTGTGGTGGGGGACTTGCTGGGCCATGTGGGGTGTAGGTGGGGGTGCTCTTTCCTGGGAGGCCTGCTGTGGGCATATGAAGCTGGCTGAGGGAGAGCCCATTAACCCTAACCCTTACCCTAAACCTAACCCTAACACCAACTTAATCATATCCCTATTATGTCCCTAAACCTAAACCTAACCCTAACCTTATCAAAACCCTATACCTACACCTAACCATTACAATAACCCTAATCCTAACCCTTTCTTTATCCCTAACCTCATCCCAATACCTATTCCTATCCCTAAGCCCTACCATAAACCTAACCCTAAATCTAATACAATCCATATCCCTATAATATTCCTATCCCTAACACTAACTCTAACCCAAAACCTAACTCTAACTCTATTCCAAACCCTAAGCTTAACACTAACCATATCCCTATTAATAACCCTAAACCTATCCATAGCCCTATACCTAACCCTAACCCTATCCCTATCACAGGGACAAGCATGGGAGAAGATGTTTTCAGAGAGGCTTAAGTCTGGGCCACCTGTGGGGTTGGTGGGGATCTGGGTTGAACACATAGGGTTCAGTGTGGGGTTTCTCTTTCCCAGAATGCTCACACTGGGCATGGGAAGCTGGACTGGGGAAGGGTTGATTTTCCCTAATCCTAAACCTAAACCAAATGCAATCCCTGTCTATAAATCTATCCCTAACTCTAACCCTAACCCTACCCTAAACCTATACATAAACCTATTCCTATTCCTATCCTTAACCCTGAACCGAATGTTATCCACAACTCTAACATATTGCTATCCCTAATCCTAAATGTAAACCTAACCAAATCCCTATTCATAACCATATCCCTCTCCCTATCCATATTCCTATCCCTATCCCTAACCCCAGCCCTTACCTTAAGCTTGGGAACTGCACAGGAGAAGACACTTTTGGATAGCCTTCAGTCTGGGCACCTTGTGTAGTTTGGGGCAGGGATCTGTCTAGACAATGCAAGGTGGGGGTTGGGGGTTTGCTTTCCTGGGAGGCCCGCTGTGGGCAAGTGAAGCTGGGCTAGGGAAGGGCTCACTCATTAAGCCTAACACAAAACTTAACCCTAACCCTAACCGTAACTCTAACTCTACCTATATCCCTATCATATCCCTAACCCTAACCCAAACTTAACCCTAATCCTAACCCTAACCCAAACTTAACCCTATCCCTCTCTCTAACCCTAACCCTAACACTAATGCTAACCCTATCCCTATTCCTAACTCAAGCACTTTCCTTATCCGTATCCCTATCCTTAACCCTAACCCTAACACTAACCCAGGGACAAGCACAGGAGAAAACATTTTTGGAGAAGCTTCAGCCTGGGCAGCCTGTGTTGCTGGGCATGGCAATCTGGCTGGGCCATGTGGTGTGGTGTGTGGGGGTGCCCTTTCCTGGGATGCCTGCTGCAGGCAGCCTGTGGTGTTGGGGGAAGAGATCTGGCTGGACAATATGGCATGGGGGGTGGAGGTGCTCTTTCCTGGGAGGCCAGCTCAGGGCATGTGAATTTGGGGTGGGGAGGGACCCATTAACTCTAAACCAAACCCTAAACCTAACCCTATCTCTGTCCATAACCCTAACGCTAACCCTAACCTGAAACTTAAACCTATCCCTATCCCTAAACATAAACCTAACCCTAACATTAAATTTATTCCTGTGCATAACCCTTCCCCTATCCCTATCCCTATCCATACCCCTATCCCTAAACCTGGGTCCAGCATGGGAGAAGATGCTTTTTGAGCGTCTTCAGTCTGGGCAGCCTGTGGTGTTGGTGGTGGGTATCTGCATGGATCATGAGGGGTGAGGTGGGGTACTCTTTCCCTGGACACATGCTGTGGGCATGCCAAGCCAGGCTGGGGAAGGGCACTTTAAAGTAAGCCTAACCTAACCCTAACCTTTTCACATACATAACCCTAAACTGTACGTAAACATAACACTAATCATAACCCTGGGACCAGCACATGGGAAGACTCTTTTTTTGGAGCTTGTTTTTAACTGAGATTGTTTACAAACCATACAATTATCCAAAGATCCAAAGTTTGCAATCAATTGCCCATGGTACCACCATACAGCTGTGCATCCATTACCATAATTAATTTTTTTCAATTTTTAGAACATTTTCATTACTCCAGAAAAGAAATAAAGACAAAAGGAAACTCAAATCCTCCCATATCCCTAAACACCCCCTCTCCATTATTGATTCATAGTATCGATATAGTACATTTGTTACTGTTGATGAAAGAAGGTTAAAATACTAACTGGAATTTATATTTTGCAATAGGTATATTTTTCCTATATGTCCCTCTATTATTAACTTCTGGTTATAATGTCATACATTTGCTCTAGTTCATGAGAGAGATTTCTATTATTTGTACAGTTAAACATGGACATTGTCCACCACAAGACTCACTTTTATACATCCCCAGCTTTTAAAATCCAACTTTCCTTCTGGTGACATATGTGACTCTGAGCTTCCCCTTTACACCACATTCACAGACCACTCAGAACTGTTAGTCATTCTCACAGTGTGCTACCATCACCTCTGTCCACTTCCAAACATTTAAGTTCAATCTAGTTGAACATTATGCTCATAAATGCAACCACTGTGGGGCAAGATGGCAGATTGGTGAGCTGTATGTTTTAGTTACTAAGCCAGGAAAGTAGGTAGAAAGCCAGGAACTGCGTGGACTGGACACCACAAAGAAATATGACTTTTGGCATACTTCATACAACACTCATGAACACGTCGAACTGCTGAGATCAGTGAAATCTGTAAGTTTTTGTGGCCAGGGGACCCACACCTCTCCCTGCCAGGCTCAGTCCCATGGGAGGAGGGGCTGTCAGCGCTGGGAAGGAGAAGGGAGAACTGCAGTAGCAGCTCTTAACAGAAACTCATTCTACTGTTCCAAACTCCAACCATAGATAGACTGAGACCAGACACCAGAGAATCTGAGAACACCCAGCCCAACAGAGAGGAGACAGGCATAGCAAAAAACAGCAAGAAAAACTCCAAAATAAAAGTGGAGGTTTTTTGCAGTTCTGGTGAACATAGAAAGGGGAAGGGCAGAGCTCAGGCCCTGAGGCTCATATGCAAATCCTGAAGAAAAACTGATCTCTCTGCCCCTTGGATCTTTCCTTAATGGCCCTAATTGCTTTGTCTCTTAGCATTTCAATAACCCATTAGATCTGCAAGAAGGGCTATTTTTTTTTTATCTGTTTTGTTAATGTGTCTAAAACAATTACTCTAAGAAGCCCAATACAGAAGCCTCAAAGACTTGCAATTCAGGCAGATCAAGATAAAAGCAGAACTAAGAGAGATCTGAGACAAAAGGCAATAATCCAGTGGCTGAGAAAATTCACTAAACACCACAATTTCTCAAGAAAAGGGGGGTGTCCGCTCACAGCCATCATCCTGTTAGATAGGAAACACTCCTGCCCATTGCCAGCCCCATAGCCCAGAGCTGCCCCAGACAACCCAGTGTGATAGAAATGCTTCAAATAACATGCACACACCACAAAACTGGGCATGGACATTAGCCTTCCCTGCACCCTCAGCTGGTTGTCCCAGACTTGGGAAGGTGGAGCAATGTGAATTAACAAAGCCCCACTCAGCCACCATTTCAGCAGACTGGGAGCCTCCCCACACAGCCCTGCAGCCCAGAACTGCCCTGGGGATGGCACTTACCTGTGACATAGCACAGTCATCCCTCAACAGAGGACCAGGGGGTGCATGGCCTGGAAGAGGGACCCACACTCAAGTCTCAGGGGCCATACGCCAATACCAAGGACTTGTGGGTGAGTAGCAGAGACAAACTGGCAGGACTGAACTGAAGGACTGGACTATTGCAGCAGCTTTAAATCTCCAGGAACACAAGGGAGATTTGATTGTTAGAGCCACCCCTCCCCGCTCCCTGACCGCCCAGACACATGCCCCATATACAGGGCGGGCAACACCAACTACACACGCAAGCTTGGTACACCAATTGGACCCCATAAGACTCACTCCCCCACTCACCACAAAGGCAAAGCAGGGGAGAACTGGCTTGTGGCGAACAGGTGGCTCATGGAAGCCACCTGCTGGTTCGTTGAAGTGTACTCCACAAAGCTGTAGATCTGATAAATTAGAGACAAGGACTTCAATTGGTCTACAAATCCTAAAAAGACCCTATCAAGTTAAGCAAATGCCAAGAGGCCAAAAACAACAGAAAATTATAAAGCATATGAAAAAACCAGATGATATGGATAACCCAAGCCCAAGCACCCAGATCAAAAGATCAGAAGAGAAACAGTCCCTAGAGAAACTAATCAAAGAACTAAAGATGAACAATAAGACCATAGTATGGGATACAAAGGATATCAAGAAGACCCTAGAAGAGCATAAAGAAGACATTGCAAGACTAAATAAAAAAGCAGATGATCTTATGGAAATTAAAGAAATTGTTGATCAAATTACAAAGATTCTGGATACTCGTAGTACAAGACTAGAGGAAGATGAACAACAAATCAGTAACCTGGAAGATGACAGAATGGAAAATGAAAGCACAAAAGAAGGAATGGGGAAAAAAATCAAAAAAATTGAAATGGACCTCAGGGATATGATAGATAATATAAAACATCCAAATATAAGATTCATTGGTGTTCCAGAAGGGGAAGAAAAGGGTAAAGGTCTAGGAAGAGTATTCAAAGAAATTGTTGGGGAAAACTTCCCAAATCTTCTAAACACCCTAAATACACAAATCATAAATGCCCAGCGAGCTCCAAGTAGAATAAATCCAAATAAACCCACTCTGAGACATATTCTCATCACACTGTCAAACACGGAAGAGAAGGAGCAAGTTCTGAAAGCAGCAAGAGAAAAGCAATTCACCACATACGAAGGAAACAGCATAAGACTAAGTAGTGACTACTCAGCAGCCACCATGGAGGCAAAAAGGCAGTGGCACAATATATTTAAAACTCTGAGTGAGAAAAATGTCCAACCAAGAATACTTTATCCAGAAAAGCTCTCCTTCAAATTTGAGGGAGAGCTTAAATTTTTCACAGACAAACAAATGCTGAGAGAATTTGCTAACAAGAGACCTGCCCTACTGGAGATACTAAAGGGAGCCCAACAGACAGAGAAACAAAGAAAGGACAGAGAGACTTGGAGAAAGGTTCAGTACTAAAGAGATTCGGTATGGGTACATTAAAGGATATTAATAGAGAGAGGGGAAAAATATATATGACAAACATAAACCAAATGATAGGATGGCTGATTCAAGAAATGTCTTCATGGTTATAACATTGAATGTAAATGGATTAAACTCCCCAATTAAAAGATACAGATTCACAGAATGGATTAAAAAAAAAATGAACCACCAATATGTTGCATACAAGAGACTCCTCTTAGACACAGGGACACAAAGAAATTGAAAGTGAAAGGAGGGAAAAAATATTTCATGCCAGCTACAGCCAAAAGAAAGCAGGTGTAGCAATATTAATCTCAGATAAAACAGACTTCAAATGCAGGGATGTTTTGAGAGACAAGAGGCCACTACATACTAATAAAAGGGGCAATTCAACAAGAAGAAATAACAATCATAAATGTTTATGCACCCAATCAAGGTGCCACAAAATACATGAAACAAACACTGGCAAAACTAAAGGAAGCAACTGATGTTTCCATAATAATTGTGGGAGACTTCAACACATCACTCTCTTCTATAGATAGATCAACCAGAGAGAAGACCAATAAGGAAACTGAGAACCTAAACAATCTGATAAATGAATTAGATTTAACAGACATATATAGAACATTACATCCCAAATCACCAGGATACACATTCTTCTCTAGTGCTCACGGAACTTTCTCCAGAATAGATCATATGCTGGGACATAAAACAAGTCTCAATAAATTTAAAAAAAATTGAAATTATTCAAAGCACATTCTCTGACCATAATGGAATACAAACAGAAGTCAATAACTATCAGAGACTTGGAAAATTCACAACTATCTGGAGGTTAAACAACACACTCCTAAATAATCAGTGGGTTAAAGAAGAAATAGCAAGAGAAACTGATAAATATATAGAGACAAATGAAAATGAGAACACAACATAGCAAAACCTATGGGATGCAGCAAAAGCAGTACTGAGGGGGAAATTTATAGCACTAAATGCATATATTAAAAAGGAAGAAAGAGCCAAAATCAAAGGACTAATGTATCAACTGAAGAAGCTAGAAAATGAACAGCAAACCAATCCTAAACCAAGTAGAAGAAAAGAAATAACAAGGATTAAAGCAGAAAAAAATGACATAGAGAACAAAAAAAAAACAATAGAGAGGATAAATATTACCAAAAGTTGGTTCTTTGAGAAGATCAACAAGATTGACAAGCCCCTAGCTAGACTGACAAAATCAAAAAGAGAGAAGACCCATATAAACAAAATAATGAATGAAAAAGGTGACATAACTGCAGATCCTGAAGAAATTTAAAAAATTATAAGAGGATACTATGAACAACTGCATGGCAACAAACTGGATAATGTAGAGGAAATGGACAATTTCCTGGAGACATATGAACAAACTAGACTGACCAGAGAAGAAATACAAGACCTCAATCAACCCATCACAAGCAAAGAGATCCAATCAGTCATCAAAAATCTTCCCACAAATAAATGCCCAGGGCCAGAAGGCTTCACAGGGGAATTCTACCAAACTTTCCAGAAAGAACTGACACCAATCTTACTTACACTCTTTCAAAACATTGAAGAAAATGGAACACTACCTAACTCATTTTATGAAGCTAACATCAATATAATACCAAAACCAGACAAAGATGCTACAAAAAAGGAAAACTACCAGCCAATCTCCCTAATGAATATAGATGCAAAAATCCTCAACAAAATACTTGCAAATCAAATCCAAAGACACATTAAAAAAATCATGCACCATAACCAAGTGGGGTTCATTCCAGGCATGCAAGGATGGTTCAACATAAGAAAATCAATCAGTGTATTACAACACATTAACAATTCAAAAGGGAAAAATCAAATGATCTTCTCAATTGATGCTGAAAAAGCATTTGACAAAATCCAACACCGTTTTTGATAAAAACACTTCAAAAGGTAGGAATTGAAGGAAACTTCCTCAATATGAAAAAGAGCATATATGAAAAACCCACAGCCAGCATAGTACTCAATGGTGAGAGACTGAAAGCCTTCCCTCTAAGATCAGGAACAAGACAAGGATGCCCGCTATCACCACTGCTATTCAACATTGTGCTGGAAGTGCTAGCCAGGGCAATCCGGTAAGACAAAGAAATAAAAGGCATCCAAATTGGAAAAGAAGAAGTAAAACTGTCATTGTTTGCAGATGATATGCTCTTATATCTGGAAAACCCCGAGAAATCAATGATACAGCTACTAAGAGCTAATAAACAAATTTAGCGAAGTAGCAGGATACTAGATTAATGTACGTTAAGTCAGTAATGTTTCTATATGCTAGAAATGAACAAACTGAAGAGACACTCAAGAAAAAGATACCATTTTCAACAGCAACTAAAAAAATCAAGTACCTAGGATAAACTTAACCAAAGATGTAAAAGACCTATACAAAGAAAACTACGTAACTCTACTAAAAGAAATAGAAGGGACCTTAAAAGATGGAAAAATATTCCATGTTCATGGATAGGAAGGTTAAATGTCATTAAGATGTCAATTCTACCCAAACTCATCTACAGATTCAATGCAATCCCAATCAAAATTCTAACAACCTACTTTGCAGACTTGGAAAAGCTAGTTATCAAATTTACTTGGAAAGGGAAGATGTCTCGAATTGCTAAAGACACTCTAAAAAAGAAAAACGAAGTGGGAGGACTTATAGTCCCTGATTTTGAAGCTTATTATGAAGCCACAGTTGTCAAAACAGCATGGTACTGGCACAAAGATATACATATAGATCAATAGAATCGAATTGAATATTCGGAGATAGACCCACAGGTCTATGGCTGATTGATCTTTGATAAGGCCCCCAAAGTCACTGAACTGAGTCATAATGGTCTTTTCAACAAATGGGGCTGGGAGAGTTGGATATCCATATCCAAAGGAATGAAAGAGGACCCCTACCTCGCACCCTACATAAAAATTAACTCAAAATGGACCAAAGATCTCAATATAAAAGACAGTACCATAAAACTCCTAGAAGATAATGTAGGAAAACATTTTCAAGACCTTGTATTAGGCGGACACTTCCTAGACTTTACACCCAAAGCACAAGCAACAAAAGAAAAAATAGATAAATGGGAACTCCTCAAGCTTAGAAGTTTCTGTACCTCAAAGGAATTTCTCAAAAAGGTAAAGAGGCAGCCAACTCAATGGGAAAAAATTTTTGGAAACCATGCATCTGACAAAAGACTGATATCTTGCATATATAAAGAAATCCTACAACTCAATGACAATAGTACAGACAGCCCAATTATAAAATGGGCAAAAGATATGAAAAGACAGTTCTCTGAAGAGGAAATACAAATAGCCAAGAAACACATGAAAAAATGTTCAGCTTCACTAGCTATTAGAGAGATGCAAATTAAGACCACAATGAGATACCATCTCTCACTGATTAGAATGGCTGTCATCAAACAAACAGGAAACTACAAATGCTGGAAGGGATGTGGAGAAATTGGAACTCTTATTCATTGTTGCTGGGACTGTATAATGGTTCAGCTGCTCTGGAAGTCAGTCTGGCAGTTCCTTAGAAAACTAGATAATAGAGTTACCATTCGATCCAGCGATTGCACTTCTCGGTATATACCCGGAAGATTGGAAAGCAGTGACACGAAGAGATACCTGCATGCCAATGTTCATAGCAGCATTATTCACAATTGCCAAGAGATGGAAACAACCCAAATGTCCTTCAACAGATGAGTGGATAAATAAAATGTGGTATATACACATGATGGAATACTACACGGCAGTAAGAAGGAACGATGTTGTGAAACATATGACAACATGGATGAACCTTGAAGACATAAAGCTAAGCGAAATAAGCCAGGCACAAAAAGAGAAATATTATATGCTACCACTAATGTGAACTTTGAAAAATGTAAAATAAATGGTTTATAATGTAGAATGTAGGGGAACTAGCGATAGAGAGCAATTAAGGAAGGGGGAACAATAATCCAAGAAGAGCAGATAAGCTATCGTGGGTAAATTTAACATTCTGGGAATGCCCAGGAATGACTATGGTCTGTTAATTTCTGATGGGTATAGTAGGAACAAGTTCACAGAAATGTTGCTATATTAGGTAACTTTCTTGGGGTAGAGTAGGAACATGTTGGAAGTAAAGTAGTTATCTTAGGTTAGTTGTCTTTTTCTTACTCCCTTGTTATGGTCTCTCTGAAAAGTTCTTTTATTGTATGTTTTTTTTAATTTTTTTAAATTTTTTTATTTTTCTTACAGTTGACTTAAAAAAAAAGTTTAAAAAAAAAGGAAAAAAATATGTAGAGCCCCCTTGAGGAGCCTGTGGAGAATGTAGGGGTATTGGCCTACCCCATCTCGATGGTTGCTAACATGATCACAGACATAGGGGACTGGTGGTTTGATGGGTTGAGCCCTCTACCACAGGATTTATCCTTGGAAAGATTGTTGCTGCAAAGGAGAGGTTAGGTCTCCCTATAATTGTGCCTAAGAGCCTCCTCCTGAATGCCTCTTTGTTGCTCAGATGTGGCCCTCTCTCTTTACCTAAGCCAACTTGAAAGGTGAAATCACTGCCGTCCCCCCTATGTGGGATCAGACACCCAGGGGAGTGAATCTCCCTGGCAATGTGGAATATGACTCCTGGGGAGGAATGTAGACCTGGCATCATGGGACGGAGAACATCTTCTTGACCAAAAGGGGGATGTGAAAGGAAATGAAATAAGCTTCAGTGGCAGAGAGATTCCAAAAGGTGCCGAGAGGTCACTCTGGTGGGCACTCTTACACACAATTTAGACAACCCTTTTTAGGTTCTGATGAACTGGAGTAGCTGGTGGCAGATACCTGAAACTATCAAACTACAGCCCAGAACCCATGAATCTCAAAGACAATTGTATAAAAATGTAGCTTATGAGGGGTGACAATGGGATTGGGAAAGCCATAAGGACCACACTCCCCTTTGTCTAGTTTATGGATGGATGAGTAGAAAAATAGGGGAAGGAAACAAACAAACAAAGGTACCCAGTGTTCTTTTTTTACATTAATTGCTCTTTTTCACTTTAATTATTATTCTTGGTATTTTTGTGTGTGTGGTAATAAAGATGTCAGGGATTGATTTAGGTGATGAATGTACAACTATGTAATAGTACTGTGAACAATCGAATGTACGATTTGTTTTGTATGACTGAGTGGTATGTGAATATATCTCAATAAAACGAAGATTAAAAAAAAAATGCAACCACTCACCATTCTTTAGCCCCATTCTATATACTGGTAACTTAGATTTCATGTCTATGAGTTTACATAATACAACTAGTTCACATCAATGAGACCCTGCAATATATGTCCTTATGTGTCTATCTTATTTCACTCAATGTTTCTTCATCAACTCATTTTTAAGACAGTTTTTTTCAAACATCATACATTCATTCCTAAGTAAACCATTGATGTTCCCTGTCTAGTCACATATTTATGTATTCATCACCATAACCACTATCTATATAAGGACAGCACCATTTCTTCCACAAAAAAAGGAGGAAGAGTCAAAGAAGGTAGAGACAAAAAAAAAAAAAATAGGACAGCTAGGAAGAATGAAAGGAAAGAGCATTAAACAAAAGTAGAATGAAGAGTCAGACAACATCCCCAATGCTGGGGGTCCCCTACACCCCTACACCTCACCTATGTCCCCCCCATATGCATTTAGCTTTGGTAGACTGCCTTTTTTTATCAAAGGAAGCATAATACAATGTTTCTGTTAATTATAGTCTCTAGTTTGCATTGATTGTATTTTCCCCCAATCCCACCCTATTGCTTTTTTTTAAATTCAGTTTTAAAAAACTGAGATATATTCACATACCATACAATCATCCATGGTGTACATTCAACTGTTCACAGTACCATCTTACAGTTGTACACTCATCATCCCAATTTTTGAACATGTTCCTTACACCAGAAAGAATCAGAATAAGAATAAAAAACAAAAATAAAAAAGGAACACCCAAATCACCCCTCCCATCCCACCCTATTTTTCATTTAGGTTTTGTCCCCATTTATCTACTCATCCATCCATACACTGGATAAAGGGAGTGCAATCCACAGGGTTTTCAAAATCACACTGTCACCCCTTGTAAACTACATTGTTATACAATTGTCTTCAAGAGTCAAGGCTACTGGGTTGGAGTTTGGTAGTGTCAGGTATTTACTTCTAGCTATTCCAATATATTAAAACCTGAAAACTGTTTTCTATATAGTGCATAACAATGTCCACCAGAGTGACCTCTCAACTCCTTTTGAAACCTCTCAGCCACTGAAGCTTTATTTTGTTTCATTTTGCATCCCCCTTTTGGTCAAGAAGATGTTCTCAATCCCATGATGCCAGGTCCAGATTCATCCCTGGGAGTCATATCCTGCATTGCCAGGGAGATTTACACTCCTGGGAGTCAGGTTCCATGTAGGGGGGAGTGCAGTGAGATCACCCGCCAAGGTGGCTTAGTTAGAGAGGGCCACATCTGAGCAACAAAGAGGCACTCAGGGGGAGAATCTTAGGCATATTTATAAGCAGGTTTAGCTTCTCCTTGCAGCAACAAGCTTCATAGGGGCCAGATGCAAGACAGAGTGCTCAGCACATAAAGCCATCAGTCCCCAATGTTTGTGAGAACCTCAGCAACAATCCAGGTGAGGAAATCCAACACCTCTGCATTCTCCCCCAGCTCTTCAGGGGGGGCCTGAATATATATTTTTATTCTCCACCCAAATTACTTTAGGATGTGTTTGCTATTTCATTCAGATCTATACAGACCTACCATAGCTCACTTCCTATTCAAAGTTCCATGTAATTGTGGTGTTTGAACAAACTGACTATAGAAGTTATATTGTTTAGAAAATATAGATCCTACACCAAATAAACATTTCTTCCCTTAGTCTCACATGGAAGTTGAAGTTTGAATAGTCAGTTTCAACCTTTACCCTTTGGCCTGATTTGCTCTAGTCTTAACCAGATCTGCTTTATTTGGATCTCTAATTGAAGTCTGGGCTCTACTGTAGCTTTTTTTTTTTTTTAGCAGTTGCTGTATGTATTAATACTGATATTCATATCTGCCGAGCTCTAGCTCTGAGTTTCAGGTGTAACAGATACCCAATGTTCCAGAGACCAATGAGGTTATACATTAAGGGATCAATATCTCAGAGTTTGGAGATAGCCATTACAATTCAGGAATAGATTTGACTGCTGTAAGAGCTTACACTCTAGGGACTACTACAATAATCATTTCCCTGTTAGGCTGTGTTCTAAGATTCAATTCTGAGTTTACACATTGTAGTTAGTTCATATTGGTGAGGCATTATAATATTTGCCTTGGTTTCCAGCGTACTTCACTCAACATGCTGTCTACAGGATCCATTCACCTCGTTGAGTGTCTCACAGCTTCACTCCTTCTTGTAGTTGCTCAATATTGCATTGTATGCATACACCACAGTTCAACATTCTGTTCCTCAGTGTATCCTTAGGCCACCTCCACCCACTGCAAATCATGAATACTGCCTCCATAAACACCAGCGTGCAAATGTCCATTCATGTGTCTGCTCTTGGATCTTCCAAATACATTAATGAGGTTGTAGGACCTTATGGTCCCACATATTTAGCTTCTTGTGGAGCCACAACAGTGACCTCCAGAAAGGCTATACCATTCTGCCCCTCATCAACAGTAAATAGGTGTATCCCTCTCTCCATATTTTCTCCAGCACTTTTACATCTATTTATATTTTTCTACAATCTTACAGAGATAAACTCACATAACATACAACCATCCACAGTATACAATCAGTTGTTCATGGCATCATCACAGTTGTACATTTATCAACACAGTCTGCATCTGAACATATTATGAAAAAGTGTTTTTTTGGTGAATAATCAAAAAGATAATAAAAATAAAAATAAAAATATCATGCAATAAAATATAATAGTAAGGACAGAAAACAATACCACTACCAAGAATCCCATACCCCTCCCTTATATCCCCTCTTGTACACATTTAACTTTGGTATATTGCCTTTGTTACAGTTAATGGAAGCATATTGGAATGTTAGTGTTGACCATAGACTCCAGTTTGCTTTATGTTTTTTTCCCAAATACCATCCCTCTTTCAACACTCTGCATGGTTGACATTCATTTTCCCACGTGTGAGAATATTTTTGTATTTGTACATTTAGCAACAGTCATTGGCCACTCCAATTTTTGCCAAGTTATACAGTCCCAGTCATCTATCTTTACTTCTGGTGTCATACATTCCCCTATCTCACCTCTTTCAGCTTTGCTTACAGACATCTTTGTTCCATGTACTTACAATATTGTGCTACCATTACACAATATTATGCTATTTCTGGATCTATACAATCAATCCTGCTGAACATTTCTGTAGTCCTTCAGCATCAAATGCCTCATCTATACCCTCTTTCTATCTCCTAGAAATCTCTGTTATCAGCTTTGTTTTTTGAAAAAATGTTTATTGTGGTAACATATGCAAAACAAAATTTCCAATTTTAACCCCTCACTATGTACAATTCAGTGATATTGATTATATTCATGATATTGTTCCGACACCACCATTCATTACCAAAACTTTTCCATCACTCAAAGAGAAACTGTACTGATTAAGCAATAACTCCTCTCTTTTCATTTTCTTCACAAATATTTACATTTTCCTTTCAAAAGAGATTACATCCAGAACATTTGGAAATCAGAGACCCACTCCCCATAGATGCCACAACCCTAACATAATGACAATAAGCCATCTAGGGTATTTACTTCCAATCTTGCTTCTTACACATCAGTTTAATACAATGTTGCAAGCATAGTATATGTATAATTTGGAATCTTGCATTGCTGAATACAGTATCTTAAGTGTAGCTCTATGTTCCAACAAAGACCATTAAAATCCATTTTTAATAGCTGCTCAACATGATTCTGAGTACAGTACTATAATTTACCTAATCATTCCATGATTGTTGGACATTTAGGGGATTTCCAATGTCTCACTATTATATACAGCTATAAAGAGCGACTTCATGAAAATTTCACCCTTATATTTTTGTTCTGACCTATAGGGTAGGTAAGCTTTGTACATTTAATGTATATTCATGACTAACGGTTCAGAAAATACCCTTACCTCTATACTGGCACTAATTCTTTTTCCATCCTTGAATCAAGTTTCCCCTTTTTTTTAAAAGTTAATAAAATTTATTTTGAAATAAGTTCAATCTTACAGGAACAGTTGCAAAAACAGTACAAACCCCATATATAGAACTCCATCATACCCCGAACCCCCTCCCCCGATACCCCGATCCACCTCATTTAACATCCTGTCATACCATTCCTTTCATTCCCTCCCTCCCTCCCTCTTTCCCTCCCCATCTGTCATCCATCTATTACTCTGTCCTCTGAACATATGAAAGTAAGCTGCACATATCTTTGAACAAACAATATAATTCACATATACCTTTCCCATGGACAAGAACATTCTTTTATGCAATCTCATTAAGTGCAGCTAAGAAGTTCAAGAAATTCAACATTGATATAAAGCTTACATTCTGTACTTCCTTTTTTTTTTCTTGTGTCCCATCTATGTCCCTTTGAGTCTCCTCTCCTCCATCCTCAGATCCAATCCAGGATCATCCTTGGCATTTAATTGTCATCTATTTAGACTCTTGTATTTTTTTAATTGTGGAAACATATACATAGCCTAAATCTTCCCATTCCACCCCCTCCCTAGCATTCCATTATGGGATTAATCACATTTAGAAAGTTGCAATGCTACACCTTCCCACCATCCATTTCTAGAAGTTTCCCTTCACCCTAAACAGAAACCCTACTCTCATTTCTTAACTCCCCATTGCCCCTTCCCCCACTTCTCAGAACCCCTACTCTACTTTTCATCTCTATGGTCATATTCTCTGATACTTTCTTTGTGTTTACCATGGGGCTTAAATTTAACATCTTAAATCTATAACAATCTTGTTTTTCTTTGATACCAACTTAACTTTAATATGACACATGAACCATGTTCATATACTCCCTCATTCCCCCATTTTTATGTAGTTCTTGTCAAAAATTACCTATTTTACATTGAGTCCAAAACCACTGATTTATCATTACAGTTTATGTATCTTAGATTCTGTAGAAAGTAAACAGTGGAGTTACAAATCAAAAATACAGTAGTATTGGTATTTATATTTACCATGTGATCTTTACTGGAAATCTTTATTTCTTCATGTAGTTTCAGTCAATTGTTTAGTGTCCCTTTCAGCCTGCTCGCCTCCTTTAGCATTTCTTATAGGACTCTTTACTGGTAATGAAGTCCTTCAGCTTTTGATTATCTGAGAATGTTTTCATCTCACCCTCATTTTTATCCTCCAGGTGTTTGTGAATTCTCCAAGTGTTTGTTGAGGATTTCTGCATCTATATTCATTAAAGAGATTGTTCTATAATTTCTTTTCTTTTTTTTTTTTTTTTTTTGTAGCATCTTTGATTTTGGCATTAGGGTGATGTTGGCTTCATACAATGAGTTGGGTAGTTTTTCCTCCTCTTCAATTTTTTTTTTGAAGAGTTTGAGCAGGATTGGTATTAATTGTTTCTTGAATGCTTGGCAGAGTTCACATGTGAAGCCATCTGGTCCTGGGCTTTTCCTTTTTGGGAGCTTTTTGATGACTGACTCAATCTCAGCTTGATTGGTTTGTTGAGGTCCTCTATTTCTTCTCAGGTCAATGTTGATTGTTTATGCTTTTCTAGGAAGTTGTTCATTTTGTGTAAGGTCTCCAGTTCATTAGCACATAGTTGCTCACAGTATCTTCTCGTTATCTCCTTTATTTCTGCAGGGTCAGTAGTCATGTTTCCTGTTTCTGATTGCATTTATTTGTATCTGCGCTCCCTCTCTCTCTCTCTCTCTCTCTCTCTCTCTCTCTCTCTCTCTCTCTTTCTCTCTCATTAGCCTAGCTAGGGGTCCATCAATTTTGTTGATTTTCTCAAAGAATCAGCTTCTGGTTTTGTTGATTCTCTGTATTGTTTTCCTGTTCTCAGTTTCATTTATTTCTGCTCTAATCTTTGTTATTTCTTTCCTTGTGTTTGCTTTGGAGTTTATTTGCTGTTCTTTCTCTAGTTCCATCAGGTAGACAGTTAATTCCTCAATTCTTGCTCTCTCTTCTCTTGTAATATAGGCATTTAAAGCAATAAATTTCCCTCTGAGAACTGCCTTTGCTGCATCCCATAAGTTTTGATATGTTTGGTTTTCATTGTCATTTGCCTCAAGGTATTTACTAATTTCTCTTGTAATTTCTTCCTTTACCCACTGGTTTTCTAAGACTGTGTTGTTTAGTCCCCATACATTTGTGAATTTTTCAATCTTCTGCCTGTTATTTATTTCCAACTTCATGCTGCTATAATCTGAGATAGTCTTTTTTATAATATCAATATTTTTAAATTTATTGAGGCTTGCTTTGTGACTCAGCATGTGGTCTATCGTAGAAAATGTTCCATGAGCACTTGAGAAGAATGTGTATCCTGCTGTTGTGGGGTGCAGAGTTCTATAAATGTCAAGCCTGGTTCATTTATCATACATTTCAACATCTCTGTTTCCTTGTTTATCCTCTGTCTAGATGTTCTATCCACTGATGAGAGTGGTGTATTGAAGTCTCCAACTATTATTGTGGAGTTCTCTACTTCTCCTTTCAGTGTTCTCAGTGTCTGCCTCATGAATTTGGGGCACTCTGGCTTGGTGCATAAATGTTTATGATTGTTATGTTTTCTTGATGAATTGACCCTCTTATTAATATACAGTGTCTTCTTTGCCTCTTTCAATTGTTTTACTTTTGAAGTCTACTTCACCTGATATTAATATAGTTACTCCTGCTTTTCTCTGGTTGCTGTTCACATGAAATATTTTTCCAACCTTTCACTTTCAGCCTATTTTTGTTATTGTGTCTAAGGTGAATTTCTTCTAGAAAGCATATAGATGGTTCCAGCTTTTTAATCCATTCTGCCAGCCTGTGTCTTTTTATTGGGGAATTTAATCCTTTAACATTTAGTGTTATTACTGCAAGGGCAGTACTTTCTACTATCATTTTTTCTTTTGCATTTTCTACATCATATCTTATTTTTTCCTGCCTCTCTTTTTACCCTTCCTGATAATCTTCATTTCTACATTCTTCTCCAAACCTCTTTCTCCTGTCTTTTCCTATCAGCCTGTAGCACTCCCTTTAGTATATCCTGTAGTGCCAGTCTCATATTCACGAACTCTGTCAGTGTCTGTTTTTCTGAAAATATTTTAATCTCTCCCTCATTTTTTGAAGGACAGTTTTGCTGGATATAGAATTCTTGGTTGGCAGTTCTCTTTCAGTATGTTAAATTTATCATACCACTGTCTTCTTGCCTACATTGTTTCTGCGGAGAAATCTGTGCACAGCCTTATTGAGCTTCCCATGTATGTGATGGATTGTTTTTCTCTTGTTGCTTTCAGAATTCTCTGTCTTTGACATTGAACAATCTGACCAGTAACTGTCTTGGAGTATGTCTATTGGGGTCTATTCTGTTTGGGGTGAGCTGTACTTCTTGAATCTCTAATTTTCTTTCATAACAGTTGGAAAATTTTCAATGATTACTTCTTCTATTATTCTTTCTGCCTCTTTCCCCTTCTCTTCTCCCTCTGGGACATCCATAACACAGATGTTTGTGCATTTCATGTTGTCACTCAGCTCCCTAAGACCCTGCTTATATTTTCCATTCTTTTCACCAACTGTTCTCTCATGTATGTGAATTCAGATATCTGGTCTTCCAATTCACTGATCCTTTCTTCTGACTGTTCAGATCTACTCTTGCATCCCTCCATTGTCTTTTTCATCTCCTCCATTATGCCCTTCATTCCCATGAATTCTGTCACTTGTTTTTTCAAGTTTATGAATTCTTCCTTATGGTCATCCAGTGTCCTTCTTACATCCTTCATCTCTTTTCCTGTCTTCCCTCCATTCAATGACTTGATTTTTGAATTGATTTAGATTTGTTCGAACATCTCCAATTAGTTCTTCCTTCAGTTCATTGAATTGATTTAGCAATAATTGCTTCAACTCCTGTATCTCAGTTGAACTATTAGTTTGTTCCTTTGGCTGGTCCATATTTTCATGTTTCCTAGTATGGCTCATCATCGTAAGCTGTCTAGACAATTGACATTCTTGATTAGTTTATTCTGGAGCTGGTTTTCACTCTTTGACCTAGGATTTTCTTGTTGGTTGGCTTTGTTCTCTAACCTCTGGTGTTTAGTTCAGCTTCTTCTAGACCTTTAATTTAGATTCTGTTTAGTTGATCAGTTTTTCACCTCTTGTTTTTCTGTTTCTTGCCTTGCCTCCATGTAGCCATTTTGTGTGGTGATCTCCTCAGATATGGTCAGCCCCAATCAGGTTTTCCTAATCCAGCGAGGCCCAGGTCTTGGGAAGAAGGTATGGAGTTTTCTTGAATGAGACCCTCCTTGGCAACCTTTAGACTCTGTGCTTCTCCTATGATGTCCAGCATGTGGCACTTGCCACCCTGCAGTTCTGCCACCACTGTAAGGATGCAGAAGCCTTTAGTTCTCCAGTTAGCCCTAACCCTGTTGGGGATGTGGCGGATGGCAACTAGTTAATGATTTCCAACCCCTGGGATCTGAGTTCCCAAAAGGCCTGTCATGGTGTTTAGAAAATTTCTCCAACACTAGACTTATTGCTTTGCCTCTCAGAGCTGTCTTACCTCTGCTCTTGCCTGGGCCCAAATTGCAAGTCTTTGAGGCTTTCTGTAGTGGGCTTCTTAGAGTAACTGTTTTAGAAAAAGAGGGAAAAAAAAAAAAAAAAAAAAAGGAAGAGCCCAGTATGGACTATTTACAGTCTTTGCAGATCTAATGGGCTATTGAAATGCTAAAAGACCAGGAGTTGTGGGAGATTAAGGTGCAATCAAGAAAGCAAAGAAGCTGGCTTTTCGGACAAGGGCTCTCCCTCTCTGGATTTGCATATGTGTCTGATTCTGTTTGAGCCCTGCCCTCCTCCATATTATGTTTACCTGACTCCAAGCAGTCTCTGTTCTTATTTTATTTTATTTTTTATTTATTTTATTTTTATTTTTTTTGCAGTTTTGCTAGCCCTATCTCCTCTATGCTGGGCTGCTCCCAGATTCTCCAGTGTCTGCTCTCAGTTTATCTGTGGTTGCAGCTTTTGTTCTCCCTCCTGGTTTCCAGCACTGACTGCCCCTCCTCCCTCAGGATTGTGCCTGGCAGGGAGGGGCATGGGCCCCCTGGCCAAGAGAACTTACTGATTTCACTGATCTCAGGTGTTCCACACGTTCCTCAGTGTTCTATGAAGTTTGTCCAATCTCAGATTCCTCTGCGATGCCTGATCCATGCAGTTCCTGGCTTTCTAACAACTCCCACCTTATTTTTAACACCTGGCAATGTTGACATTCATTTGTTCTCCCTCATGTAAAAACATATTTGTGCCTTTTAGCACAATTGTTGAGCACCCTAGGTTTCACTGAGTTATCCAGTCCCAGTCTTTATCTTCCCTCTTTCCTTCTGGTGTCCCACATGTTCCTAACCTTCCTTTTCAACCATACTCACAGTCATCTTTGTTCAGTGTACCCACATTGCTGTGCTACTATCTTCCCAAACTGTGTTGCAAACCTCTCACTCCTGTATGTTCCTTTTGGTCTGTAATGCTCCCTTTAGTGCTTCCTGTAGGGCAGATATCTTGCTCACAAACTCATTGTCTGTTTGTCAGAGAATATTTTAAGCGCTTCCTCATATTTGAAGGACAGTTTTGCCAGTATAGGATTCTTGGTTGGTGGTTTTTCTGTTTCAGTATCTTAAATATATCACACCACTTCCTTCTTGCCTCCGTGGTTTCTACTGAGAAATCTGCATATAGTCTTATCAAGCTTCCTTTGTATGTGCTGGAACACTTTTCTCTTGCTGCTTTCAAGATTCTCTCTTTATCTTTGTTGTTTGAGAATCTGATTATTAAGTGTCTTGTCACTTAATAGGCCTATTCAGATCTATTCTGTTTGTGGTATGCTGCACTTCTTGGATCTGTAATTTTATGTCGTTCATAAAGGATGGGAAATTTTCATTGATTATTTCCTCTATTATTGCTTCTGCCCCTTCTTCCTTCTGTTTCCCTTCTGGGAAACTCATGACATGTACATTCCTGTATTTCATGCTGTCATTCAGTTGCTGGAGACATTGCTCATATTTTTCCATTCTTTTCTCTATCTGTTCTTTTGTGTATAGGCTTTCAGATGTCTTGCTCTCCAGTTCTTGAGTGTTCTCTTCTACCTCTTGAGATCTGCTGTTGTATGTCTCCATTGTGTGTTTCATATCTTTTGTTGTGCCTTTTATTTTCATGGATTCTGCCAGTTGTTTTTTTGAACTTTCTATTTCTACCTTACATACACCCAGGGTTTTCATTATACACTTCATTTTTTTTTTTTGCCATACCTTCCCTAACCTTTCTGAATTGATTTAACAATAGTTGTTTCAATTCCTGTACCACAGTTGATGTGTAAGATTTTTCCTTTGGTCTGTAACTCTGTTTGTCTTAGTGCAGGTTGTAGTTTTATGATTTTTAGGCATCTCATTTCCTTGGTTACCCCAATCAGGTTTTCCCAGACCAGAATGGGCTCAGGTCTCAGAAGAGGCAATAGTATCACCACTCCCTGAGAATGTGTCTTAGAAGACTGATACACCCTTTAAGGCCTCAAGCCACTGTGCTTTTCTGTCTAGAAGATGGTGCAAATCAGCCTGTAAATTCAGGCTAGTGTAAGGATGTGTGGCCTATGGCTGTTTAACCCAGGCTCCAGGGTCTGGTTTTGAATGGAAGGCAGGTAGTAGAGCTTGAAACCACCTCCTTCCTTTAGGGAAAATACACCCCCTGGGGAGATAATCATTTGTATTCAAATAGTCACTCTGCCCCTGCTATCTCCACCCTTGTCTGGGTCAAAACTGGGATCTGAAAATGGCTGAGGCTTTATCTGCTGAGCCATAAAAGTACTGAAAGCCCCCTTCAGGCACAGGCCATGGCCACCCTCAGTTTCACCTGTCGGCCAGAGACAGCACCCAGTCACTCTGGGCTCCCCCCTCCCTCCCAGAGATGTCCTCTGGCTCTCCACAGTCAGCTGTCACCCAAAGCCTCTGCTGTTGGGGAGTCATAGCTTGTACTGATGAGTTAATACTTGTTAATTAAAACATCAGTTGGAGCTGAGCTGAGGTATATTCACTTGTCCAGAAAGTGCTGCTCTAGCACAGCAAGGCTTTGCAGTTTTGGCTTGGGTCTGCAGTTTTTATTTATAGACTTTATGCAGTGGTCTTGGGCCATTCCTCCCCAATCCAGGCTGGTGTATGATGTGTGGACAGTCACTACTGTCCCTAGCAGTTATTCTCAGATTATTTACTAGATGTTTCTGGTTGTTTTATTAATTGATCCAGGGGGTCTAACTAGCTTCCATGCCTCTCTATGCTGCCATCTTCCCCTCCTCTGGGAAGACTCTTTTGAAGAGGCCTCATACTGGGCAGTCTGTGGGGTTGGGGTCAGGGATCTGGCAGGGATGGGTTGGGGGTGCTCTTTCCCAGGAGGCCCACTGTGTACATGCCAAGCTGTGCTGGCAAAGGGCCCATTAATCCTAACCCTAACAGCAAACCCAAACACAAGCCTAATCCTAAACCTAACCCAATACATAACTTTATCCCTATTCCTATCTCTATCCCTAACCCTAAATCTAACCCTGAATAATCCCATCCCTATCCATAATACTAATCCTAACCCTAAATGTAATACTAACCTTACACCTAAACACATCCCTATCACTAGGCCTAACTCTATCCCTATCCACAACCTTATCCCTATCCCTATCTTATCGCTATCCCAAACCCTAACCCTAAACCTAACACTGGAACCAGAACAGGAGATGCTTTCAGAGAGGCTTCAGTCTGGGCAGACTTTGGGATTAGTAGCAGAGACACGGCTGGACCATGTGAGGTGGGGGTGCGGGTGCTCTTTTCTGGCTGGCCCGCTGTGGGCTTGAGAGCTTGGGGTGAGGTAGCACACATTAAAAATAACCCTAACCCTGACCCTAATCGTATCTATATCCCTATCTTATCTGTAACCCTTACCCTAACCCTGACTCTGAACCTATCCCTATCCCTAACCTAAAACTAAACCTGTCCCAATCCCTAATCCTAACCCCAACCATAACCATAACTCTAAACCTAATCCTAAACCTATCCTTAACCCTAACCCTACTACTAATCATAACCTAAACCACTTCCTATACCTATGCCTATCTTTATCCCTAACCCTAAACCTAACCCTAACCCCATCCATATCCCTATGATAAAACTAAATGCTAAACCTAACCCTAACAATAACCCTAACCCCATCTCTATCTATAACCCTAACTCTATCCATAATCCTAACAGACTAAACCCATTCCTAAACCTAGACCTAATCCTAACACTAACCTACCCCTGTATCCCAAATCCTAACCCTAAACCTCTCCCTATCCATGGGGCTATCCCTATCCCTATTCTTATTCCTAAACTTAACCCTAACTTAACCCTATCCACAGCCCCAACCCTGCATGTTCCATCCAGATCCCTGCTCCCAACCCCACATGTGGACTAGAATGAAGCCTCTCCAAAAGTGTCTTCTCTCATGCTGGACCTAGGGCTATGGTTATTGCTAGGGCTAGCTTTAGGGCTATGATAGGAATATGGAAAGAGTTAGTCTTAGGGTTAGGGTTTCAGTTAGGGATAGGGACAGGGATAGAGATATGGTTATGTTTAGGGATAGGGTTAAGGTTAGTGTTGATGTTAGGGTTAGGGATAGGGATAGGGTTTATAATTTAGTTTAAGGGTTATGCTTAGGGTTAGGGTTAGGATAGGGGTAGAACTTAGATTACGGTATTGTTATGGTTAGTTCTGGTCAGGGTATGAAAATCATAGGGATATGACTATGGATACAGTTTACAGTTAGGGTTAGGATTAGGGATAGGGGTAGAGATAGAGGTTTTAGGGTTAGGGTTAGGGATAGGATAAGCTTATGGGAAGGGATTGGGTTAGGTTTAGAGTTAGGGTTGAGGATAGGGATAGGGATAGCTCTGGTTGTAGGCTTAGGGTTAGGATTAGAGATATGTTAGTGATATGGATAAGGTTAGGGTAAGGGTTAGGTTTAGGAATAGGCGAATTTAATAGGGGTATGGATAGAATTAGGGTTAGGGTTAGGGTTAGGATTAGGGTTCTGGATATTATATATATATGGTTAGGGTTATGTTTATGGTTAGAAATAGGTTTATGGATAGGGAGAGGGTTAGTGTTGGGGTTATGGCTAGTGTTAGGGTTAGGTTTACAGTTTGGGCTAGGGATAGTGATAGGGTTAGGGTTAAGGATAGGTTTAGGGTTTGGTTTAAAATTAGGGATAGGGATAGAGATAGGGCTATGGAGAGGGATAGGATTTAGGTTAGCTTGAGGGTTAAGGTTAGGGTTATGATTAGGGACAGAGATAGGTTTATGGATGAGGTATGGTTAGGGTTAGGGTTAGGGTTAGCAATATGATAGGGATATGGATAGGGTTATGATTAGGATTTGGGTTAAGGTTAGGGGAATGGACCTTCTCCCAGCCCAGCTTCACATACCTACAGCAGGTCTCCTGGGAAACTGCATCCCTACCACCCACCCCACATGGCCAGCCACACCCCCACTGCCAACCCCACAGGCTGCCCTCTCGAAAAGTGACTTCACCTGTGTTGGGGCTTAGGCTAGGGCTAGGGTAAGTGATTTGATAGGGATATGGGTAGGATTAGGGTTAGTGTTAGGTTAGGGAAAGGAATAGGGTTATGTTAGTGTTATGATTAGGGATAAAGAGAGGGTTATGGATAGTGTTACATCTAGGGCTAGGGTTAGGGTTATGATGAGAGTATGGATAGGGTTAATGTCAGGGTTAGGGTTAGGATTAGGGATAGGAATAGGACTCAAGATAGGGTTATGGATAAGGATAGGGATAGGGTCGGTGCTAGTTTTAGAGTTAGGGTTAGGGTTATGATGGGGGTATGGATAGGTTTTGGGTTAGGGTTAGGGATTAGGGATAGGGATATAGATAAACATTGGGTTATGGATAACGAGAGCTTTAGGGTGAGGTTTTGGATTAAGGGTAGGGATTGGGTTGGGGTTAGGTTAGGTAAAGGTTTATGGTAAGGGTTAGAGTTAGAGATAGGGATATGGTTGGGGTTAGGGATAGGGATATGTTTACAGACAGGGTGAAGTTTAGGTTTAGGGTTATGGTTAAGAATAGGCATACAGATAGGGATACTGTTAGGGTTAGGGTTCAGGTTAGGAATATTATAAGGATATGGATAGATTTAGGGTTAGAGTTAGGTTTAGACATGGGGATAGGAATTGAGATACATTTATGGATAGCGTTAAGGTTAAGGATATGACAGGTATATGCATAGGGTTGGGTTATGTTTAGAATTAGAGTTAGGGTTAGGGATTGGGAATAGGGATAGAGATAGGGTTATAGATAGGGATAGGTTTAGGGTTAGGGCTAGTGTTATCATTAGGTTTAGGGATCTGATAGGGATATGGATAGGGTGGGGGTTGGGTTACCTTTAGGTTTAGTGTTGGGATTGAAATATGGATAGGGTTATGGTTAGGGTGAGGTTTATGTTTAGGGTTAGGGTTAGGGATAGAGAAAGGATAGGGTTAGGGATAGGTTTAGGGTTAGGATTAGTGTTAGGGATATTATAGAGATTTGGATAGGGTTAGGATTAGTGTTGGGGTTAGGGTTAGGATTAGGAATAGGGATAGGGATTGAGATAGGTTTATGGATGGGATAAGATTAGGGTTAGGATTAGGGTTAACCCTAACACTAACCTAAACTGTTCCCATAACAGTACCATTATCTGTATCTCTATCCCTAACCTTAACCCTAAACCAAACCCTAATCCTAACTTTATTCCTATCCCTAGCCCTAAACCTAACCCTATCCATAACCCTATCATATACCTAAAATGCATCCTAACACCAAACCTAACCCTACACTAAACATAACCCTAAACCTAAACCTAACACAAGCCCTATCCCTATTCCTAACTCTAAACCAAACCCTAACCCTCACCCTAACCATACCCCTATCCCTATCCATCTCAATCCCTAACCTTAATCCTAACCCTAACCCTAATTCTATCCATACCCCTATAATATCCCTATCCCTAAACCTAACCCTTACCCTAACCTTATCCATATCACTAACATATCTCTAATCCTAACCCTAAGCCTACAACCAAAGCTATACCTATCCCTATCCTCAACCCTAACTCTAAACCTAACCCAATCCCTTCCCATAAGCTTATCCCTATCCCTAACCCTATCTCTACCCCTATCCCTAATCCTAACCCTAACTGTAACTGTATCCATAATCATATCCATATCCCTATGATTTTCATAACCCTGACCATAAACCTAACCATAACAGTAACCGTAATCTAAGTTCTACCCCTATCCTAACCCTAACCCTAAGCATAACCCTTAAACTAAATTTAACCCTATCCCTATCCCTAACCCTAACATCAACACTAACCTTAACCCTATCCCTAAACATAACCATATCTCTATCCCTGTCCCTATCCCTAACTGAAACCCTAACCCTAAGACTAACTCTTTCCATATTCCTATCATAGCCCTAAAGCTAGCCCTAGCAATAACCATAGCCCTAGGTCCAGCATGGGAGAAGACACTTTTGGAGAGGCTTCATTCTAGTCCACATGTGGGGTTGGGAGCAGGGATCTGGATGGAACATGCAGGGTTGGGGTTGTGGGTGCTCTTACATGGGTGGACCACTGTGGCCACACAAAGCTGGGCTAAGGAAGTGTCCATTTTCTCTAACACTCTCTGTAACCGTAATCCTAAACCTAAACCTAAACCTATCTGTAACCCTAACCTTACCCAAACCTTATCCCTATCCATAAATTTATCTCTATCTCTATCCCTACCCTAACCCTAACCCTAACACTAACCCTAACCATATCACTATCATCTAACCCCAACCCTAGCCCTAACCCTAACACTAACCCTAAGCCTATCTCTAGCCCTAAACATAATCCTAACCCAAACCATAACCCTATCCATATCCCTATCCCCATCCATAATCCTAACCCTAACTCTAAATCTAATCCTAACCCTTCTCATATCCCAATCACACCCGTAAACCTAACCCTAACCATATCCCATGCCTATAACCCTAAATCTAACCATAATCCTAAACCTATCCATAACTTGATATCACTAATCCTAAACCTAACTTTAACCCTGTTCCTATAGCAATCCATAACCCTAACCCTATCCCTAAACCTATCCATATCCCTTTCATATCCCTAGCCATTACCCTAACACTAACTCTATTCATATCCCTGTCGTATCCGTAACTGTAACCCTTACCCTATCCCTAACCATAAATCTAATCCTATCCATTTCCCTATCATATCCATAACCTTAAACCTAAACCTATCCCTAATCCTAACCCTTCCCCTAACCCTAACCCTTTCCCAATCCATAACTCACTCTCTACCCTATACCTATCCCTAAACTTAACCGTAACACTAACCCTATCCATATCCCTATCATTCCTAACCCGAAAGCTAACACTAATGCTAATGCTAAACATAACCTTACCATTATGTTAACCATATCCCTATCCATAACCCTATTCCTATCTCTATGTCTGTTCTGTCCCTTGCCTTATCCCTAACCCTATCATAAACCTAACCCTGTATCTCTTCTTAAGCCTAACCCTAACATTAACCCTAACCTTAATCCTATCCCTATCTATAACCGAATCTCAATCCCTAACACTATCCTAACCCTAACCCTAACAGTTAACCTATCCCTATCCGTATGCCTATCATAGCCCTAGCCCTAGCCCTAGCCCTAGGACCAGCACAGGAGAAGACACTTTGGGTGAGGATTTAGTCTGGGCAGCCTTTGGGGTTGTGGGAGGGGCTCTAGCTGGACCACTAGGGAAGGGGTGTGGGTGTGCTCTTTCCCGGGTGACCTGCTGTGGACATGCAAGGCTGGGTGAGGAAGGGTCCATTTTCTCTAACACTAACCCTGTACCAAACCCTAAACCTAACCCTAAACCTATGCCTAACACTAACCTTAACCCTAAACCTAAACCTAATTCTATCCATATCCCTATCTGTATTCATAGCCTTCTCCCTAATCCTAACCCTAACTCTAACCTTAGATCTATCCATAACACTATCCGTATCCCTAAACCTAACCATAACACTAACCCTAACATGAACTTTATTCATTTTCATAGCACTATCCTTATCCCTGTATCTATCCATAAACCCTAAACCTACCCCTAATCCTTATCCTATCCATATCTCAAACTCTAACCCTATCCCTATCCATAACCCTATATCTATTCCTATCCCTATCCCTAATCCTAAACCTAACCCTAACCCTAACCCTCACCCTATCCATATCCCTATCATATCCCTATACCTAAACCTAACCCTAACCCTAACCCAAAATCTAACCCTATCCCTAAACTTAACCCTAACCCAAACCAACCCTAAACCTATCCCTATACCTACCATAAACCCTAACACTAGACCTAATCATATCTCTATCCATAACCCTGTATCTATCCCTATCCCTATTGTTAACCCTAACCCTAATCCTAATCCTAACCCTTACCCTATCCATATCCTCAAACCTACCATACCCCTTTCCCTATCAGTAAACCTAACCCTAACCCTATTAATTAGGGTTAGGGTTATGTTTAAGGATAGATATAGGGATAAGGATAGGGATGGGTTTATTGATAGGGTTAGGGTTAGGGTTAGCATTAGGATTAGGGATATGGGTAGAGATAGGTTTATGGATAGGGATAGGTTAAGTTTAGAGTTAAGTTCAGGTTTAGGGGAAATGGACCCTTCCTCAGGTTCACATGTCCACAGCAGGCCACCCAGGAAAGAGCACTCCCACACCCCTTCCATCATGGCCCACCCACAACCCCACAGGCTGCGCAGATTAAAGCCACTCCCAAAGTGTCTTCCCCCATGCTGGTCCTAGGGCTAGGGCTAGGGCTAGGGCTAGGGCTATCATAGTGATATGAGTAGTGTTAGGGTTAGGTTAGGGTTAGGGCTATGGATAGGTATAGAGTTATGGATAGGGACATGCTTGAGGGCTTGAGTTAGTGATAAGGATAGGGTTAGGGATAGGGTTAGATTAGGTTTAAAGATAGGGTTAAGTTTAAGGTTAGGGTTAAGTTCAGTAATAGGGTTAGGGATAGCATTATGTATAGGGAGAGATTTCCTTTTAGGGTTAGAGATAAGGCTAGGTTTACGATTAGGTTTAGGGTTAGGGCTATTATAGGTGTATGTATACATTTAGCATTAGAATTTAGGATTACAGATACGGATAGGGGTAGAGGTAGGGTTATGGATAGGGTTAGGTTTAGGGATAGGGATAGAGATAGGGATAGGGTTATGGATAGTGATAGGGTTAGGTTTAAGTTTAGAGTTATGGATAGGGATAGAGGAGTGTTAGGTTTAGGGTTATGGTTAGGTATAGGGTTAGGGATATGATAGGGATATAGATAGGTTTAGGGTTATGGTTAGATTTAGGGATACAGATAGGGATACGCTTAGTGTCAGGGTTAGGATTAGGGTTAGGTTTTAGGCATATTATAGGTAAATAGATAGGGTTAGTGTTAGTGTTAAGGTTAGGGTTAGGATTAGGGATAGAGATAGAGACAGAGTTAGGGATAGAAATCAGGCTAGGGTTAGGGTTAGGTTTAGGGTTAGGGTTAAGGATATAGTCACGGTTAGAGATAGGGATAGAGTTATGGATAGGGATAGGGTTAGGGTTAAACTTAAGTTTAGGTTTAGGGTTACAGTTATTGAAAATGGAACCTTTGCCAACCCATCTTCGCATGCCCACATGCCTCCCAGGAATGAGGACCCCAACACACCCACCGCACGTGGTCCAGCCAGATACCCACCCCAAACCCAAAAGTGTGCACGGACTGAATACTTTCTGAAAGCATCTTCTCCCATGCTGGTCCTAGGGTTGGGGTTAGGGTTAGAGCTAGGGTTAGGGTTAGGACTCTGATAGGGTTAGGGTTAGGGCTAGGGCTAGGGCCAGGGCTAGGGCTAGGGCCAGGGCTTGGTTTAGAGTTAGGGTTAGGGCTAGGGCTAGGGCCTGGGCTAGGTTTAGGGTTTGGGCTCTGATAGGGCTATGAATAGGGCTAGGACTAGGGTTAGGGTTAGGGCTCTGATAGGGTTAGGGAATAGGGCTGGGACAGTGGTTCAGGTTAGTGTTAGGGATAGGATAGGGATCGAGATTTGATTATGGATAGGGATAGGAATAAGGTTAACATTAGGGTTAGTGTTAAGGTTAGGGTTAAGGATAGGTGTAGGTTTTAGGTTTATGATTAGGTTTAGGGGTAAGGTAAGAGATAGGGATAGATATAGGGTTAGGGCTAGGGCTAGGTTTAGGGTTAGCATTAGAGTTAGGTTTAGGTTTATAGATATGTTAGAGATATGGATAAGGTTAGGGTTAGGGATAGGATATGGAGAGAGTTAGGGTTATAGATAGGGATAAGGTTAGGGTTATTTTTAGGGTTAGATTTAGGGTTAGTTTTATGATAGGATATGGATGGGGTTAGGGTTAGGTTTAAAGTTAGGGATAGAGTTGGGGATAGGGTTACGGATAGGGATAGGGTTAGGTTTAGGGTTTGGGTTATGTATAGGGATAGGGTTAGGGTTAGGGAAAAGGATACGGTTCTAAGTTCAGTGTTAGGGTTTTGGTTAGGGTTATAGTTAATGTTAGGGAAAGAAATAAGGATAGGAATATGGTTATGGATAGGGATACGGCTAGGGTTAGGGTTAGGGTTAGGGTTAATTTTAGGGTTAGGGAAAATTGACCCTTCCCCAGCACAGCTTTGCATGCCCACAGTGGGCCTTCCAGGAAAGAGTACTCTCACACCACAATCTCCGTGGTCCTGCTAGATCCCCAACCCCAACCCCACAAGCTGCACAGAGTGAAGATTTTCTGACAGCTACCTACTCCTGTGCTGGTCCTAGTGCTAGCACTAGTGCTAGGGTTAGGGTTAGGGTGAGACTTAGGGTTAGGTAAATGCTCAGGTTTAGGGTAAGAGTTAGGGTTATGGTTAAGGTTAGGTATAGGTTTAGGGTTAGAGTTAGGGTTAGGTAAATGCTTAGGGTTAGGGTTAGTGTTAGGGTTAGGGTTAGGGTTATGGTATGGGTTAGGTATAAGGATAGGGTTAGTTTTAGGGTTAGTGTAAGTGTTAGTGTTAAATTTCAGTTTAGGGATATGATAGGGATATGGGTAGGGTTAGTGTTATGGTTAGGGTGAGGGTTAGGGCTAGTATTAGGGATAGTTATAGGGTTAGAAATAGGGTTATGGATTGGGTAGTGCTAGTGTTAGTTTAAGGTTTAGTTTTAGGGATATGGATAATGTTCTGTTTAACATTATGGATATGATAGGGAAGTGAACAGGGTTAGGGATAGGTTTAAGATTTGGTTTTGGGTTAGGATATGAGAAGTATATGGATAGGATTAAGGTTAGGGTCATGGTTTTGGTTTGGATTAGGATAAGTATAGGGACAGAGATAGGGTTATGGGTAGTGATAGGGTTAGGGTTACAGTTAGGGTTAAGGTTAGTGGTAGGATTAGTGTTAGGGAGAAGGGTAGCTTTAGGTAGAGGGTTATGGAAAGGGATAGGGTTAGTGTTACCGTTAGTGTTATTGTTAAGGATAGGGATAGGTTTCATGTTAGGCTCAGGGTGAGAGCTAATGTTAGGGATGGGGTAAGTGATTGGGTTAGAGACAGGTTTAGGGATAGGTTTAGGGATAGGGTTAGGGTTCAGTTTATGTTAGGTATTGCGATACGTTTAGGGTTAGGGTTTGGGTTAGGGTCAGTGTTAGGGTTAGAGGTAGGTGTAGGGAAAATGGGACCTTACCCAGCACAGCTTTGCATGCCCACTGTGGGCTTCCCAAGGAGGAGCACACCCACCCCCACCCCTCATGGTCAAGCCAGATCCCCATTCCTATTCCCACAGGCTGCTCAACTGAGGATTTTCTGAAAGCATCTGTTCTGGTACTCTTCCCAGCCTTAGCATAAGGTTTAGGGTTAGGGTTAGGGTTAAGGCAAGACTTACGGTTAATGGGCCCTTTCCCAGCCCAGCTTTGAATGCCCAAAGCAGGCCTCCCCTCCCATCCCCTGCATGTTCCAGCCTGAACAGCACCCCCATCCCCACAGGCTGCCCAGACTGAAGTCTCTCCCTAAGTGTTTTCTCCCGTTCTGGTACCAGGGTTAGGTTTAGGGTTAGGGTTAGGTTTAGGGTAAGGCTTAGGTTTAGGGATAGGTTAGGGATAGGGTTAGGCATATGGTGAGGGACAGGGATAGGGTTAGAATTAAGTTTAGGGTTACGGTTTGTGTAATGGTTATGCAAACTGGGCCCTTCCCTGGCCCAGTGCTGCATGCAACTAGTGGGCCTCCCAGGAAAGAGACTCCTCACCCTTCCACATGGTCCAGTCAGATTCCTGCCCCTAGATCCACAGGTAACCCAGAATAAAGCCTCTCTGAAAACATCTTTTCCCATACTTGTCCAAGTGTTATGGGTTAAGTTTAGGGCTAAGTTTAGGCTTAGGGACAGGGTTAGGTTTAGGGATAATGGGCCTTTCCCCTGCCCTCCTTTGCATGCTCACATTGGGCCTCCCAGGAATGAGTAACCCCCTCACCCGACATGGTCCGACCATAATACCACACCAAATCTCACAGGCTGTCCAGACTGAGGCCTCTCCAAAAGTGACTTCTCCTATGCTGGTCCGAGGGTTAGGGTTAGTGTTAGGATAAGGGTTAGATTAGGGTTAAGGTTATGGATGGGGATAAGGATAGGTATAGAGTTAGGGATAGGTTTAGGGTTAACAGTAGAGTTAGAGATAGGCATAGGTTTAGATTAGGGTTAGGTTTAGGTTAGGGTAAGGGATAGGGATAGGTTTATGGTTAGTGTTAGGGTTAGGAATAGGGTTAGGGTTAGGTTTAGGATTAGGGTTAGGTTTAGTGTTAGGGATAGGGTTGGGGTTAGGGTTAGGCTTATGACATGTTAGCAATATGGATAGGGTTAGGTTAGGGTTAGGTTTAGGGATAAGAATAGGGATAGGGATAGCCCCATGGATAGGGAGAGGTTTAGGGTTAGGGTTAGGATTTGGGATTCAGGGGTAGGTTAGTGTTAGGATTAGGTCTAGGTTTAGGAATGGGTTTGGTCTATTAGGATTACGGATAGAGTTAGGGCTATAGATAGAGATGAGGTTAGGGTTATTGTTAGGGTTAGGTTTAGCATTCAGTTTTATCATAGGGATATGGATGGGGTTAGGGTTAGGTTTAGGGTTAGGGATAAAGATAGGCATAGGGATAGGAAGTGGTTTAGGTTATGGTTAGTGGTAGGGGTAGGGTTAGGGTTAGGGATAGGTTTAGGATTAGGTTTAGAGTTATGGTTATGGTTGGGGTTAGGATTAGGGATTGGGACAGGTTTAGTTTTAGGTTAGGGATAGGGATAGGTTCAGAGTCAGGGTTAGGGTAAGGATTACAGATAAGATAGGGATATGGATATGAATAGGGTCAGGGTTAGGGTTACTCTGAGCATTAGGGTTAGGGTTATTTTTAATGTGTGCTACCTCACCCCAAGCTCTCAAGCCCACAGCGGGCCAGCCAGAAAAGAGCACCCGCACCCCCACCTCACATGGTCCAGCCGTGTCTCTGCTACTAATCCCAAAGTCTGCCCAGACTGAAGCCTCTCTGAAAGCATCTCCTGTTCTGGTTCCAGTGTTAGGTTTAGGGTTAGGGTTTGGGATAGCGATAAGATAGGGATAGGGATAAGGTTGTGGATAGGGATACAGTTAGGCCTAGTGATAGGGATGTGTTTAGGTGTAGGGTTAGTATTACATTTAGGGTTAGGATTAGTGTTATGGATAGGGATGGGATTATTGAGGGTTAGATTTAGGGTTAGGGATAGAGATAGGAATAGGGATACGGTTATGTATTGGGTTAGGTTTAGGATTAGGCTTGTGTCTGGGTTTGCTGTTAGGGTTAGGATTAATGGGCCCTTTGCCAGCACAGCTTGGCATGTCCACAGTGGGCCTCCTGGGAAAGAGCACCCCCAACCCATCCCTGCCAGATCCCTGACCCCAACCCCACAGACTGCCAGGTATTAGGCCTCTTCAAAAGAGTCTTCCAGGGGAGGGGAAGATGGCAGCATAGAGAGGCATGGAAGCTAGTTAGTCCCCCTGGATCAATTAATAAACAACCAGAAACATCTAGTAAATAATCTGGAATAACTGCTAGGGGACAATAGTGACTGTCCACACATCATACACCAGCCTGGATTGGGAGGAATGCCCAAGACCACTGCATAAAGTCTATAAGTAAAAACCGCAGACCCAAGCCAAAACTGCAAAGCCTTGCTGTGCTAGAGAGCAGCACTTTCTGGACAAGTGAATATACCTCAGCTCAGCTCCAACTGATGTTTTAATTAACAAGTATTAACTCATCAGTACAAGCTATGACTCCCCAACAGCAGAGGCTTTGGGTGACAGCTGACTGTGGAGAGCCAGAGGACATCTCTGGGAGGGAGGGGGAGCCCAGAGGACTGGGTGCTGTCTCTGGCCGACAGGTGAAACTGAGGGTGGCCATGGCCTGTGCCTGAAGGGGGCTTTCAGTACTTTTATGGCTCAGCAGATAAAGCCTCAGCCATTTTCAGATCCCAGTTTTGATCCAGACAAGGGTGGAGATAGCAGGGGCAGAGTGACTATTTGAATACAAATGATATCTCCCCAGGGGGTGTATTTTCCCTAAAGGAAGGAGGTGGTTTCAAGCTCTACTACCTGCCTTCCATTCAAAACCAGACCCTGGAGCCTGGGGTAAACAGCCATAGGCCACACATCCTTACACTAGCCTGAATTTACAGGCTGACTTGCACCATCTTCTAGACAGAAAAGCACAGTGGCTTGAGGACTTAAAGGGTGTATCAGTCTTCTAAGACACATTCTCAGGGAGTGGTGATACTATTGCCTCCTTCTGAGACCTGAGCCCATTCTGGTCTGGGAAAACCTGATTGGGGTAACCAAGGAAATGAGATGCCTAAAAATCATAAAACTACAACCTGCACTAAGACAAACAGAGTTACAGACCAAAGGAAAAATTTTACACATCAACTGTGATACAGGAATTGAAACAACTATTGTTAATTCAATTCAGAAAGCTTAGGGAAGATATGGCAAAAAAAAAAAATGAAGTGTATAATGAAAACCCTGGGTGTATGTAAGGTAGAAATAGAAAGTTCAAAAAAACAACTGGCAGAATCCATGAAAATAAAAGGCACAACAAAAGATATGAAACACACAATGGAGACATACAACAGCAGATCTCAAGAGGCAGAAGAAAACACTCAGGAACTGGAGAGCAAGACATCTGAAAGCCTACACACAAAAGAACAGATAGAGAAAAGAATGGAAAAATATGAACAATGTCTTAGGCAACTGAATGACAACATGAAATGCAGGAATGTACATGTCATGGGTTTCCCAGAAGGAAAAGAGAAGGGAAAAGGGGCAGAAACAACAATAGAGGAAATAATCAATGAAAATTTCCCATCCTTTATGAAAGACATAAAATTACAGATCCAAGAAGTGCAGCATACCACAAACAGAACAGATCTGAATAGGCCTATTAAGTGACAAGACACGTAATAATCAGATTCTCAAACAACAAAGATAAAGAGAGAATCCTGAAAGCAGCAAGAGAAAAGTGTTCCAGCACATACAAAGGAAGCTTGATAAGACTATATGCAGATTTCTCAGTAGAAACCACGGAGGCAAGAAGGAAGTGGTGTGATATACTTAAGATACTGAAACAGAAAAACCACAAACCAAGAATCCTATATCTGGCAAAACTGTGCTTCAAATATGTGGAAGAGCTTAAAATATTCTCTGACAAACAGACAATGAGTTTGTGAGCAAGATATCTGCCCTACAGGAAGCACTAAAGGGAGCACTACAGACCAAAAGGAACATACAGGAGTGAGAGGTTTGCAACACAGTTTGGGGAGATAGTAGCACAGCAATGTGGGTACATTGAACAAAGATGACTGTGAGTATGGTTGAAAAAGGAAGGTTAGGAACATGTGGGACACCAGAAGGAAAGAGGGAAGATAAAGACTGGGACTGGATAACTCAGTGAAACCTAGGGTGCTCAACAATTGTGCTAAAAGGCACAAATATGTTTTTACATGAGGGAGAACAAATGAATGTCAACATTGCCAGGTGTTAAAAATAAGGTGGGAGTTGTTAGAAAGCCAGGAACTGCATGGACCAGGCATCGCAGAGGAATCTGAGATTGGACAAACTTCATAGAACACTGAGGAACATGTGGAACACCTGAGATCAGTGAAATCAGTAAGTTCTCTTGGCCAGGGGGCCCGTGCCCCTCCCTGCCAGGCACAATCCTGAGGGAGGAGGGGCAGTCAGTGCTGGAAACCAGGAGGGAGAACAAAAGCTGCAACCACAGATAAACTGAGAGCAGACACTGGAGAATCTGGGAGCAGCCCAGCATAGAGGAGATAGGGCTAGCAAAACTGCAAAAAAATAAAAATAAAATAAATAAAAAATAAAATAAAATAAGAACAGAGACTGCTTGGAGTCAGGTAAACATAATATGGAGGAGGGCAGGGCTCAAACAGAATCAGACACATATGCAAATCCAGAGAGGGAGAGCCCTTGTCCGAAAAGCCAGCTTCTCTGCTTTCTTGATTGCACCTTAATCTCCCACAACTCCTGGTCTTTTAGCATTTCAATAGCCCATTAGATCTGCAAAGACTGTAAATAGTCCATACTGGGCTCTTCCTTTTTTTTTTTTTTTTTTCCCTCTTTTTCTAAAACAGTTACTCTAAGAAGCCCGCTACAGAAAGCCTCAAAGACTTGCAATTTGGGCCCAGGCAAGAGCAGGGCTAAGACAGCTCTGAGAGACAAATACATTAAGTCTAGTGGTGGAGAAATTTTCTAAACACCATGACAGGCCTTTTGGGAACTCAGATCCCAGGGGTTGGAAATCACTAACTAGCTTCAGTCAGCCACATCCCTGAGAGGGTCAGGGCCACCTGGAGAACTAAAGACTCCCGCATCCTTACAATGGTGGCAGAACTGCGGGCTGGCAAGCGCCACATCCTGGACAGCCTAGGAGAAGCACGGAGTCTAAAGGCCACACAGGAGGGTCTCATTTTCAAGAAAACCCCATACCCTCCTCCCAAGATCTGGGCCTCTCTGGATTAGGAAAACCTGACTGGGGCTGACCATCTTTGTGGTGATCACCACATAAAAAGACTACATAGAGGCCAGGGCTCCCTCTGGCTCCATCAATAAGAATGCACAGGTTGCAGATCCAGACCGAACATTCCAGAAGTCTAGCACTTATAGTTTCCATCTTCTGTGAGAAAAACAGGGGACTGGCTAAGACACTTCAAGATCAACACAGAAGAAGACTAACAGGGTCAGGATATAGGCTAAGACCAGTCAGACAGCAGCTGTTCACCCTCCTACTTCTCTCTGGGATTCTTCCACATGCCCACTTTGAAAACCTTTAAGTACCCCTGGGAGAAGGGGAGTGCATGTTCCTTCTGTGACCCCTACATTTTAATTTGCTTCCATTTCCAGAAGCCCTTTCTCTAAGTGAGCCTTGCAATGGCTCTAGGCCTCCCCAGACTTCCTCACTGCACTCTCAGAGTCTCTGGCCCAGCCTTTGGCCCTCCCTGATTCTCCCTGACCCCACCTGTTTTTTGCTCTGACTCCCTTGGCCCTACTAGGTGACCTAGATCACCCTCATCTTGGGTGAACCTTCTGGGCATCGATCCCATCAAGCACAGTATGTAAGGTCTCCTGGTGAAGCCACTGTCACTTCACTGTCCCCTCACTAAGGCCCCCAGTGGGAGGCAGATGAAGGGCCAGGCCTGCACCATGGCCTTCAGTGCCTCACAGTGTCTCCCAGCGAAGGCTGCCATGAACAGTCGCAGGAAGAGCTCTGTAGGCAGCTCCTGCAGTGCGGTGATGGCCAAGGCCTTATCCCTCAGCAGGCTCTGACTGGCCAGTTCCAGAAGCCTGGGTGGGGCCTGGCTGCTCATCCTGATGAATCTGCTTTCAAAGGAATTCTAGGGAAACATCCAGGGAACAAGGTGTCGTTCACAGGCCAAACACAAACAACCTGTCTTCCCCTCCATTCACAGAGGAACCAACTGAGGGCTGAAGTTACTGCTCTGGCAATAGGGGCAGGGGTGTGGTACCCTCAGTTTACCCCACTGACATTCTGCTCTCCAAAAAGTAAAGTGTCTCACTAGGCACCAAGGAGATGGGAGGACTACCACTGGCCCCATCCCACTAATCCCAGTCACAAGTGAGTCCAGATTAGTCTCCATCTGGACCCACCCTTTAGAGGAAAAGTTTCTCATAATCACTCAAGGGGCTAAAACTATGGGAATGGGATGGAAGGATCATTTGGATCAGCATAGCCTACATTCTGTATGTTACAACAATTAACCAGGCTGGGAAGGATTAAGGAGAGCCAGAAAATGGGTGCCATTATTTTTCATTTAAAAAGCTGGAAAGAGGAATCAGAAGTGGTGTAACAATTACATAGCACCTGATTATCAGAGATGATGATACTAGGTTTTAGATGTACATTTTAATGCCTATTTAATTAACATATATTAGGATCACCATTTTGGAATTGAGTTAAGGAGAATAAATATTTCACATCCAGAATAAAGGCATCACTCTTGAAAATATCCTGTGGAAAATTTCTTAGGCTTTTTAAAGGAGGCCTAATAAAATCACAAAGTCATAAATGACAAGAAATATAATTTCTGGGCACAAAACTGAATACTGAAAATGTCAATAAATAAAATCCCAAACAGTTAGCTGTTATACATTTCATAATCTCTTCTTGGTTAATAAATATTTTAAACATTCATAAGGTGACATAAGTCCAACCACAAATCAAAACATTTGGGATGAAGTTAAAACAAAACTGCATTTACTGGCCAAAGCACAGCCTGAACTCTGTTCTTCTGCAAAGAAGAAAAAGGAAAACTGGGCAGTCATGGTCTGCACCCCTAAGGAGACTCTGGCTGAGGGTGGCAGAATGGTGATGTCCTCAGACTGAGGTTCTGATTCACCAGCTTGAGGCACAGCTGGCAGAGCCATCTGCTCTGACCTCACAGAGGACCACAGTGATGATGACAGCACTCAGGGACCCAGGTCCCTCCTCTGCTCCTGGGAAGCTTTGACAGTCCTCTCTGTTCACACTTCCCCCGTTAGGCTCCTGGCTTCCAACTGAAAAGGAATATTGTTACATTCCTGAATCTCCAACCTGATTGCTGGGGTCTTTGGCTTCTCCAGATTAACTAATATGATTCAGTGACAGACTGAATCACTCATTAAGCTAGGGTGAAAGTCAGGGTCTCATTGATTTACTCAGCAAAAAGGATACCCCCAAATCTGGAAGCATAATTGTTGGGGACTATCTGGGTCTGTCAAAATGGCCAAAATGCTCGAGTGAAAACAGCTTCAAGGAAAGTGTGTCACCCTCAAAGGAACCAGAATTTAAAAAAAAGACAAAAACAAAAACAAAGAAAACCCTCCATTTTATACCAAAGCAAAATGTGAAAAATAGGGAAACCTGTGTGTGTGTGTGTGTGTGTGTGTGTGTGTGTGTATGGAGGGGTATATGGGAACTCTACTTACTGAATAATTGTCCTGTAAACTTACAACTGCTCCAAAAAGTAAAGTCCATCAATAACTGTAATGAAAATATCTCAGTGTATCCAATTATCACTTCTACTTTATGTTGTCATCATGTGCTCATTCAGGGAGGAAAAGAGTTCATATATAGAAAAATGAAGGAAAAAAAACTAAATTTATTTAGTATACTGTCATTTAAAACACTGAGAATTAATGTGTTTTATTTCTTTGTCAAAAACATTATGGAGAGTAGTTTGAGTAATGCTTGCTGCTGTGTATTTGATGTTTAACTTTTGTTATGGAGCAAGCATCTTTTCCTTTGTTGGATGAACTGTCACAGTCCTTTCTAAATTTGCATCAGCTTCCAACATTTTATCTGTTGCCCTTTTAATGTTGTGCAGTATTTCTGAGAGTACTTTTAATGTGATGTTTTGGCAGCATCACTTCATCTGGGACATCTTCATCCTTTTCTTCACAACCGCTTTCCTCATTTGTGCTTCTATGTGAGATGGGGAATGTGGGCCTGAGATGGAATGGGCAGGACCCTGTACTATGATGATGGGGTAAAAAAAAGTTCCTCTATGTGGTAGAACCTAAAGACAACCAAAGCATTTCAGCTTCCTCCCCCAAGTTGTGGGAAGCTGACAGTGGGCTTAGACCTTTCCCTTCCAGCTACAGTAACTGAGACTCTGCATGAGAAGTCAATGTACACTGAGATGCTGGGGGAGGGCGAGATGGAAACAGGACTCCTGGGACTGGTCCAGGGCCCAGGGCTCCCTCCCACCCTTGCACTTATGCCAGCGTGCTGCAGCTGTGCCTTGAGAAGTTGTGCTAGAAGGGGGACAACCCACTCTCTATCTATGTATGGCACTGTGGACAAGGTCAACAATGAGAAGGGAGCCAGCAAGTGGGTGGTGTTGCCCCACAGTTGGGGGCTCACAGAGGTCTGTGCTCAGTAGAGGGGGCTGCAGGAGGATGGGGGGAGTAAATACTTAAAGGGGAATCAGGACAGGCTGGTGCTCCCTGATACAAGGCACCTCAGCTCAGGAGCTGTCCTCCCAGTAAGTGAGGCTCAGAGGAAACAACTCCTTACCTCCACCTCCTTGCTAGAAGCAAGGATCCTACCCTGAGCAGACCTCATTAGCAGGACCTGGAACTATTCAGAACAGATGGGGCTGGAGGCTACTCCCACATGTGAGACAGCAAGAGGAGAGGAGAGCCCAGGGCTGGGGCTGCAGGAGGCAGAGCTCTGGGGTGTCTCAACCATGCCTGGGCTCTGCTCTGCTCTGCTCACCTCCTCACATTCTGCAAAGGTGAAAGATGCTAAGGAGGGGAACTTCTGGGCACCCAAAGCTGATCGTCTCTTCCCTCCTGCCCAGGCGCCCTGGGGTCATGGCCCTGACCCTATCCCTCTCTGCATGTTCCCCTCCTCTCAGGGTCCTGGCGTCAGTCTGCCCTGACTCAGCCTGCCTCAGCATCTGGGGCTCTGGGACAGACAGTCACCATCTTCTGTGTAGATGAAAGCAGGAGCTATAACTGCCATTGTCACTGGAAGCCACAGTGCCAATGGCAGTTATAGCTAGGTATCCTGGTGCCAGCAGTGCCCACAAACAGGCCCTAAAGGCTTAACACAAGGGGTCGTTCTCAGACCTAGGGTTCCCAACTTGATTCCCTCCCTCCAAGTCGGGCCACCTGGCCTCCCGGGCCACCCCCATGATGCAGCTGCAGGACAAACCTGTGCATTCTCACTGCTCCTTTGCATTCTCACTGCTCCTTTGCAAACAGCTCCTTTCCCACTGAGCTCCAAGCCCAGAAGGAAGTAAGCACAAACCCCACCTGACCTCACACATGATCCCCTGCCTGGCCCCCCAAACACAAGTTTGAGTCTTTGGTGTCTGATGCCCTCTGCCCCTTTATCCTGAACATGACAGTGGCTTTGGAATGGACACCCCAATACACTGCGGTCAAGAGGTAGCAGGAGAAATGCACCTGCTTCCTCTTTTCCCTGCCAGGGACTCAGCAGGCAGATGCAGCCTGTCTCCTCAGGGACATGGATGGAGGGAGTGGCAGCTTAGGGGGCCATCTTACCTGAAGACGTCTTCTGCCCACTCTGGTTCAACTTGGACAGGCCTCGAGTCTTGCAAGACTTCATTTCTCAGGTCTCTTATGCTTTCAGTGTCCTGTTTCCACTGAAGTCAGAGTACAGTTACCAAGATACTCAGCAAACAAAAAGATTGCGTTTTTTCCACATCCATTTATAAAGCAATGGTCTCTTGTGAAAACCTCTGCTATCAGGGCTGAGGTAATTGAAAACTAAGACCTAGTTCTGCCCTTTCAGTGTGTCCCTCCTCTTTGTCTTTCACTCTGAGCTCTGGGTCCTCACTGGCTGAAACGGGACAATGTGAGTGACACACCCTATGCCCATCAAAGGTGACTGACTACTGTCCTCCCACCCCTTTGTGCCCTTTGTTCTCTCCTTGTCGGGATGCATCTCTCTATCCCTCCAGGAACAAGGCCTTGGGTGAATTTGCACCCTCACCCTCCTCCCCCATTCTGCTCCCCCCCCACACACACACACTTTTCATCATGGCAAGACAGCCAAATTGCTAGGGCCAGGCCACTTAATTTCAAGGCAGTTACCCGTTAGCTAATGAGATCAATCAATCAATACAGATCTGTCAGTTCAACAACTCATAACTGCAGCTACTCTTACCAAGCAGAAGCCCGGGACTGACCCGAGGGGAGCACATGATTCGACTCTGCCTTCACAGGAACCTACACTGTGATAGCCCCATTCTATAAACCGTAAACAGAGGCCTAGGAGAGTTACCCGGCTGTAGCCGAAAAGTCACTCCGAGCAAGAACGGAGGAATTGGGGTTTGAACTTACGTAGTTCTCGTCCAAATCACCCCTCACCAGGGCGTTCCCGCTGCTCAGGAGCTGAAGGGAAAGAATGAAGCGCCAACTCAGCGAGTCCCCCGGAGTTCAACGAGAGAGAAACACCGTTGTAACCGTCGGCCTCGTCGGTCCGACCAAACCTGGTTTCTCCTTTCTGAGGCCAAATCTCACGAGAGCTTGGGGATCTGGGACGGGGTGGCCCAGGGAACCCGGAAGGGGTTTGTTGACGTGACTGGGGCGGGGGAGGGGAATGGCCGCTGGAAGGAGGGCGGGGGAGGGGCGGGGTGGAGACCATGGAGGAGCAGCGGGGAGGACGGCGCGCGCGGGACTGAGCCGTCCTGTGGTCCCAGAAGCTCTGGGCTTGGAGTGGGGGAGGGGAGAGGAAGGGAGGGGGAGGGGGCTGGGACTGGCGTGAGGGTTGGGCAGGGGTGGGGGCTGAGAGGTGGGGGTCGGGAGTCTCCCCCATGAGCACACCCACCAACCGCGGGGCTCTGGGCTGGGGAGGGAGAGGGCGAGACGGGGCCCCCTGCCGAGGCCTACTCCTCCGGTGTTCGCTTTCCTCCCTCAGATATGGGGGTGCTGAGCTCACCAGCAACAGCCGGGGTTCGCCCCAAAGCCCCGAGTCCCTGTCCCTCCTCCAGGGGGGCGCTGCCCTAAGCCAGTAAGGCCTTCCCCTCCGCGCTGCTCTTTACCCCATGTTTGCACCGGAAGCGGCAGCCCGCGCTCCACCATCGGCGGTGCCCTTAAAGTCGCTTCTCTACAGAATGTTTTTCCTCAGCTACCCCCTGGACTTTCGTTCTTCCGCAGGTTCCACAGAAGCCAAAACTTCCTGCCTTGCTCTACTCAGCTTCCCGCATCAACAAATCTCTTCTCAGTCACACTGCGGCGGAAAACCCGGCCTTGTGAGGGGCCGCAGGGAGCGGCCGAGGAGGGCACCCGGGGCAATGCAGCTGGAGGGGACGCTGAGCCGGGAGAGGGGGCGGCGGGGCAGGAGCGGGGTCCCCCGAGCTGCGGCCCTTCGCCGTCGGGCCTCGTGTCTGCGGCCACCAGGGGCGCAGAGGCTGACCCGGGGCTGTTTCTACCAGTCTGCGTCGGATTTTGGTACCTGCTTCTGCGGGGTCCGTCCTGGGGGCGGGGAGTCAGGCTTTAGGACAGATGGGGAGAGCAAGATGGGTGAGGATCTTCCCTGGTGGAGAGAAGAGACAGGAGTAGGAGGAAAGTGAGGGCGCCAGCCCTGTCATCCAAGCCAGGACAGGAGACTTCTTTTGGGTCTTATTGGGATCTTACTTTGGATCACGCTGGCTTCGGAAATACTCAGCGTGGTTGGACTGTGCACTGTGTTTTTGGAAAGAGATGGGAGGGAGTGTGGTCTGGTACATGCCCTGTCATTTCAAGAGACCCCAGATCTTTTACCACAGACCATAGGATGGTCCTGGTGCCCCCCAGAGTCACAGCAGGTTGCCAGGCTGGCTTTTCTTTGTGGACCTGCCCTGCTTTTCCCCCAGACATGTTCCTGCTTCTGAGCTGCAGAGCTTCAGGGTCCCAGCTACACATGAATGAATAAATGAATGGATGGATGAATGGATGGATGGATGGAGTGAATGATTGAATACATGCATATAAATGAGGTCATTGCATTTATCCTCATTAGACCTGGGCTACCGATATAAAAACCTCCATTTTCTCACCTGGGATGGAGATACTCAGCTGCCTCCTCCTTCGTTGACTCATTCAACATTTTTCCTTGAGTGGGTGTGGATACAGTGCTCAAAAGAAACACACCTGCTATGACTGGTGAGGCTTAGCTGAGAACACAGAAAAGAAAGCACATTCAAACAAACCAGGACCTTTGTTTTGAAGTAGCCAGTTGTATCTAATTCTTGAAGAAATAGGCAGCATGATAAAAGAAGTGACAAAGGCAGGGGAGCTTGAGCAGGTGGCATTCTGGACATCATGACACACTGCTCAAGTTCTGATGTAAAGCCTTTGGCCAGTTTGAGACCAGGAAGAAGCCATGGAAAGGAGGGTGGAGGTGAGGGAGATGAGAGGGGCAGGGAAGGCTATAGATCATAGGGGAGAAGAGATAAGAGGGCTGGCTGTTTTGCTAAAAGGGAAGAGGATCCAGTGTTATTCTGAAGTCCAGATTCATGTTTTATAGATCACCATGGTGATGCTGGTGGGAGCCTCTGTGGAGGAGGGGAGAATCCTGAGCAGGCATGACTGTCTAGGAGAGCCACAGAGGTGGACAGATGGGGGAGGTATCATGGTGTTGTCAGGTTGCGGGAGGTTCAGGTGTGGGACATGAGGGAAAGAGTGGCTGGAGGAAACTAAAAGAAGTAGCTATTGCTACATTAAAAATTACCCCAAGTATGGGATTATTTGTTTTTTTTTATTTTAGTTTTTTTTTAATTTTGTAGTAATGAAAATGTTCTAATATTGATTGTAGTGATGTATGCACAACTACATGATGATACTGTGAGCCACTGATTGTATACTTTGGGTGGTTTATATGGTGTGTGAATATATCTCCATAAAATTGCATTAAAAATTACCCCCAAACTTAATGGCTCTAAACAATTAGTATTTATCATTTCATATTTACTGTGGTATAGCTGAGTGGTTCTGGTTCTAGAGCCTCTCATAAGGTTACCCTCAAAAATACTGTCTTGGGTGGTGTTGTAGCCCAAGAGGACCATGCCAGTCCAGAGGCTAAAGAAGACAACGAGCATTTTCTGATACATGAACTTTTATTCAGGGCTTACTTACAGGGTGAGAAGTCGTGGAGAGATCATGGTGGCTCTCTCAGGCCAGGCAGGCCTCACGTTCACAGGGAAGATAACCGAGCGATGCAAAGAGGACAGAAGGCCTTTTATAAGGGTTTAAGACAAAGGCCTTCCTAAGGATGGGGGGAGCATAGATGCAGGAACATGTCACTCTGACCTGGGGGGTGGTGCAGGAAGGACTAGAATAACACTTAAAAAATTACATTTTGCTCTGTGAGACTAAGAGCCTCTAACTTCCTGCCTGATTGCATAAAGTTACATTTTAAGGTCAATTTACCCTTTTTTTCTTTACCGGCTTAGAAAGACAATAGGTTAAACATTTAGCTGCCTAGGTCATGCAGACTGCTGTGCACCAAAGATCTGTAGGCCTGTTTTGTTCAGGCCATGGGTTGCCACAAGTGGCTTCAGTGGGGCTGGAAGATCCTGTTACAAGATGACTCTCTCACTTGGAAGAAGGCCTCATTTCCCCCGACTGTATCCAAGGATCCCAGAGACAATTTGAAGGCCTAGGGGTATCTTCCTTGACTGCTGCTCAGAGGGGCTCTGCTTGGCCATGGGATACCCATGGGAGAAAAGGCAAGGGGAACAGATAATTTCCTGAGCTGTCATCCTGTGGGAGCACATCTTCATGCTGGCTGGGGGGAGGCAGCCCCTATGGCTACAGGCTTTGATGAAATCAAAACTAGACATTCCTCGCTCCAGGGAGCTCCTATGCAAACAGTACATGTTATGCAGGCTTCTGCAGGTGGAGAGATCTGAGGAGACTATACTCCCCCTTCCTAGTACTCCTCTGGCTCATATTCCCTTACTGACTGTAGGCTCATATACTTTATGGTACCAAGTTTGTTTTCTCTCAACCTGTCTGCAAATATACCTTGCCATTCTCCATGGAAATTACTTTGGGTAAATAACCACTTGCCGTAGCACACCTTCCGAGCATCTACAGGGCGGTCTGGGTCCTATGCATCTTTGTTGTGTTCAGGAGTCTCCTGGGAGCTGAGCTGTCACCTGCATAGCCCCTACCTGTCCTGGGAGGAACCACCACCATTGGCTACTCATAGAGTTTAGCAAAATATCACTCTGGTTTTGGGGTAACAGTGAAGGCTTCATTGGCAGGAGGGCTCCATATGGACAATGATAAGCAGAGACAGAACCTACCTATAGCAGTTGCTTTCCATCCCAGTTGCTCGTCTGAAATATCTGCAATCTGGCCCAGCAACATCTGGGAGCTTTAATAACATAGACTCCACCTCTGGAAATACTGATTCAGTTGGTGTGGGAGATGGTCAGGACATGAGTATTTTCATAAGGTCCTAGCCATTGCAACTCAAAATTTGTTTCACAGTTAAGCCAAATGGGATCACCTGGGAGCTTGTTAGAAATTCAGGCTGTCAGGCCCAGCCCAGAATACTGTGCACTTTTACAAAATTCACAAGCAGTTCGTTTAATTCATTGAATCTTAAGAAGCAGGGCCTCAGTGACTCAAAAGCACAGTCACAAGTAAGAAGCACAGACCCAGATCCCTGGCTTTGCTTGCACCTCCCAACCTCCCTCCACATTGCAGGACATACAAAAGCCCCTGAAAATAAGGGTGGGGTTCCTGAAAATTCTGAGGAAGAATAATTGAATTCATCTGACTAATTGAATTTTCTAGGTGTGGATTTCCTAGAGCCTGTATGTTTAACAAATGTCCCAAGTCATTCTAATATTTGAGGAATTTTCAGAAACATGATCTAAACCTGTAGTGGTCACATTTTTCTTTCTTTTCCCCCAAAGTATTTTTGCAAAGTTACATTCATCATCAAACATTTTTCGGTTGATATCCAAAATTTTTCACTGTAAGTTTAGACCCTGGAAAGGATGTCATTTCTGGCATGCTAAATAATGACACTAAATAAATCTATTAACATAACTCTTTTAAATGTTTCCAAAGACTATAAATAACATAGGATTTTGATACTTAACATCATTTTTTTAAACAACAACAAAAAAATACACCAATGAGCTATTAAAGGTTAAAACTTTTATTCTGTTGCTTTAACTCCCTCAACTCTTGTTTCTAGTCTACTTCTCCCACAGGGTTTTACGATAATATGAGGGACTTTACGCATGAAAATCTCTTTTTTTTTAATTACTTTCTCATATCTGCCTACACAAAAATAATTTATAAATTGAAATTTAAGTTTTAAAACTAATTTCCTGGGAGCATAGGCTTCAGTGTGTTTTTTTAATTGTTATCACTAAAATTATTAATATAGAATTGATAAAGCAACAAAAATATATTACAAGTATTGACACAATTTTTTAATGTAAAAAAGATAAAACTTCATTGGAAATGGAGCTCTCCTTACACTGTAAAGGGAAAAAAAAAACCTCGAGAAGACTCGAGTGTGAGCCCACTTGTTAGTTTTATTACATACTTGCTGCAAGGAAAAAGGCAATGCCAACCAACGTCAAGCCAAGCCAAATGGGAGATTTACTCTTGGTAAGGACATGTTTTAGAAAAATAGAAACTGTTAGTAATCATTTCACTAAATCAAAAAAGGAAAATAAAGGGAAAGGTCAGTAACTCCACTGAGAGTCATCTGCAGGAAGAATTTACTAATTATCAAAAATAAATTTTGACCTTTTGTGTTTCCTTCACAATCAATCAAAACAGGAAAAAAAAAATCCCCGGAACCCCTCCTCCGCCGGCCGTGTCCACCGCAGCTCCCCGCAGCCTCTCCCACCGCCCCGCACTCGCTCCTCCCCTGTGTAGGGCGGCGGGAACCCCGCCCGAGGTGCCCTAAACACACGGGGGCCGCTCCAGAAAGACCCGGGAAACAGGAGGAAATGGCTGCCTTGGGCACGGGCGGCGGCGGCGGCGGCGCCCACGGCGAGTATCTGCAGCAGCAGCAGCAGCAGCAGCAGCAGCAGGAGCAGCACGGACACTGCTCGGTGGCAGCGGCCACCCAGGACACTTAGACAGCACCGCTCGCTCTGCTGCTGATACCTGCAGCAAGATCCGGCCACCATCGCCAGGTGACGACAAGGAGAAGGCCGGGGCTGCAGCCAGCGGGGGATCCAAGGTGGATGGTGTTGATGGGAGCACAGCATTGTGCATATAATTAACACCTCTGTAGATTTCAAAGTGGTCAAACGGGAAATTTTATATTACATATATGGCATCACAAAATAATAAACAAAGCAAAACAAAAAGCATCGACCTGTGCAACACAAAGAGTGAACTCTAATGTAAACTATGGATGTAGCTTGTGCCAGTTTGAATGTATTGTGTCCCCCAAATGCCATTATCTTTGTGGTCTTGTGGGACAGACGTTTTGGTGCTGGTTAGATTTGCTTGGAATGTGCCCCACCCAGCTGTGGGTGGTAACTTTGGTGGGATACTCCCATGGAGGTGTGACCCCACCCATTCAGGGTGGGCCTTGATCAGTGGAGCCATATAAAACATGCTGACTCAAAGAGACTGAACGGAGTGCAGCTGTGAGTGACGTTTTGAAGAAGAGCAAGCTTGCTAGAGAGGAATGTCCTGGGAGAAAGCCAGTTTGAAACCAGAACTTTGGAGCAGACGCCAGCCAGTGCCTTCCCAGCTAACAGAGGTTTTCCGGACGCTATTTGCCATCCTCCAGCGAAGGTACCCGATTATTGATGTGTTACCTTGGACACATTATGGCCTTAAGATTGTAACTGTATAGCCAAATAAACCCCCTTTTGATAAAAGCCAATCCATCTCTGGTGTTTTGCATTCCGCAGCATTAGCAAACTAGGACATAGCTAATAATTATAATAATCTGGTTAATCAATTGTAACAAATATAATACAACAATGGAAAATATTAATAACCGGGAAAACTGCATGTGTGAGGAGGGTATAAGGAAACTGTGCTCTGCGTGATTTTTCTGTAAACCTACAAATGCTCTGAAAAAAAAAAAGAATTAAAACTGAGCTACAACCGGTAATGAGATGAAGGAGCCACTCTGAGAGGTTTCTGGCTGTTTCTGGGTGCTAAACATCACCTTGACCACTTTCAACAAGCATCGTTTCCACCACCTTCCAAAACTGACATTTCCTGGAATCTTCTCACCAGGATGCTGCTTTTGGAAGTAAGGAGGAATGAATAGCAGCTTTGGAGAACGGGCACACCTGTTTGCTGCCTGGGTCACAACTAAGTAAGGAGTTTCAGGTTGCAGGTCAAGACTGTACAGTTCCTCTCCCAAGAGCTGGACCCCACGATTGCAGAGAGTGACAACATCAGATGGGAGGCATCCCTCTTCTTGGCTCCAAGTTCACCAGCATCACACAGCACACACCTCAGTGAATCACAAATAACTGAGGGACTTGGCTGATTTCCCAGTCTGAATGCTCTGATCCACCGTCAGGCTTTCCATCCTTTCGCTGAATCTATTTCTAAATCTATCCAGATATGTTTTGTTTGTTTAACAAATGTTCTTGAATGCCAGCTATATTCTAGGTACTTGGGATATGTTAGTGAATGAAACAGACAAAAAATTGCTCTCTTCATAGGGCTTAAGTTCTATGAAGAGAGGCAGACAATAAACATAAATCACTAGTTATTAATTAATGATGAATTTAAATAATCAATTTTTAATTAACAGATTCCCTGAGGGACTGAACCCCTGCAACCCACGGCTTCCAGGGACATCAGGTCTTCTCAGCTCTTCCAGCTACCCACAGCCAGACTGCACAGCACCGGGTCGCCACCAGGGGCGCCAGAGTGCTTACTCACGCGTGACCCACGCCCATCCTCGTGCAGGGACCCGGCAGCCAATCAGAGGCCGCATCCGGTCCTCCTGCGGAGGCGTCCGCGGTGCCCGAGGCCTGAGGGGGTTTCGTGGTGGTCGCCTTCGCCTGGGGTAAGCTTAGAGTCTGGTGTGTTACCCAGATCTCCAGAACCGACGTGGACAGCACCGGTAAGGACGCTGGGTGGGGTGTGTGGCACCTCGAGTCGCCCCGAGCGTTCTCTTCCGGGAGGTGGGAGGGATTCCTCCACCAAGTTCCCGCGGTCCTGATGTCGCTCCAGGGCCTGCGTGGCCTGAGGGGTCTGGCCCCACCATGGCGCTCCGAAGGGACTGTCTCGTGGTCCCCGGTGGGTCCCTTTCGACTTTCCTCCGGTCCCCTCATCCTCACTCCCTCTGCTGCCCTGGGGGCCTGGCGGGCCTGCACCCGCCCCTTTCCCCGCAGTCCCCCCTGCTCTCCTGGGGAAGGGGCCCGGCCAGGCCCTTAATGTCCCTCACTTTCCGCCCCTACCCCTTTCGTGGTCTCTCTCTCTCTCTCTTTTTTTTTAAACAACTCAGAAAGTACAATTCCAGTTTATTGTTGGACAGCTGTTTCACACGTACATCAAACAGGCCAAAAATAAGTAAATAGACGAATAAATAAACAGCAACTTCATAGACCAAAAAAAGGAAAAAAAAATAATAAACCTATATCTTTGGGGTTTTTAACCGTCTCACACATACCAACTGCTTACACTACAGCTAAGTACATACGCAAAAATGTTACTGGAGTTCTCAGAATAATATTGTATTTTTTTGTTGTTTTTGCTTTTTTTAACAAGGGCTTTTTTCTCATTTGAGGTGATAATGAACATGGTCACACTACAAGTCAAGTCGGAAGTAGGACAGAGAATGCTCCAAAGGCTGGTTTGGTCATCAGAGATCATTAAAAATGGCTGACCCCTAACAACAGGTGCAAAAATATAAGAGGTAAATAAAAAATACAAACACAATTTCCTTTTTAAAGTACTTTTTTTAAAAGAATAGCTGGGCTGTGGAAGTTTGGGTTCTTTTTTCCTCCCCTGTTGCAAATTCACATGTTGGGTTTGGCTGGGTGGTGATAGGTCACGGCGGGCTTTTTTTTTTTTTTTTTGAAGTTGAATGTTTCGTTTTTTGCTGTCTAGTTATTCTCATCGGTCTTCTGCTTCTTGGTGTCCACATCATCATCATCCTCATCATCTTCAGCTGCCCATTTGCCTGTAGCAGCCTCAGCCTCCTCATCTTCATCTCCACCCTCTTCCTCACCATCTCCTTCTACCTCCTCTCCCTCCTCACCTTCTTCATCTGCCTCATTGTCAGTCTCCTGTTCCCCGTTTTCTTTGTTAGCATTCCCGTTAGCAGGTGCATCTCTTCCGTTCTCCACCATCTCCTTTAAGTCCTTGGTGGTGATTTCGGACCTGGTATCCAAGGCTGTGTCTGACATGCTGGGGCACACTGGTGATCTGATGCAATGGATTGGAAAGAAAGCGAGAGTTTGGGGCTCTGGCGATAAAGCTGCCGGGTCTGCAGCGGCAGCGGTGTGTGGTGGAGGTGGCTGCGGGAGCGGGTTGCTGTCCAGGGAACAATGCAAAGATGGCTTTTCTGAGCAGCCAGTGGGCACTTTGTGGTTTATTGAGAGGCTTAATGCATGTAAAAATCCTAAGCCATTTTTATAAACCCATCTGCCTCCACTCTGCACCCTTCCTCTCCAGACTGTTTAATGTGTCTTAAAACATTTAACACTTCATTTCTTGATCATTTTCTCCAACTGCACACTTTCCATTTTTTTGTCTTGTTTGTTTCCTGGGTGTATTAGCCCCAACTCTAGTGCAGCCCACTTGACTCAGATGAAGCCCCTGAGATCCAGGACCAGGGTTTTGATGTGGGCAGTTCAAAGATGGGGAGTTTTCTTTACTGACTTAGAGTAGATTGGAGGAACAGGTTTTTGGGAAACAGATCAATTCTTTTTTCAGCAAAGTGTGAGATGCTTGCTACAAAAACCAATGGCAGTGGTCAGGCAAGATGGCGGCATAGAGAGGAGTGGAAGCTAATTAGTCCCCCTGGAACAACTACAAAAAAAACAGAAACAACTAGTAAATAATCCAGAATAACTGCGGGGGGACAAACGAGACCATCCATTCATCATACACCAACCTGAATTGGGAGGAATGCCCGAGAACACAGCATAAAATCTCTCAGTGGAGAAAGCCCCAGTCATTTTCAGTTTCCAGGGCTGTGAAGCAGAGAAGGGAGGAGACAGCACAAGCAGAGAGCGAGACCACTGAAATGCTAATGACCTCCACCTGGGGGGTCTGTCTTCTCTAGGAGGAAAGGGGTGGGGCCCTTTCCATTCAGAACCAGACCCCAGAGCCTGGGGGAACACGACCATACCTCCTCACACCAGTCAAGAATTATAGGCTGACAGGTGTCACCTGCTGGGCAGAAAAGCACAGTGACCCGAGGTATCAAAGGGTGGAGCAATTTTCTAATACACACCCTCAGGGAAACCAGATACTGAATATTTCTTTCCTCTGGGACCTGAGCCTGTTCTGATCTGAGAAAACCTGATTTGGATAACCAAGGAAACCATGCCTAGACAACAGAAAATAACAACCTACACTAAGAAAAACAAAGTTATGGCCCAGTCAAAGGAACAAACGTACCCTTCAACTGAGATACAGGAATTTAAACAACTAATGCTAAATCAATTCAAAAAGTTTAGAGAAGATATTGCAAAAGAGATAGAGGCTGTAAAGGAAGAACTGGACATGTATACGGCAGAAATCAAAAGTTCAAAAAACCTGCTAGTAGAATCTATGGAAATGAAAGGCACAACACAAGAGATGAAAGACACAATGGAAACATACAACAGCATATCTCAAGAGGCAGAAGAAAACACTCAGGAACTGGAGAACAAAATACCTGAAAGCAAAGGAGCAGATGGAGAAAAGAATGAAAAAATATGAGCAACATCTCTGGGAACTCAAGGATGAAACAAAGTACAATAAGGTACGTATCATTGGTGTCCCAGAAGGAGAAGAGAAGGGAAAGGGGGCAGAAGCAATAATAGAGGAAATAATTAATGAAAATTTCCCATCTCTTATGAAAGACATAAAATTACAGATCCAAGAAGCGCAGTGTACTCCAAACAGAAGAGGTATGAATAGGCCTACGCCAAGACACTTAATAATCAGATTACCAAATGTCAAAGACAAAGAGAGAATCCTAAAAGCAGCAAGAGAAAAGCAATCCATTACATACAAAGGAAGCTTAATAAGACTATGTGCGGATCTCTCAGCAGAAACCATGGAGACAAGAAGGAAGTGGTGTGATATATTTAAGATACTGAAAGAGAAAAGCCACCAACCAAGAATCCTGTATCCAGCAAAGCTGTCCTTCAAATATGAGGGAGAGCTCAAAATATTTTCTGACAAACAGACAATGAGAGACTTTGTGAACAAGACACCTGCCCTACAGGAAATACTAAAGGGAGCACTACAGGGTGATAGAAGACAGGAGTGTGTGGTTTGGAACACAATTTTGGGAGATGGTAGCACAACAATGTAAGTACACTGAACAAAGGTAACTATGAATACGGTTGAGAGAGGAAGATGGGAAGCATGTGAGACACCACAAGAAAGGAGGAAAGATAACGACTGGGACTGTGTAACTTGGTGAAATCTAGAGTATTCAACAATTGTGATAAAATGTACAAATATGTTCTTTTACGAGGGAGAACAAGCAAATGTCAACCTTGCAAGGTGTTAAAAATGGGGACGTATTGGGGGAGGGATGCAATCAGCATAAACTAGAGACTGTAACTAATAGAATCATTGTATTATGCTTCCTTTAATGTAACAAAGGTGATATACCAAGGTGAATGCAGATAAGAAGGGGGGATAGGGGAGGCATGTTAGACACTTGACATTGGTGGTATTGTCTGATTCTTTATTCTACTTTGATTTAAGGTTATTTTTCCTTTTGCTGCTTCCTAGCTGTCATTTTTTTTGTTTCCTCTTTCTTTTGCCTCTCTACCTTCTTTGACTCTCCCTCCTGCCTTGTGGAAGAAATGTAGATGCTCTTATATAGATAGTGGTGAAGGTGGTGAACACATAAATGTATGACCATGCAGAAAACCATCGATTATTTACTTGGGATGGAATGTATGGTGAGTGAACAAAACCATATTAAAAAAAAATGGGTTGATGACAGAACCTTGAGGGCAATATACTGAGTAAAATAAGCCAGACACATAAGGACAGTTATTGCAGGGTCTCACTGATAGGAACTAATTATAATATGTAAACTCATAGACATGAAATATAAGGTACCAAGATATAGGATGAGGCTTAAGAATGGGGAGTGGTTGCTTAGTATGAGCAGAATGTTCAATTAGGATGAACTTAAATGTTTGGAAATGAACAGGGGTGTTGGTAGCAAGATGTGAGAATAACTAACAGTGCCGAATGGTGTGTGAATGAGGTGGAAAGGGGAAGCTCAGAGTCATATATGTCACCAGAAGGAAAGTTGGAGGTCGAAAGATGGAAATGTATAAAACTGAATCCTATGGTGGGCAATGTCCATGATCAACTGTACAAATACTAGAAATCACTTCATGAACCAGAACAAATGTATGACAATACAATTAGAAGTTAATAATAGAGGGGCATATAGGGAAGAACTATATACCTATTACAAATATATACTACAGTTAGTAGTATTTCAACATTTTTTCATAAACAGTAACAAACGGTACTATATCAATACTAGGAGTCAACAATTGAGGGGGGTTGGTTAGGGATAGGGGAGGTTTAGAGTTTCCTTTTCTTTTTTCTTTTTTCATCTTTCACTTTATTTCTTGTCTGGAGTAATGAAAAGTTTCTAAAAATTGAACAAAAATTAAGTGTGATGGATGCACAGCTGTATGAGGGTACCCAGGGGCAAGTGATTGTACACTATGGATCTTTGGATAATTGTATGGTATCTGAACAATCTCAATAAAAATGGGAAAAAAAAAGAAGCACCTCAAAAAAAAAAAAAAAAATACAGTGGTAGTGCCATATAGGTAGTGTGTTGTAGAATATCCCTAGACAATGTTAACTATTCCTGTTCCTTCTCTCTGATTGGCTCTAGGATGTGACCTTCAGCTTGAAATATCTCAAGAGCTTTAGAAGTATCAGTGCACACCTGAGGTAAGGAGAAGGAGGTTTTTGTAATAAGGTTCAAGGTTATACCTTATAGTCTTTTCCTCTTATGCTTTTGAGCTAGAATATTACTATCTACTTAATGTTTCCTGTGGCAATCTGAATGTACATGAGAAATTCAGGCCACTCATTGACCCCGATATTTCCAGGGCCTTCTAAATTTCTTCCTTAAAAAAAAAGAGGAAGATGGCATTCTATCACCCAATCTTTTGAAAGGTAAATTTGAGTAACTAAGAGTACCAGAAAGATAAAAGCTAAGTAATGCTCTGATTTTTTTTTTTTACCACGTTCTGGGGCTAAAATGGGCCGATGTATATAGTTTTTATCCTAAGGTTTCCGTTAATGAATTAAAGTAGTTTCATTCAAAGGAAATGTGTATTTTTTAAAGAGTTTATATGGGGTTGTGACAGAAATGCCAAGGAGCCCCAAGGATTGCTGACCAGACAGAAGATACCAACCCTTAGAGGAAGCAAGACATCTAGCCTCTGAAACCATGACCATAAATTCCTGTTGTTAAGCCAAAAAAATGTTACATAGGGTTAGTTTGTATCCTTCTTTACCCTTTCCTTTAGGGCTTTATTTCATGAGGTAATTGCATGCAACTGGATGGGGGTGGGGGGTAATCTGAATTCATTACATGCCAGTAGGTGAGATTATATGTGAATTCTTGCCCAACACATTTGAGGATATGGCTCAGTGAGATCCCATTCTATTAGTTATCCATTGCCATGTAACAAATTATCCTAAAATTTTGAAGGCTGAAATAACATTTATTATCTCATGCAGTTTCTGAAGGTCAGGAATCTGGAGCAGTTTAGCTTGAGTGGTTCTGGCTCAGGGTCTCTCTTGAGACTATGGACAAGAATTTGACTGGGTCTGTACTCTCTGAGGACTTGGCTAGGTTGGATGATCTGCTTTAAGCTCATTCACTTGGCTATTGGCAAAAGGCCTCATTTCCTTACTCTTTGAACCTCTCCCTGGAGCTGTTCCTGTCATGTTCCCCCCAAAAGAAAGTATTCTGAGAGAGATCTTGCAACCAAGAGGACCAAAATTAGAGAGTCTTTTCATAACCTAATTTTGGAATTGATATAACATCATATCTGCTGTATGTGATTGGTCCCACAGACCAGCCCTGGTACAGTGGGGGAGAGGACTATACAAGGTATGAATACCAGGAAATGGGATTCATTGGTGGTGGGGGGCATATTGGGAACTAACTACCACAGCCATTTATTCACCATTCTAAACTTTCTCCATAAAATCTCAGGTATTATCCCATTACTGTTGGTGAAGTATTTGGTTTCCAGCTAAGGTAAAACCTGCCTCTGCACTAAATCCAAGTACTCTTATTTATTCAGGGTTATTATTCCAGGAAGTCTCCTCTTTGTCCTGGATTATTAAGTGTTCTGCCTCTCTGGATCATCTCATCAACAGACATATTGATTATCATATCACCTCTCATTAAGTGTGCCCCTTTGGATGACACATCCCTGTCCTGCTTGTTTTATTTTTTCTTGTGCTTACAGAAAAATTCTCAGTTCTCTGTATTTGTGGTCTCCAATTCTTTTCTCATTCTCCTTAAAAATCACTCTTGTCAAGGTCAACAACAAATTACATATTGGTTTATCCTGTGGTCCATTTTTAGTTTTCAGAATATTTGTTCTGTTTGTTAGCAGCATTTGTCAGAGTTCAGTTCCCCCTACTTCAAGATAATTTTTCATTTGGATTCCAGGATGCCTCCATCTCAGTAGCTCTGAGTTCCTTCTTTTTTTTTTTATGTAGAATGCATTGTTTATTCATCCATGTTCTTAAGATATTAAATCTCATAAATTTAAGATTTTCATAAAAAATGATTACAAAAGTCTTTTTATTCAGTCAAAGCAATTCTCAGTTTCCTACAGAAAGTTAACATGGCTTTGCTACCAGAACTTGATAGTTAACAAAAAATTAAGATTGCCCCACATTTATCCATCTGCCAGACTATGATGGGTTGACTAGTTCTGAGTATGGTAATTTCATCAGAAGACCTAATTTGGTAGTGTGGGTGGATATTAACTTGTAACTGTCATATTCTTTCTTACCACTTTTTAACATCTTCACTATTGAACTTTGCAACTTCTGTTGCAACTAATCCTCCAGGTGCATGCACCATGTTACATACACATACACAACTCCCTAAGTGGCCTCTCTGCTCCTACCACATTCTGAATAGCAACAGGTTTTCAGAATATCAACAGGTCCCTATTTACCCAATCTAAACTCTTCATAGTATTTCTTTAACCACAGTTCTCCAGCTGCTTTTCTCTTAGGTACCTGATTCTTTTGATGTTTCTTTTTAATGAATATCACACTTTGAACATGTAAAAAAAAAAGGAGAGTGGAGGACAAATTTCTTAAGTCTTTTGAATCCCACAAGGAAAGCCAGGTCTGTGTATATCATCAAAAGAAAGAAGGAAAACGACTGAAGCAAACACCACTGGATGGTATGTTCCCTTGGTATTATTTATCATTATGGTATTTTTTCAACTCTCTCCTCTTAAACTCCACTTCCCTCCTTCTACTTATTTATCTAATTATAATTTTTCCCTCCCTCCCTATTTGACATCTCTTCCACGAAATTGATGTATGCAAAAATCTATCTGTGCTCTTGTTTTCTAACCTTATCTAAATGTGTAAATTTCCTTCCCAATGGGATAATATCACAAAAGATTGGAATGCCAGATTATTTACGTCCTAGAAATGTGGTAAGAATAAAAAATTATTGAATCATTGAATACATACTAGCAAGAACAAGTATATAAAAAAATTTTTAAATGGTACTCAAGTACATCTCAATTTGAGTAAGTTCTTCTAGCCACACAAAGTAGAACTAACGTAAATTGAAGGCAGCAAGACATTAAAAATAAAGATTCCTTATAAACTTCTGGTATCAATGTAGGAAGGAAAGATGCAAGAAGGAAAAAGACAACTTATATCACAGGACTCATAGGTCATCAAAACCTGTAGCCTTTAAACAGTTCATTGTACACCATGGATGATTGTATGGTTTGTGAATATACCTTAATAAACTGAATTTAAAAAAAAAAACAAAAAAAAATTATAGCTTGACCTAGCATATAGTAGCTTTCACAGCCTGCTCCCAGAGCAATCCTAAAATTACTGGTGAGAAAGAACAGTACTAGAATGATTTTTATGACTTAATTGACTCCATGTCATAATTGTTCTCCATTGTGGCATGCTCAGAAGAATCTCAGTTATAATATAGGCACAAAAAGACAGTGCATCTTAATGTTTCATTTTCTGATCGATTCTGAACACTCTCCTGTCCAGTGCTTGTTAGCTTTCTTTCAACCATTCTCTCAAACGTTTCTTTCTGCCAAGATAACTGTCTTTACTGCACTTTTCTGGAAGACGAAGTTATTTCTCTTCTCCCCTCTCATCTGTTCAACTTGATCTTCTGGCAGGGGAGGAAAGGGATTGGGTACCAGGTTTGAGAGTCAAATTACTCAGGTTCTTTATTAACATTTTTGAGGAGAAAGAATGAGAGGCCACGGAGTCTTTCTGGGAATTTTCTTTGGTGGACGTCCGGGAAAACTCTGGGGTCAAGGTTCGGTTAAGCTTTTGTGTTTGGTCGATAGAGGTCTAGTCACAGTTCTGAAGTCCTCCTGGGTCTTTGGGTCAGAGTGGGAAGGTGGCTCAAGGCCCTCAAATTGCTATGAGATAGTCTGGAAAGAAACTACAGCCCAGAAAGAGTCAAAAAATCTAAACCCTGAGTTCCTTCTTGATCTCCTCTTCTGTTTCCTTCTAATCTCCCTGACATTTAACTGATGGTGTTTTCCAGGGCTCTTTTTTCTCAATCTAACTCTTTCCCTAGGTGATCTCATCCAGTCTTTTGTTTTAAATAATGCTATATTTATTCAAAATAAATATATTTCAAATAATATATTAAAATATATTATTTATATAAGACCCTAAAATGTGTATATCTAGCCAAGACCTCTGTCTGATCTCTGGTCTCATAGATCTACCTGCTAAGCAGCACCTTTTGTATGTCATCCTCCTGTCTTTCATATCCCAAATCCAATCCATCAATAAATTTCTGGGTTATATCTACAAGATTTTGACTCAGAATCTTACATCTTCTTACTATAACCATTTCTGTATGCTGTTTGATAACACCATTATCTTTTTTGAATCATTCCAATATCTTTATAACTTGTCTTCCTGCTTCCACCATTACTCTCTACATTGTGTTGTTCACACAGTAGTCATTATAATCCTTTTCATATGAGGGTCAGATCATATCCTTCCTCAGAGTCATCCTGCCTCTAGACTGTAGAGAAGAATTTGTTGCTTACCTCTTCCAGCCTCTGGAAATCTTCCTCTCTTTTATACGTACGTTTGGGACCCACCTGGGAAATTGAGGATGGTACGCCACCTCAAGATCCTTCACTTAATCACATCCACAAAGACCATTTTTCCAAATAGGTAATGTTTACAGGTTTCAGGGATTTGGGGGACCATCATTCAACCTACTATATTCTCAATTCCTTCTCTCCCCTAGTCCATGACAACCACTAGTTCACTTTCAATCTCTATGCATGTGTCTATTCTGGACATTCCCTATAAATGGAATCACACAATATGTAGTGTTTTATGACTGGCTTCTTTCACTTAGCATAATGTTTTCAAGATTCATCCATGTTCTAGCACACATCTCATCCCTTTATTATGGCTGAATAATATTCCATTGCATGCATAATATTTCATTTATCCATTCATCAATCAGTGGACATTTTGGTTCTTTCTACTTTTTGGCTATTACAAAGCATACTTCTGCAAATATTTGCATAGAAGTTTTTGTGTGCACATATTGCTGGGTCACATGGTAACTCTTTGTTCACCTTTTGATGAATGGCCAAACTGTTTTCTAGAGCAGCTACACCATTTTACATTCTCACCTGTCTCTGTGGCTTCCAATTTCTCCATATTCTAGTTAACAGTTGTTATTATCCATCTTTTTTATTACAGCCAATTTAGTGAGTGTGACATAGTATTTCATTGTGATTTTGATTTGCATTTTCCTAGTGACACTGAGCATTTTTTCATTTACCTAATGACTCTTTGTATGTTGTTGTTGGAGAATTGTTTATTCAAATCTTTTACCGATATTTTTATTATATTTTTTATTGGGTTGTAAGAAGTCTTTATATGTTCTAGATAAAAGTCTCTTATCACATATGTAAATTTTGCAAATATTTTCCCCATTTTTTGGATTTTCTGTATTTTCTTGATGTCTTTTGAAATGCAACATTTTTAAATTTTGATGAAGTTCAGTTTACCTATTTTTTCTTTTGTCATTTGTGCTTTCAGTGAAACAGCTAAGAAACCATTGTCTAACCCAAGGTCAGGAAGATTTATTCCTATGTTTCCATAGAAGAGGTTTATAGTTTTAGTCTTAAATTTACATCTGTGATCCACCTTTAAAAATTTTTTACTTAGACTTCTTATTTTGATATTTTTATGAATTCACATGCAATTTTTTTCTACCTGTGCTCCAGAATAAGCTAGAAATTTTTATGTTTATCTCAAATCTTTTGGTTTTTAAATGTTGGGTGAGGAAGATGAGGTGGGACTGGCCCTTCCCTGGGCTAGGAGAGGGGCTAGTCCTGGGATTGGGGAGGAATGGGCTCTCAGGAGCTGAGAGAGCCATTGAAACCATAACTCGGGAGAGAAGGACTAGCAGACATCACTATGCGACAGAGGAGCCCTGGATGCCAGCAGCCTTTCTTTCGAGAAGGTATCTTTCCCTTGATGCCTTAATTTGGACGTTTTAATGCCCTTAGAAATGTAAATTTGTAACCTAATAAAGCCCCTTGAAAAAACCAACCCATTTCTGGTGTATTGCAAACTGAAACAGTATATATTTTTTTCCATCCTTTTGTCCTCCTCCTTTGGTCTTTTGAATTCAATATGAGTCTCTTGCAGACAGCTTATAGTTGGGTCAAGCTTTATGAACCATTCTGCTAAAATCTGCCTATTGATTGGAGAGTTTTATACATTTGTATTTTAAGTCACTACTGATAATATGGAAATTTCTTCTACCAATTTGCTATTTAGCTTTTGTAAGTCTTATACCATTTTTGTCCGTCACTTCTGTTAATGCCTACTTTTATATTTATTTGCTTTTTTAACATTTTACCATATTGATTGCATTCTCATTTCTATCTGGATATAATTTTCATCTGTTTTCCTTGTGGTTACCATGGGATTAAAATTTAACAGGCTAGGCATATAGTAATCATATTTGGTTTTGTATCAACTTAACTTCAATAATATGCACATTTACGTCTCTTAGAACCCTCAGTACCCCACACCATTTTTTGTACTTACTACCACTTATATCCTTGTACATTGTATGTCCAAAAATATAGATTTATCATTATTTTTTATGCATTTGCATTTTAGCACTTGTAGGAAGTAAAAGGGGGAGTTACTTAATCAAATAATACATGACAATAATATTGGCATTTATGATTACACAAATGGTTACCTTTTCCACAGGTCTTTATTTCTTTATGCTGCTTTGAACCAATGTCTGCTGTCATTTCCTTTTAGCCTGAAGAACTCTCTTTAGCTTGCTTCTAAGGCCAGTTTAGTGGTGATGAACTCTCTCAACTTGTAAAAATCTTAAAATTTCTTAATCTCCCCCTCATTTTTAAAAAAGAGTCTCACCAAATATAAAATTCTTGGCTGGCAGTTGTTTTCCTTCAGCATTTTAAGTATCTTAACCCACTGACTTCTTGCCCCATGGTTTCTGATGAGAAATCATCACTCAATCTAATTGAGATGTCTTTGTTTGTAACATGCCACTTTTCTCTTGTAGCTTTCAAAACTCTCTCCTTCTCCTTTGCATTTGATATTTTAATCAGTATATGATGGGATGTGTTTTTCTTCATGTTTATCCTGTTTGCTGTTCTCAGAGCTTCTTGAATGTGCATATTCAAACTTTTGCTAAGTTTGAGAAGTCCTTGCCATTATTTCTTTGACTATTCATTCTGCCCCTTTCTTTTCTTCTGGGACTCCAATAATGTTATATATTGGTATGCTTGATGATGTCTCATGGCTTCCTTCAGCTATGTTTGCTTTTAACAATTCTTTTTCCTGTCTGCTCCTCAGTCTGACTCATTTCAAGTATCTTGTCTTTAAGTTGACTGATTTCTTCTGCCAGCTCCAATCTGCTCTTGAAACAGTCCTGGGCATTTTTACATCAGTTATTGTGGTCTTCAGCTCCAGTAGTTATGCTGCGTTCCTTTTTAAAATTTGTATTTCTCTACTTAGACCCTGATATTGTTCTTTCATTGTTTCCTCCATCTCCTTGAGCATTTTTAAGATTTTTTAAAAGGCTTTCTTTGTTATGTCCACATTCTCATCTTTTTCATTGTTATTTTCTGGATTTTTATCCTCTTCCTTTGGATGGGCTAACATTTCATTTTTTATCTTGTACTCTTGTTGCACACTATACATTTTAATATTTTTAAATGTCAACTATAGGATTGATTCTCTGAGATTTAACCAGGTGTGATAAGACAGAGATGTTCTTGAGCTTCAGCCCTCCTATCAGGAAGGTCTGCCCAAGGTGAAAGCAGTGTGGAGGGTTTTCCCTGTCTTTCTGGGCCTTTGTGTTGTCCTGGGCTTTTGCATGTTTATTGTGTTGGAATTCTCCTGTTTGCAGCAGTTTGGATGCTCCTCTGTTTCCTAGGAGACAGACCTCCCTGTAGTTGGTATTTGGAGGCAGCAAGCCTTTGCCCCAGACTCTCTGCCTCTGTATATTTTTACACTCCTTTTGTTGTCTAAGTCTACTTTTTCCTGGAGGGAAAATTTCAGGGAGACGGGTCATCCCAGGGAAGAATTCCAAAGTCAGTCTTTCTCAGTCAACACAGGGGCAGAGACCCATGAAGGGGGCACAGACTAGCTCCAAAGTGCCCTGGTGAGGGAATCAGGAAGGATACTAAAAGTTTCTTAGACAGCAATGCAAATCTGAGCTTTCCTGACTTGCCCAGAAAATGCAGCCCTTCATGTAACTGTCCCCTGCAATGCTAAGGGAGCATTGTGTCCTTGAATTTCCACCACTTCTATCCCTGTCTTGGAGGTGTTGAAACAATAGCTGCCCTCAATGCTGGGCCCACCGTAATCTGAATTTGCTAATAAAAAGCCGTAATCAGTGATGGGCTTTGCCCAATCCTGTTCTTGGGGAATAGGATTTTTATATCTCTTTTTGTCACCAGCAACTAGCCAGGGACTGGACCCTTTGGAGAACTGCTCTGAGAGTGGGGGATAAGTGCCAGTAGCTATCAGGAGAAAGCAATTTACTGTTGTTTACCATATTATCAGCCTTTTACACACTTCCCTGAATGCTCTACAGTATTCTTCTGGCTTCTGGAGTTTCAGAATTCTGAAACAGTTTGTTTCTGAAATTGTTGCTTCGGACAGTTCCTGCCTGTTTAATAGTTGTTTTGGTGGAAGGACTGAGTCCTTAAGTTCCCTACTCTCCCATCTTCCTAGAAGCTGCTGTCATCTTTGCACTTTAGCACATTGCCTGGGATAGAGTGGGCGATTGATAATCCATTGACATGAACTGATCTTACTCCCCATAGAGTGATAATTAAACTCTGTGCACATGCATTTTTATGTTCATGATCTTAGTTAAATCCCTTGGATTTATTCTTGTTTACACAATCTAAGCAACCACACTTCCCTGCCCTGCCTCTCATAGATGCATACAGAGTGAAAGAAACTGGAGTTCATATTCTCCAACTTCCCCTCCATTGTCTGACCTGCTTGGTCTTCTACATTGTGTTGGCCATTACTAGCATCTGGGAGATATAGTACACAACTTGACAGATAACACACAATTTACTTAATAGAAGCAAACAATGTAGTTGTTTTGTTTTGTTTTGTTTTGTTTTTTACTAAATCTTTCTATAATCTGTAACACTGGATGGCCTTGTACAATGGAGGGTCAAGTGTTCCTACAAATCTGAAAGCTGTCACCAGGAAGGAGCATTGTTGTCACTGCTGCTGGGGTAATTTGGTCAGCAGCTTCAACTATTTGGAGCTCCCGGGTCTTCTGGGTGCTCCCTGTTCTGGCCTCTCTGGAAGTGTCCCACCTTCTTGAAAGTAGCAGCCTTATTCCCATGAGTATACATCTGCTTCCACAGAGTAAATTTAAAGGTGAAATTCCCCCTAATGAGCTCAGTGTGGAATCCATCCCCTTGGTGGGGGATAAATAGGGAAAATGGTTAAAATTTAACAATGCTACAACTGTTTGTTGGATATTAATGCAGGTTCCCTTAAAATCCAGAGTTGGAACCATGTTCATTAATTTTCAAAAAAGAGTGCATCTATAATTTTACCCTAAATTGGCTAATTAAGTTATTACTAAATAGAGTTTGGCCAAGGGAGGGTGTTAGATCCCAGAAAGAAAGAAACTAACATGTAGAAGGAGTTTCTAACCCAGGGGCCCCCGCAGCTTATCTCACAGAAATAGGCGCCCCATAGACTGAAGAATGAAGGCTGTTCAAGACTGTTCCAGCCACAGTGGTGCCCCAACCTCAAAAGGCAGGTAAAGGCAAGGTCCGATATGTCCATAAGATGTACAACCGAAAAGGCCTGTTCTCCCTAGATAGATAATGCAGCTGCTTTTCTAAGAAGAATAATGTGCCAGAATCTTAGTAACCGATCAGGTTACTATAGGACGCACTCAGCAGGCACCCTTCTCCCCTGACACCCTCCCATCCCAACATGGGTTGTTTCCTTTAAAAAATGCTGCTCTCAGATAGAAAGCTGGAGCCATTTTCTTTCTTTCTCTCCCACCGGCTCCCATCCGCTTTCTTCCTCTAAATGAACTCTATACCTTGACTTGCTGCATTGTATGGATTCCTGAACAACTCTGGACCTAACAGAGAGTGGGTATGCCTGAAAAAAATCATTTAAGATCTGCATAAAGAATTACTTCCAGTCTCTGCCTCCATACCTGCTTTTGTAAATCCATTATGATTCTATCCTATCTTTTGTGTCTCTCTCCTCATTTAAAGAATCAGACTAATGCACCCCCAATTTCTTGGGTCAGGAAACTAATGAATGACATTAACTGTCTTGTCCTAAGAAGCCTGTTTTGTGTATATGATGAAGAAGGAAACACATCTATTTTTTCTTTAGAAACATGAATGTGACTTGCACCAATGCAAGTGCCCCCAGACCCCAGGTTTCCCTAAAAAGATATTACCTTCCACAGAGACATTTTGGGTTCTGTCTGACTAGTAAAAATTAGGTGCATGCCAGTCTGCTGGCCACAAAGTGACCATACAAATATTACTTTCCAGAGTATTCATTGAGCTTGACTACAGAGTGGGTTTGCTTGTTCTTCTGGAGGTGAGGACTGGTTTCTGAGTTGCCCTGAAACTCTCTACCTGTTGGACAATTATTGTGAACTCAGACTTCAGAATTCTGTGTTTGCCCAAATTAGAGCTGTCCTCAGCATTTCTGCAGTGCCCTGTACCACTGTCACCATGTTCTCCTTTGTCTCTGTCTCCTGCATCCTCAGCAATGCTCCCTTTTCACTTCTGTACTTGGAATGATGGATTTGGCTTCTTCACTGCTTTCAAATACAACCCCACTAATGTCTACAATTTCTTTATTATTTGTTAGTTTTACTGAATATTTGTGGAAAGTTTATGCCCTTCTCTCTTTTTCTCTTTTCTTTTCCTACTTTCCACTGCAGAACTCTTCATATAATCCTCTTGTCCCAATGCAGGATAGTTCCCAGCTGGCATCCTCAGCTTCTATCCTAGATAGAGTGCCATGGAATTTCTTCTGAACCAAAAGGAATCCTGGCCAATAGAGTTTCTTTTTCCTCTTTACATGTGAAAAGCAAAAGAGCCCAAATTAAAAAAGGATAAGGGTCAGAGATAAGGTAAAAACTGATTCCATTGGTGAACAGAGAAGCCTTTAGTCTGCATTTTAACAGTTGCTTCTATGGAACTTAACTATCTATGGTAAGCTCTGTGTAATAAAATAAGTAACATTCAGATTAAAAAAAGGAGTGAAGGAGAAAACTTGTGAATGAGTCAGTCAAGACAAGGGGGTTTGAGTCACTTTAGATTGGGCTTCTGGTTTCTGAGGTTGATTTTGCAGTCTCAGGTTAAGACATTAGATGGTATTATGTGTTCGGAGGGGTAAAAACATAGTAATTTCTTCAAAACTTCATTTGTTAACTTTGCTTCTTGGTTTTTAGCTTTAAGTAGTTACATGTGGATTTAGTTTCATCAGTTGGTTAAAGTAGTTAATCTCACACCTCCAGTGGAAGTTGTGACTATATTATGTGGAAACAGTTATATTGGTTGCCAATCACAATCATTACCACTTTTATAAAAGCTTGGGTTTCACTGACTAAAAAGTAATAAAAAATTATAATTTTGTCAAATTTTTAGGAAAAAATATCTCAAGCCATTATGCTAGATTTGTCCTCTAATTCTGTTACCCAGAGGGTTCCAGAATTTAACAGATTAAGGTAAATTATTTTTGTCTTGCTGCTTTATATAAATTGACAACATCATTTAGGATTAAAGAAATTTTTTTTTAATTTCCTTTAGGAAAAAATTCTTTTAATTTCATGATTTTTTTTTTGTGCATTTTCAGTACTAAGTGTCCCATTAAAATAAAGAAGCAATACAAGTGTAGAAAATCACAGGGAGTGATTTCCATGAGGCAGACTGTTGGGTAGGTGCTTAGGTCTGGGAATCCTCTCCTTTTGTGCCCTAATCCCCTGACAATGAGATAATGAAGGGGATGTGAGCCAGTGCTGAAGCAGTCCTCAGTGTGTTGATGGTATAGCATAGACAAAATTCTTAGGGCTCTCATTCAGTGTGATGAATAAATTATTTCCACAAATAGTAATACTTAAGTGCCAAAATTGGCTATCTATTTTGGATGAAAAAGAAGTGAGAACCCTAAAATACCATTCCTATGAGTAAACCCACATGAATTTTAGAGCTAATTGTTAAAATACAAAAGTTTTTGGACATTGCCTTTTTGGAGATTTCACTGAACTGCTGGCTTATATTCCTTCTTACAGTTTGTTTTATTTTATTTAGAAATTTTCAATTTATTTGGCTTAACCGAATAACTGACTCCCCTGGTAAAAGATAGTTTGGTATAAAGAAACCTAATATGAACACAGGGGCTCTTACTGATGCCAGTTCCCAGAGGCAACCATATTTAATGTTTTAACAAGTCTTCTAGTAATCTTCTTAATTCTGGTAGAGGATCTATCCCACCACTTTATCAACATAAGATTCACCAATCCAAAAGAAGGCACTTTTGTTTATTTTTCACCAGTACTACTTCCCCTACCCTTCTAATTTTGGAAAGTCATTAGAGTCCTTACATCATAAACTTTAAGCTTCATGTTTTATCCCAAGTCTGCACCATCTCTGCTCACACCCCACTATTGGAGACGAATATCCTTGCTCTTATTTTCCCTTCAATTCTCTCCATATTCACTTCCATATGGATGTTGATGACATGTATATGCTTTCAGGTAAACATATTTATGCCTTTGGTGTTTTGTCAAAGCAAACAAAGCAAACCAGTAAGAGCATTTAGACTATTATAGCTATGTAACTATTTTTAATGGCAGAGACCTAGAGTGTGCTTGGGTTTTGTTTTCCTCCCTGTGGGTCAGTGACCTGGCCCTTGAGTTGCAGTAAGCAGAATTTGCTGTCTATCCAGCCAATGGCTTTTCCATCCTTGCAGCCCAGCACAGCTCACAGTCTCAGTACATTTATATGCTTATTATTAGCCATTTGCATTTCCTTTCCTGTTATCTGCTGATGGTTCTCCTATGGCAATTTTTTCCATTGGATAGTTTTTATTTCCTTATTTATATGGGTGCTCTTTATGTAATCTGAATATTATGTGTTTATGGTCTTTCTTCATACATGAGTTTTTAGTTCTGAAGAAGTCAGATTTATCAATTTCTTTCTCTAAGACTGCTACAACTTGAAAATGAAGTTCTTACCTTCCCCAAAGTCATAAATGTGAGCTCTTGTCTTCTAGTAATTTTTATTTTCATGTAAACTCTATACTTTATCTGAAATTTACTCTTATTAATGATGTGAGTTAGGGATCCCAATTCATTTTCTTTCCAAATGGGTGTCCAGTTTAACTCTGGTTACTGAATAATCTACCTTTTCTTTGTGATTTAAAATAACATCCTTATCATATCATATCAAACTCATGAATCAATCATAATTCTATTTCTGTGTTATCGTTTTAGACTTGTCTGCCTATTCTGTGTCAATACTATCTTATTTAATTTCTATAGCTTTATAATAGCTTTAGTTATCAGGAAGTTGATTTTCTCCTCATTGTTTTACTTTTTCAACATTATTTTAGCTATTCCAGCTCCTAAACCTATCCATATGTGTTTTATAATTAGTTTACCAATTTCTATTAAAGATCCTGTTGGGATTTTAATTGGATTTGCACAGTTTTCAGATTGGTTTGGAAAGAAATGACATCTTTCACCTGTATTGCCTCTTTCTCTGTATGAACTTAACCTCTTCCTTCATTCCCCAGTTATTCACAGAAGCTTTCTAGTAAAGCCTTTATAATTTTCTCCAGAAAGCTCTTTAGTCATCATTTTATTAGCATCTTGGGAGGAAGGAGTGATAAATGCTTAAGAAGTCACTATAAAGTATGTTTTCATATGCAGGTGACACTGTACATACATGGCAGTGTACTTATCTCTGGTAATTTAAAGAAATGAGTAAAATGCTGGATTCGTGGATATTTCTTGAAGGACAATTTGTCTTCAGCTTGAGAAGTGAAAATATTTAGGCATTTATAATATGTTACTGTGGTAGACTGAGATAAGTACCCTAACAAAAACATTTTCTTAATTTTAATGTGTATTTCTGTATGAACCCATTGTAAGTGGAACCTCTTGAAGATGTTATTTTTAGTTAAGATGTGGCCCAAGTGAATCAGGGTTTTAATCCATTTTACTGGAGGCCCCATGAAGAAAGAAAGCCATAGGGAGGAGCCAGAGGCTAGAAGTCAGTGGAATCTGAAGTACAGGGAAGGGAGGGGATATTGCCATGTGACAGGAGGCAGAAATACAAGCCAAGGAACCCCAAAGATGGCTGGCAGACAGCACTAGAATGTAGACTCCAGGAGAAAGGAAGCCTTGCAGATATCTTGATTTTGAACTTCTGTCCTCAAAACCATTAGCCAATAAATGCTCATTGGTTAAGCGAACCCATTGGCAAACTAAGACTGTTACCTAGTATCTTCCTATGAAATGATGCTCTTAATTTGATTTTAGAAAAAATCTTTCAATCTGGATGTTGAGGTTGTCTTCAAGTAAGTATATTGAACTTGATAATTTCCTCTTAATCTGAATCTAAGAATGTTTTATATATATCTTTTTCATAATTTCATTTGCCTTTGGTAAACCTTTTCTTAAGAGTGATTGGTCCTAAGTTAGTTCTTTCTTTAAAATATGGAATCCAGGTTTGAAGTCCTTCTGATCTGATAGGTTTGGTTCCATATGCATGATTTTTATATAATGTATAAGCATTATTATTTGCCAAACACTATTCTAAGTGCTTTAAAATAAACATAACTCATTTAATTCTTAAAACATCACTCCAAGATAGGTACTTTTATTATCCCCATTTTATAAATGAGGCCCACAGAATTTAGTAACTCATCAAAGGTCACACAGATGGTGAGTGGGGAAATCCATTTCACCCAGGCTGCCTCTTCCTCCTTGTGGGTGCTACCTTCACACCTTGACATCCACCACACAGAGAAGGGCATGTAAAAAGGCTCAATAATTTCTTTTTAATTTATTTTATTTATAATTTATATAGAAATATAAATTTTAATTCATATTTATAAGAGAAAATATATTGAGGTGCTTAGAGTTTTAACCATGGGAGGGAAACATTGTACTTATGTAATCCAGCCTCTTGGACCTACTGGCAGGTTTGTGGCCTCCAAAATAATAAATATCTGTCCAAAAAAACTTGAATTTCTTGTAAATAATCTATGTTTCAAAAGGGAATGCAAGGAGGCTGATTTGGGAAATCTTTTCCTGTCTTGCTGCCAGTGTAAATAAACCATTTTCCCCTTCAGCCTGGTTCAGTGTGACTTCTATTGGCCACCTTGAGCTACAAACCGAAATTTGAGAAGTGCCCCTTCCCAACATCTGAACAACATACTGCTCAGTGGATACCTCGACCCCCAAGGTAAGACATTCGCGAGTAATTCTATGGCCAATGGAGAGACTTTTCTCTGAGAACTGAATAAGAGAGTTTCTTGTCCTAGTCATCCAGGACCCCAATGACAGCTGGCTGTAGAGGAAAACAGGTTCGGTGAGTGAGTGTGGATGTCTTGTGTGCTTGTACAGGCTTGGTCTTGTTTCTTTGGTTCTTGGTTTTCTTTTTGTTTGTAGCCCTGGCTGGTTTCTTCTTCCATGACACACAAACTCCTGTTGAAGCTGTAAATGGGAGAATGCACTTGGTTTGGTTTTTTGGTGGTCATAAATTTATGCTGAAGCTGTTTTTGGAGGGTGCAGCCTCAAGCATAGAGGAATAACCATTAAGAATTGGTTTGGAAGGGAGCAGCCCCTGGTAGTAAAGGAGGTCACTGATTTGCATTGCCTACGTTTTGGGTTTGGGTATTTGGATGCTCAGTGTCACATAAAAGTCATTGAGAATTGGTCACCTAGGTCTTGGCTCTAATTCTTGGTCATGTTTTTATTTGTGGTTTGGTTGAGTTTTTGTTTTGTTTTATCTTGTCATGTTTTGTTTCAAGTTATCTAAAAGGTATTTTAAAAAATGGGAAACAACAGGATTGAGAAATCTAAGGAAATTAAGAAGGATGAACCTTTAAGTTGCATTCTTAAGCATTGGAAGCAATTCGGGTATGCACCCATGACAAAGAAGAGCATGAAATGTTTATGCAAAGTAATTTGGTCTCAGTATGAATTAGAGGATGGCCACAAGTGGGCAAGCCAGGCATCAATAGACTATAATGTTATTTTGCAACTAGATTTATTTTGTAAGAGAATGAACAATTGGGATGAAATTCTGTATGTGCAGTGTTTTATGGCTCTAGCTCAGAATAAAAAGCTGCAGAGAAAATGTTTTGGGCATGGCATTTTACCCACCAACCAAGCCCCAAGCCTGTCCTTAAAAGTTCCACAGATTTCAGCTCCAGAGAAAATAAAGGAGAGCCCTAGCTCCCAGTGCAAGAAAGTGCTGATTAAGATCCCCAGCCCCCAGGTGGTTGAGACTGGAACTCCAGGTGGAGAAAGCAGTCTTGTGGCTCTGTGCTCTCAGGCTCCCCCTCCCCCTTCTGCTAAAATCTGCTGTTTTTGCACTTCCCTTTCCCTCCCCACCAGAGCCTACTACTTGGCCACTCCCTCCTCTTCCTCTCCCTCTGGCACCTTGTCAGAAAGCTGAGGACAAGTCCCTTTTTCCTGTTAATTCCCTTGAAATGGCCTTCTTACCTCATATCTGGAATGATATGCACTTCAGGCAGTGTGTCTCTACCTCTGGAGGGCAAAGGCAGGGGCAGTGCTCTCTCCAACAAGTGCCAGTTGAAATAAATAGTATGAACAGACTCTTCTCTCTACTCAGATCTACACTGTTGGAAAACAGGTTCAGTGGGTGAGTGTTGGATGTTTTATGTGCTTGTACAGGCCTTGGTCTTATTTGTTTGGTTCTTGGTCTTCTGTTTGTAGGTCCTGGTTGGTTTCTTCTTCTATGACACACAAACTCCTGCTGAAGCTGTAAGTGGGAGACTGCACTTGGTTTGGGTGCTTGGTGGTCATAAATTTATGCCAAAACTGTTTTTGGAGGGTGCAGCCTCAAGCATAGAAGAATAGTCATTGAGACTTGGTTTGGAAGTGAGCAGCCTCTGACAGTAAGGGAGGTTATCAAGAGGATCCCAGGAAAATGAAAAACTTGTTTAACTTAATTTTTGTAACACATAATCCTAATTGGGCTGATATACAAACTTTGTTAATGTGCTATTAACCTCAGAAGAAAGGAGAATTGTAATTAAAAGGGTCCATGATTATGCTGATCTCTAAGCAATGATAAACCAGAAAATCCTGTACATGTCCCTGGAAATCTGGCTATTCCACAAGTAGACCCCTATTGGGACCCAAATAAACAAGCTGACAGGACAAAATTAGATCACTATAAAGCATGCATAATTATGGGACTAAGAAATGGAGTTCGTAAACAGAATAACTTGAGTAAAATTCAGGAGGTTGTCCAAAATCTGGATGAAAATCCATCAAAGTTTTTAGAACGATTATTTGAAGCTTACCATAAATTTACTGATATAAGCCCAGAGGACCCAGTAAATCAACACAGTGTGAATCAGTCTTTTGTTTGTCAGAGTGTTCCTGCTATTCTTCAGAAATTATAGAAAGTTAAAGGTTAACTTGAGTTACCAATCTCAGCACTGGTGAGAATTGCATTTAAAGTGTTCTGTGATCTTGATGCAGCTCAAGGAAAGGCCAGAAAGAAAGCTATAACCTGTAAAACTAACTGGAATGCTAATCTCTTAGGAGCAGTCCTGAGTGAAACTTTTCAGCAGCAAAAGGAGTCTGTGGAAGGTAAGAACCCCTGGGCACCAAGGAAACTGCTGGGGCCCCAGCAATGTGCATATTGCAGGGGGAGGGGGAAACATTGGAAATGGGAATGTTCAACCTTGTACAAAGAGAAACAAGGGTCTCCAGCAATCCAGTGTCTGCAGCTGACAGAAGATGAGGACAGTGACCTATAGTGATGGGGCTCAGGGGCACTTTACACCCATCGGGAAACCATCCCAATCACCCACAAAGAACCTTGGGTCTCATTACAAGTGGGTAAGAAATTAATAAATTTCCTGTTAGAAATGAGAATGAATTGCAGTTCAAAGGAATCAGTCCTTGTCTGAAGTTGCTAATGACTGATTCTTCTCACAGCATCAGCAATGCCAAATTGGAAAAGATAATTGACTTACAAATTTCTTTGTAAGCCTCTCCCTCTCATCTGGTGAAATGATTTTCCTTTCCTGGCTTTTTGAGCAGGCCTACAACTGCACTGAAAGATACAGGCAAACAAAAACTTCCTAACAAAGAACCATGAAAAGTCCTTGAGGTGAGCCAGAGACATGCAAGAAGTCATGGAAGATTGAGCCAGACATGATTCCAACACATTTAAACAATGTCAACTTAGGCAAGGAGAAGAGAGCATTTTTGCCACTAATTACAGGATTTTGGAATTAGGACTACTAACAGGAACTCAAGTTTAGAGATTTGTCTGGAATTTAATGAGTTGTAAATCAAATAATAGAAAATATACAGCCCACAGTACTTAAACTCCTCATCAATATTTCTGAGGCACATACTTTGTTTAACCTTAAAGGATGCTGTTTAATGCATCCCCATAAGCAGGGACTCACAAAAACTCCTTGCATTTGAATGGGAAGAACCTCACATAGGAGTAAAACAGCAGTGTAATTGGATTTTTTAACCACAAGGTTACAAAAATGCAAGTCTTGTCCAGAAATCTTCAGGGAGTAAAGTTTCACAGAGACTTGTGGCAGGCTAGACCCTTTGGCAAGTGGCCATTCCAAAGAACAAAAAGAAACTCAGCAGTCTTAGGTATAGCTGGTTATTGTCAACTGTCAATACCAAATTTTGGATTGATAGCCAAACCTGTATATCTGGCCCTAAAGGGAAATGAAAAAGAACCTTTAAAATAGACACCAGGCGGGGCAAGATGGCAGACTGGTGAGCTGTATGTTTTAGTTACTCCTCCAGGAAAGTAGGTAAAAAGCCAGGAACTGCGTGGACTGGACACCACAGAGCAATCTGTCTTTGGGCATACTTCATACAACACCCATGAAAACGTGGAACTGCTGAGATCAGCGAAATCTGTAAGTTTTTGCGGCCAGGGGACCCGCGCCCCTCCCTGCCAGGCTCAGTCCCGGGGGAGGAGGGGCTGTCAGCTCCAGGAAGGAGAAGGGAGAATTGCAGTGGCTGCTCTTATCGGAAACTCATTCTACTGATTCAAACTCCAACCATAGATAGACTGAGACCAGACACCAGAGACTCTGAGAGCAGCCAGCCCAGCAGAGAGGAGACAGGCATAGAAAAAAAACAACACGAAAAACTCCAAAATAAAAGCAGAGGATTTTTGGAGTTCTGGTGAACACAGAAAGGGGAAGGGCGGAGATCAGGCCTTGAGGCGCATATGCAAATCCCGAAGCAAGGCTGATCTCTCTGCCCTGTGCACCTTTCCTTAATGGCCCTGGTTGCTTTGTCTATTAGCATTTCAATAACCCATTAGATCTCTGAGGAGGGCCGTTTTTTTTTTTTTTTTTTTTTTTTTAAATCCTTTTTGCTTTTTCTAAAACAATTACTCTAAGAAGCTCAATACAGAAAGCTTCAAAGAATTGAAATTTGGGCACGTCAAGTCAAGAGCAGAACTAAGAGAGCTCTGAGACAAAAGGCAATAATCCAGTGGCTGAGAAAATTCACTAAACAACACAACTTCCCAAGAAAAGGGGGGTGTCCGCTCACAGCCACCATCCTGGTGGACAGGAAACACTCCTGCCCATCACCAGCCCCATAGCCCAGAGCTGCCCCAGACAACCCAGTGTGACGGAAGTGCTTCAAATAACAGGCACACACCACAAAACTGGGCGTGGACATTAGCCTTCCCTGCAACCTCAGCTGAATGTCCCAGAGCTGGGAAGGGGGAGCAGTGTGAATTAACAGAGCCCCATTCAGCCATCATTTCAGCAGACTGGGAGCCTCCCAACACAGCCCAGCAGCCCAGAACTGCCCTGGGGGGACGGCACTCACCTGTGACATAGCACAGTCATCCCTCAACAGAGGACCCAGGGTGCACAGCCTGGAAGAGGGGCCCACTTGCAAGTCTCAGGAGCCATACGCCAATACCAAAGACTTGTGGGTCAGTGGCAGAGACAAACTGTGGCAGGACTGAACTGAAGGATTAGACTATTGCAGTAGCTTTAAAACTCTAGGATCATCAGGGAGATTTGATTGTTAGGGCCACCCCCCCCTCCCCGACTGCCCAGAAACACGCCCCCACATACAGGGCAGGCAACACCAACTACACACGCAAGCTTGGTACACCAATTGGGCCCCACAAGACTCACTCCCCCACTCACCAAAAAGGCTAAGCAGGGGAGATCTGGCTTGTGGAGAACAGGTGGCTCGTGGACGCCACCTGCTGGTTAGTTAGAGAAAGTCTACTCCACGAAGCTGTAGATCTGATAAATTAGAGATAAGGACTTCAACTAGTCTACAAACCCTAAAAGAACCCTATCAAGTTCAGCAAATGCCACGAGGCCAAAAACAACAGAAAATTATAAAGCATATGAAAAAACCAGACGATATGGATAACCCAAGCCCAAGCACCCAAATCAAAAGACCAGAAGAGACACACCTAGAGCAGCTACTCAAAGAACTAAAGATGAACAATGAGACCCTAGTACGGGATATGAAGGAAATCAAGAAGACCCTAGAAGAGCATAAAGAAGACATTGCAAGACTAAATTAAAAAAATGGATGATCTTATGGAAATTAAAGAAACTGTTGACCAAATTAAAAAGATTCTGGACACTCATAGTACAAGACTAGAGGAAGTTGAACAACGAATCAGTGACCTGGAAGATGACAGAATGGAAAATGAAAGCATAAAAGAAAGAATGGGGAAAAAAATTGAAAAACTCGAAATGGACCTCAGGGATATGATAGATAATATGAAACGTCCAAATATAAGACTCATTGGTGTCCCAGAAGGGGAAGAAAAGGGTAAAGGTCTAGGAAGAGTATTCAAAGAAATTGTTGGGGAAAACTTCCCAAATCTTCTAAACAACATAAATACACAAATCATAAATGCTCAGCGAACTCCAAATAGAATAAATCCAAAAAAACCCACTCCGAGACATATACTGATCACACTGTCAAACATAGAAGAGAAGGAGCAAGTTCTGAAAGCAGCAAGAGAAAAGCAATTCACCACATACAAAGGAAACAGCATAAGACTAAGTAGTGACTACTCAGCAGCCACCATGGAGGCGAGAAGGCAGTGGCACGATATATTTAAAATTCTGAGTGAGAGGAATTTCCAGCCAAGAATACTTTATCCAGCAAAGCTCTCCTTCAAATTTGAGGGAGAGCTTAAATTTTTCACAGACAAAGAAATGCTGAGAGAATTTGCTAACAAGAGACCTGCCCTACTGGAGATACTAAAGGGAGCCCTACAGACAGAGAAACAAAGACAGGACAGAGAGACTTGGAGAAAGGTTCAGTACTAAAGAGATTCGGTATGGGTACAATAAAGGATATTAATAGAGAGAGGGAAAAATATGGCAAACATAATCCAAAGGATAAGATGGCCGATTCAAGAAATGCCTTCACGGTTTTAACGTTGAATGTAAATGGATTAAACTCCCCAATTAAAAGATATAGATTCGCAGAATGGATCAAAAAAAATGAACCATCAATATGTTGCATACAAGAGACTCATCTTAGACACAGGGACACAAAGAAACTGAAAGTGAAAGGATGGAAAAAAATATTTCATGCAAGCCACAGCCAAAAGAAAGCAGGTGTAGCAATATTAATTTCAGATAAAATAGACTTCAAATGCAGGGATGTTTTGAGAGACAAAGAAGGCCACTACATACTAATAAAAGGGGCAATTCAGCAAGAAGAAATAACAATCGTAAATGTCTATGCACCCAATCAAGGTGCCACAAAATACATGAGAGAAACATTGGCAAAACTAAAGGAAGCAATTGATGTTTCCACAATAATTGTGGGAGACTTCAACACATCACTCTCTCCTATAGATAGATCAACCAGACAGAAGACCAATAAGGAAATTGAAAACCTAAACAATCTGATAAATGAATTAGATTTAACAGACATCTACAGGACATTACATCCCAAATCACCAGGATACACATACTTTTCTAGTGCTCACGGAACTTTCTCCAGAATAGATCATATGCTGGGACATAAAACAAGCCTCAATAAATTTAAAAAGATTGAAATTATTCAAAGCACATTCTCTGACCACAATGGAATACAATTAGAAGTCAATAACCATCAGAGACTTAGAAAATTCACAAATACCTGGAGGTTAAACAACACACTCCTAAACAATCAGTGGGTTAAAGAAGAAATAGAAAGAGAAATTGCTAAATATATAGAGACGAATGAAAATGAGAACACAACATACCAAAACCTATGGGATGCAGCAAAAGCAGTGCTAAGGGGGAAATTTATAGCACTAAACGCATATATTAAAAAGGAAGAAAGAGCCAAAATCAAAGAACTAATGGATCAACTGAAGAAGCTAGAAAATGAACAGCAAACCAATCCTAAACCAAGTACAAGAAAAGAAATAACAAGGATTAAAGCAGAAATAAATGACATAGAGAACAAAAAAACAATAGAAAGGATAAATATCACCAAAAGTTGGTTCTTTGAGAAGATCAACAAGATTGACAAGCCCCTAGCTAGACTGACAAAATCAAAAAGAGAGAAGACCCATATAAACAAAATAATGAATGAAAAAGGTGACATAACTGCAGATCCTGAAGAAATTAAAAAAATTATAAGAGGATATTATGAACAACTCTATGGCAACAAACTGGATAATGTAGAAGAAATGGACAATTTCCTGGAAACATATGAACAACCTAGACTGACCAGAGAAGAAATAGAAGACCTCAACCAACCCATCACAAGCAAAGAGATCCAATCAGTCATCAAAAATCTTCCCACAAATAAATGCCCAGGGCCAGATGGCTTCACAGGGGAATTCTACCAAACTTTCCAGAAAGAACTGACACCAATCTTACTCAAACTCTTTCAAAACATTGAAGAAAATGGAACACTACCTAACTCATTTTATGAAGCTAACATCAATCTAATACCAAAACCAGGCAAAGATGCTACAAAAAAGGAAAACTACCGGCCAATCTCCCTAATGAATATAGATGCAAAAATCCTCAACAAAATACTTGCAAATCGAATCCAAAGACACATTAAAAAATCATACACCATGACCAAGTGGGGTTCATTCCAGGCATGCAAGGATGGTTCAACATAAGAAAAACAATCAATGTATTACAACACATTAAAAACTCGAAAGGGAAAAATCAATTGATCATCTCAATAGATGCTGAAAAAGCATTTGACAAAATCCAACATCCCTTTTTGATAAAAACACTTCAAAAGGTAGGAATTGAAGGAAACTTCCTCAACATAATAAAGAGCATATATGAAAAACCCACAGCCAGCATAGTACTCAATGGTGAGAGACTGAAAGCCTTCCCTCTAAGATCAGGAACAAGACAAGGATGCCCGCTGTCACCACTGTTATTCAACATTGTGCTGGAAGTGCTAGCCAGGGCAATCCGGCAAGACAAAGAAATAAAAGGCATCCAAATTGGAAAAGAAGAAGTAAAACTGTCATTGTTTGCAGATGATATGATCTTATATCTAGAAAACCCTGAGAAATCAACGATACACCTACTAGAGCTAATAAACAAATTTAGCAAAGTAGCGGGATACAAGATTAATGCACATAAGTCAGTAATGTTTCTATATGCTAGAAATGAACAAACTGAAGAGACACTCAAGAAAAGATACCATTTTCAATAGCAACTAAAAAAATCAAGTACCTAGGAATAAACTTAACCAAAGATGTAAAAGACCTATACAAAGAAAACTACATAACTCTACTAAAAGAAATAGAAGGGGACCTTAAAAGATGGAAAAATATTCCATGTTCATGGATAGGAAGGCTAAATGTCATTAAGATGTCAATTCTACCCAAACTCATCTACAGATTCAATGCAATCCCAATCAAAATTCCAACAACCTACTTTGCAGACTTGGAAAAGCTAGTTATCAAATTTATTTGGAAAGGGAAGATGCCTCGAATTGCTAAAGACACTCTAAAAAAGAAAAACGAAGTGGGAGGACTTACACTCCCTGACTTTGAAGCCTATTATAAAGCCACAGTTGCCAAAACAGCATGGTACTGGCACAAAGATAGACATATAGATCAATGGAATCGAATTGAGAATTCAGAGATAGACCCTCAGATCTATGGCCGACTGATCTTTGATAAGGCCCCCAAAGTCACCGAACTGAGCCATAATGGTCTTTTCAACAAATGGGGCTGGGAGAGTTGGATATCCATATCCAAAAGAATGAAAGAGGACCCCTACCTCACCCCCTACACAAAAATTAACTCAAAATGGACCAAAGATCTCAATATAAAAGAAAGTACCATAAAACTCCTAGAAGATAATGTAGGAAAACATCTTCAAGACCTTGTATTAGGAGGCCACTTCCTAGACTTTACACCCAAAGCACAAGCAACAAAAGAGAAAATAGATAAATGGGAACTCCTCAAGCTTAGAAGTTTCTGCACCTCAAAGGAATTTCTCAAAAAGGTAAAGAGGCAGCCAACTCAATGGGAAAAAATTTTTGGAAACCATGTATCTGACAAAAGACTGATATCTTGCATATACAAAGAAATCCTACAACTCAATGACAATAGTACAGACAGCCCAATTATAAAATGGGCAAAAGAGATGAAAAGACAGTTCTCTGAAGAGGAAATACAAATGGCCAAGAAACACATGAAAAAATGTTCAGCTTCACTAGCTATTAGAGAGATGCAAATTAAGACCACAATGAGATACCATCTAACACCGGTTAGAATGGCTGCCATTAAACAAACAGGAAACTACAAATGCTGGAGGGGATGTGGAGAAATTGGAACTCTTATTCATTGTTGGTGGGACTGTATAATGGTTCAGCCACTCTGGAAGTCAGTCTGGCAGTTCCTTAGAAAACTAGATATAGAGCTACCATTCGATCCAGCGATTGCACTTCTCGGTATATACCCGGAAGATCGGAAAGCAGTGACACGAACAGATATCTGCACGCCAATGTTCATAGCAGCATTATTCACAATTGCCAAGAGATGGAAACAACCCAAATGTCCTTCAACAGATGAGTGGATAAATAAAATGTGGTATATACACACGATGGAATACTACGCGGCAGTAAGAAGGAACGATCTCGTGAAACATATGACAACATGGATGAACCTTGAAGACATAATGCTGAGCGAAATAAGCCAGGCACAAAAAGAGAAATATTATATGCTACCACTAATGTGAACTTTGAAAAATGTAAAACAAATGGTTTATAATGTAGAATGTAGGGGAACTAGCAGTAGAGAGCAATTAAGGAAGGGGGAACAATAATCCAAGAAGAACAGATAAGCTATTTAACGTTCTGGGGATGCCCAGAAATGACTATGGTCTGTTAATTTCTGATGGATGTAGTAGGAACAAGTTCACTGAAATGTTGCTTTATTATGTAACTTTCTTGGGGTAAAGTAGGAACATGTTGGAAGTTAAGCAGTTATCTTAGGTTAATTGTCTTTTTCTTACTCCTTTGCTATGGTCTCTTTGAAATGTTCTTTTATTGTATGTTTGTTTTCTTTTTAACTTTTTTTTTCATACAGTTGATTTGAAAAAAGAAGGGAAAGTTAAAAAAAAAAAAAAAAGAAAAAAGACAAACAAGGAAAAAAAAAAAAAAAGATGTAGTGCCCCCTTGAGGAGCCTGTGGAGAATGCAGGGGTATTCGCCTACCCCACCTCCATGGTTGCTAACATGACCACAGACATAGGGGACTGGTGGTTTGATGGGTTGAGCCCTCTACCATAAGTTTTACCCTTGGGAAGACGGTTGCTGCAAAGGAGAGGCTAGGCCTCCCTGTATTTGTGCCTAAGAGTCTCCTCCTGAATGCCTCTTTGTTGCTCAGATGTGGCCCTCTCTCTCTGGCTAAGCCAACTTGAAAGGTGAAATCACTGCCCTCCCCCCTACGTGGGATCAGACACCCAGGGAAGTGAATCTCGCTGGCAACGTGGAATATGACTCCCGGGGAGGAATGTAGACCCGGCATCGTGGGATGGAGAACATCTTCTTGACCAAAAGGGGGATGTGAAAGGAAATGAAATAAGCTTCAGTGGCAGAGAGATTCCAAAACGAGCCGAGAGATCACTCTGGTGGGCACTCTTACGCACACTTTAGACAACCTTTTTTAGGTTCTAAAGAATTGGGGTAGCTGGTGGTGGATACCTGAAACTATTAAACTACAACCCAGAACCCATGAATCTCGAAGACAGTTGTATAAAAATGTAGCTTATGAGGGGTGACAGTGGGATTGGGAATGCCATAAGGACCAAACTCCACTTTGTCTAGTTTATGGATGGATGTGTAGAAAAGTAGGGGAAGCAAAGAAACAGACAAAGGTACCCAGTGTTCTTTTTTACTTCAATTGCTCTTTTTCACTCTAATTATTATTCTTTTTATTTTTGTGTGTGTGCTAATGAAGGTGTCAGGGATTGATTTAGGTGATGAATGTACAACTATGTAACGGTACTGTAAACAATCGAAAGTACAATTTGTTTTGTATGACTGCGTGGTATGTGAATATATCTCAATAAAATGATGATTAAAAAAAAAAAAAAATAAAATAAAATAAAATAGACACCAGACCCTAGGTGGGATTGGACACCTGGGGGAGTGAATCTCCCTGGCGACGAGGAATATGACTCCCGGGGAGGAATGTAGACCCAGCATCGTGGGATGGAGAACATCTTCTTGACCAAAAGGGGGAAGTGAAAGGAAATGAAATAAACTTCAGTGGCAGAGAGATTCCAAAAGGAGCCGAGAGGTCACTCTGGTGGGCACTCTTACACACAATATAGACAACCCTTTTTAGGTTCTAATGAATTGGGGTAGCTGGCGGTAGATACCTGAAACTATCAAACTACAACCCAGAACCCATGAATCTTGAAGATGATTGTGTAGAAATGTATATAGCTTATGAGGGGTGGCAGTGGGATTGGGAAAGCCATATGGACCACACTCCCCTTTGTCTAGTTTATGGATGGATGAGTAGAAAAGTGGGGGAAGGAAACGAACAAATAAACAGACAAAGGCACCCAGTGTTCTTTTCTACTTTAATTTCTCTTTTCACTTTAATTATTATTCTTGTTATTTTTGTGTGTGGTAATGAAGGTGTCAGGGATTGATTTTGGTGATGAATGCACAACTATGTAATGGTACTGTGAACAATCAGATGTACGATTTGTTTTGTATGATTCTGTGGTATATGAATATATCTCAAAATGAATTTTAAAAAATTCATATTTAAAAGAATTTTTAAAAAAGTATATACAAAGAATATATGAAGAATATATTTTGGAACAAAAAAGACACCAGAATGTACAATTGCCTTTCAAAGTTTAAGGGCAAATTGATATCAGCTCCAGCCTTGGAAACCCTGATCCCATGAAAGAATTTGACCTGCCTTTCCATGAAAAGCAGGCCATGGCCTCCAAGGTACTTGTGTAGACGTTTGGAAAAATATATAACCAGTGGCTTACTCATCAAAACAGTTTTGACACTGTAGCCCAAGGATGACCCGCTCACCCAAGGACAGTGGCAACCATTTGTGAATTCTTATGAGAAGTGTTGAAAATTAAGCAGTACATGTAAGGGAATAAATGCTCACTCGGTTCTGGAGGAGAAAATAATTTATTTATGATTTTTCAAGAACAGGTGCACAGCCAGAAATGTGGTAGGCAGTCACACCAAAAATCAGAACATAGCAAAGTTTTATATTCTAGGCTTAAAATGCAAGTCTCTCCCCTATTTCTGCATTGTCTGGATACTCCAGAAGTTATAATCTATCTGAGAGAGCTAACCAGCCTGCCTATGGAAACTTGAATTGTTTATCCTATCAGGGAGAGTTTAACTAGTCCACTTTTGAGATTTTGAATTGTGCAGTCTATCAGAGTTAACTGGTTCAAAATTTTTGCCAAAAGTCCCCACCTTTGACCATACCCCCACTTCTTTTACATTCCAGTAACCCTGGTTATCTTTCCCATATAAGTAACTGGAGCTGATTCTAGACTTAAATCATGGCACTCTCTCTTTCCTTCCCCTCACTACAGGGCTGGTTTAAGCCAGCTCTTCTGCCCAATCTCCATTTTCTCTATTCCATATGGCCTTTATGTGAAAGCTAAACTTAATCCTTTCTTACAGATGCAAAAAGTTTACTTTGAGTTCTCCACTTGTCCTTACTGTATTGGAGCAAAAGGGGGACAGTGGATCATAATGGAGAAGCTAAGTTGCTATCAGGCAGTGCTGCTGGAGAATCTTGAGTGTCATCCTACAGAAAGTGAGATATTCAGCAACGAATATTGCCTCTCCCACTGGGAATATCAGTACAAAAGGTTGGGCTAATTGCCCTCATAAGAGTCCTCCAGCTAAGCACAAGGCAGAGTCACCTGCCTACACAGACTTAAGACATGCTTTTGCTGATTTGCATGCTCACAAAACAATTTAAAAGAGCATGGTTAAATAACTGCATCCAGCAAAGACACAAAGCATATAGATCTAATTTCTTAAATTGTTAGATGCAGTAATGCATCCTAAGAAATTAGCCATCCACTGCAAAGGATATCTATCCATGGATAATAAAAGTCCTAGATGATGAAGAGAACTAGAAAATAGATATACAGTAAGGCCAAAAGTCCCTGGAACCTTCAAGTATTTTCTAGTATTTGTGAATACTTTTACTAGATAATTAAAAGCTTTTATTTCCTTGTTAGACTAAAAAGCACAAGTTGGAAAATGGTTACTTCAAGAAACTATTCCTAAATTGGACTCCAGCTTTCTCTTCAAAGCAATATACCAGCTTTCATAGCAAAGATTGTTAAAGGTGTTTCAAGACACTTCAGCATTGACTGATTGATGTCTGCATTCTGCTTACAAGTCATCATCTACAGAAAAAACAGATTGCATGAATTGGACTTTAAAAGAGCATCACCAAAATTGCTTGAGAACTCACTTAAAATAGAATAAAATTCTACCTGTTGCCCTCCTGAGGATAAGAATAGCATCCCAAAGTAGGTTAAGTTTGAGCTCTGATAAAATAACATTTAGGAGGCCATTTCTAAATGTTGAATAGGCAGAGAACATGCCTCCCAGCTCAGAACTAACTATACGTCAATATGTAAAATTCTTAAATGCTACTTTGGCTGAAATTAATAATTATACCTTTAGTTACCTTAAATTCCCCACAGATGTATCCCCTTACACCATTTCCAGCCTAGAGATTAAGTCTGACTCTGCACCTGAAAGGACTGGTATCCCAGGATCAACTAAATCCTAAATGGTTTAGGCTTTATATAGTGTCATTTCTTACTCATTCTTTTCTTAAGTTGCAGGGAATAAAGTCCTGAAATTCAGTACACAAGAGTCAAGCTGCAGCTCTTCCAGGACAGAGACATACCCCTTGTTAGCTAAAAAGCCACCATGACAGCAAATCATCCTGACAATGCAGAACATAAGTATACTTGTAAACCTGTGGATGACCTAAAGTACTTGTTTAAAAAATCTTCCTAGTCAAATAGTTATGATGTTCCTTGTTATCTATTTTTTTCCATAACCTTAATGTGCCCTTTAGTAGGAACTTGCCAAAGTAATCTCTCCTTACCAAGGTTCTATTCATATTCACTTCTATAAACCAGTCTTAACTGCTGGATTTGTATCCAGCTGCCTATCTCTAGTGTCTCTAGCTTGCCACGGTGGATATCCCCTTTACAAGGGACACTCTAAATAGTTCTCAATCCATTAATAATTAAGATGCAAGAAAAATAACAGTGTAGTAAGCACCAAAAGTATCACTTGAGACAATCTTGTCACTGATAATATATTTATCCCAGCCAGAACATCATCTATTATCTCTGCCAATATTACTAGTAAAATGGTGCTGTTATTCCTACCAAATTAAATAAAAAAAAGGATAGAACTTTACTGAGATAATAAAAACTGCACATGTTCAATTCTAGAATAGAAGAGTTTAGCTTACACAGGATATAAGATACTAAGCCAGAAGGCTCCACTTTGTTAGGAACAACAACAAAAAATCATTCCCTGCTGCACACTCCCTCCTTAGCATGCAAAATGGGACAGTTTCTCTTTGAAAATTGTAAACAAACTATTGCTTTATTAACTAGTAATTGGTATAGAACTGACTAGAATCTGAGACCTGAAATACATTGTTACCCCTAACAAAACCCAATAAATCTAGTAATCATGCACCTGCAACATTTGTCCCATCTATGAGTTAAAATGTAATTGCCAAAGTAAGTGCATTAAATAACAGCTATCACAGTATAACTCTAGTAAATGCAGAAATAGCTTTAATGTATAAAGCAGTATTACAAAATAAAATGGCTTTAAATATCCTCACCACCTCCCAAAGGGGAACATGTGCTCTAGACAAAATAAAATGTTATACCTAAATTCCTCATGAATCTAGAAACATCTCTTCTCTCCTAGCTCATCTAAGTAATGAAGTTCAAGCTAAGAATATTCCAGTTAATAACTTAATTTCTATTTAGTTGGCTACTGTTATGGTTTGCTAATGCTGCCTTTTTTTTTTTGCAAAACACAGAAATGGATTGGCTTTTATAAAGGGGGGTTATTTGGTTACGAAGTTACAGTCTTACAGCTATAAATTGTCCAAGGTAAGGCATCAGCAATAGGGTACCTTCACTGGAGAAAAGCCAGTGGCATCCAGAAAACCTCTGTTACCTGGGAAGGGATATGGCTGGTGTCTGCTTGCTCCCAGATTGCATTTCAAAATTGCATTCTCCAAAGTGTCAGCTTTCAATAGCGATCTTGAAAATGTCTCTGTAAGCTGCAATTGCTCAAGGGTCTGCAACTCCAAGCATGTCTAAGCATCAGTGGCAGCAATTTCCTTCTGTCTGAGCTCTTATATAGGGCTCTAGTAAACTAATCAAGGCCCAGGCTGAATGCGCAGGGCAGAAACTCCATGGAAATTATCTAATGAGCATTGCCACCTACAGTTGGGTAGGTCACATCTTCACGTACACAACCTAATCCAAAGGTTCCAACCTAATCAAGACTAAATACATCTGTCCCCACAAGGTTGCATCAAAGAACATGACTTTTTCTGGGAGACGTAATATATCCAAACTGGCACTGTTAACTTCAGAAATAGGGTCATGGTTATGGTTCCGGTTTGCTAATGCTGCCTTTTTGCAAAATACCAGAAATGGATTGGCTTTTATAAAGGGAGTTTATTTGGTTACAAAGTTACAGTCTTAAGGCCATATAGTGTCCAAGGTAAGGCATCAATAGGGCACCTTCAGTGAAGGATGGCCACTGGCATCCAGAAAACCTCTGTTAGCTCAGAAGGCACATGGCTGGTGTCTGCTTGCTCCCAGGTTGCATTTCAAAATGGCATTCTCCAAAATGTTGCTCTTGGGGCATTTTGTCAACTCTTAGCTGCAGCACCTCTTCAAAATGTCACTCTCAGTCACTCTCCAAAATGTCACTCACAGCTGCTCCATGGTCCTTGTCTGTGAACTCCTTTATATGACGCCATTGATCCAATTAAGACACACTCTGAGTGGGGCAACACCTCCATGGAAATTATCCAATGAAAGGTCTTGCCCACAGTTGATTGAGTCACATCTCCATGGAAACACTGAATAATAGGTTCCAACCTAATCAAGACATCAACACTAATATGTCTGACACCACAAGATTGCATCAAAGAACATGGCATTTTGGGGCACATAATACATCCAAATCAGCACAGTTATGGGCACTTCTTTAAACTGTGCCTGTAATCTATTCTTGTTCTAGTTAAATGCCTTTTGTCTCTATGTACTTGAATTATAACTGAAACATATACAAAACCCTTTTCATCTTCCCAAACTCTGGCTAACAATAATCCAGTCTCCTCCAATGGAAATCAACAATATCTGCATGTTGTGTCAGAAATTCTACAAGATGACTCCTTCATTACTTTCTCCCAATTTTCAGCAGGAAGTAACTGAAATGAATGATGGCAGAATTCACAAGATTGGAAATGAATATTGTGTTTTTAAATTCAATTTTATTGAGATATATTCACATACCATACAATCATCCATGGTGTACAGTTTGTCACAGTGCCATTATATAGTTGTGCATTCATCACTACAGTTTTTGAACATTTTTATTACCATACACAAAAAAAGAATAAGAGTAAAGTTAAAGTAAAAAAGAACACCCAAAATATCCCATACTGCCTGTGCTTGTTTGTATATGTTATGTCCCCCAGAAAAAGCCATGTTCTTTGATGCAGTCTTGTGGGGGCAGACATATTAGTGTTCATTAGTTTGGAACCTTTGGATTAAGTAGTTTCCAGGGAGATATGGACCCCACCCATTTAGGGTAGCTCTTAATTAAATCACTGGATATGGACCCCACCCATTTAGGGTAGCTCTTAATTAAATCACTGGAGTCCTTTATAAGAGGCTCAGACAGAAGGAGCTCACTGCTGCAGCCTAGGGAGGAACATCTTGGGAGAATGCCATTTTGAAACTAGAACTCCAGAACAGATGCCAGCCCCATGCCTTCCCAGCTAACAGAGGTTTTCTGAATGCCATTGGCCATCCTCCAGTGAAGGTATCCAGTTGTCAGTGCCTTACCTTGGACGCTTTATGGCCTTAAGACTGTAACTTTGTAACCAAATAAACCCCCTTTATAAAAGCCAATCCATTGGTGGTATTTTACAAGACAGGCAGCGTTAGCAAACTGGAACACCCCCCATCACTCCATAATATTCATTTACTTTTGGTCATCATTTTTCTGTTCATCTGTATAGACACTGTGTGAAGGGAGTGTGAGCCACAAGGTTTTCACAATTACATGGTCAAACAATGTAAGCAATGTAGTTATATAATCATCTTCAAGAATAAAGGCTAATGGGTTGCAGTTCAACAATTTCAGGTGTTTCCTTCTAGCTGTTCCAATACATTAAAAACTAAAAAGGGATATCTATATAATGCGTAAGAATAACCTCCAGAATGACCTCTTGACTCTATTTGAGATCTTCAGCCACTGAAACTTTATTTTGTTTCATTTCTCTTCCCCCTTTTGGCCCAAGAATGATTTCTCAATTCCATGATGCCAGGGCCAAGCTCATTCTGGCAAGTCATGCCCCATGTAGCCGGGGATATTTACATCCCTGGGAGTCAGGTCTCACATAGGAGGGAGGGCAATGAGTTCACCTGCAAAGTTGACTTAGAATGGGTACATCTGAGCAACCAAAAAGGTTCTCTGGTGGTGACTTTTAGGCAAAATTTTAAGGAGGCTTAGCCTCTCCTTTGTAGTAGCAGACTTCATAAGGGCAAGCCCCAGGATTGAGGGCTTGGCCTTCTAAGTTGGTAGCCCCCAATACTTGTGAGAATATCATTAATTCCCCCAGGTGGGGAAATTTAATATTTCCACATTTCCCCCCAAATCCCTCAAAGGGGATTTGCAAATACATTTTTATTCTCTGTCCACATTACTCTGGAATGTATTGGGACTTCACACTAACTTGTACTAACCAACCACGTTTTACTCCCTATTCAGTGTTCCATGTAATTATGGTGTTTGAATAAACTGGCAACACAAGTTAAATTATATAGGGTGTTACAAAAAATATACATTTTGCACCTAATACACATCTCTTCCTTTGGTCTCACACAAAAATTGAAATTTTAAAAACACTATCCTTTACCCTGTAGTCTGATTTACCTTGGTCCTAACCAAATCTATTAAATTCATATCTCTCAGTGAAGTCTGATCTCATTTTTCAGACTCCTTAATATTTGCTGTATGGAGTAATGCTGACATTCATTGCTGCCAGACTCTGACTCTGAGTCTCACTATTCTCACAGATACCGAAAGTTCCAGGGACCAACCATGTTATACACAAAGAGCTCAGCATCTCAGAATTTATAAATAATCATTACAACTCAGGAATAGCTATAACTGCTAGAAGAGCTTACAATCTAGGAGCCTTTGCGATAATATTTCTCCTGATAACCTGTGCTCTCAGATTCAATTCACAGAGTTTGCACTGTTGTAGTTTTTCCATATTAGTGAGGCACTGTAATGTTTTTTCTTTCTGTTTCTGGTTTATTTCACTCAACATACTGTCCTCAATGTCCATTCACCTCACGATTTCTCTCCTTGTAGCAGCTCAATATTCCATTGTATGTATACACCACAGTTTACCATTCTGCTCATCAGTTTACCCTTAGGCCACCTCCATCCACTGCAAATTGTGAATATTGACACCATATACCCCACTGTGAAAATGTCCATTCATGTCCCTGTTTTCAGTTCTTCAAGTATATACCCAATAATAGAGTTGCAGGACCACATGGCTAAACCCATGCTTAGCTTCCTGTGGAAACACCACACCCCCCTCCAGATGGGTTGCACCATTCTACTTCCCCACCAACAGTGATTGGGTACATATCTTTCTCCACATTTTCTCCAGCACTTGTATCCCTCTTTATTTTTTAGACAGTTTTATGGTTAGACAGTTTAGGATGGAGTGTATGCACCATACATTCCATCCTAAGTAAATGATCAATGATCCCCCATATAATCACATAGTTATGCATTCACCACTACTCTCTATATAAGGAGATTTTCATTTCTTTCACAAAGAAATAGGAAAAGGTGAAAAAAGTAAAAAGTAAACAGAAAAAGAAAGGAAAAATGGCAACTTAAAAGCAACAAAAGAAAAAATAAAATCACAATCATTGACCTCTCTAGGTTTCACTAAATTATACATCCCCTGTCTTTATCTTCTCTCTTTCCTTCTGGTGACCTATGTGCCCCTAACCTTCCTCATTCAACCCTACTCACAGTCATGTTTGTTAAATGTACTTACATTGTGCTACCATCACCCAGTATTGTGCTACTAACCTCTCTCTCCCATCTTCTCCTTTCTCTCTGTAGTGCTCCGTTTAGTAGTTCCTGTGAGCAGATATCTTATTCACAAACTCTCTCAGTGTCTGTTTGTCTGAGAATATTTTAAACTCTCCCTCATTTTTGAAGGACACTTTTGCTGGATATGGGATTCTTGGTTGGCAGTTTTTCTCTTTTAGTATCTTAAATATGTCATACCATTGCCTTCTTGCTTCCATGGTTTCTACTGAGAAATCTGCATATAGTCTTATTGAGCTTCCCTTGTATGTGATTGATTGCTTTTCTCTTGCTGCTTTCAGAATTCTCTTTGTCTTTGACATTTAATGATCTAATTATTAAGTGTCCTGGTGTAAGTCTATTCAGATCTGTTCTGCTTGGGATATTCTGCACTTCTTGGACCTGTAATTTTATGTCTTCATAAGAGATGGGAAAATCAGTGATTTTTTCCTCCATTATTTTTTCTGCCCCTTTTCCCTTCTCCTTCTGGGACACCCATGACATGTACACTCATGCACTTCATGTTGTCATTCAATTCCCTAACTTGCTGCATATTTTTCCATTCTTTTCTCTATCTTTTATTTTGTGCATAGAATTTCAGATGTCTTGTCCTCCAGTTCATGAGTCTTTTCTTCTGTCTCTTCAAATCTGCTATTGTACATCTGCACTGTGCTTTTTATCGCTTGTATTTTGCCTCTCATTCCCATAAGTTCTGGCAATTGTTTTTTTCAAACATTCAAGTTCTTCCTTATGTTCACCCAGTATCTTCTTTATATTTTTCATCTCTTTTACCATATCTTCCCTCAACCCACTGATTTGATTTTTGAATTAATCTAGATTTGTTTGATTAATAACTAGTTTTTTCAATTCCTGTATCTCATTTGAAGTGTAAGTTTTTTCCTTTGGTCCATATCTTCATTTTTCCTAATGTGATTCATAATTTTCTGTTTTCTAGGCATCTGGTTTCCTTGATTACCCCAATTAGGTTTTCCCAAACTACATGGGCCCAGTTCTCAGAAAGAGACTTATTCAGTATCATATTTCCCTGAGAGTGAGTTCCAGCAGATTGTGAGACTTTCCTATGAAGCCTCTAGACTCTGTGTTTTTTCTGTATTTCCCAGCAGGTGACACTTGCCAGCTCACAGTTCTTTACTGGTGTAAAGACATGTGGTCCCTTTAATTCTCAGTGGACCCTGACCTGGTGAGGGGCTGAGGGCATCAGAAGCCAAGCTTAAGTTGTTTTTGGTTCCACCCTCAGCCAGGTTCTGGGGTCTGAATTCTCTAAGGGGGGGGCAACCATTTAAGCTAAGCCCCACTCCCCTTTCTTAGGGAAGATGCACCCTTTAGGGAGTTATCTTCTGCACTTGAATTCCTCCTTTGTCTCTCTGACTCTATTAAGTCCTCCCTTGCCTGAGTCAGTGCTGACAGTTGAAAATACCTGAGGCTTTCTCTAAAGAGCTACTTAGGATGAGAGAAAAAAATGAAAAATGGAGAAAGCCCCTTTTCAGAGGCAGTACCCAAACCCCCAGTTTCACTTGTTGACTGGTGTTTGAACCCAGTTCTCTATGCCCATTTTCTTGGGACACAGCTATTTTCCAGTATTCTGAGCTCAGCTGGCCCCAAAAGCTTCTGTTTTTGTTTATTTATTATTATTTTTTTCCCTCAGCCCCATGTCCTCTCTATCAGAAGCGACTCAGGGTACTTTCCTGCTTGTGCTGAGTTTATCTGTGCATGTAGCTTGTATTCATTAGTCCTGATTTGTTAATTAAAACTGCAATTGGAGCTTGATTGAGTTACTTTCTCTCACTCCAGGTAATCTGCTTTTTTCCACTGGGAATGTTTCAGCTCAGCCTGCCATGCCAGTTGGGGAGAGTCACCAGCACCACAGTTTGGGGAGCTTTACTTACAGTTTTATGCTGTGATCTCAGCCATTCCACCCTTTCCAGGCTGAAGTACAGTGTGTTTTCAGTCATAGATGCCCCCCAACAGTTGTTTCAGACTATTTACTGGTTGTTTCTGGCTATTTACTAGTTGCTCTAAAGGACTAACTAAATTTCACACCTCTCTATGCTGCCATCTTGCCCTGCCTCCCGTGAATATTGTTTTAAGGTGGAAATTTTAACTGTGATTTCTAAAATATAATCTTAAAACTGTAGGCAAGCAGGAAATTTTAAAGTAGCCTTAAAATGTAACCTTTAAAATATCTTTTAAATGTAACTTTTAAACAAGAAGTAGGCAGGGGATGAGAACTCTTGGTCTCACAAAGGAGCACAATATAAATGTCAGGTCTGCAGCTATATGTAAATATAAAGTCTGCACCCAGATTTGAATAAGTTTTCATCTATGGTCCCCAGTCCTACCAGATATGAATAAAGCCTTTTCATCTATCTCCCTAGATACCTGGAAACACCTTTCCCAGGTGTCACCTAAAATAAGAAAAAAACTAAATTATTGAAATTCTCCAGACCTCTGTTACCTGTAACTAACATGATTATCTCTCTCTTTTTCTATGATGGGTATTAAAGCCAGTTGAAAAATCACTTTGGGGAGGCTGATTTGGGAAATCTTCTGTCTTCCCACCAGCATAAATAAACCCTCTTTTCTTCCTCAGCCTGGCTTGGTGTGACTTCCATGCACTGTGCTAAACAACAAACCCAGGTTTTTGAAGTGCTCCTTCTACAAAAACATATCCTGGACATAGTTCTAAGTCATTGCATTCTTATTGTCTATTAGTGTTTTGATATAATGGGGAGAACTAATTTGTTAACTAGCCCTCAATTATTTTACATGTAGACATTTTAAAAATTTCTCTGCTAATGTAAACAGTGCTTTAATGAACATTTTTGCACATATGAATACAGACTTATACAAGTGTATCTGTGGGGTAAATTTCATTAAAGTGAAATTTTAGGTATAAATAAGCTCATGTATAAGTATAATTTTTACAGTTAATAAAACACATTTTTGAAACTAACAAAAATAGGGAATGGGAAAATGCAAAATAAGAAAAGGATAACTGAGACATATATGCTGATAAATTACAAGGACTTTGGGAAGCTTTCTCCATATTTAAAATTTCCAAAATAGGGGATTCATTGAGGGAAATTGTAAAAATTATCACCACATGCAAACTGAGGAAGGTAAGCTTTGACAAGGATTTTGAGTGTAGAGAAGGAAATTGAACATACTTAGAAATTATAAAAATTATAAAAAATACAATGCTGAGAAGTCAATGAAATTTTTTTGCTAGTTTTCCCTCCAACTAAATAAAATATTACCCATGTTTGTACTTTGAAAAATCTTATTTGTCAGTGTTTAATTATTATCAAAGATTATGGTGGCTGACATAATTTATTCATTACGTAGCCTTGAGAACTGATAGTTTGGGGTTCCTAAATATACGTAAATAGCTTAATCTGAATATCTGTAAAAATATTACATCCTTTCAGCTACTACAAAATTACAATTTATTTTCTTTATATTTATATTGAAAAATATATTATTTAGCAAGCAGTTATTATTTTCTAGGTACTGGGTTTTCTTAGACATATCAAAGGTGACAATTCTATAAAGTATTTACATCTTCAGCAAGTTTCATAATAAGGAGTTGAAAATCTCTTATTGGGGTAGGCTTGGGCTCCAATTGTCTATTTTTTTGTAATGTAATTTTATTGAGATATATTCATATACCAGATAATCATCCAAAGTGTACAAAGGTTCAGAGTATCATCATATAGTTATGCATTCATCACCACAATCAATTTTTGAACATTTTTGTTACTCAAAAAAAAAAATAAAAAAGAACATGGAAAATATCTCATATTCCTTATCCCCCTATTATTTATTTATTTTTTGTCCTTATTTTCTCACTCATATGACCATACAGTGGATAAAGAGAGTGTCAGTCACAGGGTTTTCACAATTACACAGTCACATCAGAAAGCTATATACTTATACAATCATCTTAAAGAGTCAATGCTACTGGATTACAATCCAACAGCATCAGGTATTTACTTCCAGCTGTGCTAATACAGTAAAAACTAAAGAGATATCTATATAATGCCTAAAATAACCTCAAGAATGACCTCTTGACTCTATTTGAAATCACTCAGCCACTGAAATTTTATTTTATATCATTTCTCTTCAGACTTTTCATCCAAGAAGCCTTTTTCAATCCCATAATGGCAGGCCCAGGCTCATCTCTGGGAGTCATGTCCCATGTTGCCAGGGATTTTTACACACCTGGGAGCCATGTCCCATGAAGGTGGGAGGGCAGTGAGCACTTGCAGAGCCAACTTAGGGAGGCCACATGTGAGCAACAAGGAGTTCTCTGGGAGTGGCAGGCATAATTATAAGTATGCTTAACTTCTACTTTGCAGGAATAAGTTTCATAAGGGCAAGCTCCAAGATCAAGGGCTTGGCATATTAGTAGTCACAAATGCTTGCAAGAATATCAAGAAAATCCCAGGGTGGAAATTTAATACTTCCATATTTTTCCCTAGTCCCTCAAAGGCCCATCACATCTACTATTTTATTCTCTGCCTAAATTACTCTGAGATGTACTGAGGCATCACATTAACTTGTACAAAGCAATAAGATCTCACTCCCTATTCAAGTTTCCATGTAATTATGGTGCTCAAATATACTGACCATACAAGTTAAATTAGATAGTGTGCTACAGAAAATATAATTTTTGCACCAAATAAATGTCTCATCCTTTGGTCTCACACAGAAGTTGAGGGTTTTAAAACACAGTCAGTATCATCCTTTACCCTCTAGTCTGATTTGCCTTAATCCTAACCAGATCACCTTCATTCATATCTGTAGTTGAAGTCTGATCCCTATTTCAATATTTTTAACAGATGCTGTATGGGGTAATGCTGACTTTCATAAATGCAGAACTCTAGCTCTGAGTCTCAGGTGTCATAGATACCTGAAGTTTCATGGAATGACCATGTTATATACAAGGAGCACAGCATCTCAGAATTTAGAATAACTGTAACAACTTAGGAACAGATGTGGCTGCTAAGAGCTTACAATCTAGAAACCTCTATAATAAGCCTTCCCCTGATAACCTGTGCTCCCAAATTCAGTTCTCAGAGTTTGCACTTACATTTAGTCCATAATAGTGAGATGTTGTAATATTTGTCTTTTTGTTTCTGGCTTATTTCACTCAACAAACTATCCTCAATAAAGTTGCATGTCTAACAACTTCATTCCTTCTTGCAGCTGCTCAGTATTCCAGTGTATGTGTACACCACAGTTTGCCCCTTCATTCATCAGTTGATGTACACTTCAGTTATCTCCATCCATTGCAGATTGTGAATACTGCTGCCAGAAACACCAGGGCACAAATGCCCATTCATGTTCCTCCTTTCAGTTCTTCCATGTATATACCTAATAATGAGGTTGCAGGATCATATGGCAACCCTGTATTTATACTCCTGTGGGCCCATGAAACTGCCCTTCAGATGGGCTGCACCATTCTGCAGCCCTACCAGCAGTGAATAGGAACATCCCTCTCTCCATGTTTTCTCCTGCAATTGTGTATTTCTGTTTATTTTTTAAACAGTTTTATTCACACACCATACAGTTCATCCTAAGTGTTTACTCATTGTTTCCTGGTTTAATCACATAGTTATGCATTCACCACCACAATCTGTATGAGGATATTTCCATTTCTTCTACAAAGACTGAAGAGGAAAACAATGAAGAATAAAAAATAAAAAAAAGAAGAAGCAACAGTAACACCAAGAATCCCATACACCTCCTTTATGTACTCCTCTTATTTATATTTAGCTTTTGTATATTGCCTTTGTTACATTTCATGGAAATATATTTCAATGTTAATATTAACTATAGACTCTAATTTGCATTGGTGTTTTTCATATCCTATTTTCAACACCTTTGATTGTTGACATTCATCTGTTCTCCTTCATGTAAAAACATTCTTATATTTGTACATTAAATCATCATCACTGTTTACTCCAGGTTTCACTAAGTTATGCAGTCTCAGTCTTTATCTTCTGTGTTTCCTTCTGGTGTCATACATGCCCCTAGCCTTCCTCTTTCAACCATATTCACACTCAACTTTGTTCATTATACTTACAATATTGTGCTACTGTCAGGTAGTATTGTGCTATCCATTTCTCCATTTCTGGATCTTTACAATCAATCCTGCTGAACATTCTTCACTCTTCCAGCATCAAATGCCCAATCTCTACACTCTTTCTATCTCCTGACAACCTGGATTCTCCACTTTCTCTTTCAAAGTTCACTTCATTAATATTATTTCATGTTAGCGAGACCATACAGTATTTGCCCTTTTGTTTCTGGCTAATTTCACTCAATATAATGTCCTCAAAGTGCATCCACATTGTTATATGCTTCACGAATTTATTCTGTCTTAAAGCCATGTAATATTTGATTGGCTATATATACCACAGTTTGTTTATCCACTTTTCCACTGATGGACATTTGGGCTGTTTCCATCTCTTGGCAGTTGTGAATAATGCCACTATAAACATCAGTGTGAAAATGTCCTTTCATGTACCTGTCTTCAGTTCCTCTGAATATATTCCTAGTGATGGGATTGCTGGATCATATGACAATTCTATACTTGGTTTCCTGATGAACTACCACACTGCCTTCCAGAGTGGTTGCAACATTCTACATTTCAAATGAATGTGTGCCTCTTTCTCCATATCACTACCAGCACTTGTAGTTTTCTGTTCTTTTGATTATGGCCATTCTAGTAGGTGTCAGATGGTATCTCATGCTTTTGATTTGCATTTCCCTAATTGCCAGTGAAATTGAGCATCTTTTCATATGTTTTTGAGCCATTTGTATTTCCTTTTCTGAAAAGTGTCTATCCATGTCTTTTGCCCATTTTTAAACTGGGCTGTTTGTCTTTTGGTTGTTGAATTGTAGGATATCTGTATATATTCTGGATATTAAACCTTTATCTGATATGTGTTTTCCAAGTACTGTCTCCCATTGCATAGGCTGCTTTTTATTTTTTGACAAACTTCTTTGATTGAACAAAAGTATTCAATTTTAAGTTAATCCCATTTATTTATTTTTTCTTTCATTGCTCATATGCTGGGTGTAAAGTCTAGGGAACCACTTCCTATCACAAGACCTTTAACATATTTTCATACATTTTCTTCTAAAAGTCTTATATTCCTAGCTCTAATATTTAGGTCTTTGAACCATTTTGAGTTAATTTGTGTACAAGGTGTGAGTTAGGGATCCGCTTTTATTCTTTTGGATGTGGATACCATTCTCCAAGCACCATCTAATGAAGAGGCTGCTCTGTCCCATTTGAGTTGACTTGACTGCCTTATCAAAGATCAGTTGTCCATAGATGAAAGGGTCTATTTCTGAACATTCAATTTGATTCCACTGGTCAGTATATCTATCTTTAATGCCAGGACAATGCTGTTTTGACCATTGTAGCTTTGTAATATTCTTTAAAATCAGGCAATATGAGACCTCCCAATTCATCCTCATTCTCAAGATACTTTTAGCTATATGGATCACACTGACCTTTCAAATAAATTTGATTATTGTTTTTTCTATTTCTGCAAAGTAAGTTGTTGGGATTTCAATTGGTATTGCATTGAATCTGTAAATCAGTTTATATAGAAGTGACATCTTCACTATATTTAGTCTTCCAATTCATGAACATGGTATATGTTCTTCCATTTATTTAGGTTTTCTTTGATTTCTTTTAGCAATATTTAATAGTTTTTCTGTGTATTGTATTTGTCTTTGTGGTTAAATTTATTCCTAAATATTTGATTCTTTTGGTTGCTATTGTAAATGGATATTTTTCTTTATTTCCTTCTCAGATTGCTCATTACCAGTGTGTGCAAACAGTACTATTTTTGCATGTTGATCTTGTACCCTGTCATTTTGCTGCATTCATTTATTAATTCTATTAGCTTTGCTGTAGATTCTTCAGGATTTTCTACAGATAGTATCATGTCATCTGCAAACAGTGAAAGTTTTATTTCTTCCTGTCCAATTTGGATGCCTTTTATTTCTTTTCTTTGTCTAAATGCTCTAGCTAGAATTTCCAGTGCAATTTTGAATAACAGTGGTGACAGTGGGCATCATGTCTTGTTCATGATCATAGAGAGAAGGCTTTTAGTCCTTCCCCATTGAGTATGATTTTAACTGGGTTTTTCACATATTTCCTTTATCATGTTGAGGAAGTTCCCTTCTATTCCTATTCTTGACATGTTTTCATTAAGAAAAGATGTTGAATTTTGTGAAATGCCTTTTCTGCATCAATCCAGATGATCATGCATTTCTAGGAAGTTGTCCATGTCATCTACATTGTCAAGTTTATTAGCATATAGTTGCTCATAGTATCCTCTCATTATCTCTTTTATTTCTGCAGAGTCAGTAGTTATGTCCCCTCTCCCATTTCTAATTTTATTGATTTGCACCCTTTTTTGTCACCCTAGCTAAGTGACTATCCATTTTATTGATTTTCTCAAAGAACCAATTTCTGGTTTTGTTGATTCTCTCTGTTGTTTTCATGTACTTAATTTCATTTATTTCTGCCCTCATATTTTTCAATTCTGACTTTCCTTCTGTTTGCTTTGGGGTTAATTCTTTCTCTAGTTACTCCAGGTGAACAGTTAATTCCTTGATTTTTGCTCTTTTTTCTTTTTTAATATAGGCATTTAGGGCAATAAATTTCCCTCCCAGCATTACCTTTGCTGTATCCTATAAGTTTTGATATGTTGTATTTTTATTCTCATTTGCCACAAGATATTTACTGATTTCTCTTGTAATTTCTTCCTTCACTGGTTGTATAAGAGTGTGTTGTTTAACATCCATGTATTTGCAAATTGTCCAGCCTTCCACCTGTTATTGATTTCCAACTTCATTTCATTATGACCTAAGAAAGTGTTTTGTATAATTTCAATCTTTTTAAATGTATTGCAACTCACTTTGTGATCCAACATTTGGTCTATATGGAGAATGATCCATGGGTACTTTCAAAAAATATGTATACTGCTGTTGTGGGGTGTAATGTTCTGTAAATGTCTGGTAAGTCCAGTTCATTTATTGTAGTATTCAAAATCCCTGTTTCCTTATTGATCCTCTGTTTAGATGTTCTATCCATTGATGAGAGTGGTGTATTGAAGTCTACAAGTATTATTGTAGATGCATGTATTTCTCCCTTTTGTGTAGTCAATGTGTGCCTCATGTATTTGGGGCACTCTGGCTTGGTGCATAAATATTTATGATTGTTTTGTCTTCTTGATGAATTGTCCCTTTTATTATTACGTAGTGTCCTTCTTTGTCTCTTTTAATTATTTTACTGTTCTGGTTTGCTGCCAGAATACAAAATACCAGAAATTGATTGGCTTTTACAATGGAGGATTATTATTTCACAATTTTGCAGTTCTAAGGAGTTCTAAGGCTATGAAAATGTCCAAATTGTGGCATGAATATTATGATACCTTCTCCTAAGAGAGGCTAATGGCATCTGGTGTTCCTCTGTCACATGTGGAAGCACATGGCTAGAGTCTTCTGGCCCTCTCCCTGGGTTAGCTTCTAGTTTCTGTTGCCTATTCCAAAATATTTCTGGGCTTCTGTCTTGGCTTCTCTCTCTTAGCTCCTGTGCATCCTTGCTTGTTTCTCCCAGGGCATTTCTTTCTAAGTGTCTGGGGTTCCTCTCTTAGCTTCCATGAGGAAATTGTGGATTTTGTCTCTTAGCTTCTCTCCTGGTTCTTATTTCAATGGCTGTCTCAGAATATCTCTGTGCATCTTCTCTGTGTCTCTGAGCTCCCTTCAAAATGTCTCTGACTTTTATCCTCTCATAGAGGATGCCAGTAAACTACTTAAGGCCCATCTTGTGTGGGTAGAGTCACATCTCCCTGGGAACCATCTAATCAAAAGATCCCACCTAACAATAGGTCTGCATCCACAAGACTGGATTTAAAGAACTTCTATTTTCTGGTGTACATAGTAGATTCAAATCACATTTATAGGTTTTTTTTGTTGTTGTTGTTTTTTTTGCATTTTTTATTGTGAAATATATACAGAAAAAAAGTACTAACATTCAAAGTACAATTCAACAAGTAGTTAGAAGATTTCAAACAATCTAATGGGTTACAGTTCCACAATTTTAGTTATTTCATTATTTTGAAGTATAACATATATATAGAAATGTGATAACTTTCAAAGTATGATTTAACAAGCAGTTATAGAGCAAATTTCAAAGAATATTATGAGTTACCATTCCACAATTTCAGATTGTACTGGTTTGAGACTTTTATGGACAGCAGGACAGACTATGTTGTTTAATGCATTCTTGTGGGGTCAGACTTATTATGGGTGGAATCTTTTGATTAGTTTGTTTCCATAGAGGTGTGACCCACCTAACAATGGGTGAGGATTTTTGATTAGATTATAGCCATGGAAGTGTGACCCACCCATTCAAGGTGGATCTTGATTAGTTTACTGGAGTCACTTAAGAGAGTTCATGGAGAGAAGGAGCACAGAGAAGATGAGAGAGAGATTTTGGAGAGAAGCTAAGATATGTAATCAAGAATTTGCCTCCAGGAGAATCTAAGAGCTGAAAGAGACCCAGATACTTGGAGATGCAGACTAAAAGACATTTGAAGATGCTAAGCTAAGAGATGAAGCACAGAGATTGCCCCAGAGAAGCTAAGAGAGAATCCCCAGATGCTTAGAGAGAAATGCCCTGGGAGAACAAGCAAGGATGCACAGGGGCTGAGAAAGAGAAGCTAAGAGGGACAGAAGCACAGAGACATTTTGGAGAAAGCCATTTTGAAACCAGAGTCCAGGAGCAAATGACAAGCAGATGCCAGACGTGTGCCGTCCCAGTTAACAGAGATGTTCTGGACACCATCAGCCTTTCTTCAGTGACGGTATCCTCTTGTTGAAGTCCCACGTTTACATTTGAAATCTAGTATCTAATTTGTCTGATGTTAGTATAGCTAGCCCCACTCTTTTCTGGTTGTTGTTTGCATGAAATGTGTTTTTCCAGCCTTTACTTTCAGCCTATTTTTTCCCTAGGGTCTAAAGTATGTTTCTTGTAGACAGCAAATAGATGGGTCCCATTTTTAAATTCATTCTGACAAGTCTGTCTTTTGATTGGGGAGTTTAATCCATTAACACTTAATGTTATTACTCGAAAGGCATTACATTCCTCTACCATTTTGTCTTCTGGATTTTATATGCCACATCTTATTTATTCTCTCTCTCTCTTTTTACCCTTACTGGTATTCTTCATTTCTACACTCTTCTCCAAACCTCTCTCTCCTGCCTTTTCCTATCTGCCTGTAGTTCTCCCTTTAGTATTTCTTGTAGAGCAGGTTTCTTTTTCACAGACTCTCTCAGCATCTGTTTGTCCAAGAATATTTTAAACTCCCCCTCATTTTTGAAGGACAGTGTTGCCAGATATAGAACTCTTGGTTGGCAGTTTTTCTCTTTCAGTAACTTAAATATATCATAGCATTGCTTTCTAACCTCCATAGTTTCTGCTATGAAGTCTGCACATAGTCTTATCAAGCTTCCATTGTATGTGATAGATCACTTTTTTTCTTGCTGCTTTCAGAATTCTCTCTTTGTCTGACATTTGGCAATCTGATTAGTGTCTTGGAGTAGGTGTATTTAGATCTATTCTTTGTATGGTATGCTGCACTTCTTGGATCTGTAATCTTACGTCTTTCATAAGAGATGGGGAATTTGCAGTGACTATATCCTCCGTTATTCTTTCTGTCCCTTTTCCCTTCTATTCTCCTTCTGGGACACCCATAACACACATATTCATGTGCTTCATGTTGTCGTTCAGTTCCCTGAGACCCTGCTCATATTTTTTCATTCTTTACCCTGTCTTTTCTTTTGTATGTAGGATTTCAAATCTTCTGTCCTCTAGTTCACTAATACTTTCCTCTGCCTCTTTGTATCTGCTGTTGTATGTCTCCATTGTGTTTCTCATCCCTTGTGTTGTGCCTTTCATTCCCATTGTTTCTGCCATTTGTTGTTTCAAATTTTCAAGTTCTTCCTTAGGTTCACCCAATGTCTTTTTTAAATCCTTCATTTCTTTTGCCATATCTTCCCCCAATTCATTGATTTGATTTTTGAATTGTTTTAAAACATTTGTTTGGATAATTTTAATTATTTGCTTCAACTCCTGTATCTCATTTGAAGTGTTAGGCTATTCCTTTGACTGGGCTATATCTTTGTTTTCCCTGTTGTGACTCATAATTTTTTTGGTGTCTAGGCATCTCGTTTCCTTGATTAGTTAATTCTAGAGTTTGTTTTCACTCTTCTAACTAGGGTGTGCTTATTGGCTGGCATTGTTGTCTATCTGTTCTTTGGAGTTCAACTCAACCTGTTCTAATCCTTTTGCATAGCTTCTGTTTAAGTGATCAGCATTTTTCAGTTCTTGTTATTCAGGTTCTTTTCCTGCCTATATGGATCCTTTTTCTTCTGAGGAGGGTCATCCCAAATATGATCAAGCGTGATCAGATTTTCCCAGACCAGACTGGCCCAGTTCTCAGGAGAAGGGTGTAATCAGTATCAAGTTTCCTAGAGAATGAGACCCAGCAGGTTGTCAGACTTTCCTGTGAGGCCTCTAGACTGTTTGCTTTTCCTGTTCTTCCTGGAAAGTTGTGCTTGTCACTCTGCGGCTCCCCACTGGCATAAAGTGGTGGGGTGCATTTAATTCTCAGGAGACCCTGTACCTGCCAGGGATGTGGTTTTGACAGAGGCTGGAGGTAGAAGGCAAGCTTAAGCTGTTACTGTTTTTGTTTTTTGCCTAGCCCCATGGTCTCTGAATTCTCTGAAGGAGGGCTGCCATTTGATCTGGGCCCCACTACCTTTTTTCCCAGGGAAGATTCATCTTTCAGGGAATTATCTCCTTTACTTGACTTCTTACTTTGTCTCTCTGATTCTCTTAACTCCACCCTTGCCTGGGTCATGGCTGACAATTGAAAATGCTTGTGGCTTCTTCTAATGAGCTACTTAGAATAGTTAAAAAAAGAAAAAGAAAAAATTCCCGTTTACAGAGTCAGTCCCCAGCTCCCAAGTTTCACCAGTCAGCAGCCAGAATTGGTACCCAGTTCCAGTATTCTGAGCTCAACTTACCCCCAAACCATTCCATCCCATCCCATCCCGCCCCGCCCCGCCCCACGCCACGCCATCATTTCATTTCATTTCATTTCATTTCATTTCTTTTCTTTTCTTTTCTTTTCAATTTCATTTCAATTTCAATTTCATTTTCCATCAGCTTCACCTCCTGTCCTCCAAGAGAGACCTCAGGGTTCCTTTCCTGCTTGTTCCAGGTTTATCTGTGCTTGTAGCTTCTATTTAGTAGTTCAGATTTGTTAATTAAAACTGCAATTGTAGATTGCCTGGGCTACCTTCCCTCGCTCCTAGTAGAGACTGCTTCTTTTTCCCCCAGGGAAGTGTTCCACCCCTCCTGCCTTACCAGTGAGGGAGGACACCTGTCTCCACAGTTTCACAGTTTGGGGTTTTTTACTGAGTTCTGTGTTGTGATCTTGGTCCTTCCACCCATTCCAGACTGCTTTACAGTGTGTGTTCCATCACAGATGCCCCCCAAAAAGTTGTTTTGGACAGTTTCTGACTATTTTCTAACTGCTCTAGAGGACTAATTAAATTCCATGCCCGCCCTTTTGCTCTGCTTCCCTCCCAGTTGTCTGTTAACATATTATTTAGATCTCCATGGTTCCCCCAGTGTCCTTGGACTGGAGGTTAAGATGGGAGCCCTGTGAGTCTGCACAGTTTGGGGCATCAAGTCAGCAAAGCCCACTACACCAAGAGGGTTCCATGTAAGCCTGAGCAATGGTCTCATAGCCATTTGAGATTATTTTTCTGTCTTGTTTTTCTTCCAATACCAAGAAACAATGACATACTAGTCTTTCTCACTACCATCTTAAAGATAATGCAATTGATATAAAAAACAAGTCAAAATGGACTTGTGTTTTATGTTTTAAGTTGTCTATAATGTTGTCAATGGATGTGTTTCCCTAACCCTATATTCAGGACCTTCATAATGCATTAGCTAGATTAAGAAAAAAGATGTCTTCTCAAAATGTGGCATCTGCAATTCCAAAGAATTTTATATACTGGTTTAGTAAAACTCCTTTGTTTTTTATTTTTTAACTGAGGCTTTTATAGAAAGACTCAGGAATAATTTACTCATTTAAAAATATTTGCCAATAATTAATTGAGCGCTAAGGATCATTATGTCCACATTCAGTAAATTATCAAAAGCAAAAGGGAGCATTTTAAAGGGAAAGTAGACCATGGGTATGTATGTCTTATTCTGTGTGCTGTTGCTGGTTTATGATTTCAAAAAAATAAAAGAACCAAAAATGAGCAGCGATACTGTGACCAATGCACTCTGTTTTCTTGAAACAGCAATCCAGAATGCTGAGCTCACCACCAGGAATATTTCAGCTGCTCTGGATCTTTGGGCCTTTGTCAGTTTCTCAGCTGTAGCTCTTCTCCTGGGAGTGAGTCCTCAGTTATCCCACCCTCAGAAGGCAATAGTGTGTGTGCCTCAGGATGGGGAGAGGAGCTGTGGGCTTTAGACTCCTTGGTAACAGAGATTCTATCTTTTTCTAAAAAATCAATTTTTCATAATAATATGAATATTCATTTTATGCAGTGACATGCATTACTAAGGTGATATTAGGTCTATGTTTTTCCTTTTCCTTTATTTTAGAAAGTGAGATAAATAACCAGATCAGTACACAAGATGTCACAAGCTTCAGAGAAAGTGTGATTCTGCCAACTCCTTGATTTTGGACTTCCAGCCTCCAAGACAATCAGTCCCCATTGTTTAAGCCAACCAAGCTATGGTATTTATGACAGCAGCCGTGACAAACCGAGATGCTCAGCAAACACTCTCTTCTAGCCATCCTCAGGTAGGTGTCCTCCTGCTCACTTGGTGCTTCTTCCCCTTTCCCAACCTTCCTGGACCTCACCTCTTTAGGGAGGTGGTCATTGACTGTGTTCATGCAAGTGTCACACATGTGTGCATGACTGACATGTTCCAGGAACACACTGTGCATCTCACCCTTCTTCACAGTCCCTGAGCTGAGAATACCCTCAGAATGTGATGTTTCCCTCCTCTACCCAGCTGCCACAGTTTTATATTCTAAAGCACCTTGTACAGCACTAGATACCACGTGTTTAATGAACATTGTCAGATTAATAAGAGTGAAGGAACAAAAGGAGGTCAAAATGCTTTTGAAATTTTTTATTATTTATTTATTTACTTTTCTCAAGTCCTATTTCTAATACCTGAGAAATCCTTCTGTCCATTTTTTTTTTTATTAGAAATGATATTTTTTAAAGACTGCCTACTGCTGATCTGAATACATTGATTTAAATAAATAGATGCATATCTTAGGGAACAAATGTAAAGAGTAAGACGTCCTCCATTCTGGTCCCAGTTCTTTAGCTCCGGGTCTTCCATATAGGTCTTCAGGATAATGAGGAAGTCAAGATACTGCTCTGAGCTCAGGTCTGTAAATTGAAGCAAAACTGCATGGCCTTGGAGGTGGCTTTGCTCCTTCAAAGAGCTGACAGAGGGTGAAGCCCTGTGGACTGTGAAGTGTTACACATAGATGAAAGAGATTGTTAAGGATATACATCATCAGCAGCACAGCAGCACTGCCTCCTGATGGAAAAATGTGATGTGAGGATGTGAGGAGATGAGTTTGCTGGGTGTTAATCCTCATCCTGACTCCAGGTACATTTCAGCAGGGCTTTGCAAATCACACAGAAAAGCCTAGGGCTGCAGGAATGGGCTGCCAAGAAGACGCTGTTCTAAGATTTTCTGTTTTCCATGAACGCTTGAAGGGTGCCGAGACCATGCTGCTCTATGAAAAACTATATTGTTCTATGAAAGGCATATCTGCAGCCACTGTGATTTGCTTCACAGTAAAATCTTAAAATAGGCATTTATTAGTTTTTATCCTTTCATTTGTACATAAAAGGCTGTGCTAAATTAGAAAAAGCTGATATTCTCTTAATGGGATTGCTTGGGGGAACAAGCACTATAAAGTAGAATGTTTTAAAGGCATCTTTAGGAGAGTTAGACACAAGAACTCCAGTTTAATTGAGAAAGTTTTCAGGTGCAAACAAATTAAAATGATAACTGCAAGAAGAAAAAGAAAAACATGATATTACTTTGTATGAAAGCAGCCCTATATACCATTTCTTGGGACTGTAAGGATGTTTAGGTAAATTCAAATAAAACCTTTTATTGATCATTTTTTATTTCCTTTTTTTCCATGTTGGCCTCAGTCCTTTGTAACCACTTTGAATGCATTTGGGAATTTTAAGGAGGCGATAGGGAGACAAGGTGGGAGAGCCACTTCCACCCTTGTTTCCACTGGGCATGTATGTGCATCCCAAAAGTGGGATCCCTTCCTTCTGCTTTGCCCAGTGTCACCCCCAGAGGAGCTCAGAACAGCCTGCCTCAGGCAGTGGTTTTAGTTCTGCATTAATACATTAGAGCTGAAAGCCAATTCCCTTTTATGACAGATGCACCCCCCCACCCCGAAGAATCGCATTTTTGTGGAACAGATTATTGATCTAAAAGGTTAAAAGGAAAAGCAAAGCAAAGTTCTTAAAAGTAGTTATCACATGGAGACATGAGGCTGCAATCCATTTTGACCATAGAAAATAGACCCACCACACCAGCCCAGACATCAGGTGGTTCCTCACTAACCAAGCTGAGACTGCTTGCACTTATTACACACACTCATATTGTGGCTTCAGCCTTAACTTAAAAACGAGAAAAGGTAGCTAAGTAAAGCAAAAGTCTTCTTGAGATGGGAACATTGATTAAGTATATATACATGTACAAAAAGGCCAGTAAAATCTCCATTTCTGACTGTACCTTCATGAAAATAATCCATAATGAAATATTTTTAAGTGACATTAGAAATTAGATGTTCCATACACCTTTGGGGCTCATTATACCATAGTAAACTTCAATATACCATAATAAACTGGGCATATCTGTCGTCGCCCGGCACACAGCTGCTCTTGCCCCTACACCCATCAGGAACACCACTGCAGTCCACCGGCCCTCAGGACTCAGCTCAGATTCATCCTGGATTCCACATCTTCCCCCCTCTCCCAATTTTAGAAGAGCCTCAGCTCTCCTCTTCTTTCAGGTTAATCAGGGCAATACTGAAAGAACAGCAGATGCTGCTGAACTATTTCAAGGGACAGCGTGAACCTGACATGGCTAGTTAGTGTCCAGGCGATTAGAAGGTCATGTGAGACCACGGAAATGAATTGATTCCAAAAACATAAAACACAACATCAGAACAACATGAAGCATGAGCATTTAATCCAGGTCCAGACTTGCACTCCAGAACAGGAAATGACAGAACAAAAAGGATATATATATATAATATATGGTTAATATTTGAAGTTAAAAAAGGTCAAAACGCAAGCCAGAGAGGGAACTGGCTGAGAGGGTGGGAGGAGTTGGGTTCCTGCGAGTTCACCGCAGGGAGGGAGGAGAGCAGAAAAGGCTCTTGTTCGGGGGGCTTTAATAAAGAGGTGCAGAGGTGTCACCAAGCAGCCCCCAGCAGCCCCCACTGCCCCACTCTAAGGGGGTGGGGGTTCCCTGAATGGGTGGCCACACCCCAGGAGAGCAGAGAGCCCCACCCACAGGAAAGTGCACCTCACTTGGCAGGAGGGACCCCCACACCTACCCTTTTTTAGCTAGCATTGGCATGAGAAACGGATTGACCAAAAAGCTAATAAGAAATCTCAAAATAAAATTTAAAAAAATTATGAGAGCATCACCAAAAATGTGAAGAAGCTGAAACGATGAGAAAGGGTCCCCTCTCAAACAGACGTAAGAAAGGACATCCCAGAGGGCAGAGGGCAGAATCAGCAGAAGAAAAGTCCTGTTTTTCTCATGGGAAAGCAACGGGGGGAGCGGCTTGCAGTTCAGCTCCAAATCCATCTTTTGTGACCTGCGCTGTGAGCGCCTGTAGGAGGGGCACTGAGGGTCTGCAGGAGGAGAGGGCTTCACTCTTTCTCTCTCTCCAGGTTCCCCGTACTCCTGCTTTCGCTTAGCTGCGTTCCTGCTACCCCTGTGCAAGAAGCATCTGCCTCTCTACGAGCTCACAGCCCGGCTCCCGCCTGGGGCCGCCTCACTGTGCCCCTTACTGAGGATGCGCACCCCCGGCTTGGAGACGCGCGCACCTGCCCACCCCAGCAGGCCTGCCCGCGGCCCTTCTACCACCCTCCCTCCGTCCTCCTCCTCAGCCTCTCACGCGGAATGATTATTACTATTCACCTTCAGAGTCTATGTTCCATTCTTTTTACAGTTTGAAGCTGTGTGCGCCAATTCTGAATGCTTCTTAAATTTCTTTCAGTAGTTTAATTATATTTTAAAGCCTAGGTCTGATGACTCCATTACTTGAATCCCTTAGGTACTTTTCTACTTTTTTCTTGGATTTGTGACATATCTTTTTTGTGTGCCTTTTTTGTATTTTTCTTTATTGTTTCTTTGCTTGTAACCTTTTATTTGGTTACAATTTCAGGCTTACAAAACAAGTTGTAATTAAGGTATAAAGAACTGTATATCCACCATACATACTCACTATTTTGCACTATTTGTTTCCTCGTATTCTGTAAGTTTCTCTCTCCCTGTATATGTTTTTTCCTCAACCATGTGAGAGTGAATTGGTAGCATTAGGCTCTTTATCTCTAAACATTACACCATGTATTTGAAAAGAATAAGTGGCCTCTCCTACACAGCCATAACACAATCAACAAAATCAGGAAATTTAACTCCAGTAATATCCATAATCCATTTCAAATTTTGTCAAGCATCTCAACCATATCCTCTAGAGCTGAGTCTGTTGTTGCTGTTGATTTACAGGATCCAATTCAGGGTCTTACATTTTATTTATCCCCATCACCTGCACCCATTTCTAAGCCTTCTTTGCATTTATTGGCCATGGCAATGGTAAAGCACGGAGGGCAGTCATCCTCTGAGATCCTCAGGTTAGGCCTCTTGCTTCCCCATGGCCGCCTTCGGGGGATGCCTTTTGGCAGGAGTAGGTCTTTCTCTGTGTGTGACATAAGGTGACACAGGGTGCTAGTTCTTCCTGATACCAGTAGCACTGATTTCAATCACTTAGCTATAGCTGGGACTGTCATGTTTCCCCACTGTAATTTGCACTTTTACCTTTGTAATAAATAAGTACTTTGTGGGGAGATACTTTCACCTACTCGTTTTAGCATGCACTGATGGTTGTCTAACTCCATCCGTCTTCTAAATTTGTGAGTTATCATTCTGTAAGGAAGAGCTTTCTCTCCCTCATTTATTTACTTATGTTTTCTTAAATGTATGTCATAATGAAATCATGGGTTCTTACATTATTTGGTGAGTTAAAGTGCCTTAACATAACTATTTATCTTGACGATAAAATTTTTCCAGAGTGGTGAGTGGGAGTCTCTCAAACTGGCTCTTTTGTCCTTTTAGCATGTCTCTATCCTTCTTTGAATACTTCCTTAATTTCATGTATAAAAAGTTGTGTCTTTTTTTAAGTTGGTCCAGGCATATCTTGTCTTTTTGATTCCCCAGTCCTAGTATCAGCCTTTTTTCCTAAGTGGGGAATGGTATTTCTGGAACCAAGAGTTGGTTGCTAGGAGTTCTTATGGTGCTTTTTGACCCTCTTACAGGAGCTAAGAAACAGGGCTATATTTATCTCTGCCCATATGTGTATTAAAAACCTGGAGTTCAGACTGATATATCCAATTTAGTTCCATACCATAGGGTATACATATTCTAGATCATTTAGAATTTTCTTTTGTCACATACTCTGTGAAGAAAGATAGTTTTATTTCTCCCATTCAAAAGTATATGCCTTTTACTTCTATTTCTTGCCTTGCTGCACTGCTGAATACCCTGTTACAATGTGAATAAAAGTTGTGAGAGCAGAAATCCTTGCCTTATTGTATGCAATCGTAGTAGTAAATATTTCGATATTAAATGTAAATTTTTCATAAATGCCTTTCATGAGTTTGAGAATATTCCTTTCTCTTTCTAGTTTTCTGTAAATCTTTATCATGATTAAGTGTTGAATCTTCTCGAATGCTTTTTTTCTTGGAATTTTTCATCTTTCCTGCATTTTTAATTCTTTATTCTTTTCATATGGTGTATTATATTGCCTGATTTTCCAATGTTAAATCAACATTGCATTCTGGAGACAAACCCCACTTGAAAATGATGTGTTTGTATGTGTTTGAGTGTATGTCTGTGTGTGTATTTATACTAATTCCTTTTGCTAATATTTGGTAATGTTTGCGTGTACATTTATAAGATACATGGTCTCTGATGTTATCGTTTTCTAATGCCTTTTTCACATTTGCTAGTAGGATATTAGGATTGCACTGGCCTCAAAAATTTGGGATGTGCTCCTTCTCTATTTTCAGAAAGAGTTCGGGTAAGACACTTGCATTATTTTTTCCTTAAATTTTTGATAGAATTTGCTTGTAAAGGCATATGCACTTGATATTTTTACTTTGTGGAAATAATTTTATTATAAATTTAAATTCAATAATATATAGAGAACTATTTATATTTTCTATTTAATCATTTTTGGATTTATAAATTGTTTTTACTTTAACAGTTTATTGCAAAAATGTTAACATTATTTTATCATCCTTTAAATGTCTGTAGGCTCATCTGTAAAGGTAAACCCTCTGTTCCTTCTTTCTTACCTTTTTTTGTGCGAGTCAATTATGTTTAAGTATTCTATTTAACTGAGTATTGGACATAACATTTGAAAAATTACACAGATGACCAGGGATCTGGAGGACATCATCTTTCCCCAGAGAAGATTTACATTTGCTCCTGGCGGGCTCCAAAAAGAATGGTCCTCACAATCCCCCATCTTATTATCAGTGTCGGAGATGACTCAAGGTGTAGCTGCAGAACTTACTCTGGCTCACCTTTATTCTGAGTTGCAGGGCCCAGCCCTGCCTGGATCCCTGTCACTGGACACCATGTTCATGAAGTAGACACAACTTCTGTTAGCTTCTCCAGAGTCCTGTCCGGAATCCGCAAACACCAAGGAAGAGCAGCCAAACACCAACGCCCCCACCCCTTTCTGCCCCATCCCCCTCCACAGGCTTGCCCAGCTATTCTTCACTCCTTTATTGTTTCCTCTCTCCTCTCTCATTAGCTGTGCTTTTGATGCCATTGAGTGGTTAATGATAGCTATACTTACTCAAAAGAAGCTGATCTGACAACAAGGAAGGTGGCCGGGACCATTTTCTAGAACAGAAGCCAGAGGACAAATTCAAATGGCAGGTTGACAAGAATTTTCTGAAGAAGTCTCTTTAGGCTATTATCATTAAAGTCCCCAGGTGAAGGAGCATATGTGTGTGAGTGTTGGGTGGAATTTAGAGGGGGTCCCTTTCTTAATGGGTTCAGTAGTTTGAGGAAGGAATATTGCCTAGAGTAGACCTCAGTTTCTCATAGAAGAATCACCTCAATGGCTAATTTAACTCTTCTTGTCATTTTAACTTCCTTTAGATCTTAATAAGAGGGACTGGTTTGCTATTAATAAAATTAATTCTTAATTTATTCAAGGACACTTGGCTTGTAATTCATTATTATTATTCACATAATTCATCATCACCAGTATCATTATAATTTTGATGTAAAGCCTCTAGGAGAGTTAGCTTTGGAGGAATTTCCCTGACAAAATGAAAGATTCGGCTATTTCTGTATTAATGCATTCTACTTCTGACCAATTTTCCTTTGTAACACTATTAATTACGATGTTTGTTACTTTGACATTAATTACTTTGCAAATTAGATTAATAATTTTTGTAAAGATCACTAAAATAAACAAAAACTAGAAATCGGTGAATATTTACTCAGAAAAATATTTTTGGAAGAAGTTCTAAAGGACAGCGAAAATCACAAATTAATCAACTGAAAGAAATCAATGAAAATCACATCTTTTATATAGAAAATAGAATTCTACAAGTTCTTTGTATTACCAATAAAGCTGTGTTCTCTCCATTTCACGTATTTGCTTCCATTGCAATTGACATAAAGATAATATTTTTTTCCATAATAGTTATTCCTAACATGAAGGATTAGTTCACAAATACAATGGCTTTCCAACATTTTGTTTACGTTTCTCCCAAAAGAATTTGGAATATCTTTGTACTTACATGTACCTTTAATTTAAAATGTAAAATTTTTAATTTATGTTAAATATCTGCAGTTAGTTTCAGCAAATTGTACATATTATGTTCCTATTATAAAAGCTGTATCATTTTTAATGTAGTCAATGAAATTTAAATATTCTACCAATTTTCTAGCTACTATCATTTGTTTAGAAAACATACATAAAAATAATTCTTTGAATCAGAAATTTTGTACCTTTTGTTTTCCTCCTTGAATTCTTATTTCCATTCCACTTTCCCCATAGTACTGTAACTTAATTTTTGTATTATTATTTGGGAAAAACTTGTCAATGACCTTGTCATATATTTCTGCTAGAAAACATCTATAAATAGAAGCTCCAAATTTTACTTTACATGCAGTGATTATTAAGGCTCTGGTTAGTAAAATATTTGGAGATTCAGTTATTTTTATATTATTACACACTATTAAGCAAATCCCCCTCTCGGCTATACTTCCTCTCTCAAACCTTCTCTTCTTTTTTTTTAAATTTGTATTCTGTCACCATACATACAATCTAACATTTCCACTTTTAATCATATTCAGATATATATTTCAAAGCTACTAATTGTGTTAACAATGTTGTGCTACCATCACCACCATCCATTACTAAAATATTTCTGTCATTCCAAATAGGTACCGTGTACATTTTAAGTCTTAACTTCTCATTCCCTGTTCCTGCCCCATCCTCTGGTAACCTATATTATAGATTCTGACTCTATGAGTTTGCTTATTCTAATTGTTTCAAACAGTGAGATCAAACATACAATATTTGTCCTTTTGGGTCTGGTTATTTCACTCAACATGATGTCTTCAAGGTTCACCCACTTTGTTGCATGTATCAGGATTTCATTCCTTTTTATGGCTGAATAATATTCCATTGTATGGATAAACCTCATTTTATTTATCCATTTTTGGTTGATGGGCACTTGGGTTGCTTCCTTCTTCTGGCTATGTGAACAATGCCACTGTGAACATCAGTGTGAACATATCTGTTTCGGTCCTATTTTCAATTCTTTTGGATATAGAACCAGTAGAGGGACTGCTGAGCCATATGGTAGTTCTATACTTAGCTTTCTGAAGAACTGCCAAACTGTCTTCTACAGAAACTGCACCATTTTACATTGCCACCAGAAAAGAATGAGTGCTCCTATTTCACCACATCTTCTCCAACACTTTTTATTTTCTGTTTTCTTTTTTTCATGGCTTTCATGCTAATGTATGCGAAATAGTATTGGACTGTAGTTTTGGTTTGTATTTCCCCGATGGCTAATGATGTTGAGCATATTTTCATGTGCTTTCTGGCCATTTGTATATCTTCTTTGGAGAGATGCCTGTTCAAGTCTTTTGCCCATGTTTAAATTGGATTGTTTGTCTCTTCATTGTTCAGTTGAAGGATTTCTTTATATATTCTGGATACTAATTCTTTATTGGATAAGTGTTTTCCAAATATTTTCTCTCATTGTATAAGTTGTCATTTTACTTTCATCATAAAGACTTTTGAGGAACAAAAGTTTTTAATTTTGATGAACTCTCATTTATCTATTTTTTCTTTTGTTACTTGTGCTTTGGGTATAAAGTCTAAGAAACCACTGCCTAATACAAGGTCCTAACGATGCTTCCCTATGTTTTCTTGTAGGAGTTTGATAGGTATAGATCTTATATTAAGGTCTTTGATCCATTATGCATTGATTTTTGTACATGGTGTAAGGTAAGGGTGCTCTTTCTTCTTCTTCTTTTTTTTTCTTTTTTCAAATAGAAATCCAGTTTTCCAAGCACATTTGTTGAAGAAACTAGTCTTTCCCAATTGAGTGGTCTTTGCCAACTTGTCAGAAATCAGTTTGCCATAAATGTGAGGGTTGATTTCTGAGCTCTCAGTTCTATTCCAATTGTCTATATCTCTTCCAGTGCCATGCTGTTTTGATTACTGTAGTTTTGTAATAAATTTTAAGACTGGGAAGTGTGAGTTCTCCAACTTCATTATCATTTGTCAAGATGGCTTTAGCTATTCAGGGCTTCTTACCCTTCCATATAAATTTGATGATTGTTTTTACTATTTCTGCAAAGAAGGTTGGTGGAATTTGGATTTGGATTGCATCGAATCTATAAATTGCTCTGGTAGTAGTGATCTCTAAATAATATTTAGTCTTCTAATCCATGAATATGGAATATCCCTCCATTGTTTAATTTCTTTTAGCAATGTTTTTAGTTTTCTATGTATAAGTCTTTTACATCCTTGGTTAAATTTACTCCTAGATATTTGACTATTTTAGTTGTTATTGAAAAAGGATTTTTTTTCTTGATTTCTTTTTCTGATTATTCATTGCTTATGTGTAGAAACACTACTGATTTTTGGGTGTTGGTCCTTTACCCTGCCACCTTGCTGAATTCATTCATTAGCTCTGGGAGTACTGTTGTGCTTTTTTATTTCAGGGTTTTCTATATATAAGATCATGTCATCTGCAAATAGAGAAAGCTGAACTTCCCCCTTTCCAATTTGGATGCATTATATTTCTTTTCTTGGCTAATTGCTCTGGCTAGAACTTCCAGTACAATGTTGCATAACAGTGGTGACAGTGGGCATTCTTGTCTTGTTCCTGATCTTAAGGAAAAGCTTACAGTCTTTCACCATTAAGTAGAATATTAGCTGTTGGCTTTTCATATATGCCCTTTATCATGTTGAGGAAGTTTCCTTCTGTTCCTATGTTACTAAGTGTAATTATCAAGAAGGTACTGGATTTTGTCAAATGCCTTTTCTGCATCAGTTGAGATTATCATGTGGTTTTTACCTTTCATTCTCTTAATGTGGTGTATTACACTAATTGATTTTCTTAGTTAAACCATCCTTGCATACCAGAAATAAATCTCACATAATCATAGTGTATAATTCTTTTAATGAACTGTTGGATTCAGTTTGCTGGTATTGTGGTGAGGATTTTTGCACCTATATTCATTAGAGATATTGGTCTGTGATTTTCTTTTCTTGTGGTATCTTTATGTCTGTCTTTGGGATGAGGGTCCTTTTGGCTTCATAGAATGAGTTCAATTTTTTGAATTGTTTGAACAGGACTGTGTTAATTCTTCTGGTAATGTTTGGTAAACTTCCACTGTGAAGCCATTAGGTCCCAGACTTTTCTTTGTTGGGAGGTTTTTATTACAAATTCAATCTCTTTTTTAAGAAATTGGTCTGATGTGGTCTATCTCTTCTTGAGTCAATATGGGTAGATCATGTGTTTCTAAGAATTTGTCCATTTCATCTAGGTTATCTAATTTATTGGCATATATTGTTGATAGTATCCTCTTATAGTCCTTTTTATTCTAGCAGGATTGGTATTAATGTCCCCCTCTTCATTTCTGATTTTTATTATTTGTATCTTCTCTCTTTTTACTTTGTCAGCCTGGCTAAACATTTGTTAATTTTATTGATCTCTTTAAAGACCCACCTTTTGGTTTTGTTGATTCTTTGTGTTTTTTTTTTTTTTCTATATCTTTTATTTCAGTTCTAATCTTTGTTATTTCCTTCCTTCTGCTTGCTTCAGGTTTAGTTTTCTCTTCTTGTTGTAGTTCTTCCAATTTTGAGGTTAGGTCTCAGATTTGAAGTCTTTCTTCTTTTCTAAAGAAAGCATTTAGTGGTACAAATATCCTTCTCAGCACTGCCTTTACTTCATCCCATAAATTTTGGTATGTTGTATTTTCATTTTCATTTATCTCAAGATATTTTCTAATTTCACTTCTGATTTCCTCTTTAACCAACTGGCTGTTTAAGAGTATGTTGTTTAATTTCCACATATTTGTGGGTCATTTTCTTAAAGACATTGTTTGATAAGTCCATATTCTCATCTTCTTTGTCAGTGTTTTCTGTGTTTTTATCCCCTTCCTTTGGATGGGCCATCATCCAGGATCCAAGCATCATTTCCTGTTTCTTTGTTTGGCTTGTACTCTTTTGTTGCACACTGTACATTTTAATATTTTAAAAGGTCAGTGCTGGGATTTACTTCCTAGGGTATCTGTTTCTTTGTTTTGTAACCAGCTGTTGATAAGAGAGAGGTTTTCTTGAGCTTCAGTCAAGAAGGTTTGCCCATGGCAAATGCAGTGTACAGAGCTTTCCCTGTTTTACTGGACAGCTGTCTTTTCCTGGGCTTTTGACAGTTATTTTTGTATTTCCCTGTTTACAGGGGTTTGGCAGTCCCCTCTGTTTCCCAGGAGACAAACCATCTTTTCTGAGTATTTGACAATCACAGGCCTTTATCCCAGACTGTCTGCCTCTATAGTTTTTACACTCCTTTCTTGTCTCATGCTGCTTTCACCTGGAGGGCTCACCAGAGGGGACTTTACCAAGTCAGACTTTCCCAGCCAAAATAGGGCCAGGAATCCACAAAGGGGGCACTGACCACTTCCCAGGTGTCCTGTGGAGGCAATCAGGGAGCGCTCCAATATCTACTCTGGTGGCTTTCAAGTGCTGAGCTCTCCTGGCTTTACCAGGAATTGCAGCTCTTCAGCTAACTGTCCCCACAGCCCTGAGGATGTGGGGCATCTCTGAATCTCCACTGCCTCTGTGCCTGTCTGTGGAGGGTTGAAATAGCAGCTGCCAACCCCATTGTCTGGGCCAGTTGAAACAACAGATGCCCTCAGCGCTGGGAACCAGCAATTTGAATTTGCTAATCAAAAGCTATGGCCAATGATCAGCTGTGCCCACCCCTGTTCTTAAGGATGATGATTTTTATGCCCCTTCTGTCACCAGCAGCTAGCTAGAGACTATACCTAGCAGCAGGTGGGGCTGGGCTCCATTCACCACTGCACGAAGAGATCAATTAAAAGTTCTTTACCATACTCTATGAGTGTCTTTCTTCTGCTCTTCTCTGGATGATGTACAGTGTTCTTCTGGCCTCTGGGGTTTCAAAATAGTTCCTGCCTGTTTAATAGTTGCTGTGGTGGAAGGACTGAGTCCTGGAGCTCCCTACTCTGTCATCTTCCCTGGAAGCCTCTTTCTCTTCCTTCTTTTCTTCTCAAACAATAATTAGTCACTTAAAATGTCCCAGGCCCTGTGGCTTCAAGAGAGCACATGTGTGTATGTGTGGGTGGGGGTGGGGGGTAGGGGTGAGGGACTAAGAGGGTTGAGGGGAAGGGGGATGGGGACAGAAGGATAAGATTGAACAAGAATGAGAAGGAGAATTCAAAGGTGAGTTTGGTAATTTATTTTAAAAATAAAGCAGTTTTATATGGTGTTATTAAATATATTTTTAAAAACCTCACTATCTTTTAACTGGGCCTCTCAATTACATATTGATATTATTTTAATATTATTCTGTAATGCTACTCTTGTGTTAAATTGAGTGTTGTCATAGAACAAAATTTTGTTTTTATAAGGACAAGTAATAGAATACCTAATTTTGTTATATAACCTTGAAATAGAACTCAATTTTTTAAATAAATATACACAAATCAATAGGATGCAATATTTTGTAGCTAAATGATATTGGATCATCACAAATCTTAAGCAGTGACATGGGAATATGTTTCCCGTGTAATATTTAGATTTTCAGCAAATCAAAAGTCAGATACATAATGATCTTATAATTGCAATTAACATTAACAATCTTTGTAAAAGTAAAACAGTCAGGCTAAGAAGTTCTTATAAAAAATGTAAAACTAAAACACTCAGGTTAAGAAGTTCTAGTTGTTTTAAAGTCAAATGAGATTTGCATTAAAAAATTCTGTGAATTGATTATAAGCATTACAAGGGTGAAGATTGTGCTTAAATCCTTGGCTCCTATGGTAAGAGTTCCACTAAAGGTCATTGAATGGAAGTATATATGGATGGGTATGGCATATATATAATATTTTTTCAATATTTTAGTAAGATAAATTCAAATTTTGCCTAACTCATCAAATCATCAGCTTTATATTACTCAATGTATGTTTGGGAAGTGAAAAGCAATTTAATTTGAATCAAAGTGAGATGCATATCTTAAGTATATATGTTACCAAAAGAAGTCATGCAATTTCAACACATAATGTTGAATACAGTGGCTGGCAACATAAAAAATATGGTAATTAAATACACAAAGAAGCAGCAAAATGTAGAATTGGTGGTTTACAGAGAGAAATAATTCCTTTTTACGTGATGGAAGTAATATCAGAAAAATATACACCTTGGAAAATACAAAACTTGAGTCTTCTGTGAAATTTAAAATTTAAAATACAAATTCTTACATGCAAGATAATCATGTGTATGTTCACAGTATGTTATTATATTCACATATTGTAATTCCATATTTTCCTTTCCACTTCATCTCTTTGTCAGCTTTTTTGAAAAAGAAAAGCTACCTTTTAATCAGTTAACAAATGAACATGCTTTTTAAACATCAAATTTTCAGAAGGGTCTGTAATGAAAGGTCAAACCCCTGCATCTTCTGCAGTCCCTGAATGACCAATGGTTTTGAACTTTTTCAGCTGCTCTCTGTTTTAGTTGTTCTGGTGGTTATGTTGACATCTCTAGTTAACATGCATGAATTCATATTTCCTGATTTCTCAAGGGTAGATTTTTTAAATTTATTGATTGACATTTGACATGGTGATTTTATTTACTTATGCCATCATTTACCTTTCCTCATTCTCGCTACATTTTTTGGTTCTTCTGTTCCAAAGAATATTTTTCAAATACTTTTTGATTGTAACCTACAGTCAGTAAGATACACATTTTACAATTCAGATGACACATATACATGATTCTTGCTACTTATCTATACAACCACCTCTGAAACAATAGTTACTCTGTGAACAAGGCACTCTGTGTGGTGCCCTCATTTTTCATTCTATTTCATTTTTTAAATTTGCTGGCAGTTTATTTGACTTTTCTGTAGGTTTGAAATCTTTCAAAATAAAAGTTTTTTGGGGGCTAGTAAATAAAAAATAACATTGTATACAGTTTTTGCTGGCTGTGTTTTTTCACAGTCTTCCTGCTAACATGTACTGTTGATGGCTTGGACAGATTCAAACCCTGTCTTATGATTTTAATTATTCTTCAAGACTCTCTTGAGAGTGTCCATTTTCCCAAACAAAAAAAAAACTTACTTATAAGTAGTATCATTCTGTTTATTACTTATCCCTATGATTTTGATTCCACTTGCATACTTCCTTGATGCTATTTAGCCATTTCAAATGACCAGAATTAGTTCTTTCAAAATATTATCTGAGAATAGTTGTTAAAAAGGAAGTAGCCATTTGGTAATACACAAGAAATGAACCAGTCTTGAGCTTGAACCTGTTAGTTCCTGGAGCTGAAGTCTAAGTTTAGGATTAAACATTGAATGCAGGAGGAAATTCATGGATCACGTTGGAGGATCTTCCTAACAAAGTTAAGGGAAAGATGCAATAAATAATACTATGAAATATTCCAGTGGCATTCAATCCCTGTCATATTTTAATCTTATGTAATGTTTAGCGTTATTATGTGCTACCATCATTTGACAAAAAGTTAAATGATGTGCTAGTTTCTAGTTTGATTAGATTTGAGCAATACTTATCTTTCTCTATTTAATTCATAGGGAATTTTGACTATGTTATTTTATTAAATTGATGATATTTCTGATTTTTAAATTTTATTCACACTGATTTTTTTAATTCATTTTTATTGAGATATATTCCCATACCATGCAGTCATACAAAGCATACATTTAATTGTTCGCAGTACCATTATATAGTTGTGCCTTCATTACCAAAATTAATTTTTGAACATTTCATTACCACACACATAAAAATAATAAGAATAAAAATTAAAGTGAAAAAGAACAATTAAAGTAAAAAAGATCACTGGGTGCTTCCCCCCCCCACCCCCATTTTTCTACTCATCCATCCATACACTGGACAAAGGGGAGTGTGGTCCTTATGGCTTTCCCAATCACATTGTCACTCCTCATAAGCTACATTTTTGTACAATCATCTACAAGATTCATGGGTTCTGTGTTGTAGTTTGATAGTTTCAGGTATCCACCACCAGCTACCCCAATTCTTTAGAACCTAAAAAGGGTTGTCTATATTGTGCATAAGAGTGCCCACCAGAGTGACCTCTCGGCTCCTTTTGGAATCTCTCTGCCACTGAAGCTTATTTCATTTCCTTTCACTTCCCCCTTTAGGTCAAGAAGATGTTCTCCATCCCACGAGGCTGGGTCTAGATTCCTCCCTGGGAGTCATATTCCACATTGCCAGAGGGATTCTCTCCCCTGGGGATTCACATTGATTTTTGATCAAAAACTGAGTACCAAAGCTATGCTTGTGCACATATTTACTAAAGGAATATTATAATTTTTATCTCATTCCTTACTTAAATGATTTTTTATTTTTCTACATATCATTGTATTATTAGAAAGTAGTATTGAGAAATAACATTTTTATGTATTTCCTTCTATTCTCATTTTCTTGCTTAGTATTAATACTATGATTTTAATTATCATAAGGGTCTGAGGGTCTAATACTCCTCCTCATTCATTTATTCATTGGACATTTATGTATTCTAGTCACTTATAGAATCTGGAGGTTTCAAAGATGAAGAATAAAATCTACCTACCTTCATGGAACTTGCAAGTCTAATTGAGGAGACATGAAATTAAAAATAAAAAAATGTAAGTCAGATATCAGTAATGTCTATGAGATGGACATTACAACTGGTGGTTATCAGAGGCTGTTTTAAGTAGAGTGGTCACAGGAGACCTCTTCAACACAATCCATAATCAACATTCCTGCTTTTTTTTTTTTTTTTTTTGGTGGATATTGACAAGCTGGTTTTAAAATTTATATGGAAATACAAAGGACTTAAAATAGCCACAGTAACTGTTAAATAGAAGAAAGTTAGTATGCTTACCCTACCAGATTTCAACATTCAATATAAAACTACAGTAATCAATGAAATTTTTGAAAAAAATGTGGTACTGAATAGAAGTAGTTAAGGAATGGGCCCATAAATATTTGATTGGTTTAATTTTGCAAAGTTGTCAAGGCAATTCAATGATGAAAGGAAAAACATTTCAACTATTAGTGCTGGGTCAAATGGATATATGTATGAAAATAAAAATAAACATCAACCCTTACCTCACACCATAAACATATATTAATTCAAATGTATCACAGACCTATTTGTTCTATTTTTTCTTCTCCACCTTCTCCTATTTCCTCCCCCTCCCCTTCTTTTCCTTCTACTCCTTCTTCCTCTTCTTCCTTTCGTTTTTTTCTCCTTCATCTCCTTCTCCTCCTCCTTTTTCTTCCTCCTCCTCTTTTTAAAAAATCTTATTTGTTCTCCACTGGCTTAATCAAGTTTTATTTATTTTTTAATCCTTTCTCCCAATCTATCAATTTGATAAATGCACATTTGTTTACTTTTCTCATTTGTTTACCACAGTGGTTACAATATGCATCCTTATTAGAATCGAATAAAAATTAGAATTATAATCATTTCTCATTTATTTCAGGAACATTAGAGCACTTTAAATACATTTATCCATTTCCTGCCTATTGTGTTATTGTTGCCATAAATTATAATTATATGTATATTTGCACCCCAGCAAATAGTATCTGTATTGTTCAGCCAATCAATGTTTATTTAGATTTACCCACATATTTATACTTCCTCTTGTTACCCATTTCTTCCTGTTTTTCTAACATTCCATCTTGTATCATTTCTCTTTTGCTTGAAGACTGCCTTTAAGGTTTCTTATAGCGCAATATCGCTATTGGCAAATATCCTCCAGATAAATATTCTAACATTAAGGTTTTTTTCTTTGCCTTGATTGTCTGAAGTTTTACTATGATATTTTTAAGTATTGAACTGTTTTCTTTTTGTGTTGCTTGGAATATGAAGAACTCTGTATCTATGGCTCAATGTCTTTTTCAGTTTTGGAAATTTTTATTCTCGCTCTCTTTATCTGGTTTATTTCCTTCCTTCCTTCCTTCCTTCCTTCCTCCCTCCCTCCATCCCTCCCTCCCTCCCTTCCTTCCCCTTTCTTAACATTTGAATAATCATTGAGATACCATTTGCATAAAAATTAATGTGCACTTTTCATTGTACAGTTTAATGAATTTTGACAAATTAATATACCCATGTATCCAACATACCAGTAGAAATACAGAGTAAATTTCTGTACTCTTAATCTCCTGACTCAGCAAACCACAGATCTGATTTCTGTCATTATAGATAAACACAGTGTTTTGAATTTCACATGAATGGAATTATACACAGTGTGTACTCTTTTGGTTCTGTCTGCTTTCATATACCATAATGTTTTTGAGATGCATTTATGGCATTGTAAATGTAAGTAGTTCCTTCATATTTATGGCTGGGCAGTATTCTATTGTGTGAATATACCACAGTTTGTTTATCCATTTTCCAGTTAATGCACATTATTTTTGTTTTCATTCAGTTTTGAGCTATTATGAATAAAACTGATATGAACATTTATGTGTCTTTTGTGAGCATATATTTTAATTTCTGTTAGGTAACTCTCTAAAAGTAGGAAGACTGCCTCATATGGTAAGTGTATGCTTAACCATATAAAAAACCTGCCAAAATGTTTTCCAAAGTAGTTGCTTCATTTTATGCTCCTACCAACAATACATGAGTTTCAGTTACTCCACATCCTCACCAACTCCCGGTATTGTCAGACTTTTTAATTTTAGATTTTTCTCATGGTTATGGAATGGTAGCTAATTGTGGTCTTCATTTGCATTGATCTGATTACTGAATATGATGAGCAGTTTTCCTGTGCTTTTGGTTATTTTTATATCTTATTTTGTAAGGTGTCTGTTCACATATTTTGATCATTTCTTGTTGAGTAATTTGTCTTAAGATAATGAATAGTAAGAGTTTTTTTGTTTTTTTTTTTTCCCCTTTAATGTTCTCTAGATTCAAGTCTTTGGTCAGACATTAGTATTGTGAGCATATTTTCTTAGTCCCTGGTATACCCTTCCCATTAGCAGTGTCTCTCAAAGATCTGAAAGTTTTAATTTGTTATGCAGTTTATCAATATTCCCTTTTCATGGCTAGTGCTTTTGTTGTCCTAAGGATCTTTGACCACCTAAGGTATTTCTTTTAGATGTTTCATAGTTTAAATGTTATATTAGGTCTATGAAACATTTTGAATTAATTTTTGCATATGGCGTGAGGTAGGAATTGAGATTCATTTTCCTCATGCAGACACCCAGTTGTACCAGCACTACTCATTGAAAAGTCTGTTTTTCATTGTGTGTTATATGCCTTATTTCCAAAAATGAATGGACTATATATGTGTGGGTATATTTCTGGAATCTGAGTGTTTTGCCTGTGCATGCGTATTTTAGAATTAGGCTGCCTACAAAAGTTTTGTTCTACAAAAACAAAACTACTGAACTTTTTATTAGTATCTTTAGTGGTATTGTCTCTTATTCCCAATAATGGTAATTTGTGTTTTCTCTTTTTCTTTCTCTGTTAGTCTTGCTAAGGATTCTTCAATCTTATTAATCTTTTCAAAGAGTATATTTTTTCATTTGTTAAGTTTTATATCATTTATCAGATTTCTTTTTCATTCACTACTGTCTGATCTTTATTACTGAATTCCTGCTACTTACTGAAGATTAAAGTTTCTCTTCTTTTTCTAGTTACTTAAGGTTTAATCTTGTATCATTGATTTTAAAACTTTATTTTCAAATGCATGCATTACAACAATACACGTTTCAAGAATTCAGACACAATATTCATTAAACACATTAAAAGAGCTCCCTATGACTTGGGAATGAGAATGAGATTTGGAGATTAAAATGAATAAATTTTTGAAAGAATAACTCATTTTAAAAATAGAGGACAAAGACCAAATTATTGTCCTCAAGAAATAAATTCTAGTAGGTAAAACTGGCAAATAATAAGTTATGATTAAAACAGACATGTAAGCATTACTATGGGAGCAAGGAGGAGGGAGTAGTTTGCCTACAGAAAAGAAAGTTCCTTCATACACTTAAAAAAAATATTCATTTAATTCATCAAAAACAAATATGGTTTGGTTATCCTGCAGAAGCCAAGGCCCTTTGTCACGACCCAGGGGAGTGGAGAAACGGAAGGGGCGCCTAGGGGAAGATGAAGCACCTGCAGGCCCAGTTCCTGCCTCCTGACAATGAAGTTCGTCAAAATATCAGGAACATGTGTGAGCTGTAAAGTGGCTGCGACTTCACTTTGGCCTTCCAAATACCCCACAATAATTTCTCCTGTGGTCTAACCTAACTAGAAACATACAGGGAAGGGAAATCTGGGAAATGTAGACATATTACACATTGCAAAGCCACCACAGGTTGCATTCCACTAATTTTACTATGTTGTTCTTTTTATACTCATTCAGTCTGAAATATGTTTTCCCTTGTGAATTCTTCTTTGGGACTTGGCTTATTTTTTGAATTTGTGTGTGTGTGTGTGTGTGTGTGTGTACGTTTTAGTTACCAAGTATTTGAGTTTTTTTGTTTTTTTTTTACCTATTGTACTGTTTTTGATGTCTAATTTAATCTTATTTCCTTTTGTCTAATTGTGGTCAATTAACATATCCTCATATTCTGTTTGCTTTCAATCTATTGATGTTTATTGAAACATGCTTTTTGTCCTAGCAGATAATTTGCATTAGTTAATTTTCCATGTACACTTGAAAAAGAATATATATTCTGCAGTTTGGGGGTATACTCTTCTGTAAATATAAATTAGGTGTTGTAAAAGTCTTTGGTATACTTATTGATTTATGTTTCTACTTGTTCTATCAATAACTAAGAGGAAGATGTTTAATTATCCGTCTGTGACTATGGATATAGTCTATTGCCCATTTCTCCCTTTAGTTGATAACTTTTGAGATTCTCGTTATTTGGTGAATATTTATTTAGGAGTGTTATTACTTGCTTTTGAAATGTCCCTTTTATCATTATGAAGCATATATTTGTATTTTTATAAATGTTCTTTGTCCCAAAGTCTATTCTGTCTGATATTAATATAGTGATATACACCAGCTTTTTATATGTCCTGTTTATATGGTATATATTTTTCCATCCTTTTTATTTTCAATCACAGTATGTCTTTATATTATTATCTTTAGAGATGTCTTTAAAAACTGACACACCTTTATAAGGATGTCTTTCTAAAGATGTTTTAAAGTACATCTCTTGTATCATTGGAGTTTGCCATTTTATCCAGTGTGGCAATCTCTGCCCTTTAATTCCATTTATATTTAATATTCTTACTGCTGTGGTTCAGTTTAAATGTTTGATGTTTCTTTTTCATTTTCCTTTCTCTTTTTCTTTCCTCTATTCCTCTTTTTCTATCTCTCCCTTGGTTAATTTTTTTTTTTCCTTTTTGACTTCTTAGCTATACATCCATTTATTATTCTTTCTAATGACACCTTAATGACTAGCAATTTGTACACTTAACTTATTGAAGTGTATAATTAGAGTCAATGGAGTGCTCTCTCTGAAGTACATCTAGAATTTAAAATTTCTTTTCTCATTCTTTGTGTTCTTACTCTATTACTGCCATTACTTGATCTCCACGTTCCACTTTTCACTTCACTCTCCCTTCTTCCTCCCCTGTTTTTCTTGTGCTATTTTTTCCATAACTTTCACATTCATGTCTGTGGGGTGGGGGTTGTTGGAGTTCTCTGTATGGGGTTGGTATTGTATTTGCAACTGTCCTATATGTTTGAAATTATTTCAAAATAAAAATTAAAAATGTTCTTGATTTTATTAATTTCTTTTAAAAAGTTGTCTTTTAAGAATTACAGGAAAAAATATAATTTTATATTTAACCCTTTATTTAACATTCCCAGTACTCTTCTCTTCATTCCTTCTTATAGAAACAAGTTTTCCTTTCCCTGAAAACCAACTTTAGCATTTCTTGTGATGCAGGATGGTGGTGATGAATTCTCTTAACTTCCATTTATTTGAAAATGTCTTTATTTTATTATTTTATCTGAAGAATAGTTTCAGTGGATAGAATTCCAAGTTAATGATTATTTTTCTTTAAGCATTTAAAGAAGTTATTCTATTGTCTCTTGTCTTCATTTTTTCTGATGATGTTAGCTAAAATTTGTATTATTCTTCCCTGATGTAATGTGTCTGTTTTTTCTCTAGTGATGTCAAGATATTCTTTTCTCTTTGTTTTCTTTTTTTAGAAATTCAGATTTTGTGTACCTAGGTTTGTGCTTCTTGGTTTTTAGCTTCCTAGGGAACCATTATACTTCTTGGATGTGTAAGTTAATGATTATTTTTAATCAAATTTCAGAAAATATCAGCCATTATTTATTAAAATGTTTTCTGACCCATTGTCATTCTTTTCTCATTTTGAGATTTCATTACATGCATATTACACTGTTTCTGTTGTCGCATATGTCTTTTAGGATCTGCTCATTTTTCTTCAATCTCTTTCTTTCCCAGAATGTAAAATATCTATTGATCTGTCTTCAAGTTTACGGAGCCTTTCCTTTGCTAAACCCAGTCTGTGTTTAAGCCCGTATTTGTCAGCAGAAACTTTGACCACTATCTCTTAGAATATTGCTTTTTCCAAATTCTCTTTCTCCTCTATTCTTCTTGGACATCAATTACATGTATATTGGAAAAATTCACCATTTTCTTTTACTTCTTAAGTATAATTTGTATACTTAATCCATTTTCATAGTTTCTCTCTTATTAATAAGCATTTCTCCATATGAATTCTCATCAATATGTTCATCAATTTTCATCAATATGGTTTAATATATTCTTTTTTACATATACTGCAATTTTGAATTAGATTTTCACTTTCACCCAGGAATTAAGAGGATATTTTCTGTTGCCTATGATGAGAGCTTTTTTTCTGCTTTTAAAAAAAAGTTTATTATTAACTTCTCTTTTGATTGTGTTGGGATCAATAAATGTTGTCTTGGAATTCACTGAGGGGTGTGTGTGGGTGGGTGTGTGTGTGTGTGGCCTACTGTATGCACCTTTTTCAGTGATAGTTTTTGAGTGTCTTAGTTTGCCAGGGCTGCTGTAACAAAGTACTATAGACCAGTTGTCTTTAACAATAGAAGTTTGTTGTCTCACTTCTGGAGGCTGGAAGTGTGGAATCAAGGTGGTGGCAGACCATGGTTCCTCTTAAAGTGTAGAATCTGTTCCACGCTTCTCTCGTGGCTCCTAGTGGTTGCCCAGCAATCCATGGTGTTCCTTGGCTCATGGCAGCATCACTCGATCTCTGCCTCCATAGAATGACCATTTCTCTCTCTGACTCCCTCTTATTGAGTATGTCCAAATTTTCTCTCCTTATAAAGATACAATGTTTGTTCAGTTTGTCCTCATCTTAACTAATAACATTTTCATGATGCTGTTTCCAGGTGGAGCCACATTCACAGAACCAGGTGTTAAGTCTTGATCATATCACACAATTCAATCCATAACAATGAGCCATTGTAAAGATGCTTTATTCCGCTCATAGGATGAAGCATTCATCATATGACAATTACATCTACCTTATTAAGTATCTTTTTTAGGTCTTCCATAATTGACTATTTTTGGTCTATTTTAATGGCTATGGATTGAGAGAGACAGATTACACTCTCCTATTCCTAGTTTTTTAACAAAGGAAATTCAGTTTGTCCTTTCTATAGTTTTAAAATTTTGAATGCTAATGAATGTTATTTGTTTCATAACTATTGTCTTTGTTGTAAATTGCACAGTTTAGCATTATAAAGTGTTGCTTTTGTTTCATTTTAAAACTTTTTCTTTTGAATTATGAAATAAATATTAAAACAAAAAAATCAAAATTAGCCTTTGCTTTCTTTTTATTTGTATGATATACCTTTGCTCATTTACTTGTTCTGTACTTTTTCTTATTTTTTTTTAACTTTAGTTTCTGTGTGTATGTGTCCTACTTCAAATAACTAGAAGGCATATCTTTTTCTTGTAGTGATTAACTGTGTAATTATTCGTTCTTTATACACTTCTCTTAAGTTTTTATTTCATTAGTTGGATGTTTTTCAATGTGTCCTATTGGATTTTGTGGAAGGAGAAATCCATTACTGTGTAGAACTGTCACATGTATTGCATACTATTTTGCATTTCTTGCCTCACCCATTAAATGACAATAATGAACCCCAGTTATTGTGCTTATTCAAAACATTCCCACGAACTCTCAGACGTCCTCTAAAGGGTTAGTACTCTTGCTGGTTGAGAAATACTCCTTTAGAAATGATATTTTAATTACTTCTTTCAGCCCCACCACCTAAATGCTGTTGATGTTTTAAAATATTTCCTTTTTTCTTTTACTCTTTTATTTATGCCTCTGTTATTGATTTATCCCCTTTAAATAACTGTTGAATCCCAGCTAATAAAAATGTGGGGCATGATGTAAGACTTACACTATGTTCCACAATTTTTGCCCCTTCCACTTATAACATTTTTAGTTACATTATTGCTACACTTTGAAGGCTTAGAACATTTACTTTGTGTTCTAAAAGTTTTTGCCCGAGTTCTACATATAAATAGATTCAATGCTTATTGCCTGTTTTTTTAATCATTTTTCCAGTTATCTCTTGGTTTGTTATATTCATCTTCTAGTAGAATATTAAAAAAGTACTCAAAGGAATAAAATTGCCAAGTGTAAACAGTTTATCTTTATATTTGAAAGAAAGTTTGCTGGGTATAAACGGTTTGCATTGTGTCATTCACAGAAATTCCACAGAGTTTCCTCACTCTGCTTGTGTTGCTGTAAGGTCTGAGCTTTTGTTTGATTTGTTTTTTATTTTAACTTTCTCTGTTAAGAGGATACTTATCTTTGAAGTCCAGTAGCATTCACTGTATCTATCTTAGAGTTGACTTTTCTAGGATATTATTTTTTTTATTATTAAAAGGTATCCCTTTTAATGCAGACATGGTTTTTTTCCCTTATATTTCCCTTTAATTATACATGTCTAAGTATTTGTTCTGCTTCATATTTGATTTTCTTCTAAGGTAACTCCAATTATGAATGTATTCACTTTTAAAGCTTTCATGTTTATTGTTTTTCTGTAATCCTGTAAAGTTCTTTATTCATTGGCTTGATTTTCTCACTTCTGTCCTCTCTGTCAGGGGTGGTTAATATTTTTTGTAAATGACCAGTAAAACAGTAAATATTTTAGGCTCTGTGGCCACATATGGTCTGTGTCAAATGTTCTTGTTTGTTTTTGTTTTGCTTTTATTCAAGTATTTTAAAAAGCCAAAACCATTTATTTTGGTTTCCTAGGCTACTTAAAACAAATGTCTGAAATGGTTCAGCTTAAACAGTGGGAATTTATTAGCTTACAGCTTTGAGGCCAAGAAAATGTCCCTATCAAGGCATCATTAAGGTGATGCTTTCTTCCTGAAGACTGGCTGCTGGCGATCCTTGGCTCCTCTCACGGCAAGGCACGTGGTGGCGTCTGCTAGTCTCTCCCTCCTCTTCCACGTATTGTTGATTTCAGCTTCTTGCTTTGGTTTTCTCTCTGTCTGAATTTCATTTTCCTATAAAGGACTTCAGTAAGAGTATTAAGACCCATTCTGAATGAGGAGGGTCACACTTTTACTGAAGTAGCCTCATCAAAAAGTCCTACTTACATTATGTCCACACCCACAGAATGGATTAAATTTAAGAACTTATTTTTCTGGGGTACAAACAGCTTCAAACCACCATATCATGCATCACTCATGGGTCATTCAAACACAGGGTGGGCTGGATTGGGTGTGTGGGCTGCAGTTTGCTGAACTCTGTTTTCTGTCTCTGTGGTAGCAGCAATCACTGTTTGTGCATCTACCAGCTTCACTTTCCTTTGTGGGATGAATTTGTTTTTTTCCTTCTTAAAATTAGTTAATGGGTTCTACCTACTTCCATTTCATAGACTTCTATTTTCTTGCCATTTCTTCCTTGATTTTTTTCTTTTTTTTTTTTTTTTTTTGTGCTTTTGGCTCTTGTGTCATAGAAGTGATTAATTCATTCTGTCTTTATAATTTAGAAGAGTTAATTTTTCATAATTTTTATCAGGTCTGTGGAAACACTTTTCTCATGGTGTTTTTCATCTTCCATTTATGGTTCTTCCCTTTTTCTTATAAAATCTCTGTATATGGATTATTTTCTGAATCTTCTATGACTAAGGAATATGCATTTTTCTAGGGTGGCTGTTTTAGGATATATCATTTAGGAAAGGAAACAGTACCATGTTCTAATCCTGCAGGGATATTCTTGTGTTTATGGTTTGTTTATTTCTTTGTGTGTGTTACTGGTATTTGTTGTTTAAGCCACCCAGGCCCTATCAAAGTAAAACACCCTCAGTAGAAATAGATAACTACACTGTTGATCAACTTGGAGAGTCTCTCTTCTCTCCTGGCACCGCAACTCCTGCTTTAGAAAAGACCTCTCTGCACTTCACCATTTATCTTCTCCTCCCTGCTTTCTGGAACAAAGCTGGGCCCAGAAGAGTCCTTGCTGGTGGCCTCTACACACGTCTCAGCTGGGCAGACATGGGGTTTATGTTTTGCCCTTAGGGGTATGACTCACCTCATTGAGACAATTACTGAGCAGACTTCCTTGCTCTTCAGCTTATGCATCCTTCCACACTTCCTTCTGCACAAATCCCTGTCTGACCACCTTTCCCTCTGGCTGTTCTTTTTGATATGTTGAGGTTTTCAGTGTTTGCTCAGTCCCAATTTCATTGAAAGTAGAATTTATTATTCCACGTTTTGTTCTCCTTGTTGCTTATAGAGGCATTTTGAGAAAAAGAAGGAGAAAAACTGCCTTATGTGACCATCTTTAATCTAGAATTCTCCTCAACCATTTAAACCTAGCCCTCTATTTTTTTCTAGATTTTTCTATCATTCCAGTTACTGACAGAAATTTTCTGCTACCTGTATCTGTTGGGCCACTTGAAACTAGTATGATGATTGGTTTCCTTGAGGGGCTGTGGCTAATTCATTTTGAGTGAGATAGCAGTTGTTTTTCCTGAATTGTGAAAGTTTCCTTATAGAAGAGGTTGACCATCAGTTTTTATGCTAATTTCTCACTCTGCCATTCCTGTGCTACACAAGTACTATAAATATGGACTCAATATCCCTTGTAAGTTTAGAATTTAAATTTACTGCCTATGATATTTTCCAGACCATAGAAATTGAAAAAATTCCCACTGGTGTTTTACTGTTAGTTGATGGGGTTATCTAGTTTCCATTTTATGGAGATTGTAACCCTTTGAGATTACTGACTATAAAATGTTTGATTATGGGCTGTTTTGTTTGCAGTATTAGAGAAGGAAGGAGAAGGGGGGTTTGACTATTTCTGAACTGAATCTGCAATTAAACTGTTTCTCAAACAGATCTGTAATTATGATTCCTTTCTGCTTATGCCTTCTCTTCAACAATCCCTGGGTAACATACTCCTTACTTGTCTCTCCCAGACTCTCACACCAGACTCAACTGCCCAGTATTCTCATAACTAACAATCATACTGGAATGTTTCACAGGTTTAATTTTGATATTGCTCAGGAAGTTAAACATTAAACAGATTAACAGTAGTCAAAGCAAAGCCTAATTATTGAGGAGCTGTTTCTTATAATTATGATATTTTTAAAGATTTGTTGACTCCTTCAACCAAGATGTTAGGATAAGAAAGTCCAGGGTGCCATTCCCCCAAAGAATCTTTGATTAACTAGCAAAAGCTGGTAGAAGTCAGTTACCTCAAAACTCCAGAAAGGTTAAAGGATTGCAGTGACTGGGAATGCTGAATCAAGAAAATGCAGCTTTAAAAATAGAAGAAACATACCCAAAGCACAAGCAATGAAAAAAAGAGATAAATGCAAGCTTAAAATTGAATACTTTTGTGCATCAAGGGACTTTATCAGGAAAGTTAAAAGTCAGCCTATGCAATGGGAGACAATGTTTAGAAACCGTATTTCTGATAAGGGTTTAATATCCAGAATATATAAAGAGATCCTAGAACTCAACAACAGAAAGACAAACAACCCAATTAAAATTGGCCAAAGACATGAATAGACACATTTCCAAAGAAGAAATATGAGTGGCTCACAGTATATGGAAAGATGCCCAACTTCACTATCTATTAGGGAAATGCAAATCAAAATCACAGTGAGATACCATCTCACACCTACTAGAAGGATCATCAGCAAAGAAAAACAGACAACTACAAGTTCTAGAGACAATGTGGAGAAATAGGTACACTTATTCTCTGCTGGTGGGAATGTAGAATGGTACAGCTGTAGTGGAAGGCAGTTTGGTGGTTCCTCAGGAAGCTAAGTATAGAACTGCTGTATAATCCAGCAATCTCATGACTAAGTATATACTCAGAAGAAATGAAAGCAGGGACATGAACAGACAGTTGCACACCAATGTGTATAGAGGCGTTATTCATGATTGCCAATAGATTGAAACAGCCCAAATGTCCATCAACTGATGAGTGGTAAGCAAACTGTGGTATATACAGATGATGAAATATGCAGCTGTAAGATGGAATGAAGTCATGATGCATGCAACAATTTGAGGATGAAACTTGAGGACATTGTGTTGAGTGAAATAAGCCAGAAACCAAGAGGCAAATAGTGTATGGTCTCACTAATATGAATAAAGTATAATGAGCAAACTCTGAGAGTTAACTTTGAGAACACAGGTTATCAGGAGATAGAAAGAGGGTAGTAATTGGGCATTTGATGCTTAAGGAGTAAGAATGTTTAACAATATTGATTATAAAGGTTTAGAAATGGATAGCACAACACTGTGTGATGTAGCACAATATTGTAAGTATAATGAACAAAGTTTGAGTGTGAATATGGTTGAAAGAGGAAGCCTAGGGGCATGTATGACACCAGAAGGAAAGACAGAGGATAAACTCTTCGACTGTATAACTTAGTGAAACCTAGAGTGGACAATGATGGTGGTAATTGTACAAATGTAAGACAGTTTTCACATGAATGAGAACAAAGGTATGTCACCATTGCAAGGTGTTAAAATGGGATTAGCATATGAACAAAAGTATGGTTGATGTAAACTAAGGTCTATAGTTAACAGTAACATTGTAATATTCTTTTATTAATTGTAACAAAGGCAGTATACCAAAGCTAAGTATCAATAAGACGGGATATAGTGAGGGGTATGGGATTTTTTTTTCTTTTCTTCTTTCTTTTCAGGAGAAATGGAAATGTTCTCATGTGGATTGTGGTGGTGAATACATAACTATGTGATTATACAGGGAACCATTGATTGAACACCTAGGATGAATTTTATGGTGTGTGAATAAAACTGTTTAAAAAATAGGAGGAGCACATGGTGCCCTTGCTGGCCCAGCCCTTGCACATCTCTAGGTGTGGTGTGGAGCTGGCATGCACTTCCACCATGGGTTCCTGGCCCTGTTCCAGGGGGAGCAGAGGAACAACACTGTGCATGCAGAGTGACTGCATATTGGGCAGTAGCCTGAAAGGCTAAACCAGCCTGCCCTCATAACTGGCTTGCCTTCTGAAATCTTTCCCTACAAATGGAAATAGTTTTTAGGCAGCAAAGCAGTGCCCATACCTATACTCCAGTCTTGCAGCAGGCTGCCGTGGAGCCCTGCCACTGGCTAGCTTGCTGGTGATAGAAAGGAAGGTAAAAACCCCATTCCTCAAGATTAGGGATGGGCATGACATCAGCCAATCACCCATCATGGCTTTTGATTAGTGACTTCGGATAGCTGAGGCCTGGATCTGAGGATGGCCACGGCTCTAACCCACTCCATAGATAGGTGGCAGTGGAGGAGATGTAAAGGTGCTAGGCTTCCTCAGGGCTGTGGGAGAGAGTTAGCTGAAGGGCTACATTTGCTGGGCAGGCCAAGAAGCTCAGCTTTAGGGGGCCAAGAAAGAAGCCAATTATCAAATTTATAGGTAAGGGTAAGGGGCCATGAGTAGCCAAAGCTATCTTGAAAAAGAAAACTGAAGTTGAAGGTCTCACAATTCCCTATCTTAAAATTTATTACAAAGCCACAGTAATCAAAACAGAATGTTACTGGCCTGAGGACAGATCCATATAGACCAATGGAATAGAACTGAGAGCTCAGAAATCAACCCTCCCATTTAGGACCAAGTAATTTTTGCCAAGGGGCAAAGACTGCTCCATTGGGAAAGAATAGCCTCTTCAACAAACAATGCTTGGAAAGCTGGATTTCCATTAGCAAAAAAAGAAGTAGTTACCCTAATCACACCTCATGCAAAAATCAACCAAAGTGTATCAAAGACCTAAATATAGGAGCCATAAATATCGAACTCCTAGAAGAAAACATGGGGAAGCATCTTCAGGACCTTGTGTTAGGCGATGGTTTTTCAGACTTTACACCACAAGCACAAGACTTTACACCCAATTGTTCATCAAACAGATGAATAAACAAAATTTTACATATACATACAATTGAATATTATTTAGCCTTAAAAAAGGAATGGTATTCTGGATACATGTGACAAAATGGATGAACCTTGAAGACATCATGTTGAGTGAAATAAGCCAGAAACAAAAGGACAAATATTCCACATTACTGGTGGAAATGTAGGAAGGTACAGCCACTGGGGAAAATATTTTGGCAGTTCCTCAGGAAATGAAGGATATAATTACCATATTACCTATGAATCCTACTTCTAAGAATAAACCCAAAAGAATCAGAAGCAGGGACTGAAACAGATATTTGCACACTGATGTTCATAATGGCATTATTCACAATTGTCAAAAGAGTAAAGCAACCCAATTGTTCATCAAACAGATGAATAAACAAAATTTGACATATACATACAATTGAATTTTATTTAGCCTTAAAAAAGGAATGGCATTCTGGATACATGCGACAAAATGGATGAACCTTGAAGACATCATGTTGAGTGAAATCAGCCCAAAACAAAAGGACAAATATTGCATGATTTCATGATGTGAAATTATTACAATAAGCAAATTCATTGAATCAGAAACTAGGATATAGTCACCAGGGGCCAAGGTAAGGGTAGGGAATGGGAAGTTAAGAATTAATTGGTATGGAGTTTCTGTTTGACATGATGGAAAAGTTTTGAAAATGAATGGTGTTGATGTTAGTACAATATTGTGAAGGTGATTAACTCTGCTGAATTGTACATTTTAATATAGTTAAAGTGGAATTTTTTGACTCTCTATGTTACTAGAGTAAAATTAAAACAAAAAAACAAAAAAACCTAGGGCTATGCTATGTAAAAAGTGAACTCCATTATAAACTATGGGATATAGTTAATGGTATAATTTTAATAATATTGTTTCATCAATTATAACAAAGAACCACACTAATGCAAAATGTTAATAATAGGGAGAACTGTGTGTATGTTTAGGGGGCTATATGTGAGCTCTATTTTCTGCATGATTTTTTGGTAAGCTTATAATCTCTCCAACTAAAAAAAAGATATTTATAGCTATTCTTAATATCTCAATTCTACTTCTATTGATTAAATAAGTATGGGAAAACCTATACATACACATTTACTCTGCCTACTTTATTGCAGTTTATTTGAATGGGGTTTTGCATAGAACTATGAAGAATATTGGGATTTTCTACATGTAAAGAAGGGAAAACAGCAAGGTATGATTAGGACAATGTAAACATAGGTTAAAGTGTTTATGGACTTCAGTTAATGAACAAAATCACTTGCAGAACTAAAAAGATTATTCTGCTACAAAGAGGTCCATTTTTATTGGCTTCCTAATGATTTCTGAATACTGTGAGCATATGAGTTCAATACTTAATCACCTTGTTGGACATTTTACAAATGCACTAGAAAATTGTGCTGTGTGCGTGGTCCTTCAAGGGTGTTGTACAAAATATTTGTTCATTTTCTTTAGACCTTTTAAAGTCATTCAATAGCTATTGACAGTTAAAACTCGGCGACTTTGAGGTATAGAGAGCAGTTATTTCTTATGTGTTTGTACAATTTGTTTTTCTTTTTCCTCACTTCTGCTAGCAGGAAAAAATCATTTTGCTGTATTTTTGCATCTGAACTAGTAGAAATAAGAAAAAATAGTTTATTTGCTGTGATTCTGCTCCAGCATTTTTGAAGGGGCAGCCAGAGAAATTGAAGAACGTGGGATGTGGTACAATTTATTTTGATCCTCTCCATTCTCTTCAAATTGGGGAATCAGTAATTACAGGAATTCCTAAACTGTATAATCGAAAGGCATTCTGGAGCTTAGAATCACTTTATGGAATTCTGAAAGGAGTGTGGAAATATTACAAGGGTCTCCATCATGGATTGGTTTTTGACACATGAAATAAACACAACCATATCACATGAGTCACCACTGCTTTTGTCTCATCTCTCATCACACCTGGATAACATGATATTTGCTTGGAGGTGTAAATGAGGGGTTTGTTGTACTAAGTCATATTTTAAAAGTATTTCAATTAATTTCAATGTATATATTTAAAATGATTTCTAAAGCAAACTAATTGATGGGAGGGAGCAGCAAAGTCAGAACCAGATTTAATGGGTTAGCTAGGAACTCATGAAACAGGACATTCTTAAATAGAATGATTTCCTTTAATGGTTATCATTTATATGTGTTGACCAAATTTTGTTTGGCTTTCATAATTTAGAACTCAACTACTGTTCTAAGGATGTAAACAGAAAGCAAACTTATCTATTAATCAGATTTTCACCCAAAGCAGTTTGCTTTAGAGGCAGATATTATTCAACTAAAGGGATGTTTTCTGAAAGTTTGAAATTTTTGTTCTGGTTATTTGAATATGCTTTGAGTCATCTGGGAGGTTTTGGGGGGCTTAGAATTCTTGTTAGATGCAATTAATAATTAAAGTTTCCCAAGAAACTAGAGGTAGGTTGCCTTTATTATTGAACCAGTCCTATTATGTTACAATTAATCTTTATGCACCTGCCTTCCTTATGTTTCTGTGAATTATTCAAGGTCAGAAACCATGTCATAATATCCCTAGTTATCTCTTCATGCACATAATAGTGTGTAATACTGAGTCAATTCTCAATAAATATATTTTAATATAATAGCAACTGAGTGAATATAAAGTTCTTTCATATAAATGAAAGCACAGCCATCTTTCTAGCATAACATTATTATAGCAAGTCATTTCCATCTGTCTTCCTGTGATTTTAATGTCTTCACAACAGTCTCCACTGCAAAGGAGGAACCATCTAATGAGTCCTCAGTTCTTTAGACTATGGTAAAGACAGTTTAATTTTTAGGTATTGTTATTATGTGAAGTGTTGTTTGTTATTTTATTTTGTTTACTCTTTTAAGGACAAGGTTTTGGATTTTTTTTTTTTTTTTTTTGTCCAAGTTGGGGTTGGATCATGCCCCCTAGAAAAGTCGTGTTCAGGTCTTAATCTGTGTTCCTGTGGGTGTGAATTCATTTTTAATAAGATTTTGAAGATGTTACCATTTGTGAAGACAAGGCTAAACTGAATAAGGGCAGACTTTAATCCAATACGAATGCAATAAGCAAAGGAAATTCAGATGCAGTCTATAAGTGGAGGGGAAAGTCAGCAGAAATCAGAGATGCAAACAGAAACACAGAGAGCTCCCTGTGACAGGGGATTGCCAGAATCCTATAGACTCCAGGAAAAGGCAAGCCTGATAATTTTTTGATGTTGGGATTTCAGCCTCCAAACCATGAGATAATAAATTCCTCTTATTTAAACCAATTTAAGCCAAACAGCCTGTGGTATTTTTCATAATATACCTGGCAAACTAAGATCATCTATCCAGCAGAGATAGTCTGAATGCAACTATGTTAGCCTTCAATATTTTCATAGAAATACCTGGTTGTTTAGGAGGAGACCCAATGTCTAGCCATAAGCTGTTTACTAGTTAGGTGTACTGTATCAGATGGGAATTCTGAAGGTTTGCAGTTTACAAATGACTTCATTTTACCCTAGGAGAGAAAAATAAAGATTCTGAGAGGAAACTAATGCTCTGGCTTTGTTGATTAAACAATAATATTCAGGGTTTAAATTTGAACAAAGAGTGGGTAGTAAGGCAGTTGTTCCTCAAAAAATAAAAGGGACTATGTTGGTTGTCAGCCACTCCAAATTAATTTAATTGTTGCTAACACACAGAGTACATGCTTATTCACAACAAAATACAACAAAAGACACGCTAAATGAAAAAGACACACTTCCAAGAAGTGAAAAGGGTAGATTCCATTAGCATCCTTTAAATATGGTGGCCAGAACAGAGATGACAGTCTTCTCTCCCCCACTTCTCCCTGCTGGGGTTTCTCAGCAAGGAAATCATCCTATTTTATCTATTGTTAATATATTAATTTTACACACTTTTCACAATGAACCAATACTGACATATTATTACTAACTAAAGCCCATATTTTATTTGGATTCTGTATTAGAGTTCTCCAGGGAAACAGAACATACAGGAGATATATATATACATATATATATATATGTAAATAATATGAGATTTTTTTATAGGAATTGGCTCACATGACTGTGGGGAATGGCAGGTCCAAATTCTGTGGGGCAGGCTGCAAACTGGGAACTCTGATGAAGGTTTTCAATGAATTCCCAGGAGAAGCTGGCTGTATAAAGTAGAAATGGAAATCCTCCCTTCTGACTGCTGAATTCATCCCTTCTCCTTTTAAAACCTTCAACTGACTGGATGAGACTTCTCTCATTGTTGAAGACAATCTTCTTAGTTGTTTGTAGATGTTATCAGCCATAGATGCAATCAACATACTAATGATTTAACTCAATGAAATATCCTAACAGTAAAAATCAGGCCAGAGCTGGCTTGATCAAACTACTGGACTTGATAACCTGGACAAGTTGACACATTAAATTAACCCTCACAGATTTCCTTAGTTTTTACCCAATATTCTTTTTCTAAGCTCTGACCCAGGATCCCACATTATATTTAGTCACCATTATCTCCTAGGGCTCCACTAGACTGTGGACATTTCTTAGGTTTTCCTAAATTTGTTTTTGTCTGATTCTTTTTCTCATGATTACAGTGGGGTTTTGGATTGTTGGTAGGAAGACCAGAGAGGAAAAGTACCATTTTCATCATTTCATGTCAAGGGCACATACTATCAGCATGGCTTACCACTGAGGAGGCTGACCATGGTCACCTGGCTGAGGTAGTGTTTGTCAGGTCTCTCCACTGTAGAATTATTCTTTGTAACTCTATGTCCTCTATAAGAGGAAGTAACTATGTGACATTTACACTAAAAGGTTGATTTCAGAGTCCTGCTTTTCAAAATTAGTCTCCAGCTGCCTCCTGCAAAATATTTAGCCATCCCACTTTCCCCTCACTTCTGTGTCTTTCTTTATAAATGGGTAAAATAAGAGCACTCTGTGAGGAATATTTGAATGCAATTTCAAAATTGAACATAAAGAGAAGTGTTTCTGCTTGTCTATTCACATTTAAAACTGCAATATTGTGTTTTTATTCCTCTTGATTCACTGGTCAAAAGTTCTAAATATCCCTTTCTGGAGACAAATGAACCTGCTTCTCATGAGATCTGACATGCTTACTGGCATTAATATGCTCTATTATTATGCAAAAGTTTCTATGTGAACCTTAGATGAAAATTTTAAAAAATCCCTCTAGGTGCTGGTAAATATCTGGAATTCAAAACAGAAATGGTGGTTCAATACTGAAAAAGTAACTTCATAATATTTTAAATACACAATTTGTCACTGTATATTCAAAGTCAACTTAACTTCTCATGGCTATTTATTTTTCCACATAATTGCAGTGCAAGTATTTTCAGTTTCTCCAGAAATGCAACTTGAATTTTTACTGGTCTTATAATGAATTTAAAAGATAATTTAGGGAGATGGAAGAAGATGGTGGCATCACAGAGGAACTAATAAACAATCAGGAACAACTAGTAAATGATCTGGAATATCTGCAGGGGGACAAACATGACTGTTCACTCATCATACACCAACCTGGATTGGGAGGAATGCCCAAGATCGCAGCATAAAATCTGTAAGTAAAAACTGTGGACCTGTGCCTCACTATGAGAGAGAGCAGCACTCTCTGAACAAGTGAATATTCCTCAGCCCAGCTCCAACTGGGGTTTAAATTGGCAAATGTGGACTGCTCAATGCAAGCTGCTAATCTCCAACAAGCAAAGACTTTTAGTGATGACTGACCTTGAAGGACTTCTCTGTGCTGGGAGGGGGAGCCCAGAAGACTGGGTGCTATCTCTGGCTGATGGGTAAAACTGGGGACCATGGACTGACCATGAAAGGGGGCTTTCTGTCCCTTTTTCTCAGTGGAGAAAACCTCAGCCATTTTCAGTTCACAGCACTCTGACCCAGACAAGGTGGAGATAGCAGAGTCAGAGAGACAAAAAACCCATTTAAATGCAAATGAAAATTCCTTAGGGGATTTATCTTCCCTAAGAGGAAAGAGTTGGTGCCCAGCTCTACTGCCCACCTTCCATTCAGAACCAGATCCCAGGTCCTGGGGGAAAACAATCAAACCAGAAACAAGAAGCTGAGAATTAAAGGGGCCGTACATCCTTACACCAATGAGGATGAACAGGCTGACAGGCACTAACTGTTGGGCAAGTTAGTAAAAGCACAGTGCCTTGAGGCCTCACAGGGTGTGTCAGCCTTCTAAGACACACCCTCAGGGAAACCTGGTGCTGAATATTTCCTCCTTCTGGGACCTGAGCCTGTTCTGGTCTGGGAGAACCTGATTGGGGTAACCAAGGAAACCAGATGCCTAGACAACAGAAAACTACAGCCTACACTAAGAAAAATGAAGGTATGGCCCAGTCAAAGGAAAAAACTTACTTCAACTAAGATGCAGGAATTGAAACAACTAATGCTAAATCAATTAAAAAAGCTTAGGGAAGATATGGCAAAAGAGATGAAGTGTAAAATGAAAGCACTGGGCATACATAAGGTAGAAATCAAAAGTTCAAAAAAAAACTGGTAGACTCTATGTAAATGAAAGGCACAACACAAGAGATGAAAGACACAATGGAGACAAAAAATGGCAGATCTCAAGAGGCAGAAGAAAATACTCTGGAACTGGAGAAGAAGACACCTGAGATCCTACACATGGAAAAACAAATGGGGAAAAGAATGGAAAAATACGAGCAACATCTCAGGGAATTGAATGACAACATGAAATGCTTGAATGTATGTGTCATGTGTCCCAGAGGGAGAAGAGGAGGGAAAAGGGGCAGAAGCAATAATAGAGGAAATAATAAATGAAAATTTCCCATCTCTTATGAAAGACATGAAATTATAGATCCAAGAAGCACAGCATACCCCAAATAGAATAGATCTGAATAGGCCTATGCCAAAACACTTAATAATCAGATTTTCAAATGTCAAAGACAAAGAGAGAATCCTGAAAGCAGCAAGAGAAAAGCAATCCATCACATACTAAGGAAGCTTGATAAAACTATGTGCAGATTTCTCAGCAGAAACCATGGCGGCAAGAAGGAAGTGGTGTGATATATTTAAGGCACTGAAAGAGATAAACTGCAAACAAGAATCCTATTTCTGACAAAACTGTCCTTCAGATATGAGGGAGAGTTTAAAATATTCTCTGACAAACAGACAATGACAGAGTTTGTGAAGAAAATACCTGCTCTACAGGAAATGCTAAAGGTAGCATGACAGATGAGAAAAGACAGGAGTGAAAGGTTTGGAGTAAAATTTTGGATGATGGTAATACAGCAATGTAAGTACACTGAACAAAGATGACTGGAGTATGGTTGAAAGAGGACGATTAGGAGCATGTGGGATGCCAGAAGGAAAGAGGAAAGATAAAGACTGGGACTGAATAACTCAGTGAACCCTAGAGTGCTCAACAATTGTGATAAAATGTACAAATATGTTTTTTCATGAGGGAGAACAAATGAATGTCAACCTTGCAAGGTGTTAAAAATAGGGAGGTATTGGGGGAAAATATAATGAATGCAAACTAGAGACTATAATTGACAGAAACATTGTATAGTGCTTCCTTTAATATAACAAAGGCAATATACCAAAGCTAAATGCATATAAGAAGGGGACAAAAGGTAGGGGCATGGAACTCTTGGCATTGGTAATGTTGTCTTACTCTTTATTCTACTTTATTCCTTTTTTTCATTCCTTTTGTTGCTTTCCAGCTGTCATGTTTTCTTCTCTGTCTTTTTTTTTCCTTTGGTCTCTACCTTATTTGACGCTTCCTTCTGCTTTGTGGAAGAAATGGAGATGTCCTTATATAGATAGTGGTGATGGTGGTCAATACAGAAATACGTGACTATACAGGGAACTATCAAGTGTTTACTCAGGATGGAATGTATGGTGTGTGAACAAAACTCTTAAAAAATGGATTGATGAAGAAACCTTCAGGGCACTATACTGAGTGAAATAAGTCAGACACATAAGGATAAATATTGCAGGGTCTCACTGATATGAACTAATTATAATGTGTAAACCTATAGACTCAAAATATAATTTACCAGGATATAGACTGAGGCTAAAGAATGGGGATCAGTTTCTTATTATGAGCAGAATGTTCAACTAGGTTGAACTTAAATGTTTATAAATGGACAGGGGTGATGGTAGCATGTTGTAAGAATGACTAGCAGTGCTGAAGGATGTGTGAAGGTGGTGGAAAGTGTAAGCTCAGAGTCATGTATGTCACCAGAAGGAAAGTTGTAGGTTAAAAGATGGGAATATATAAAACAGTGAACTTTGTGATGGGCAGTGTCCATGATTAACCATACAAATATTTGAAATCTCTTTCATGAACCAGAACAAATGTATGACACTATAACTAGAAGTTAATAATAGAGAGTCATATAGGGAAAAATATATCTACTGAAAACTCTGTAGTACAGAGAGTAGTATTTTAAAATTCTATCATCAACAGTAACAAATGTACTATACTAATACTATGAGTCAACAATGGAGGGGGTGGTTAGGGGTATGGGAGGATTTGAGTTTCCTTTTTTGCCTGTATTTCTTTTCTGAGCTAATGAAAATATTCTAAAAATTGAAAAAAAGTTAATTGTGATGGATGCATAACTGTATGGTGGTACCAGGGGCAATTGATTGTACACTTTGGATCTTTGGATAATTGTATGGTATGTGAACAATCTCAAAAAAAAAGATAATTTAGAAAGAAATGGCATGCTTTTATTAGAGAAGTTGTGGGTTTACAGAACAATCATGCATAAAATGCAGGATTCCAACATACCACCCTACCACTGACACCTTGCATTGGTGTGGAACATTTGTTACAATTGATGATAGAAATGTTTATAATTATACCATTTTTTAACAGTAGTTGCCTTTATTACAATTGATGAAAGATTATTAAAATAGTACTATTAGCTATTGTTCACTGTTTAAATTAGGTGTATTTTCCCCATATACCACCTGTTCCAGTTTTCTAATGCTGCCATTATGTAAAATACCAGAAAAGGATTGGCTTTTATAATGGGGTTTTATTTGGTAACAAATGTACAGTTCTATAGCCATAAAAGTGTCCAAACCAAGGCATAAACATGATTATACCTTCACTGGAGAAAGGCCATTGGTGTCTGGCAAACTTCTGTTGGCTCAGAAGGCATGTGGCTGGTGTCTGCTTGCTCCCAGGTTGTGTTTCAAAATGGCATTCTTTGAAATGTCTCTAGGCTTAGCTTCTTGGGGCAAACTCTAGGCTAGTATCTCCAAAGTGTCAGCAAATTCTGTTTTCAACATTTTTCTCCAAAATGTCTCTCTAAGCTGCAACACTGAGCTCCTTCTCTCTGAGCTTTTACAGGGCTCCTGTAAACTAATCAAGACCCTTGATGAATGTGTGGGGCTACACCTCCATGGAAATAATCTAATCAAAAGGTATTATCCACAGTTGAGGGATCACATCTCCATGGAAACAACCTAATCCAAATATCCCACAAGATTGGATTTAAAATCATGGCTTTTTCTTGGGGGACATAATGTATCCAAACTGGCACACCACCTTATTACTAATGCCTTGTATTAGTGTTGTACATTTGTTAAAATTTATGAAAGAAGATTCTTATACTATAAATATATAGTCCAATGTCTATGATAGGGTTCACTGTCATATAGTACTATATTTTATCTTTTAGTTTTGATTCAAGTAACATATGCAACCTAAAGTTTCCCCTTTTATTAACACTCACCTATATAATTCAATTGTAGTTAATTACACTCACAATATTTTGCTACCATCACCACCATCCATTTCCAAACCTTTACAATCAACCTAAATAGAAATTCTGTACAAATTAAGTATCAACTCCTCATTCTCTAAACCTAGTCTATCCCCTGGTAACCTATAATCTAGGTCTTGTCAAAAATCAATTGACCATAGATGTGAACACTAAATTGATTCCATTGGTTAATATATCTTTCCTTGTGCCAGTATGTTGCTGTTTTGACCACTGTAGCTTTGTAATGTGCTTTAAAGTCAGGAAGTGTATGTCCTTCACCATTGTTTTTTCTTTCTTTCTTTTTTTTTTTTTTTTTCATGATATTTTGGCTATTCAGGGACCCTGAATTTTCCAAGTAAATTTGATAATTACCTTTTCCATTTCTGCACAGTAGACTGTTGGAATTTGATTGGGATGGCACTGAATCTTTAAATCACTTTGGGTAGAATTGACTTCTTAATGATATTTTGTCTTCTGTTCCATGAACACAGAATGTCCTTTCATTTAGGTTTTCTTTGATATCTTTTAGCAATGTTTTGTAGTTTTTCAGGTTCAAGTCATTTACATCCTTTGATAAATGTATTCTTATGTCTTTGATTCTTTTAGTTGCTACTGGAAATTGAATTTTTTTGCTCAATTTCTCATTACCATTGTATAGAAATGCTACTGATTTTTGCATGTTGATCTTGTATCCTGCTACTTTGCTTAACTTGATTATTAGTTTTAGTAACTTTGTTGTAGATTTTTCAGGATTTTTCATATATAGGAACATGTTGTCTATAAATAGTAAAAGTTTTATTTATTCCTTTCCAATTTGGACACCTTTTATTTATTTATTTTTTTCTTTCCTGAGTGCCCTGGCTAGAACTTTCAATACAATGTTGATTAGCAGTGGTGATATTGGGCATCCTTGTTTCATTTCAAATCTTAGAGGGGAAGCTTTCAGTCTTTCACAATTAGGTATGATGTTTTTCAAATATAACCTTCATCATGTTGGTTTTTCAAATATACCCTTTATCATGTTGAGCAAGTTTACTTCTGTTCCTAGAGTTCTAAATGTTTTTATTGAGAAGGGGTGCTGGAGTTTGTCATATCCCTTCTCTGTGTCAATGGAGATGATCATGTGGGTTTTTTTTCCCTTCATTTTCTTGACGTGGTTTATTAGATTACTTTATTTTCTTGTGTTGAACCACCCTTGAATATGTGAAATAAAACCCACCTCATCATGCTGTATAATACTTTTAATGTGCAGTTGGATTCAATTAGCAAATTTTGTTGAGGATTTTGCATCTCTACTCATAAGAGAAATTGGTTCATAATTTTCTCTTCTTTTAGTACATTTATCTGGCTTTGGTTTCAGGGAGACACTGGCCTCATACATGAGTAAGGTAGTGCTCTCTCTGCTCAAATTTTTGGAAGCATTTGAGCAGGATTTGTTTTCATTTTCCTTGGAATGATGGATAGAATTCACCTGTGATGCTATCTGGTCATGAGTTTTTCTTTATTGGGAGTATTTGCATGACTGATTCAATCTCTTTACTTCTAACTGGTTTGTTCAGGTCTTCTATTTCTTCTAGAGCCAGTGTAGATTGTTTATATGTTTCTAGGAACTTTTCCATTTCATGTAACTTTTCTAATTTGTTGCTATACAGTTGTTCAAAGCATTCTCTTATCATCCTTTTTATTTCTGTGGGTTCAGTAGTGATGACTCCCTTCTCATTTCTGATTTTATTTATTCACATCTTCTCTCTTTTTTTCTTTTTCAGTCTAACTAATGGTTTGCCAATTTTATTGATCTTTTCAAATAACCAAGTTTTGATTTTATTTATTCTCTATTGATTTTTAGTTTCAATTTCATTTATTTTTTTCTCTAATCTTTTTTATTTCTTTCCTCTTGCTTGCCTTGAGACTAGTTTGCAAACCAGACAGGGAGTTTAATCCATTATTTTTCATTGTTATTATTATAAAGTCTTACTTCAGCCATTTTGTCCTTTTATTTTTATATTTCATTTCTCTTATTTTGGTCTCTTCCTTTTTTGCAAATTCATTTTTGTATGGTTGATCTTTTGTGATTTATCTGACTCATTCCTTTCTCATTTCTGTTTCTGTATATTTTTAAAATACTTCCTTTGTGGTTACCCTAGGGTTTATATTACACAACATACATCCATAACCTACTAATTTGAAATGATCCTGACTAGTTTCAATAGGATACATATTCTCTGAATCTTCTTTTCTTCATACTACTCCAAGTCACTTCCTCCTGTCTTTTCCTTTCCACCTGAAAAACTCCCATTAGTAATTCATGTAAGCCAGGCTTTTTCTTTGTGAACTCTCTCAGTTTCTATTTATCTATGAATATTTAAAAATCTGCCTAGTTTTTCAAGGACATTTTTTCAAGATAAAGAAATCTTTCTCTCTCAGGATGAAGAAGGGTCATTTCCCCAAGATGGCTCCATTGCTTGGCATGGCTAACAGAAGTTACACTGAACCCAGCTGAAGAGGAAAAGATGGTTTATTATGCTGGCAGAAAGCAGAGGAAACTTTCACAAATCTGCCTACCTGAAGTGTTTCTCCAATTCAGTTTTATAACCATCTTCAGAGATGAAGAGAGATAATTATTCAGTCAACATGTAACAAGAGTGATAGATAAAAGATCCATCTATCTGGGAGGTTTGGGGTAGTCTCCCAGTGATTCCTTAATTGTCTAAACCCATTGGAGACAAAGGGAATCAATTTAGTTATTTCTCGTTTTCCTGTTTTCTTCAGGAGTCAGGTAGCATTTGTGAAGAGAGCAAACTTTATATTTATATATCGTATAACAGGTTTGGAGAACTTCAGTAATTTAGTTATTTCCTGTTTTCTAAGTGACACCTGGGAAAGGTGCAAACTTTATATTTACGTGTGTTTGCAGACTTTACATTTACAATTTGCTTCTTTGTTAGAATAGGAGGTTCTATTGTATCCTGTCTCCAGCTTTGAAGGTTACCTTTTACAATTTCTTGCTTGCTTACAGTTTAAGATTATATTTTTAAAAAGTCACTCTTACAATTTCCTCCTTAAAATAATATTCATTTCCAATCCTGGCAGCTTCCTGCCAGCAAATGGGGCAAAGTAATTAAGGGGTCATCTGGTGAAATCTCTGACTCATAACTTGTAGGTATTTTTAATTTTCTTTGGGGGGAGAATGGATTGTTCTTAACTGGAGTTCTGGAAGATGAAAAGGGTTACATTTTTTGAATTATCATGCACATATATACAGCATTGAACATTAATTAGAGCACAAGCACTGCCTTGGGTGGCAGCCAGAATATTTAATGCCATTTTATTTTGTAAAACCACCTCTTTAAATTGTGAGATTTCACCATTAAGTAGTGATATTGCTAGTTTTCACCATTTTCCAACCTTGGCCACATAAATAAATTTCCCTTTCCAGAAACTTTCTGCACCTTTCTTCATTCATTCAGGTTTTTTTTCCTACATTTTGAAACAACCAGACATTTAGGACAAAACTACTTTCTTTTTCCTTCTAATAAAAACATTCCTTTTACCCTCTATGTTCAAGTTACCATGGATCATTCTTAGCTGGAGTTTTGGAAGGTGAAAAGGGTTTCATACATATTTGAGTTATTTGAGTACATAGAGACAAGAAGTATTTGACTAGAGCAAGAGTAGACATAACAATTAGGAAGATTATAAGCATAGTTTGAAAAAGAGTTCATAACCATGACCCTATTTCTGGAGGATTTACTGTTACTACAGTTTTTATCTAACAGGAGGTGTGTCTTAACCCTGGAACAGTTGCAGCTTGTCTCAGCTTTGGTAAATTCCAGGGTTTTATTTCCTGCAACTTAAGAAAGGAATGAGCAACAAGTACCACTAAATAAGGCCTAGCCCACTTAGGATTTAGTTGAACCTGGGGATACTGGTTCCTTTAGGATATCCAGACTTAATTTTTAGGCTGGTAATGATGTAAGGGGGTACAGCTGTGGGGAATTGAAATATTAAAGGAATAGTTATTAATTTTAGCTAAAGTAGTACTTAAGAACTTTATGTATTGAATTGTAGTTAATTTTGAACTGGGATGCATGTTACCTGCCTATTTAACCTTTAGAAATGGCCTTTTAAATGTTATTTTAAAGGGCTGAAACCCAGCCTGTTTTGGGGTGCTACTCTTATCCTCAAGAGGACAATAGATAGAGCTTTGTCACATTTCTCAAGCAGATTTTGGCAAGGCTGTCTTTTAAAGTCCAAATCCTGCATTCTGTTTTTCCTGTAGATGGTGGCTTGTAAGCAGAATGCAGGCACCAGTCAATGCTGAAGAGTCTTGAAACACCTTTAACAATTTTGCTATGAAAGCTGGTATATTGCTTTGAACAGAAAGCAGAAGTCCAATTTTAGGAAGTTTTGTAGTAACCATTTTACAACTTGTGACTTTTAGTCTAACAAGGAAAAAGCTTTTGGTTATTTAGTAAAAGTGCCCACAAATACTAGCAAATACTTGAAGATTCCAAGGAATGTTGGCAGGACTGTAAATTTATTTGCTTGTTTTCTTCACCATCTTGATTTTTTATTATTCATGGATAGATGTCCTTTGCAGTGGATGACTCATTTTTGGGGGATGCATTACTGCAGTTACCAATTCAACATTTAGCTTTATATGTGTTATGTTTTTGCTGACTGCAGTTATTTGAGCATGCTCTTTTCAGATTGTTTTGTGAGCATGTGAATCAGCAAAAGCATATGCTAGTTTGTGCAGAACTCTGCCTTATCTTAGCTGGAGGGCCCTTATGAGGGCAATTAGTCCCACCCTTAGTGCTGATGTTCCCAGCAGGAGAGACAGTATTTGCTACTGAATATCTTGCTTTTTGTGGGATGACTGAAACTCAAGATTGCCCAGCAGCACTGCTTGATAGTGACTTAGCTTCTCTATGGGAAGCCACTGTCCCTTTTTTGCTCTAATACAGTAAAGACAAGTGAGGAGCTCAAATTAAGTTTTTTGTTTTTTATAAGAGTTCACAGGTGGTTGCCACTGTCCCAGGCCAGTGGGCCATCCTCAGGCTACAGTGTCAAAAGATATTTGACAAATAATCTACTGGTCACATATTTTTCCAAAAGGCTTATGCAAGTACTTTGAAGGTCATACCCTGTGTTTTTTTATGGACAGATAGGTAAATTTTTTTGAAGGCATCAGGGAGTTCAAGACTGAGCTGACATTAACTTGCCTTTAAAATTTGAAAGGGAATTGTATATTCTGGTGTTCATTTCAAATTTTTTTTTCCCCTTTATGGCCAGATATAAAGGTGTGGTATTGCCATTTGACAATAGCCCATTACACCAAAGAATCCTGAGTTTCTTTTTGTTCTTTGGCAAGGCCACTTGCTAAAGGGTCTAGCTTTCAAAAAGTCTTGTGTAGCTTTACTCTCTGAAGATTTCTGGACAAGACTTCACTTTTTAACACAATCCAATTACACTGCTGTTTTGTCTCTATGTCAAGTTCTTTTATTCACATGCAAAGTTTTTGTGAGTCTTTATTTCTTGGGATGTAATAAATGGCATCCTTCAAAGTTAAATTCTGGATAAATTTGTTACCTTGAGTTCCTGGTGTCATCAGTCCTTATTTTAAAATTGTTTAATTAGGGCAAAAATGCTCTCTCTTTTCTTCGCCTAAGTGGACATTGTTTAAATGTGCTGGGATTATGTTCAGCCGCAATCTTACTGTGACTTCTTGTACATCTCTGGCTCACCTCGAGGATATTTCATGGCTTTTCTTCATTAGAGAGTTGTGGCTTGCCTGGATCTTTCAATGCAGTTTGTAGGCTTGTTCCTAGAGCCAAACTTGTAAATTCACCTCACCAGGTGAGAGGGACATAGAGGCTTGCAAAGAAATTTGTAACTCAATTGACATTTTAAATTTGGCACTGCTGATGCTATGAGACATTATTAGCAACTTCAGACACCTCCATAACAAGGACTGATTCAGGTTCAATTAACATTCTGATTTTAAAAAGAATAGGTTGTTCCAATATCCACCAGGAAATTTATTAATTTCTTACCCACTTGGATTGAGACCCAAGGTTCTTTGTGAGTGATGAGGATGGTTTCCTGATGGGTGGAAAGTGCCCCTCAGGCCCCATCACTATAGGTCACTGTCCTAGTCTCCTGTCAGCTGTGGACACTGTACTGCTGGAGTCCCTTGTTTCCCTTTGCGTCAAGCTGGACATTCCCCTTTTTAATGTCCCTCCTTCTTCAGTATGCACATTGCTGGGGGCACAGCAGTTTTCTTAGGGCCCCAGGGGTCTTACCTTTCACAGAATTATTTTTGCTGCTGAAAAGTTTTACTCAGGACTGCTCCTAAGACATTAGCATTTCAGTTAGCTTTATAGGTTATAGCTTTCTTTTTATGCTTTCATTGAGCTGCATCACTTTAAACACTATTCCTCCAGTGCTGAGATTGGCAATTTAAGTTCACCTTTAACTTTCTGAAATTTTTTGATGAATGACAGGGGCACTCTGACAAATAGCATAATTATGAGCCCTTTTGATTACAATTTTCCTTCCTTCTGAGGTTATAGAATATTTAACAAAGTCTGTATATGAGCCCAATCAGGATTATGTATTGCAAAACTTAAGTTAAACAAGGTTTTCATTTTCCTGGGATCCTCTTGATAGCTGGGGACCCAACTCTTCCAATTGTGTAGATTTGAGGTAGAGAAAGGATTCTCTTATCCATTGTATTTATTTTAGCTGTCTGTTGTTGGAGAGGACACTGTTCCTGCCTTTGCCCTTCAGAGGTATAGACACCCTGCCTGAAATTCATATCATTCATGATATGAGGTGGGAAGGCAAATTCAGGGGAAATTCAAAGACATCCTGTGCTTGTCTGCATCCCCCCCAATAAGGTGGGGGAGAAGAGGTTCCCAAAAGTGGTGGACTCTGGCAGAAAGGGTTGGTGGGGGATAGGCACAGCTGCTGCAGACTCTGGCCAAAAGGCCAAGGGAAATGCTGAGTTTACAAACCCCACAAAAATCATAGACCCTGGCTGTAGGTGTTTGGGAAATGCAGGGGCAGTGGGCATCTGAACTGAGGAGAAAAAAAAGGGTACCACCCTTTCAATCCTGGGTGACTACAACATCTATAAATTTATTAGGCTGAACAGGATCAGGGAGGGGTTTTTTACAACCCTCATAGCTTTGATCATTTCCTTGTTTACTTTTTAATTGTACCATTTCTTTAACTATATCTTGCATTAAGTTAAGCTCTATGAATGGTCATTCAATTATTTTGCCTAATGTTAGGAAGTTGCCCCCGGATTTACACTGGAAAATCAGCCTACCATTATACTAACAAACAACAGTAAACCATTTACTTTATGCTTTGGAATAAATTTATGTGCCACTGAGCACTCAAATAAACCTAGGCACCAAATTCAGTGACCTCCCTTAATGCCAGGGGCTGCTTCCTTCCAAACCAAGTGTCAATGGCTATTCCTCCATGTGTAGGGCTGCACCCTCCAGAAACAGCTTTGGCATGAACTTATGACCACTGAGTGCCCAGACCAAGTGGTTTCCCACTTACAACTTCAGCAGGAGTTTGTGTAACTAAAGAAGAAACAAACAGGCCCCACAAACAAAAGAAAACAAGGCCTGTGCATGGTCACAAGACATCCACACTCACTCACCAACCACTCACCAAAACTGTTGTCCTCTGCAGCCAGCCACTGTTAGGGTCCTGGATGCTTAAGGCAAGAAACTCTCTCATCCAGCATTCAGAGAAAAGTGTCTGTCAGCTATAGAGCTGAGACTCCTGAATGTAATATCTTGGGGGTCCAGGAACACATTGAGCAACACATCATTCAGATGTTTTCATCCTTTTGTGATTGCCAAACTGAAATGGGGCATTTCCCAAATATGGGTCCATTGCTTGGCATGACTAATAGAAGTCACACTGAACCTAGCTGAAAAGGAAAAGATGGTTTATTATGCCAGCAGAAAGCAGGGGAAACTTTCACAAATCTTCCTCCCCAAAGTGTTTCTCTAATTCAGTTTTATACCCAGGTTCAGAGATAGTGATAATTATTCAGTCAACATGTAACAAGAGCGATAGATAAAAGGCCCATCTATCTGGGAGGTTTGGGGCAGTCTCCCAGTGAATTCCTTAATTGGCCAAACCCATTAGAGACAAAGGGAATCAATTTAGTTATTTCCCATTTTTCTGTTTTCTTCAGGAGCCAGGTGGCATTTGTGAAAGGTGCAAACTTTACATTTACATATCATATAACAGGTTTGGAGAACTTCAGTAATTTAGTTATTTCCCATTTTTTAGGTGACACCTGGGAAAGGTGCAAACTTTACATTTACATATGTTTGCAGACTTTTTACAAATTGCTTCTTTGTGAGAATAAGAGCTTCCATTGTATCCTGTCTCCAGCTTTGGAGGTTACCTTTTACAATTTTTTGCTTGCTTACAGTTTAAGATTATATTTTAAAAAAGTAACTGTTACAAGGACCTTAAATATGTCATACCACTTCCTTCTCACCTCCATGGTTTCTGATTAGAAATCAGCACTTAATCTTACTGAAGTTCACTTATATATGATGGGTTCCTTTTCTATTGCTGCTTTGAGAATTTTCTCTTTATCTTTGGAATTTGACATTCTGAATAGTGTGTCTCAGATTAGGTCTCTTAGGATTTATTCTGCATGGAGTATGCTGTGCTTCTAGGATATTCATATTTATATCTTTCATAAGAGTGGGCAAATTTTTGGTCATTATTTCCTCAAATATGCTTTCTACTGCTTTTCCCTTCTCTTCTCCTTCTGAGAAACCTGTGATGCGTATGTTTATATGCTTCATGCTGTCAGACCTTAGATACTGCCCAATATTTTCTGTTCTTTTCTCTATCTGTTCTTCTGACTGTATGATTTTGATTGTCCTGTCTTCTAGTTCACTGATTCTTTCTTCTGCTTGTTCAAATCTGTTGTGGTATCCCTTTAGTGTATTTTTAACCTCCAATATTGTGCCTTTCATCCCCATAATTTCTATTCTGTTTCTTTTTATACTTTCAAATTTTTCTTTATGCTCCCATTGTCTGCCAAGAAAAATACAAATTAATTGCTACACAGGGACCAAAAGAAGAAATGACAGTTTCTGGAGGATGGTCTTAGAACAAAACAGCCACCAGGACATAATGACCAACCTGAAGGAGAGAAAGGAGTATAAATGTGCCTAGTATTGGGAAGACCAAGATTTCTGGACTTATGAGAATATCCATGTGTCAATAGATAATGTGACCATCCTTGTGGACTACACAGTCTGAAAATACTGCATTCAGCAGTTAGGCAATAAGACCAACAGAAAGCTACAGTGCCTCACTGACTCAGTTCTACTTTATCAGCTGGCCAGACTTTGGGGTGATTTTCACCCAGATCAACATGCTCAAGTTCCACATGAAGGTGAAGGTTTGTAATCCTTAGTATGTGGGGACCATCATGGTCCATTGCAATGTAAGGGTAGGGTGTGTGCATACCTTTGCCATCACTGATGCCATGCTGGACATGATGCATTCAGAGCTGAAAGTGAACATGCATGGCTCCAAGGGCTTGACCTGGGCACAATACTGTCAGCTGGACAGTATTTACTAAAGAGACACATAGTATATCTTCATATACCAAGCCCTTCTGGAGTATTGTCTCTATGGGGATTCAGAACTAGAAGTGACTTCTCTAGAAAACCACCTGCAGAATATTTTCAAAAATTTTCCAGGGATGAGTAACAATGAGTTATAAGAGTTTGAGAAGTTAATATCAAGCAAAATCCAGAAAGACGAGATGTGGAATAGAAACCTTCCAAGCAACATGAGGAAGAACTGGATTCTACAGACCATTCCATATGAGTTCAACAGAGTGGTCATTCCATTTAAGAGGGGTGAGGAGAACAGAGACTATGTGAATGCATCTTTTGTTGATGGCTGCCCACAGAAGGGCTCCTACATTGCCAGCCATAGCCCTCTTCTCCACACCGATGAAGAATTCTAACAAATGATCTGGTAATGGACATCCTCTTCTATTGTGTTGCTAACATAATGGAGAAGAGAAGTCAGGAGGATTGTGCCCAATTCTGTGTATCTGATGCAGTGGTGTCCTATGGAGACATCACAGTGGAGCTGAAGGAGGAAGCATGTTAGAATCACACTGTCAGAGACCTCCTGACACCAACACTAGGGAGAACAAGAGCTGGCAGATCCAGCAGTTCCTATTCCTGGCTGGCCTGAAGTGGGCACCCAGGCCCTGAGAAAGGTCTGATGAGTGTTATCACAGCCATGCAGCAGCAGCAGAGAACCATCCCAGCACTGTTCACTGCAGCATTGTGCAGGAAGGACAGGAAACTTCTGTGCCCTGAGCATAGTCCTAGAATGGGTGGAAGTGGACCATTAAGAGCCTGTGGTTGCAGAGGCCACAGAAGGTCCAGACCCTGGATGGTATGAATTCTGCTACAAAGTTGTGCAGGGATATATTGGCATATTTTCAGATTATGCCAATGTCAACTAAGTGGTGATAAGTTGTGTGACAGGAGAATTGTATTCTCTAATATTTTGTAATATTCTATTTTGTTATGTTAAAAGAAACAAAGTCAACAATGTAATCAAAAGCTGCAGGTTTATCAAAGGAGTAACTGCTCTAACAGAAAGATCTCAAACCAAGGAAGTTGGAGTGAGAGTCACAATAGAGCAGACAGGTTACAACAGTTTATAAAGGCAATTGAAGGATTTCCAAGTCAGAAGTTATAATAATTCATTATATTGAATTGTTGTTTAAGTTCTTCATTACAGAAGAGGGTTAGTATAATATACTTGTCCATGTTTAATAAGCTATCCCTACTGAACCAAAACCAGTTTATCATTATGTTGCAAAAATTGCAACTTTATTGGGAGTGATTTCTTTCTCAGGGAGTCCCATCCTTGGCCAATTTTTATCTTCTGGAAAATCCTTGCCATTGCTTGGAAAGGGTCACTCCCGGCAACTCCCAATGCCAGAGCCCATTTTATCTTATTTAACAGTTTATACATCCAAAATTTTGTTTATATCCTGTAACTGTTTTAGAAATTGGTACATAGGCTTCCATTTCCTGTCAGGTAGACATTTTATGTTAGCACAGATAGTTCTTTTTCCAGGGTTTTATTGGGGGAATGAAATAATGTGATGTTGGATCAATGTGAAATTCTCTTCCTGGAAATTGGGCTGTAATGTTGTTTTGTGTGTACATCTTTTCCTAAAGAAGACAAAACCTATTCCAGGTAGCCAGGCATAAACTAGACAAAGCACAAAGTTCTCAGTGCTCTGGAGGAAAGTGTTTGTCCTAATACCTGCATGTGGGCCTCTGTTCCCTCCCACCCACTGCAAGTGATAACTCCCCTCTCCATCCCACCCCGTCTTCTCCTACCACCCACATTTTACCCTGGGGAATAAGGGGACCTGTGAGGAATCTCTGGCACCACACCAGGGATTTTCATGTAATAAAATCTTTGACTCCCTGCGGGAATAGGAAAAGAGCCAGGGATATTAGCCTAGCACTGCCTTTGCCAAGTCTGATCACCAGCCAGATGAGCAGCTGCATTTGGAACAACCAGAGGCTGAGGCCCTCAATGGGCCCTGCAATATCATATATTTTGAAAGACATCTCTTTGTGTTGACCCAAAAGATGAAAAATACACCTAAGTGAATGTGTATCATTGTAAAATCATGGAAATAAGAGCCAGTTCACAAGCCCAGATCTGAAGGCATTAGAGTAAATTCCTCTTTCTAATTTCTTAAGAAATAATGAAATTGTATGAATTAATAGGGCAATTGTCCAAGAGCCCAGAAACAGCAGAATCTGCTGTAGCCTGACCCTTCACGTGGGATACTGCTGGGGATATATGAAGATAGGTTGTGCAGAATCTTGAGCAATGGGTAGAGATCAGCTTTGGCTCAAGCAGTTCTGTCTCTACCCAGCCTCAAGCCCAGACACAAGTCTCAGTCTTAAACCTGCAGTGTAAGGAGAGCCCCAGTGAGGAAGACGGCATGCCCAAGGAGGAGCCTGAACAGCTGGGATGCTGGGAGGAGGATGTCCTGAGGCCACATGGCCCTCTTGGTTAGAAATAAAGAGCACCCATTCAGTTCCTCCGTGACCGCTGTATTTCACTTTTCTGGGAAGAGAAAATCCCAACATGTAACACTGTGCTCTGGCCAAGCACACCTCAGGGCAGCTTCTCCCCAGTGGGCACTGCTGTCAGTTAAGCACTGAATCCACTGTGTGCCCAACCTCCTCCAACAAGGTTCTCTGCCTGTGCCATCAAGGGGGAGGAGAAGGGCTGGGGACCGGACCTAATGGCCTTGCTCCACAGAATCCGACACCACGGACTCATCCTCCCATTTCTTCAGCCACAGCTCCCTGTCTCTGCCCTCACGGATGGAGAGCATGCACAGAAATCTGGATTCACCCAACAAAAAGATTTAGAGAGGGGCTGTGTGTTCCTCCAGGCACAGGCTCTGACAGGGGATACAGTTTTGGGACAATCACTTAAATTTTGAGTCCAGTGTCCTTCTCATAAACTGAGATTATAACCTAACATGAAGGTTGTAGGAATGATGGGATGGTCTGGGGAAGTGCCAGGTCTACTCCTTCAGTGAGAGAGCTTATAAAGGGAAGTTGGGATGAGGGGGGCGAGGGGATGTTCATTACCTAAGCATGGAGAGAGGCAGGCCCCATTTCCCTGGGTGCTCTGAACATGTTCACATTTGAAAGCTCTTCCCTGGCTCTGTCCCAACACATTTCTTAACAAACACAATGGGGTTTTATACATAGGTTTTTATAGAGTTTTTATAGAGTCTTGTTAACTTTCTTTTTAAAGCTTTCTAATATAAAAGCATAAACTTCCTATAAACTTTCTATTGCATGAGTATAGCATTATAGTGAGTTCAATATGATACCATGATTATTTTTATAAGTGGTCATCCTGGTGTCAAACAGGAATATATGCTTCTCCTAAAATGCTCTTGTAAAAAGAAATAAACCAAAATCAAGTTACTATGACAGGTCTCAGCCAGATATCACAAACTGCCAAGTAGATGAAGCCTCAAGCAATAGTCTTCCTCAAAACTCTACAGAAATCCAGTCATTATTAAGAAATTAAAGATAAAGAACTCACTAATCAATCTAACCTGAAGACATTTGGAGTGGCTTGAATGAATATCTACCCATCACAAACACTTATGTAATCCTTTTATTTAAAAGGCAGTGCTTGGATGCACCACAATGACTCCCCAAACTGCAATTCTCAGGCCCCAAACAAACATCTTTGTTGCCTTGCAGCTCAGTTTGTTATATTTTGGTCAACGCTCCTTAAAATAACCAACAAATTAACAAAAAATAAAATCTCAGGTAAATCACATCACTTCAACTCATAAGGCCTTCTCCAGGAAGCTAATCTTACAAGTTTTAGGACTGTAGGATTACAAATGAATTAGAGCCAGACATAGACTACTACTACCAGTTAGTTTAGCCTGACTTTTCTGCTCAATCTGGAAATTAAGCCCAGAGCATAAAGCAGTGTACTTACAACCAGATTAAGAGCTTTGACTTCCTGCCTCTCTGCTCAGGGTCTATCAGGGTACCAGCATAATTTTCCCATCTGGTTACTTTTAGCAGTAGAAATTATGAGAACCAGGACATCTGGTCCAGAAAAATAAGAAAACAAGATTGAAGACATCTGGAATATTCCCCTTATAGTTGTTTTCTTACTCATTGATGTTGAGGCTAAATTTCTCCATGCACATAGTTGTCCATATGTGTGTATGTGCATGTGCACACACACACACACACACACACACACACACATCCTCTGTCAAATTCTATGATGCCATCCCTTTATGCTCCCTGCTCTACAGACTTCCACCTCTGGTTTCCATGTACCAAATTAAGCCACCCAAAGTGTCCATCTCCACCTGTCCAACCTGGAGGCCTTTTTTTTTTTTTTAAAGGAAATTTTATTTAAATATATTCACACTATATAGTCCATCCAAAGTATGCAATCAATGGCTCAGTGTGCCATCATTTAGTTGTGCATTCATCACCACAATCAATTTTAGAACATTTTCATTTTTCCAAAATAAAGACAAAAATTAAAAATAAAAAATAACACCCAAAACATTCCATAACCCTTAACCACCCATTATTTATGTATATTTTTGTCTTTATTTTATTACTCATCTGCCCATATACTGGATAATGGGAGTGTCAGTCACGAGGTTTTCACAGTCACATGGTCACATGATAAATGCTATATAGTTATACAGTCATCAACAAGAATCAAGTCTATTGGATTAAAGTTCAACAGATTCAGGCATTTCCTTCTAGTTTTTCTAATTCACTAGAAACTAAAATGGTATATCTATATAATGCACAAGAGTAACCTCCAGAATGACCTCTTGACTCTATTTGAAATCTCTTAGCCATTGAAACATTATTTTGTTCCATTTATTTTCCCCCTTTTGGTCAAGAAGTCATTCTCAATCCCATGATGTAAGAGCCAGGCTCATTGCTGGGAGTCATGTCCCATGTTGCCAGGGAGATTTACATCCCTGGGAGTCATGTCCCATGATAGGGGAGGGCAGTTAGTTTACCTGCAAAGTTGGCTGAGAGAGAGGCCACATCCGAGCAACAAAAGAGTTCTCTGGGGGTGACCCTTAGGCATAATTATGAGTAGGCTTAGCCTCTTCTTTGCAGGAATAATTTTCATAAGGGCAAGCCCCAATATTCAGCTTGACTTATTAAATAGAGAGTCTCTAAAGCTTGCAAGAATATCAGCAATTCCCCATGAGAGGAAGCTTAATATTTCCACACTTTCCCACAGTCCCTCAAGGGGTCTTTGCAAATACTTTTTTATTTTATGCCCAAAATACTCTGGGATGTATTTGCATATTACATTAACATGAGCAGAATAACAAGATCTTATTCCCTATTCTAGGCTTAAATAAACTGACCAGACAGGTTAAATTATTGTGCTACAAAGAATATAAATGTTGTACTATATAAACATCTCTAAAATAACAGTTAAAACTCAAGAATAGATATGACTGCTGTAAGAGCTTACATACTAGGAACCTTGACAATAAGCCTTATTGATCATTCTGTACCCCTTAATCATTGATTGCACAATCTCTGCCCATGTTCTATCCCTGTTAATCTATGCCCTCAAATTCAATCCTCAGTGTTTGCTCATTATACTTAGTTTATATAGTGAGGACTTGCAATATCTGTCCTTTCATTTCTGGTTTGTTTCACTCAACATAGTGTCCTCAAGGTTTACTCACCTAGCTTCATGCCTTATAAATGCATTCCTTCTTGCAGCCACTCAATATTCCATTGTATGTATACACCACAGTTCACCTTTCCATTCACCATTTGATGAACCCTTAGGCCACCTCCATCCATTGCAAAGCCTGAATACTCCCTCCATAAACACCAGTGTGCAAATGCCTAATAATGTCCCTGCTCTCAGTTCTTCCAAGTATATACAAAATTATGGGGTTGCAAGATCATCTGGAAACCCTGTACTTAGCCTTCTGTGGAACCACCACACTGCCTTTCAGAGAGGCTGAACTGTTCTACTTTCACCAATAGTAAATAGGTATATATCTCTCTCCACATCTTCTCCAGCACTTTTATCATTCTGTTTATCTTTTAAACAGTTTTTTATTTGTATACCATACAGTCCATCCTAAGTGATCAATCAATAGCTCCATGTATAATCAAATAGTTACTCATTCACCACCATAGTCTATATGAGAATATTTCCTTTTCTTCTGCATAGAAAGAAGAAAAAAGAATAAGGAATAAAAAATAAAAAAATAAAAAGGAGAAACAACAACAATGACAAGAATCCCATACACTTCCCTTATATAGTTCTCTATTGACATTTACCTTTGGTATATTTCCTATGTTATAATTAGTGGAAGAATATGACAGTGTTACTGTTAACTGTAGACACCAGTTTGCATTGATTGTATTTTCCCCATAAACCATCCTATTTTTAACACCTTTCAATGTTGGCATTCACTTCTCCCTCATGTAAAAACTTTCTTATATTTCTACATTTAATCACCATCTTTGTCCACTCTGTTTTGCTGTTATGCAGTCATAGTCCCTTCTTGTGCCATACATGCCCCTAGGCTTCCTCTTTCAACCATAGTTTACACTAAGTGTTTAAATTTTACTTACAATATTTTGCTACCATCAGATAGGATTGTGCTTTCCATTTCTGGATCTTCAGAATCAATCCTGTTGAACATTCTGTAATCCTTCAGCATCAAATGTCCAATCTCTACCCTGTTTCTACCTTCTGATAACCTGTGTTCTTAACTTTAACTCTCAGAGTTTGCTTATTATAGTTACTTCATATTAGTGAGACTGTAGAGTAGTTGCCCTTTTGTTTCTGGATAATTTCATTCAACATAATGACTTCAATGTTCATCCACATTGTTGCATGTGTTATGACTTTATTCTGCCTTAAAAGCTGCATAATATTCCATCATATGTATATACCACAGTTTGTTTATCTACTTGAAGTTGATGGACATTTGGGATGTTTCCATATCTTAGCTATTGTAAATAATGCTGCTACAGACATCAGTGTACAAATTTCCATTCATGTACCTGCCTTCAGTTCCTCTGAGTAAATATCTAGCAATGGGATTGCTGGATCATATGGCAATTCTATACATAGCTTCCTGAGGAACACCCAAAAGGCCTTCCAGAGTGGTTTCATCATTCTACACTCCCCAAATGGTGAATAAGTGTATTTCTTTCTCCACATCCTCTCCAACACTTGTAGTTTTCTCTTTTTTATATATAATGGCCATGCTAGTACATGTGATATGATATCTCATTGTGGTTTTGATTTGCACTCCCCTAACAGCTAATGAAGTTGAGCATCTTTTCATATGTTTTTGAGCCATTTGTATTTCCTCTTTGGAAAAGTATCTGTCTGTGTCTTTTGCCCATTTTTTAATTGGGCAAAATTGCCAGTGACATACTGTTTTGACTACTGTAGCTTTGTAATCTGATTTAAAGTCAGGTAGTGTGACCTTCCTGTTAATTTTTCTTTCTCAAGATATCATTAGCCATTTGGTGCAACTTCCCCTTCCAAAGAAATTTGATTACTGGTTTTTCTATTTCTGCATAGTAAGTTGTTGGGATTTTAATTGGTATTGCATTGAACCTCTAAATCAATTTGGATAGAATTGACTTCTTAACCATATTTTGCTTTCCTATCCATGTTCATGGTATATCCTTCCATTTATTTAGATCTTCCTTGATTTCTTTTAGCAATGTTTTGTAGTTTTCTGTGTATACCTGCTAATAAACCAGACAACTTAGATGAATTGTACAACTTCCTAGAAAAGCATGAATAACCAAAACTGACTTGAGAAGAAATAGAAGAGCTCAACAAACCAATCACTAGTAAAGAGATTGAATCAGTCATCAAAAAACTCACAAAAAGACAAGTCCAGGACCAGACAGCTTCACATGAGAATTCTACCAAGCACTCAAGAAATAATTAGTACCAATCCTGCTCAAATACCTAATTCATTCCTTGAAGCCAAAATCACCTTAATGCCAAAGCTAGACAAAGCTACTACAAGAAAAGAAAATCACAGACCAGTCTGTTTAATGAATATAAATGCAAATATCCTCAACAAATACTTGCAAATTTAATCCAGCAGCATATTAAAAGAATTATACACCATGACCAGGTGGGATTTATTCCAGGTATGCAAGGCTGGTTCAACACAAGAAAATCAATTAATGTAACACAGCACACCAATAAATCAAAGGGGGGAACCACATGATCATCTCAATGCAGAAAAGGCAGTTGACAAAATTCAACATACTTTCTTGATGAAAACACTTCAAGGTATAGGAATAGAAGGAAACTTCCTCAACACAATAAAGGGAATATATGAAAAAACCCACAGCTAACAGCATATCCAAGGGGAAAGACTGAAAGCTTTCTCTCTAAGATCATGAGCAAGACAAGAATGCCCACTGTCACCATTGTTATTCAACATTGTGCTGGAAGTTCTAGCTAGAGCAATTAGACAAGAAAAAGAAACAAAAGACATCCAAATTGGAAGGAAAGAAGTAAAACTTTCATTGTTTGCAGATGACATGATGCTAAATGTAGAAAAATCCCCAAAAAAAACTACCACAAAGCTGAAACAGCTAATAAAGTAGTACAGCAAAGTGGCAGGATACAAGATCAACACATAAAAATCAGTAGTGCGTCTTTATATTCTTTTCCAGCCTCTTACTTTCAACCTATTTTTGTCCTTGGTTCTAAAATATGTATCTTGTAGAGAGCATATAGGTTTTTAATCCATTTTTTAATCCATTCTGAAACTCTATGTCTTTTGTTTGCAGAGTTAACTCCATTAACATTTAATATTATTACTGTAAAGGCAGTACTTTTTTCTACCATTTAGTCTTTATGATTTTATATGTCATATCTTATTTTTTTCTTTTTTTACCCTGCTGATAGTATTAATTTCTACACTCTTTTCCAAACCTCTCTTTCCTGTCTTTTCCTATCTGCCTCTAGTGCTTCCTTTAGTATTTCTCATAGAGCTGATGTCTTGTTCACAAAATCTCGTTTCCATTTTTCTGAAAATATTTTAAACTCTCATTTTCTAAGGACAGTTTTGCAAGATACAGAATTCTTGGTTGGCAGTGTTTCTTTTTCAGTATCTTAAAGCATATCATTGTTTTTTCACCTCCATGGTTTCTTCTGAGAAATCTGCACATACAGATTTACTTGTATGAGATTGATCACTTTTCTCTTGCTGCTTTCAGATCTTTCTCTCTAACTTTGACATTTGGCAACCTTATTAGTAAGTGTCTTGGAATAGGTCTACTTGTATCTATTCTGTTTGTGGCTTGCTGCACTTCTTGGATTTGTAATTTTACATATTAAATTTCATAATAGTTGGGAAATTTTCAGTGATTATTTCCTCCAATATTCTTTCTGCCCCCTTTCCCTTCTTTTCTTCTGGGACACCTGTAACATGTATGTAGATTCATGTGCTTCATGTTGTCTTTCAATAAGCTGAGACTCTGTTCATATTTTTCCATTCTTTTCCCTATTTGTCCTTTTGTGTACAGGGTTTCAGATGTCCTGTCATCTAGTTGACTAATCCTTCCTTTTGCCTCTTCCAATGTCTTGTGTGTCTCCATTGTGTTTTTAATCTCTTCTTTTATGCCTTTCATTCCCATAAGTTCTGCCATTTGCTTTTTCAAGATTTTGCTTTCTTCTCTATTGTCACTCAGTGTCTTCTGTATATCCTTCATCTCTTTTGGCATATATTCCTTCAACTCATTGATTTTGATTTAGAAGATTTGTGTGAACATCTTTAATTAGTTGATTCAACTCCTGTATCTCATTTGGAATGTCAGTTTTTTCCTTTGGCTGAGCCATATCTTTGAGCTTCTTGGTAAAACTTGTGGTTTTTTGCTGGTGTCAAGGTATCTGATTTCCTTGATTTGCTGATTCTGGAGATTATTTTCTCTCTTTTACCTAGAGTTTTCTTGTTGGTTGACTTTGTTCTCTATCTGTTCTTGACATTCAGTTCAACTTATTGTAGACTTCTAGCATAGCTTCTGTTTAACTGATCAGAATTTTTTAGCTCTTATTTTTCTGATTCTTGCCTACCAATATGGAAGATTTTTTTGAGGAGGGTCTCCCCAGATAGGATCAACCCCAAACACATTTCCCTGACAAGGCAGGCTTAGGACTCAGGAAGAGGATGTAATCAGTATCAAGGTTTTCTGGGGATGAGACCCAGCAGGGTTCCAGTCTTTCCTGTGAAGCTTGTTGATTCTACACTTTTCCTATTCTGCCCAGCAGGTGGTACTTGTCATCTGTAGCTCCCAACCAGCATAAAGTGGTATGGTGATTTTAATTCTCAGTGGACCCTTTTCCAGCAAGGGTGTAGTTGAGACAGAGGCCGAGACAGAGGGCAGGCTTAAACTGTTTCTGTTTTCCAGCCTCTGGGTTCTGCATTCTCTGAATGAGAGCCACCACTTGTGCTGGGCCCTGCCTCACCCTTTGTTGAGGAAGATACACCTTTCAGGGAATTATGTCCTTCACCTGACTACTTTGTCTCTCAGATGTTCTTTAACTCTGCCCTTGCCTGGGGCAGTACTGACAAATGAAAAGGCATGCTGCTTTCTTTATGATAAAAAGTTAAAAAAAAAATCCTTTTCGGAGCCAGTCCACAGCACCCCCCCCCCCCCCATTTCACCAATTAAGAGTCAGAATAGATACCTGGCTCTATGCGACCCTTTATTTGGGGACCAACCCTTTCCTAGTGCTCTGCACTCTGCCAACACCAAATGCCTCTGTTTTTGTTGTTTATTTTTCTGTCAGCCCCACCTCTTCTCTGCTGGGAGAGGCCTCCAGCTTCCTTTTGTGCTTTCTCCAGATTAATCAGTGCTTGGAGCTTTTATTCAATAGTCTGAATTTGTTAATTAAATCTTCAGTTGGACCTTGATTGAGCTACCTTCCCTTGTCTTAGTAGAGACTGTTTCTTTTTCCCACAGGGAAGTGACTCCAAACCAGCCCGCCATGCCAGTCATGGAGAGGTATCAGCCTCCATGCCTGGGAGACTTTACTTACAGTTGTGCTATGATCTCAGCACTTCCACCTGTACAAGAATGTTTATGATGTGTGTCTGGTCACAAAGTCCCCCAAACAGTTGTTGCATACAGTTCATGACTATTTACTAGCTGCCCTAGAGGAAAAATGAAATTCCACAGTTTTCTACTCCACCACATTGCCCCACCTCTCCTGGAGGCTTCTTGATTCCCCATCTACCTGCTCTCCAGTGACCTTCTCCTTTTCTCTACTTCAGCCAGCCTCCATGTTGGTTCCATTTTAAGTCTTCCTCTGCTCCTTAGAGTCCCTGTTCACAATCACCATTTTAGCCATCCCACACATATCCACATCGATGTTCCTTCAGAGCACATGCTTAACTATTGCCATCATCCCACCCTTTGACTTTATTAGGATATCTGACCCTCTGACCCCAAATCTTATAGGGCCCTGCTTTCTTCATTTATTCCTTCATCCAGCTGAGTAATTGGTTCATCATTTTAACACTGCTCCTTCCAATACCTATGATGTTTCTGCTCATAGCATCTGACACAACCTCAACCCTGACACTGCTTCTCTCTGCTGTCTCTGCACAGCCCAGTCCTGCTTGGGAAGGTGACTCGATGGGGCAGTTTGGTTCTGGTGTCAAGCAATGATCACTAACCTCAGATTAACCTAATCATGCCACTATCCAGAATTACTATTTTTCCTCAACTCTTTCTCCTGCACTTCATAACCACTATTCACAATCCCTCCACTCTCTTCCAACCTCAGAGTCCCCTTTCTTCTCTCTAGGTAGATGACTCTTGCCTTGGGGTAAACAGAGGCTATGTGATCAAAGCTGCCCCTTCTTCCTTGTTCAAACATACAAACCTCCCTCCACCTGCATTGTTATCCTTCTTTCTGTGTCCTTCATGCCCAGACTTACCCCTCACCTGCGTCCTGATGCCCAGCTCTCTTGCCTTCTCAGAGATTATGCACAGTCTACCATCCCTTCACTACATCTCAGCTGGATTCTCTCTACTTGTTCAAGTCTCTGCCAGGAAAACAAAAACCCTAACCCTCTCAGCAATCATCAATCTTGTCTAGTTACTCCTCCCCTTAACCAGAAAAAGTATCCAAAGAGTTACCTATACTCACTGAGGCTATTTTCTAAACTTCCACTTCCATGCAAATTTTGATGCCATTTCTCCTTCAAAACAGCCTTGCAAAGGTGGCTATGGCCATTGTCTTGGTTTGCCAGGGCTGCTGTAACAAATACCACAGCCTGGTTGGCTTAAACAACAGGAATTGTTGTCTTGGTTATGGATGCTAGAAGTCCAAAATCAGGGTGTTGGCAGGGCCATGTTTGCTCCAAAGTCTGTAGTATTCTGGTGGTAGCTTGCTGGCATTTGATAATCTATGCCTCTGTCATATGTCCATCTTTTTCCCTATTTCCTACCATGTCTAAATTTCCTCTGCCTCTGAGGACTTTAACCATATTGGATTAAAGCCCACCCTTACTCAGTTTGGTCTCACTTTGCTAATAGCATCTCCAACAATCCTATTTACAAATGAGCTCACATCCATAGGATCATGGTTGGGAGGCATTACTGAATCCATAAAAGTCATACCATCCATATTTGCAAATCCAAATGACATTTTCAAACTTTTTCTTATTTGACCAGTTACAACCCTTCTACACTGTTGACTACTCTTCCTTTCTTTGACCCCCATACCACAGTATTCTTCAGTTTCCCCCTTTGTCTTGGGTCAGGAATTTCTCTTTCCTGGAAGTAGTAGGTTTCCTCTGAGCTCACTGTAGCAGATTCCTTCTCTTGCTGTGCTGGCTTCCTCCACAATTTTGTTTGCACCATGACCCTCCTACTTTGACAAAGGTGACTCGCAAACTGTACCTCCTGCTAAGATACCTTCTCTGGGTGCCTGGCTGTATGTGTTTGGATGCCCTGAGTACAACTGAAACTCAAAGCTCCCATCAGAGAAATGGTGGTCTCCTGCCAAAACAGCTCCTCCTCTTCCATGACCTCTTCCTGTGAAAGTCAGTACTGCCTACCCAGTTTTGCAAGCAAGCTCTGCTATCCCCTGCATGGTCTGCATGACCTCCATCTGGACCTTCTCCCCACCAGCACTATCCTCATCACAGATATTATTTCTGCTGCAGAACCCTCATGACCTGCCCACCCTGTCCACTGTATCCTCCATCTTTACGCTGCTGATCATCCAGTTGTCATGTAACTTGAAGCTAATATGCCCTCCTCCTCCCACATCTCTTTGTCATGTCCTTCTGTGGCCTCTTGATGCTCTACCTATAAATAAGGGGCCTCTGAAGCTCTGTGGCCTGAGCCCCTGTCTGGTTCTCCTAACTAATCTCCACACCAGCTCCATCTCCAGCCTGAGCTCTGGCCTCATGGTTGATTTTAACTCTGCCGAGTCCCTCCCATCTCAGGGCCTTCTCACATGGGGAAATGCCTGCCTCTACCACCTGGTTGTGTCACATTTACCCTCAGTGTACTTCAGTGATACCTTACAACCTCCTGGACTAGATCAACCCCCATCACCTAGGATAGGGTCTCAGAGTCCCATATGTCTCTTTATGCTAATTGACACAGTCGTAATGGAACCTATGTTTCTGTGAGGATTTCACTGTGTCCTCTGGGGGGAAGAGAAAGGCTGCTTTGCTCATGTGGTAGCCCTGGTGCCTAGAACGCTCCAGGGAAGGCAATCAGGAAAGACTGGCTGGATGAAGGAGCAAATGAATTGCTTTTTAAGACAAACTTCAATTGTGTGGGAGTCCCAGAGTGCATCGTCCTGTGACAGAAGTCACCTTGTGGGGTTTTCCACCCACAGGGGGTTGTCATTGCTCTGAGTGTTTTTTCTTAACTCCCATCTGGCAGTGCTTTGAGCCCCTGCTGAGACCATCCTGCAAGGGGCCAGGGCATCTCAGGACTCCCGTGAGGCCCTCCCAGGCTCCCTCCAGCCACCGCAGGCCAGCTGCTCACTGGGAGCTTCTCACAAGCAGATACATGCCCCTGTGACAGTGTGCAGTTTTCTGTGTCTCTTTTGACATCAGGGCAGGGACGTCACTATCCCTAGTGCTTCTAGTAGGTTATTCATTAATCCTCGTGAAGGAAAGGAAGGGAAATAGGTACAAGGGAACTACCAGGGAAGTGCTGGAGTTTGGCAAGCAGCAGAGAGCATTTTCCATCTTGGGTCTGAAGGCCAAGAGATCAGATGATGGCATGAGCTTTTCCATGGTCCACAGGCCATACATTCTATAAGCCCAGAGCCCCATGGATGGAATGCCTGCAGATTAAGAACCATTTTGGCTGGATTTAGGCATTTAAGCCAAGTGCTTCCAAGCTGGTGGTTTACTTCCTTTAACATAGAAATGTATGTGCTTTGTGTCCTAGTGTTATGCACTCTTCATGTTTGTAAACACAAGCCAGTAGAAAACCACTTCTCCCATCTTTAATCCTTCCTCCAAGCAACTCAGAAGTGTCAGCCTTAATTCGCTGCTTTGCCTTCCTCAAATCAAAGGTGTCCAAGTCCTTGGGCAGAGGCTGCAGAGGCAGCTCCCCTCCTCACTATTCTCCCATCATCTGTCTCCTTTCCCAGGAGAGCCCCTAGCTACTTCCCCTTATATGGTAGTTATCCTTTTCACATATGCTTTTTATGCACCCTTCCTTGACTGCTAGTGGGAAAGAAAGAAATAGTGGGCTTCCTTCTTTTAATCAGTTGGCATAATGCAAAGTGCTGGCCTCTGGGCACTGCCTTTTTATTGCATTCACCTTTAATTGTCACTGCATAATGGGCCACTCTTCACTTGCAGGGACAGTGATGTGAAGAGCAGCAGCAGGACTGTCTTTTCCTTCACCAATGAATCCCTTGCATAGTAGGTTGGTTCTGGGGGAATGGATGAGGGGCTGAGAGCAGCACAGGAGAGGAGCTTGGCCCACTCTTTGGAACAATAGTGTATGATCTCATACAGAAGAAATAATTAGAATATGAAAATTCAGACTCAGAAATTAGAATATCGGTTCCCAGAGATGGAGGTGAGGCTGGGGAATGGGGAGTTAATGCTTGGTTGGTGCAAAGTTTCTTTTCAGGGCTCTGGAAAAGTTTTGGTACTGGATGGAGGTAATGGTATCACAACATTGTGAAAGAAATTAACATCACTGAATTGTGTGCTTCAATGTGGTGAAAATGGGAAATGTTGTGTTGTATATGTGTCACCATAATCAAAACAAACTAGACAAACAAAAAGAGAATTCTGTACTTAAGGAACAAACTATTTTGCTTCTTTTCTCTGGGCTGTGTTGAGATCTGAGGATAATCACTCCGTGGCCCTACTCTCCACGTGGACAGCTCCTGTTTTCCGTAGGAGGGTGGAGGTTGGAGGGAGACTAGGTGAAGGGTTTGAGTTTCCATGCATGGGACTGCGGTCCTCACTGAGTTGTCTCAGCCAGAGCAGCTCCCTGGTGTGGCCCTCTGCTTGTCCTGGCAAGGACGATGCTAGGGTCTGAACGGTGGGCCACAGCTGCTCCATTAATCCCCAGCGTTTCAGCTCAATGGGAGTTAGAGCCCAATTATGCTCCTGTTGCAGGAACCACTGATGAAATATGGACATTTTTCAAGGATGTTGGTTTAATGCATTGTAGCAACAGCTTGAGAGATAGTGGTTTTCTCCTCCATTCTAGGGTGCTTCAAATATAATTTGGTAAGATCCTATTTCAAATGTCCTCCTTCGTGTATGGAGCTGAAGTTATAATTATCCTGGAAGGCATAAGGCAGGATCTGATGTGACATTCAGGTTTGGGGGGAGAATTTTTTCCATTTCGGGAGCCCTATGGGAGCCCTTGTAGAGATAAAGAGCAGTTACCTGCCTTCAGCTGACATGTTAATCATCACTGCTCACGGGACTGCCTCTAAGTGTGTGGGATTTTGGCACAGTATTTTAATTTACCTTTTGTTTTGCATACATTTCTAAGGAAATTATAAAAAAAACATTGCAAAAGATTTTGTAATTATTTGCAAGCCAAAAACAATATTGTTACACAGCAGATGTCTGTATTCAAAATTTATCCCCTTGGCCAGGAATGCTTTGCATAGAAGACTAACTTTAAGCACCAAACGTACTACTTAAACCTGGGGGGGGTCACTGTCCCCTGCTAAACTTAACTTCCTCTGTGGAATATAGGGAAATTAAGCAAGCAAATAGACAAAATCCCTTGCATATTACTGATTTGGCCATAAGTCTTAATTTTTTAAGGAGATAAAAATTTGACTACACACAACAAATATTTAAAGACTGTTCTGAGGCAAGATTCTGAAGTAGGTGGTCTCTTTTCAGAGTCCTTCAGTCTTTTCTTGTGTCCACAGCAACACTCCTTCCTGTCCCCTTCCTGCGGCCCCAGCAATGCCACCCGCTGCCTTGCGCACACCCACCCAGGCTCAGACCCCAAGCCTGCAAAGCAGCTCGCACAGTGCTGAGACGGATGTTTATAGCATTAATGTTAGAAAATATTAAGCATCTCAAATCAATTATCTAAGCTCAAGAACCTAGGAAAAGGGAAATCCTAAAGCAAATAGAAAGAAGGGAGTAGTAATGATAGCAAAAGAAATCAATACAATTGAAAACAGAAAAATAATAGAGAAAATCAATGAAACAAGGAGTTGGTTTTTCAAAAAGGAATTGTCAATAAAATTGAAAAAACTCTAGCATGACTATAAAGTAAGAAGAAAGAAAACAAAAATGACTAATATTAAGAAAGAATAAGTAGATAACACTACAGATTCAACAGAGAAAACATGATAATAAAGGAATACTTGGGTCACTTTACACACATAATTTGACAACCTAGATGAAATGGGCTGATTCCAACTCCCATTACCTGAAAAGCATAACTAATACAACTCACCCACCATGAAACAACTAATTTGAAAAACTCCATAGCTACTGAGTAAACTGAATTCATAGTTTTGCAAATCCCAAAAATGAATTTTCCAGGCCTAGAGAGTTTCAACAGAGAATTCTACTCCTAAAGAATTAACCCCAATCGTACACAGTCTCTTCCAGAAAAGAGAGAACACTTCTTAATGAACTTATTGAAGCTAGTATTATCCTGATACCAAAACAAGACAAAATCAATAAAAAAACAAACAAAAATGAATAAACATAAAAACAAAGCTACAGATTTCCTTAGCTTTCCCCTCATGCCATTTTCTGATTAAAGTATGGATTTGCATTCACAGTTATGTATTGGTATTGTCTCATTAATTGTGATAAATATGGCACAGTAATGTAAGATGTTAATAACAGGGGACACTGGGTGGGGTAAATAAGGACTCTCTGTACTAGCTCTGCAATTTTCCTGTAAATTTAAAGCTGTTCTAAATTGATACTTCTTTAAAACATAAACAAAACAAAACGACAATGACAAAAACTCTACAGTTCAATGTCCCTCATGCCTATGGTTGCAAAAATTCTTAACAAAATAGGATTCAACAAATATACACTATGATTAAGTGGAGTTTATTTCAAAGCTGGTTCAATATTTGAAAATCAATGGGATTCACTATATCAACAGGCTGAAGGAGAAAAATTGCATGATCATACAAATCAATGCAGAAAAATCATTTGACAAAATTCAGCACCCTGCAGGATAAATTCTCTCAGAAAAATAGGAATAGAATGGAACATCCTCAACTTGATAAAAAAAAAAGCAACTACAGAATATCTACAGCTAACATTATACTTAGTGGTGAATGATTGAGAGTTTTCCTCCTAAGTTTGGGAACAAAGCTATGATGTCCATTTTCACCAGTGTTATTCAACAAGGTTCTGGAAGTTCTAGTCACTGCAATAACTCAAGAAAAGGAAATTAAAGCCTGCATGTCAGAAAAGAAGAAGTAAAACTGTTGCTATTTGTGAATGACATGGTTGTCTACCTAGATAGTCCTTTAAAAAAACTGTAAAAATCTAGAATTAATGTTACTTCATCAAGCTAAGAAGATAAACATTAAAAATCAACTGTATTCCTATATACCTGCAATGAGCAATCCAAAACTGCCATTAAGGAAACATCGCTTTTCATAGGATGCAATTATAAGAAATAATACAGAAAGAGTCCTTGTGCCTTTCCCCAGTTTCCTCCAATGTTAACACGTTGCCCAATTGTAGCACACTAATACAACCAGGATATTGACACTGATGCGACCCACCAACTGTATTTAGATTTCCCCCATTTTACTCATTTGTTGTGTATTTAGTTACAAATTTTTCTAATTTTACTTTAATTTTATTGCCTGTGTAAATTCATATATTTGATGCCACAGTCAAGTTACCAAACATTTCCTTACCACAAGAATCCCTTCTACCACCCTTTTATAACTGCACCCACCTCCTTTACAACCCACCTCCTTTACAACCCACCTCCCTCAAAGCCTCCAGCCCCTGGCAACCACTGCATTTCTAAAACTGTCATTTCAAAATGTTTTATGAATGGAGCCATGCAATATACAACATTTTGGGATTTTTTTCCTTTACATTCAGCATAATTCCCTGGAGATTCATCCAAGTAGTATTCCATAGTATGAATGTACCACAGTTTAACTATATTTCTGTTGAAGGACATCTGAGCTGTTTCCAGTTTTTGACAGTTACAAATAAAGCTGCTATGAAAACTCATGAATAGTTTTTGTGTGAATATATAAGTCTCCATTTCTCTGGAATAAATGCCGAAGAGTGCAATTTCAGGATTGTATGGTAATTGCAGGTTTAGTTTTATAAGAAACTGCCAAACTTTTTCCCAGAGGAACTGTAACAGTTTGCATTCCTGCAAGCAATGTATGAGATATCCAGTTTCTCTACATCCTTGAAAGAATTTGGTGTCACTTTTTTTTCCTTGCCAATCTGATGTGTGTACAAGGCATAATTTCTTCCTTGCTTCCAGCAAGAAGGAGCTACTGAGTCATAGGATTCCCTGAATTTGGATCTTTGCATTCATTGGCTCTGTTTGGGTCACATATCCATTCTTGAACCATTCCAGTCTCCAAGCTTGGGTACAATGAGTTGAGAGTGGGGGAGAATTTATTTTCCAAGAGAAAAATATGATTGTCAGAACGTTAATGGATGCTCAAGGTTAACAAACAAGGAAAAACAAAACAGAAAAATACTTGCCTAAGGTACCTGTTTTCAGCACCTCTCAGAAAGTTCTGCTTTGAGGAGTCTTAATCCTGAGTGGATGTGCTAAAGCTTTGACGTGATGTGGTAGGTTCTAGGGACAGAGATGTTATCATCTTAGCGGGCTTAGCCCACTTAGTCTGGTCCTTATGCTGTATAATTCAGTAGCTAGCTATGGAGACAGAGTGGAAAACAGGCAAACAGGGATGTGATTTGTTGTTTACATAATGAGGAACTTATCCATAAAGAACTCTTTCTGATGACCAATTGGAATCTCAAAACATGAGACTTACAATGTATCAATTATCTAGGAAAATTTGAGTTTCCTAGATTTGAAAATTATTCAAACCCCTAGCATTCTTGCCAGTTTGAGCTCATCTTGTTCCTTTTGAATTTTTCAGCTGCTTTGCTGAGTTAGCCAACAACAAGAAAAACAACAGATTCATAGGAAATGACCAATATTTTACATGCTTTTATTACATTCATGAGACTTGTTGTCATCCCATCCAAATCAGATTCCCTTCATCTGAAAATTATTTTCCTGGGGAGACTGTTAAAAAAAATCCAAGCTTCAAGATCTGGGCATGAATTTTTGTTACATGGTTGATTTGTTTTATTTATAAGCCTCCTTCTCTTTTCTGTAAAAATAGCCTATATGGGTCCATCTGCCTCAACTTGGATGGGACCAATAGTGCCAGCTCCTCCAGGGTCTGCCTGTTAATTCAGTGTTGACCACTGAAGGCCTGTTAACACATGCAGTTCACAATAGTGGTTACTGGAGGTTCCTGAACAGATCCAGCAAAACCTCCTTCAGCCTCAGGGAAAAAGTTCTCTAGAGCCAGTTCCAAACTTGAAGAGCCCTCAAAAGAAAATATGGTGACTACAGTGTTGAATTATAGTCAACAAGTCAAGTGAATCCTGGAATAAGGGTTGAATTGTACTTGAGAGCTTCTAGAATGTTCTCAGGGTCTCAAAAATGTGCTCCATAAACAGAATTCTCTAAAGGGAGATGAACAGTCCTGCTCCTCCGGAGACAGCCCTGGGGAGGAAACAGATTCGAGTCTAGGTGCTTGATTCATGAGCCAGTGGGTGGAGTTAACTAGTCCAGGGTGAAGCAACCCAGGTCACGAAAGGAGAAGAGAAGTCAGGAATCTGCCATTAGTGTGCATGTCACGGTTTTCTCCTTTTTTGATGCATTATGTGGTTTTCAGTAGTGTAACAGGAAAGGCTATTAAAATCTGCATTTCCTGTTTCAGAGCACTCCAAACAGGGTGTTTTTCACTGCCAACCAACTGTATTTCTCCTTGGCTATAGACTTACATTAAACCTCAAACCGTATCATATGCGGGTGAAAACACAGCACACGGACAGCTCGCCTGTGTTTGGGCTTGGGGGGCCATATCAGCCCCAGTAGCATTTGGCGGTCACGACACACCTGGAAACACGCATCCTGCTGGCCCATGCTCTCGAAAAGATTGCTCTCATCCATGCACATGTTCCCAGGTTCCCACATCCTTGCCAACATTCTCTCCTTACTCACCCTGCTTTCTGACTGCACATTGGCTTCTTCTCGGCTGCGGTTCACCCACTGTCTGTGCTGCATCCTGGTTTAACTTGTTCTGGTTTAACTTGTTCTGGGGACTGATAACCCTCAGCTCTCCCCTCCTGTGGAACCAGATATGAACCGAAAAAGTCTTCAGGAAATTTTGCAGAACACCGGTAAGCCTATTTTGTTCATTTTGTTCATTGTTCGACAGAGGCAAAGCATCATCTCTCTGTAGTCAGGATGCTCAGCAGAAATTGCCAGTGGCTGAAAATACATTCGCCTTCAGATCATGGTTTACACCATGCTCCTTCTCCTCCCCTTGTCTGGCTCAGCATTATCCCAGATCTCAAATCCTGGAGTGCAGCACCTTCCACAAGTTGGAGACAAGCTGAGCCTTCCCCCATTTCTTATACAGCACATCTGTAACATTTTCATAAGTGCCCCTCATACTTCTGTAAGGTGGGGAAAGCTTTAGAGAAAACCAGCTGTGCTCTAGGTCGCTAGAGCTAGCTCATGTTTACTTAAGTAAGTGGCTTCACTTAAGTTTCAACTTTCTAGCTCCTCTCAAGATGCCTTTATTGATTAAATTTTCTCACCATCATCAGTATTGTTACTATTATTGATTTAGTCTTCTATGGGTAACTTCTCTGTGCATATGTAGAAATGATGGGACAATGTCTGTAATTATACTTGACATTAAAAACCTGGCATTGAATCAGTTACATTTTTGTAGAAGTTCTATTGAGATGTATTCACATCCCATACAATTCATCCAAAGTGTATAGTCAGTGGCTTTTAGTATAATCATAGAGTTGTGCATTCATCACCACAATGAATTTTAGAACATACTCCTTACTCCAAAAAGAAAAGCCCCATAACCCTTAGCACTCACCTCTCAATCCCTCTATCTTTCCTTAGCCCTAAATAACAAGTAATCAAATTCTGTCTGTATTGACTTATTTCCAATTATATTGTATATAATTGGAATCATACAATATGTAGTACCTGGTGTCTGACTTCACTTAGCGTAATGATTTTTAAAAATTATTGTTTTTCTTAATTAGAGAATTTTTAGATTTATAGAAAAGTCATATAATAAATACAACATTCCCATATACCCCTCTATTGTTGACATGTTGCGTTAATGTGGTACCTTTGTTACAACTGATGAAAGAATATTAAAATACTACTATTCACTATAGTCTATAGTTTACATTAGGTATACTTTTCCCATATTCCACCTTATTAACACCTTGTAATAGCATTAGACATTTGTTATAATTCATGAAAGAACATTTTTCATATATACTATTAACCACATCCATCTCTGTGCATGCAATACAGTCCTGTTTATCTTCTAACTTTCCTACTAGTAACATACATCACCCAAAACTTCACCTTTTAACCACATTCACAAACATAAATCAGTGCTGTTAACTGCCCTCACAATAACATGCTATCACCACTATCCATTGCCAAACATCTACAATCAACCTAATTAAAAATTCTCCACAAATTAATCATCAGTTCTCCATTCTCTACCCCCATTCTATCCCCTGGTAACCTATATTCTAGATTATAACTCTATGAATTTGCTTGTCATCATTAGTTGAAATCAGTGAGATCATTCAATATTTGTCTTTTAGTGTCTGGCTAATTTCACTCAGCATAATGTCCTCAAGGCTCATCCATGTTGTTGCATGCATCAAGACTCCATTCTTTCTCACAGCTGAATAATATTCCATTGTGTGTTTGTGTGTGTATCACATTTTGTTTATTCATTCAATTGATGGACACCCGAGTTGCTACCATCTTTTGGCAATTGTGAATAATGCCACTATGAACCTCACTGTGCAAATGTCTGTTTGAGTTCCTGCTTTCAATTCTTCTGGATTTGTACCTAGTAGGAGACTGCCAGATCATATGGCAATTCTATACTTAGCTTCCTGAGGAACCACCAAACTGTCTTCAACAAAGACTGCACTGTTTTGCATTCCCACCATTGATGAATGAGTGTTCCTATTTCTCCACATCCCCTCCAAGACTTGCAACTTTTTTTTTTTTTAATTTTAGCCATCCTAGTGGGTGGGAAGTGATTTCTCATTGTGGTTTTGATTTGCATTTCCCTAATTGATGGCTATGATGAGCATCTTTTCATGTGCATTTTAGCCATTTGTATTTTCTCTTTGGAAAATGTCTATCATTTTTACTACTCCTTTCATTATCTCTAGCTGCATTTGCCTGCAAAGTGAATTCTGGGAGGAGGGAATGCCAGAGAGGATTTTGCCAAGTCAGTATTTCACAGTCAAAACAGGGCCAGGGACCACAAAGGGGGTTTAAATAGGTTCCAAAGTGCCCTGGGGAAGAGACCCAGAAGGATGGCAATCTTCTCTTTGATGACTCCCCAAATCTGTGCTTTCCTGGTCTGTCCAGCAGTCCTAAGGGGGTACTGTATCTCTAAATCAAGCCCACTCCCACCCCTATTGGGTGTGAGGTTGAAACAGATGCTGTTGGCTGCTTTTCATCCTGGGCTGGTTGAAATTGTAGCTCCCCTCAGAGTCAGGATCTAGTGATCTGAGTTCCCTAAACAAAAGCCGTGATCAGTGCTTGGCTGTGTCTCCTCCTGTTCTTGGGGAGGAGGACTTTTATTTCCAGCCAGGGACTAGATGGTGAGGTGGCCTGCTGTGAGAGTGGGGGATGGGCACAGCCTCTGCAGAGTGGAGGTTCTGCTCAGAGCTCTTCACCACAGCTCATCAGTCTCTTCTTTCCACTCTTCCCTGGAGGGTGTGCAGGGATCTTCTGGTCTCTGGAGCCCCTGATCAGTTGTTTCAGTTTCTTGCTGTTTACTAGCTTCTCTGGAGGATGAACTGAGTCCTGGAGCTCTCTACTCCACCATCTTACCTTTCTCTGATTCAAATTTGGGAAATTTTCTGTCATTATTTCTTGGAATATTCTTGTGCCCTTTCTTTCTTACCCTTTTGGGCCTCCTGTAATGCATATATTGATATGCTTCATGGTGCCCCACATGTCCCTTAAGCTATGTTCACTTTTTTGGTTCTTTTTTCTTTCTGTTCCTTAGTCTGAATCATTCTAGAGCCTATCTTTGCATTTACTGATTCTTTCTTCTGTCAGCTCCAATCTGCTATTGAAACCCACTAGATAATTTTTCATTTCATTTATTGTGTTCTTCAACTCCAGTATTTTTATTTGGTTCCTTTTTAAAAATTTCTGTCTCTTATTAAGATTATAATATTTTCATTTTCATTAATTGTTTCCATATATCTTTTCTTTCTTTCTCTTTTTTTTTTCCTTTATCAACTTGAGCATATGGAGGATCACTTTTAAAAATCTTTGCTGGTGTATCCCAGGTCTTGTCTTCTTCACCGATGGCATCTGGATTTTTATCTTGTTGTTTTGTATGGGCCATCATTTCCTGCTGCTTTGTTTGTCTTGCAATATTTTTTTGCATACTGTACATATTAATATGTTATAGTGTCAATTCTGAGAGTTAGGCCCTGGTGCTGTCTTTTCCTGAACTTTGAATCCATCTGATGATATAAGAAAGAGCTAACAAAAGCAAACATGTGCATAAAACTCTTTTAAGTCTTTCCCAATTGGCTGTGTATTGGTTGATGTTCTCTGTCAGAAACGAGCTCACCTAATAAGAAAATTAGACTGAGGTGAAGTGAAGTAAAAGGTCCTTTCTACCTTCTCTGAGCCTGTGTCTTGTTCTGGGATTGTCTTGCTCATGATCATAAGGACCCCTTTTTAGAGAAATTTTAATGCTTCCTCTACTCTTCATGAAATAGATGTTCTCCCCCTTCTAGGTACTATTTTGAATGCTGTGAAGAAAGTGACATTTGCCCTAGACCTTTGTGAATTCTTTCTTACACTGCTTTATCTGTCTGGAAGCTGCTTCCGTGTGCAAGACGGAATGGAATATGAGCAAGAGATGTGTTTTCTCATAAGGTTTTTCAGGCTGCCACCCAATGGATTGGCATAACTCTAGTATGGTACACAAGGGGTTACTCTGCTCCCTCAAGATCAGAACCAGTGGCCCACAATGGGAGCACAGCCTGGTTCCACACTCCCTGGGGAGTTGGTGGGAGAAGAAACAATCATGCAACATGAGTTTCTCCTGCCATTTTTAAAGCTATGTTTTCTTGAGTCAGTACTTGTCCAGTTACTGCAAACCTTTAACTATTTTCTCGAGTTCTAAGGATTATGACTGCCAGTTTTTGATAGTTTTTCAAAGATTCTGTGGGGGGACTGCACCTTGGAGCATCTTACAACACCCTCTTGGTAATCCAGAAGACTAAATTCCACAAATTTTGTGGTTAATACTTTCAATTTCATTTAGTTAAAAGATTTTCTTATCTTCTTTGAGATTTTTCCTTTGACTCATGAATTATTTAGAAGTGTGTTTGTTTAATTTGGAGTATTGTGTAATTTCCATACCTCTTCATGTTATTGATGTCTAATTATGGTCAAAGAGCAAATTTTGCTGAGTTTCAATTATTTAAAATTTGTTTAACTTTGGTTTATAACCCACTTTTTCTACCTCAAAAAATGTTCTGTGAGCTTTTGAAAGTAATGTACATCTGCTGTTCTTTTTTGGAATGCTCAATAAATATTAATTAGGTCCAATTCATTGATTGCATTATTAATTTCTTCCATAACCTTGTTGCTTTTGTTATTTCTCTTTCATTACTGGAAGAATAGTGTTTAAGTCTCCAAAAATAACTCTGAATTTGTTCGCATCTCCTTTCAGTTCTCATTTCATGGTTGTTTTTTTTTTTTTTGATGTTATGTTGTTAGGTGCATAATGCATTTAGAATTGTCATGCTTCTTAGTGAATGTACCATTTTATTATTTTACATGGCCTTGTCTATCCATAATAATTTCCCTTGCACTAAAATGTACTTTGCTGACATTATTATAGTGATTACTATAGGGATAAAAATTCCTTACTCTATATTTTATTCTGCAAATAGGATTTGCTTTGTTCTTATATTCTTTTCAGTGATCCATGTATAAATATGCTAAGAGAATATCAGGATTTGTCTAAAACAAATATGCTGCTATGAAACTGTTTATAGAACTCAGTTACTTCAGCTAAAAGTCAATGGGCATTCACTTGGTTTAACAAATCTTACCACTGGATGTTTTGGTGTCCTATAACACCATTTATTATGTAATGACAGATTCAAATTCCTAAGGAAATCAAATAAAAAAGAATAAAATGTTAGAGAAACTGTATTACATTTCTCACTAACTCTATTCTTCAATCCTCCTTTTAGATATTTGTCTTATATTCCTGTGTCAGTTATCATTGCTTAGCAGACACTAAGGAATCAGATATGTGTCTTAGTTCCCAGCCTGCAAAGACAAATAGCACACAAGGGGTTGGCTTAAACAATAGTAATTAATTATCTCACAGTTGCAGAGTCTAGAAGGCTTGCTTCCTCCCGGGGTTGGTAGTGCCCTGGCTGGCTGGCAATCCCTGGCTTCCCTGGCTTTGCCATCGCATGGTGATGCCCTTTCTTTTTACTTCCAGGTTCTGTTGACTTTTGGCTTTTGGCTGGTCCCTGTGACTTTCCCTTGAAAGATCTGTGTTTTGGGGATTCAATGGTGGTATGTATGATTCTCAAGGAAAAATTTTTCTAAAATTGATTTCTACCTTACAGGTTGCATTTAGATCATAATTCCTGAGTAAGATGAAATCCACTGTAATATTTTAACTGAGCAGAATTTAGTATAATAAATACAGTCAGCCTAATATTAAGCACCTTTAAAAAACAGGAAAGAGTGTTTTTTTAACTTTGAAACATTATACTATTGTGCTATTGTGATTGAAAGATTAATGTGTGTATCTTTCTGTGGATTCACTGTTAGCCAGTTCTACTGAGCGGTGCAGGCCCTTCCCCTGAGCTCCTCAAGAATGTCATCACCCAGGACTCCTGAGCTATCATTTCTTCCTCATCACCCGTCATGCTTAGCAGGAGCCACCTCTGCTTTCAGACTCCAACAATTGTCATGGGGTTTGTATGCCCCAGACATTCACCAAACCTGTTTCCTCTGTATCCTGGGCACAGAGCTTGTAGTAGGGGTGGCCTGGGGCATAGTTTTTGCAAGTAGTATATGAATGGAAATGATGTCTGGCTCTGCCTATAAATACCTGCCATGTACCATCTCTCATGCTCCTTTCCCTTGGAGAGGATACCAGGCCTCAGAGAGGGCAGCACCCCCAGACAGAAAGAGTCTGTGAGCTGAAACTGCCCTATGATGAACCACTCTCACCATTTAATGCACCATTTAAACCAGAAATGACATCCTATCATATCAGGACAATGGGCTTAGAGCTATACCTGTTAGAGCAGTTCATATGACCCAAGTCATATCGTGGTTCTGCTGTGTTCACCCGGGTGTTGTTCACAGAGACCAAACTCTAACATCCCTGCAGCTGCCACTGTTCCTTCTGTCTCCATGTTCACCAGACACAGAGAACCAACAAGACATATGTGTGCATGCGTGTTATTTTATGAGGTGTAGTTTAAGGAGCTCGTGCAATTGCTCCATTTCGGTGCTGAGGGGACTCTAGCAGCAGCTCTGCTGGGTCACCTGGTGTGGACTCAGGTCAGGCAGCACATGAGGCCCAGGTGTCCACACGGCTTCAGCATTGGGCATCAAAGGAAATGTATCCACGTCCTCACCCATCCTTGGTGGAGACTTTCCCTCAGAGGTGACCACCTTTATCGTGGCATCTGGGACACCAGTAAGCACCTGCTTTCTCCTTCTCTCTCTCCTATGTAGTCCACCAAAGTCCCAGACCTTACACTGGGCTCTTCAGGACTGTAGAAACCAAGGGTGGGGAAAGAACTTGGCCTGTCTGTCGTCTGCTGTTTCTATGTCCTTCAGGTCTTGTGGCAATGGGTACATCTGGGGCTGCTAATGCCTTCTGAGAGTGAAGGTGGAAAAGACAAAAATTCAATCTTCTCTTTGGTTCCTAAGTTACAAAATCAGTGGTTTCTATCATGTCTCTCCCTTAAGACTCTTCCTTCTTTTAAAAAATCTCCTCCCTCTCTAAAGATTTTTTTATTTCCTTGTTGGTATAGAGAAGGGTTATGATACATTAAACCTGATTTTTTATATTATATATAAAAATTATTTATTTTTGGCTTTCAACCAAAAATATGTTCTTGAGCTTGAAATGTGAAAACTGGTTGGTGTTTCTTCTCCCCTTCATCTGACAGTTCTCCTCTGGGGTTAGTAGCAACTCCATGACTCAAGGATCAAGTGAGTGTTTGTCACTGGTTGGAGGAAGAGAAAAGGATGTTAAAGTTTCAAATTATGAAGGCTCACACATGGAATAAAAGCACGGGGCTATTCAATATAGATCACTGCCTTATTCTAATTGAAAGTTTCAATTATTTCAGCAACTTGCTTTTGATGGCTGTATGGAAAAATTGAATTTTAGGATTATTTTCATCTAGAGAAAGGATAATCTTTTCCCATCATCTAAGTCCTCCTTTTACTTATCTGCATACATAAATGTTACAACAAAACTGCTGGCTCAGGCTTCTAGAGGTTCTCTAAGGAAACACAACATATCAATTTGGGAATAGGGGGAAAGAAATAACAGGAAGAGATGTACAAAGTATTATTGTTTATGATGAGGAAAACCCATTGGTTAAACTATCTTAGCTATAAAAAGCACTGATAATGACCATGATCTCAATCTCTCTCTCTCTCTCTCTCTCTCACACACACACACACACTCAGTAAAGGAGGATTAAAGCTTGGCATGGCCCTTCTGCCACAGAGAAGGACAAACAATGAGAAGGGCAACCTGCAAATTCCCTTCCTCCCGTCCTTCTCCAGCCCTCTGCTAATGAGCCCCGTTTTATTCTTGAATATTTGAAGCATGCCTCGGTTCTGCAGCACTAGTAGCCCTGGAACCTAGAATGCTCAGATTACTTCTTATGTTTCACTGATTTGCAGGAGTCCCTTCCTTATTTTAATTATTTTAACATACCTGTCCCCCCAGGACTAAAGCAGCAAGTGGAAGGGTGTGTTTCCAGGATACACGAAGAGCTGGAGCCTCCAATGAGGGGCCACCCATAGGAGGGAGTGGTGGGAATAAGCACCTCCATCTCTCTCTCTTCCTCACCCTCCAGTCTCCTGCTGGTGCCTCCTACTGGCTTCAAAGTCAGGAGCCAGAGAATAAGATGGTGTGGGGGATGCCTCCATAGACGCCAGCCTCCTGGGATCCACCACAGGTAAAGAGAATTGAGAATAGATCTGAGGGGCCAGTGGCAGATCACCAGCACAGTCCACTATTTTTGCAGTTCAGCATCCATTCCCATATGGTGCTTATATGAAGAAATATATGTCCCTTGGACTGGAGAAATGCCAGGTCCTATCAAATCTGTTTCATCCTGTCAATCCAGTCCTCCTCGCACTGAACTCAGTAGTGTAAATCATAGCTGTCAATCATAGTTGTCACAGGCCCTGACTCTGTAGCTGACAAGAGGGACTAAATGGGCCATCCAAGCTTTTTCCTTGCACCCTCTCCACCTTCCCTCACATGTCAGCTCTTCAACTGGTCAGCATGTTTGTTTGTGTTAACCTGGCGGAGAGACTGAAAACTTCACTCCCATGGGACTGAAGGCTGTAGGGGTTATGGTTGACCAGGTGATACATTTCACCAGGGTGTGCATTTTTCCAAGTCATGAGATTACTAAGGAGTCCTAAGAGGTAGGCATTTTATGGGTGACCTGAGAAGTGTTCCATTGAACCTCCCATTTCCAGACACGGTCCTCCTTGCCCCCATTGTGCATTGACACAATTTCCCTTGTGTAATCAGCATAAATCATCCTGGCTATTGCAATGCCCTTCTATGTGATTGGTTCAATGACACATGGACTCCAAATAGCTCGGGTGCTATTTCCACCCTGGTTTAATGGAGCCATGACTGTGCTCCCCATTGGACATATTTGTTCCTGGAGCACTAAGGCCTCCCAACACACTAAGTCCAAGGATTCACCAATGCAAGCAACCCCTGTGTCAAAGATTCATTAAGTACAATAGTGAGAATGGCCACTCCCACCTCCGTGCCTTACATTCTGGGCCCACATGTTCTGGCAATGGGGAAAATGGTGCCCCAAATTGGCTATTGGCTTAAAGTATATACCAAATCCCATGAAACAAACCCACAGTCCCTCAAGGTGTAGTACTCAGCAGGCACCATCACTGATCTTTCTTAGTTTTTCCCACTCTTCTATTGGGTCAACTGATTTTGGGTGATAGAGAGTGTGGTAAGATCAGTGAAATCTATGGATAGAAAGCCCTCATCATGCTTCTTTTCTCTGTGGGAAACTATGGCAATGAAGAACACATCTTAGACGTCCACAGATGGTGGTCCCATGAGAAGTGTTGTGGCCAGGAAAGCAAGTACCAGCCCATAATACTACATTTTCTGATAAGTACAAACTGCCCCCCTCCATGATGGAAGGGGTCCAATGTCCTCAATATTCTCACAACTGGCTGCCTGGCTGTGCAGGAAATGAAGCCACATCAGAGGCTCAGCACTGGCTTGTTCCTAAAAGACACTGCATCTGGAGAAACCGCTGTGGATTATTTTTACCATAGTTTACAGTCATCCTAGATTCATCTGTCATTTGCTTCAGCCAAATAGGTGAGTTGAATGAGAACACAGTACAACTCCCATTCCTGCATCATCTTAGTTTCCACCTCCCAGGGATACAGATTTTGCTCTTAGTTTACTATTTTAGTGGGGTCAGAAAGGGGATTTTGAAGGGCTTTGTTGGTCCTTCGCACTATAATTGTCTTTAATGCACAGGTCATAAAATCAATGTCAGATTCTCCCAGATACTTGATACATCTGTTTCCATTGATACTTTATAGGACTTGGGATAGTCTGAGGCCCAGGGGGCCCGCAGTGAGATGACCTTGAGCCCACAGCCCACCTGACCTCCCTAAGGACCTCCTCTGAACTATGATCACAATGTCACTTTGAACCCCACACAATTAGTAGTTCTTTCCATGCCCACATATTAGTATAAATCTCACACATTTGTATTCAAGAACCCTGGGAAGATCTGGACATTTCCTTCTCCCCATTGCACACTCATCCTGGTAAATATTTGTAGTTTCCTCTGGAGAAATTCTGGATGAAATTTACTGTATATACCTGGAAGCCCAAAGCAGGATCTTTCCTCCAAGGTATGTGGCCTCCTCTCAATCAGTCAAGGGTCTCCTGCTCTATGAATGGCTTTAGTCTGAGAAATGAGTCAGAAGCAGTGAACAGCCACCATGGGGACTTGAACCCAAATTCGGCTCACCTGATGCTGAAATTTCTGCTACATCTTAGGCTGTGTATCTATTCTAAAATCAATCAGCCACCGAAACAAATGCCAAGCATCCCTGGGGCTTGTTGTAGCAACTGTCCTCCTCGTCTCTGTCAGCTGAGTGCCACTGTCTGACCGTTTATTCACATTGAAATTAAGGAACACAATTTTATGGAGGCTTCTCCCACTATTATCCCTGGTAATACCACAGAACTTTCATAGGATGCTGTTCTTTTACTTGGCAATGTATTTCTTAATTCTTTGGTAAGGATGTGTCCTTTGCATCCTCCCAGAAGTGTGTACAGAGGATGGCAATTTGAATGCACTTCAACATTTTATCTCTGTAAGCTTCTGAATTCTCTCCTCACTATACCATGGGATTTCAGTACCCCAGTGCATTGCTCACAGGCCCTTGCTATTCAAAGTGCCATCCCCACACCAACATCTTAGAAATGCAGAATCTCAGGCCCTGACTCAGATTTACTGAATCAAAATCTACATTTTAAGAAGATCCCTTGTTGATTCCTAAGACACCAGCATTTAAGAAGCACTACTACAGACCACCTTTGAGTCCAGGTTTCAATGGCTCAACCAAGTAACCCATCAGAAACCACCACCAGGTAGTCAAACACATTGAATCCCAAGCCATGTAATAGAGCACCCATGTTTATTAACTCAGCTCCGTCCAACATTGCCTTCTTTTCCTTTATCTAATGTACTTAGAAACCAATTCAAAGCATACCACTAGAGTTCTGAGAACCAGCAAGGTACTGAAATATGCAAGTTGTGTGTGTGGAATTGTCTCTAACCAGAACAATGTGCTTGTCCTTTGGGGGCTTTGAGGCAATGAGGGATGTTGGGGATGGGTCCCAGATGGAACTAGCCCACCCCTTGTACAGCAGTTGCTCCAGAGGGAGTAGTTGAAAGGTTTGTATGAAATGGAATGTTGATTCCCCTAGTGGAGGGGTGTAATGGATTGAATCATGTCACCCACAAAGAAATGTTCAAGTCCTAGTACCTGGTCCTGTGCATATGAGCCCATTTGCAAATAGGACTTTTGAAGATCCCAAAAGTTAAGATAAGAGCAAGTTGAATCAGGATGGCCCTAATCCAATATGACTAGAGTTCTTATAGGCAGAGGAAATTGGACATGGAAGTATGAGCCAAAGGAGGAGTCAAAAAGAAACAGATCACAATGTGGCAGAGGTAGACACTAAGTTATGGGTTTCCAATAAGCCACTACAAGAATGCTACAGACTTTGAAGAAAGCATGGCCTTGGTTTTTGACTTCTAGCCTCCAAAACTGTGAGACAATAAATTTCTGTTGTTTAAGCCAACCACTTTGTAGCATTTGTTATTGCAGTCATGGCAAACTAAGATAAAAGGAAAGGCTATTTTTAAGGATATTTTGAGGAAAGACATTTCAAGGATATTTAAAGCCTCAGAATTTTTATGTGTGGTAGTCTGCTCAAAGAGTCTTGGGTCTTATCAATTCTCAAATATTGCTCTTACCTTAGCAAAAGAGACTTGTAAGAACATTTTGCCTTGGGTCTGAGCCTCACCACACTGGCTCTGGCTGAAGGAGGTATGGCCTTCCTTTGTGTCCTCTGTCATAGTTTCACACAACTCCACAGTGCCTTCAGTTGGGTGTTCAGTTCATAAGCTAACTATTTTTGTAAGCTCCTCAGAATAGTAAACATTAGCTATCCAATTACCACTATAGATACTGGGGGCCCAAGCCAGTTTACTTCCACCAGCTCCCTGTACCTCAAAGATAGACTGGGGATGCTCTGAGCCATGACACTGTTGCAAACTGTGGGTCACCAGTATTACCTTTACCTCAGCAAAGAGGTCCTGCAATCAGTCATCAAAGATGATATTCAACCCATTTTGAAAATCTGTATCTGGGACTAGCCATGTTTCCAATTACTGTATAACCAGGACTCTGGCAAGAAACAACTGGCACTTCCAAACTGTCCAACTGCATATGCCTCAACAGAGGAGTAATTTATAGAGTGTTGAGCAGGGTTAATATAGAAAAAGGATGGTAAGATTGGTGGATTCCGGATACTAGAAACAGTCAGAAAAAAGTCCTCAGAGCCAGAGAGAGAGGAGAATGGATCTCATGGGACAAATAGAGAATAATCTGCACCTGTGTTGAGAGAAAGAGTGAAAATCATTGGGGATTTTCATGGGTTTGGACTAGAATTAATGCACATTCCTTTCGCCTGCCTCTCTCGAGTCAGAAGTCAGTCCTGTCCTTCCTCAAGGGAAGCTCTGGAATCTAGCCTTGTGGCCAGGAGCAGACTCTAGAGAACAACAAGTAACTGCCACAGATATTTTCTAGCATCTCTAGGCAAAAGCTTGAGAGAAAAAGAAGAGGAAGGGAGTGAGGGGGGTAAAAGGGAAAGGAGGGAGCTTTCCTGGAATACTCATTTTGCCAGCATTTCTCAAGGCAAGCAAAAAACGGACAGGATACTGCTCCATAATGCTGACTACAGTGATGGCATGTCAGTCTTCAATGAAATTACACCAAAAGCCAGTAGGGCCTTTCAATAGTCTTTGTGCATTAGACAGTGAAAATCTACACAACTCCACCCAATGTCAAGTGGATATTCAACAAGAAAATTCTTAACTTTCAGAAGAATGGATAGAGTCAAATCCCCAGAATAGAAATAAAGGGAAATCCCAAACAGTTGCTGCATACAGTTCCTGGCTATTTACTATATCCTGTAGGAACTATATAGTGGAGTTACAAATAAAAAACTATTGACTTCTATTTGTATTCCATTGTGGTCAGAGAATGTGCTTTGAATATATTCAACTTTTTTTTTTTAATTTATTGAGGCTTATTTTATGTCCCAGCATATGGTCTATTCTGGAGAAAGATCCATGATCACTAGAGAAGAATGTGTGTCCTGGTGATTTGGGATGTAAGGTTCTATATATGTCTGTTAAAATTCTCTATATCTCTTTCTTTGTTTCTCTGTTGGTAGGGCTCCCTTTAGTATCTGAAGTAGGGCAGGTCTTTTATTGGCAAAATCTCTCAGCATTTGTTTGTCTGTGAAGAATTTAAGCTCTCCCTCAAATTTGAAGGAGAGTTTTGCTGGATAAAGTATTCTTGGTTGGAAATTTTTCTCTCTCAGAATTTTAAATATGTCATGCCACTGCCTTCTCACCTCCATGGTGGCCACTGAGTAGTCTCTACTTAGTCCTAAGTTGTTTCCGTTGTATGTGGTGAATTACTTTTCTCTTGCTGCTTGCAGAACTTGCTCCTTCTCTTCAGTACTTGAGAGTCTGATCAGAATATGTCTTGGAGTGGGTTTATTTGGATTTATTCTATTTGGAGTTTGCTGGGCATTTATGCTTTGTGTATTTGTATTGTGTAGAAGGTTTGGGAAGTTTTCCGCAACAATTTCTTTGAATACTCTTTCTAGACCTTTACCCTTCTCTTCCCCTTCTGGGACACCAATGAGTCTTAAATTTGGATGTTTTATCTATCATATCCCTGAGATCCATTTTGATTTTTTTGATTTTTTTTCTCCATTCTTTCTTTTGTTCTTTCATTTTCTGTTCTGTGGTCCTCTAGGATGCTGAGTTGTTGTTCAGCTTCCTCTAATCTTGTATTATGAATATCCAGAGTCTTTTTGATTTGGCCAAACAGTTTCTTTTATTTCCATAAGATCTTCTATTTTTTTATTTACTCTTGCAATTTTTTCTTTATGCTCTTCTAGCATCTTCTTTATGTCCTTTATATCCTGTGCCATGCTCTCATTCTTTGACTGTAGTCCTTTGATTAATTGCACCAAGTACTGTGTCTCCTCCGATCGTTTGATTTGGGTATTTGGGATTGGGTTCTCCATATCGTTTGGTTTTAGCAAATGCTTTAAGATTTTCTGTTGTTTTTGGCCTCTTGGCATTTGCTTTGCTTGACAGCTGTGATCTTCCAGGACCTCTGCTGAGGGAAGGCTGTGCTACATCACAGTGCATGCCTTCCTTCAAGGGAAGTCCCGGGCTGCTGGGCCGTGCCAAGGGCGCCCCCAGCCTGATGCAAAAATGGCTGAATGGGGCATCTCAACCCCCCTCCCCCTTCACACAGCTCCACCTTCCCAGCTCCAGGACAACTAGCTGTGTCACGGAATACACTCCCCATCAGTCTGGGTTTCCTGGTGCAGCTCTGGGCTGTGAGTACGGCCCCAGGCAGGAGTGTCGCCAGCACTCCAGAAAGCCGGCTGCAAGAGGTGCGGTTTCTTTCTCCTTTTGGCTCTCCCCTCTGTCCCTCTGGCCCTGGGACAATCAGCAGTGGGTGTGGGGAGGGCTATCCTCCATGCCAGACACTGAGGTGTTGGCTACAGTCCACTCCTGCAGTGCTTCACTGCGCGGTTCTCACTGCCGTACCTGCAGCCGCTCCCGGGTTTTTGTTTTTTTTTTTAAAAAGAACTAGTCCATCTCCAAATGCCAACCCACAGTTTCCCCACACTGCAGCATGGCCGCAGGACTTTCAGCCTACTTACTCACTTGTTTCAGAATGCAGACTCCCGGTTTCACCAAGTGCACGGACCCTGTGGTTTTAGCAGAACTTGTCCAGCTGGTGCATCTCTGAAACTGGTGTTCTGGGTCACTTTCTGGTTTTTATCTAGTAATTTTCATGGAGGTGTTTTTTTGCCCTGTCTCACCTAGCTGCCATCTTAGGTTCTCCCCTCTCCATGTAATTTTAAGGGTCAACTTTCACATTTCTTTTAAAAAATGGCCCTCGTCATTTTTATAGACATTGCAATGTATCTGTAAATCCTTTGAGGGAGGATTGCCACCTGAACTGTATTAAATCTTCCAGGTCATGAAATGGGATGTCTTTCCATTTATTAGGCCCTCTTTAATTTCTTTCAACCAGATTTTATAGACAGCAGTATATAGTTGAATACTTTCGTTAAATTTATTCCTAGGAATTTTAATCTTTTTGATGCCAGTGCAAATTAATTTTTTTCTATTTTGCTTCCTCATAATTTATAAGCAGAAATGAAAGTGATTTATGCATGTTATTCTTGTACCCTCCAACTTTTTGGCTTCCATTTATTAGCCCTAATAGGATGTTTGTATGCATGAGTGTAAGAGCAAATGTGTATGTATGTAGTCTATAGGTTTCTGTCTCTTAGTTCGTCACCTCACAATAGAGATAATTTTACTTTTTCCTTTCCAATTTGCATGTCTTTTATTTCTTTTTATAGACAAATTATTCTGACAAGAATATCTAGTACAATATTTAATGGCAGGAAATGAAAGTAAGCCTCCTTGTCTTGTTCCTAATCTTAGGAGGAAAGCTTTCAGGCTTTCTCTGTTGTTTATGATGCTAGCTGTGGATGTTAGATAAATCCCCTAATCATTAGGTTAAAGACATTCCTTTCCAGTTCTGGTATATTGATTGTTGTTATCATGAAAAGTGTTGGGTTTTATCATTTTTTTTTCTGCATCAAACGAAATGATTTTACTTTTTTTCAATCTATTAATATGGAGTAAATCATTGGTTGATTTGTATATGTTGACACATCCCTTACGTTTAGTAAGTTAAGTCCCAATTGATCATCTATTAACATCTATTAACATTTTGCTGGATTTTGTTTGATAGTATTATTTTGATGGATTTTGGCATCTGTATTCATGAGTGATAATTGTCTGGTGCCTTTGTTTGGCATGCATAAAAGCACAATAAAAGCTGTACTCATAGAATTAGTTAGGAAGTATTCCCTTACCTTCTATTTTTTGGAAGAGTTTGAGAAGGATTGGTGCTAATTCTTTAAATGTTTCATAGATTTCAACAGTGAAGTCATTTTATCTTGTACTTTATTTGGAGGTTTTCAATTTTTGATTCACTCTTTTGCTTGGTATACTTCTGTCAAAATATTCTATTTCCTCCTGAGTCTTTTTTGTATTTTGTGTGTTTCTTAAAATGTTTTTGTTTCATCTAAGTTATCGAATTTGTCAGTGTTCAGTTGTTTATAGTATTGTCTTACAATATTTTAATTTCAATAGTCCATAGTAATGTCCACAATTTCATTTCTGACTCTATATATATTCATGTTTTCTCTCCTTTTTCTTATCATTCCAGCTAAAGGTCTGGAAATTGTATTGCTTTTTTCAAAGTACTAACTATTGGTTTTGTGATTTTCTCTATTGTTTTATATTCCCTGTTCCATCTCTGTCCACTCTTTGTTATTTTCTTCTTTCTTATATTTTTGGTTTTAGTTTCCTCTTCTATTTTTTAGTTCCTTAATACATAGAGTTAGGTTTTAAGTTACTGGATTTAAAGTTTTTCTTCTTTATGTAAAAGTAGGTATTTCCATCTGTGAATTCCTCTCTGGGCACCCCTTTCATTTCATTCCATAAGTTTTGGTATGTTGTGTTATGGTTTATATTCATCTCAATGTATTTTCTAATTTCCCTTGTAATCTACCTTTTGACCCAATGGTTGCTGAAGACTGAGAAAGTGATTAAATGAGAGGAAGGGGTAGCAACAGACAAGATGGGATTTACCAAAGGATTACGAATACTGAATCTTTAAATCTATATATATATGTGTGTGTGTGTGTATAGTGTGTGTGTGTGTGTGTGTGTGTGTGTGTGTGTGTGTATAAATATATATATGTTGCTACAGTATTAGAATAGCTAAAAGGAAATAACTGAAATGGTGGAACTCTTAACCCATAACATTCTTTGAAATTTGCTCTATAGCTACTAGTTAAACTGTACTTTGACAGCTATCACCTTTCTGTATATGTGTTATATTTTACAATAAGGAAGTAACTGAAACTGTGGAACTGTAATCCATAACATTCTTTGAAATTTACTCTCTAACTACTTGTTTAATTGTACTGTTCTGTTCATATGTTATATTTCATAATAAAAAATGTTAAAAAGAAAAAAAAGGGAAAAGCAAAACAGCAATCCATTGAGAGTCCACTGAAAATGTTTTTGTCAACTCTGAGCACAAAGAAGAGACCTCATCTTGTCTGGTGTTAGCTCCACAGTATGGTAATATTATGGAAGAGGTACCAACAAAAGCTGAGATTAAAGACCTTGAGCACAGTTCCTTTTGATATTGGTCAGAGCTTTGCTTTAGGGGCCTCCAGATTCAGGCAACCCTAAGACGGTAACTTTACATTATAATTTAAGAAGAGCTCTCACTCTGAAATATGATCTCAGAATTAGAACATCAGCTGCGAGTCAAAATGTAACTGATTCGGAAACTTCCATGGAAGATGGTGGACTGGGGAAGTCCAGGGCTCAGTGCTCCAAAATAGCTAGTAAACATGAAGGGACTCTCTGAAACAACTGTTCTGGGGATCCAGAGGCCAGAAGACTACTGTACACCATCCAGGGAAGATCAGAAGGAAGAAGCTGAGAAACCGCAGTAGAGAACTGTAAGTAGCTCACTCCATGGGCACCTTGGGGTCTTGTCCTTGGCTGGCTGCTGCAGACAGAAAGGGACCTAAAATCCAATTCCCCAAGAACAAGGGGAGGCACAGCTGAGCACTGATCAGAGCTTTCGATTAGCAAAGACAGATTGCTAAGTCCTGGCTTGGAGCTACTGTTTGAACTCACACTGGGCCAGCTGCAGCCAATGTTACAACCCAGTCTCTGACATGGGCAGGGGCATTGGAGGTTTAAGGACACAGTGTATCCTTCGGGATGCAGGGAACCATTTGCTGAAGGGAACCATCTGCTGGGCAGGCAGGAAAGCACAGCTTCAGGAGTCATCAGAAAGGCTTTTGGCAACTTACCAGGGCTCTTTGGAGCTGGGCTGAGCCTCCTTCATGGGTCCTGGCCCTGTTTTGGCAGGAAATAATGACTTGGGAAAGTCTTCTGTAGGCTGGCCCTCCTCCCAGAATTTGCCCTTCAGTCAAAAGCAGCTACAGACAACAGAAGGGGTGTTTAAAAATAGCTATAGAGGCAAATTAAAAAAAAAAAAAAAAAAGCAAAAACAAACAGACCAAAATTCCTGGAGATAGAACAGGGGAAAGGAAGGTTTCTCCTGGGGGGTGAAACAATTATGAAAATCGTGAAATCTTAAAAATTGGACCATATATCCAGGGCAAGAATGAGGTGACTAAGAACTGAAAAAATCTGATCAATTAAACATGAGCTATTCTAAAAGTCTAAAATAAGTTGAAACAAGCATCAAAGAAGCGCTTTAGCACAAAGCCAAACAGCAGGAAAACCCTAAGAAAGAAAGACAAAACTGACCTTCAGAGTAAGCCCAGCAAGACAATCAGATGGCAGACACCAGTGCAAAATCACAAGCCATACTAAGAAGCAGGAAGATATGGCCCAAGCAAAGTGAAAAAATTAAACTTAAGTGGGGACACAGAATTTGGAACAACCAAAGGTGTTCAAACAAATCTCCTAAATCAGTTCAAGGAAGTGAAGGAAAATATAGTTAAAGAAACAAAAGATATTAAAAAGACACATGTGAGCAGGAAGAAGAGTTTAGAATTTGAAAAGATAGAAATAAACATAACAGAAATGATGGGAATGAAAGAGACAACAAAAAAGATTAAAAACATACTAGAAGAATAAAACAGTAGATTTGAACAGGAAAAAGAAAGAATTAGCAAGCTAAAAAACAGGACAGTTGAAATCTTACAGACACATGCTAATCAGAATGTCAAATACCAAAATTAAGGAGAGAATCCTGAAAGCAGCAAGAGAAAAGTAATTTGTCACAGACAAGGGAAATGCAATAAGGCTAAGGTGCCAATTTCTCATGATGGCAAAATGGCAGTGGTGTGTTATATATGATACTGAAAGAGAAAAACTGCCTGTCAAGAATTCTTTATATGCAAATCTGTCCTTCAGAGTTGAAGGAGAGTTAAAATTATTCACAGATAAACAGAAATTGAGAGGCTCTTCAGCAAGACACCTGCCCTACAAGAAATGCTAAAGGGAGTTCTGCAGGCTGAAAGGAAATGATGGGAGAGATTTGGAGGAGAGTGTAGAAATGAAGAGTATCAGTAAGGGTAAATAAAATGGTGAAAAGACATAAAAGTAAGATATGACATATAAAACCAAAGGATTAAATGGTTGAAGTAATATGGCCTATATAGTAATATCATTGAATTTTAAGGATTAAACTACCCAATCAAAAGACCCAGATTGGCAGAATGGATAAGAAGTATGATCCATCTGCATGCTGGTTACTATAGACTCACCTTAAACCCAAGGACACAAACAGATGAAAAGTGAAAATTTGGAGAAAGTTATTTCACCAAAGCAGTAACCAAAAAATAGATGTGTAGACATTATTACTTACCACACAGATATTAAAAGGATCATAAAAAGATAGTATGAACAATTGAATGCAAACAAATTAGACAATCTAAATGAAATGGACACATTCCTACAAACATATGAACAACCAACACTATTCTAGAATAAACATAAGACTTCAACAGAGGAATTATAAGCAAAGAGATTGAATTAGTTATCAATACACATCATACAATATAGACTTTAAATGCAAAACTGTTGTGAGACAAAGAAGGACACTATATATTATAAAAGGGCTAATCCACCAGGAAGAAATAACTATCATAAATGTCTGTGCACCTAATCAGAGTGCTCCAAAATACATGAGGCAAACCCTGGCACAACTGAAGGGAGAAAGAGATGTCCCTACAATAATACAACACTCTCATCAACAGATAGAACATCTAAACTGAGGATCAATAATGAAACAGAGAACTTGAATACTATGATTAAAACTACACACCTAACATATATAGAACAATGTACCCTAAAATAGCAGGGTATACAGGATGTTCTTCTCAAGTACTCATGGATCATATAGACCACATATTGGGGGAAAAAACAAGTCTCAATAAATTTAAAAAGATTGAAATCATACAAAGCACTTTCTCTGACAATAATGGAATGAAAATGGAAATCAGTAACAAGCAGAGAATTAGAGAATTCATAAATATATGAGGTTAAACAGCACAATCTTAAATAATCAGGGGATCAGAGAAGAAATTGCAAGATAAATCAGTAAATATCTTGAGATGAATGACAATGAGAAGACAGCATTATAAAGCTTGTGATATGCAGTGAAGGCAATGTTGACAGGGAAATTTATAGCCCTAAATGCTTACCTTAAAAAAGAAAAAAGAGCTAAAATCAAAGACATAGCTGCACACTTGATGGAACTAGAAAAATAACGGGAAAATAACCCCAAAGCAAGCAGAATGAAAGAAATAAATATTACAGCAGAAATAAATGAAATTGAGATTAAAAAGAATAGAAATAACAAAACTGAAAGTTGGTTCTTTGAGAAGAAATATAAAATTGATAAATCCTTAGTTAGACTGACAAGGAAAAGAGAGAGAGAGAAGAGACAAATAAATAAAATCATAAATGTGAGGGGGGACATTACTACTGATCACACAGATATTAAAAGGATCATAAAAGGATACTATGAACAATTGTATACAAACAAATTAGGCAACCTAAGTGAAATGGACACATTCCTCGAAACATGAACAACCAACACTGACTCTAGAATAAATATAAGACCTCAACAGAGGAATTATAAGCAAAGAGATTGAATTAGTTATCAAAAACCTGCCAATAAAGAAAAGCCATGGACCAGATGATGTCACAGGTGAATTCTACCAATCATTTCAGGAAGAATTTGTACTGATCCTGCTCAAACTCTTCAAAAAAACTGAAGAAGCAGGAATGTTACCTAACTCATTCCAATATACCAATATCACCGTAATACCAAAGCCAGATAAAGATACTATGAGAAAAGAAAATCACAGACCAATTTCTCTAATGAATATGGATGCAAATATCCTCAACGAAATACATGCAAATCAAATCTGACAGCATATTAAAAGAATTATGCATAATTATCAAGTGGGTTTTAATTCAGTTATGCAAGGGTGATTCAACACAACAAAATCAATCTATACAACATTAACATATCAAAGGGGAGAAACCACGTGATCATCCCAATTGATGCAGAAAAGGCATTTGTCAGAATCCAGTATCCTTTCTTGATCAAAACACTTTGAAAGGTAGGAATAGGAGGAAATTTCAACATGATAATGGGCATATATGAAAAACCCACAGTAACATTCCACTCAATGGTGAAAGATTGAAAATTTTCCTGTTGAGATCATGAAAAAGACAAGGATGTCCACTGTCATCACTGTTATTTAACATCGTGCTAGAAGTTCTAGCTCAAGTAGTTAAGCAAGAAAAAGAAATAGAAGTCATTCAAGTTGGAAAGGGAGACGTAAACTTCCACTATTTGCATGTGACATGATGATAATATAAAGAAAGTCCTGAAAAATCTACAACAAAGTTACTAGAGCTAATCAATGAGTTCAAGAAAATGATGGGATACAAGATCAACATGCAAAAATCAGTAGTGTTTCTATACACTAGTAATGAACATTATGAGGAGAAATGAAGAAAAAAATCCATTTACAATAGCAACTAATAGAATCAAATACCAAGGAATAAATTTAATCAAGGATGTAAAGGGTTTGTACACAGAAAACTACAAAACATTGTTAAAAGAAGTCAAAGAAAAACTAAATAAATGGAAGGACATTTCATGTTCATGGATTGGAAGGGTGAATGTCATTAAGAGGTCAGTTCTATCCAAATTGATTTACACAATCATAGCAATTCCAATCAAAATTCCAATAGCCTACCTTGCAGAAATGGAAAAGGAATTATCAAATTTATTTGAGACATCTTGAAAAAGAACAAAGTTGGAGGACTCACAATTCCCAACTTTAAATCACGTTACAAAGCTACAATGGTCAGAACAACATGGTAGTGGAATAAAGATAGATATATTGACCAATGGAATCAAGTTGAGATTTCAGAAATAGACCCTGAAATCTATGATCAATTGATTTTTGACAAGATTGCCAAGTCAACTGGGACAGAACCATCTCTTCAACAAATGGTCCTGGGAGAACTAGATAACCATATGGAAAAGAATGAAGGAGAAGCCCTATCTCACACTTTATTCAAAAATTAACTCAAAAAGGATTTAAAAAAAAAAAAAAACTGAGGATAAGAACCAGAACCATAAAACTCTGAGAAGGAAATGTAGGGAAGCATGTTAAAGATCCTGTGATAGGTAATGGTTTCTTAGACTTTATACCCAAAGTACAGAAAATGAAAGAAAAAAATAGGTAAATGTGACCTCCTAATAATGAAATATTTTCACACATCAAAAGACCCTTTTCAAGAAAGTGAAAAGGCAACTGTGATGGTTTGTAGCTGTTATACACCCCAGAAAATCCATTTCTGTGGGTATAAACCTATTGTGAGTAGGACCTTTTCATTAGGTTATTTCAGTTGATGCATGGCTCTGGTGGTTCTTAATCCTCTACTGGAGTCATATATAAGTGAGATGAATACAGAGAGACAGATAAAAAGCCAGAAGCTAAGAGAGAAAGAGACGAAGAAGCTCAGAGAGAAAGCCACAGATGGAGCAGCACATAGCTGAAAGCAATGAAACCTGGGAGAGAAGGGCAAGTAGATACAACCATGTGCCTTGCCATGTGACAGAGAAGTCCTGGATCACCAGCAGCCTGTCTTCAGGACGAAAGTATTGTCCTGCTGATGCCTTGATTTGGACATTTTTCATGGCCTCAAAACTGTATACTTATAAGATAATAAATCCCCATTGTTAAAAAGCAGACCATTTCTAGTATATTGCACTTTGGCAACTTTAGCAATCTAAAACAGGAACCTATTCAATGGAGGAAAATGTATGGAAACTACATCTCCAATAAGGGTTTAATATCCAGAATAATATAAATAAATCCTACAACTCAATATTAAAAAGACAAACAACTCAATTTAAAAATAGGCAAAAGACAGACATTTTTCCAAAGAGGAAAAACGAATGGCTATAAAGCACTTGAAAAGATGCTCAACATCACTACCTCTTAGGGAAATTCAAATCCAAACCACATTTAGATATAATTCCACACTCATTAGAATAGCTACTATTAAACAACAGAAAATTACAAGTGTTGGAAAGGATATGGAGAAATAGGAACACTCATTCATTGCTGTTGGGAATGTAAAACGGGCAACCACTGTAGAGAAAGAGACTTTGATGGTTCCTCAGGAAGCTAGGTATAGAATTGCCATATGATCCATTAATCCCACTTCTAGGAATATACCCAGAAGAATTGAAAACAGGGAGGTAAACAGACATTTTAACACCAATGTTCAGAGTGGTGTTATTCAAAATTACCAAAAGATGGAAGCAACTGAAGTGTGCATCAACTGATGAATGTATAAACAAAATGTGGCATATGCATATGATGGAATATTATTCAGCTGTAAGAAGGAATGAAGAACTGATGCATGTGACTATATGGATGAACCCTGAGCACATTACATTGAGTGAAATAAGCCAGACACAAAAGGAGAAATATTCTGTAATCTCACTGATACAAACTAATTATAATAAGCAAACTTATAGAGTTAAAATCTAGAATACAGGTCACCAAAAGACAGAATGAGTTAGAGATGTTTAATTTGTCCAGACTTTTTAATTAGGTTACTTGTAAATGCTTGGAAATGGATAGAGGTGAGGGTAGCACATTATTGTGAGTATAATTAGCAGTGCTGAATTATGCAAGTTTTTGTGGTTGAGAGAGTAAGTTTACGGTTGTGTATGTCACCAGAAGGAAAGCTAGATGGTAAATCATGGGACTGTATAATACAGTGACCCCTGTTGTAGACAATGACTGTGGTTGATAGTACAAGTAAAAGAAAGTTCTGTCATGAATTAGAAGAAATGTACATTGATATTAGTAGGCATTAGTAATAGGACAGTATAAGGGAAAAATCCATCTAGTGCAAACTATGGACTATAGTTGACAGTAATATTTTAATACTCTTTCATCAGTTGTAACAAAGGTACTACACCGGTGCTGTGTGTCAATAATGGGGGGGGGGGGGCTGTAAAAAGTATGAGGTTTTCTTTTAAGAGTAATGCAAATGTTGTAAAATTGATCATGGTGATGAATTCACAACTCTGTGATTATATCACAGCCCACTCATTGTACTCTTTGGGTGGATCATACAGTGTGTGAATATATCTCAATAAATCTGCTTAGAAAAAGAAAACTTGCCAAATTTACCAAAATTCATGAACATACGTATTCAAGAAACCAAATGAAGCCTAAACAGGACAAATTTGAATTGAACCATGCCAGAAAATATTAGTCAAACTGTTGAACGCTGAGGAAAAAGAGAGAATTCTGAAAACATCAAGATAAAAACAATGTGTTATGTACAAAGATCGATTTCCAGTTTCTCATCAGAAACCATGTAGGCAAGAAGGCAATTGGACAAAATATTTAAAGTGCTGAAAGAAAACAGCTGCCAACCAAAAATTTTATATCCTAAGAGACTGTCTTTCAAATATGAAGGAGATATTAATATATTCCCAGGTAAACAAAAAACAAAGGAATTTATCAACACTAGATGAACCTGCAAACAATGCTAAAATGAGTTCTTCAGACTGAAAGTAAAGGACATCAGACAGCAGATCAAAGCAATAAAAAAATAAAGACCTCTGGTAAAGCAAACTATATGAGTAATTATAAGGTTCAGTACTACTTTATTGCATTTTGGGGAGATATGACTCTCTGCTTTACTTCTTACAGGCTCTAAAATGCAAGTGAGTAAAAGTAATGATCATCTATAGTTTTGGACATACATGTGAAGATAAAATTTGTAACAAGTATAACAGAAAGGTTGGAGAGATGCAAGGGTATACAAGCAGTGTATGTCTATGCTATTGGAGTTAAGTTCCTATGAAATCCAATGTAGTTATTACAGATTTAAGATGTTAAATTTAAGCCCCATGGTAACCATGAAAAGACATCTGAAAAATATATACAGGAAGAAATGAAAAGGGCCTCACAATTGTATACTACCAAAAATAAAACACTAATAAATAATAAATAATAAATAAATAAATGGAAGTTGCCATTGACAGAAAAATTGAGGAACATAAAATATTAAAGACTTAAAACACAAAATAGCAACATGGCTGAAGATGGTGTTATCAGCAGTTACTTTAAATGTAATTAGATTAATTTTTTCAGTCAAAAGGCAGATATTATTAGAAGAGATTTTAAAAAAATGACTAAACTCTCAGTTGCTTATAAAAGATTCATCATAAATTCAAAAACAAAGTAGATTGAAAGTGAAAGTATAGGAAACATATGCCATGTGAATCATAACTGAAAGAGAGCTGAGATAGCTATACTAACATCAGATAATATAGACTTCAAGTAAAAACTCTTATGAGAGACAAGGAAGGTAACTATTCACTGATAAATGAGGCAATTCAATAAAAATACACAACAATTATAAATATATATGCACCTAAGTCCTGAGTCCAAAAATAAATGAAACAAATATTGACAGATTTGAAAGGAGAAACAAATGGTTCTACGCTTATACTGGGAGACTTCAATACACCTACTTCAATAATGGTTAGAAAATCTGGATAGAAGGTCAGTAAGGTAATAGATGACTTGAGTGATACTATAAACCAACTAAAACTAACAGATATATATATATATATATATATATATATATATATATATATATAGATAGATAGATATAGATATATATAGATAGATAGATAGAGTATTCATCCAACAGCAGCAGAACACACATTCTTGCATAGTGCACTTGGGGCATTCTCCAGGATAGACCATATGTTAGGTCATAAAACTAGTCTCAATGAATTAAAAAATATTGAAATCACATAATGTGCCTTCTCCAAACCCAAAGGAATGGAACTAAAAATCAATAACAGAGGAAGAACTGGAAAGTTCTCAAATATGTAGAATTTAACATACTCTTAAACAGCCAATGGATCAAACAAGAAATCACAAGAGAAGTTAGAAAACATCCTGAGGTGAATGAAAACAATAATAAAAATACTGAAACTTCAGGGATGCAGCAAAGGCAGTGCTAGAAGGAAATTTATAGCTCTAAATGCTTTCATTAAAAAGAAGAAAGATCTCATATCAGAGACTTAACCTCCCAAATGGAAGATCTAGAAAAGAAGAGCAAACTAAATCCAATGTGAGCAGAAGGAAGGAAATAACAAAAATCAGAGCAGAGATAAATAAAATAGAAAATCAAAAAAATCAAAAGTTGTTTCTTTGAAATCATCATAAAATTGACAAGCATTTAGCCAGACTGACAAAAAAAGAGAGAGGACATGAATGACTAAAATCAGAAATGAAAGGGGAGACATTACTATTAACCTGCAAAAAAAAAAAAAAAAGAAAAAAAACAAAACAACCAAACAAAAAAAAAGATAAGGAGATACTCTGAATAACTGTATGCCAACAAATTAGATAACCCTAGATGATATGAACATGTTCCTTGACACATAAACTACCCACAATGAAATAAGAAGAAATAGAAGATTTCAACAGACCTGCAACAAGTAAGGAGATTAATTCAGTAATGAAAAACAAGCAACAAAGGAACCCAAGACCAAGTGGCTTCACTAAGGAATTTTTTCAAACATTTTAAGAAGAAATATTCCTATCCTAGTCAAAATGTTCCAAAACTCATTCTATGAGGCTAACATCAGCCTAATAAAGCCAGATAAAGATGTCACAGGAAAATAAAATTACAGATTAATATAGATGGAAAGTTCTTCAACAAAATACTAACAAACTTAATTCAGCAGCACATTAAAAGAATTATGCACAACAATCAAGTGGGATTTATCCCCTAGTCTACAAGGGTGGTTAAACATAAGAAAATCAACTAATGTAATACACATTAATAGAATGACGGAAAACACACATTCATCTCAATTGATACATAAAATGCTTTCTAAAATCCAGCAACCTCTCTCGATAAAAATACTCAGAAAACTAGGAATGGAGGCAAACTCCCTCAACTAGTAAAGGCATGTAAAAAAACCTAATACATGGAAAACTACAAAGCATTGCTAAAAGAAATCAAAGAAGATATAAATGAATAGATTGTCATTTCATGTTCATGGATTGGGAAACTAAATATTGTTAAGATGTCCATTCTACCCAAAGCATTTTACAGATTGTCTGCCATTCCAATCAAAATTCCAACAGCCTTCTCTGCAGAAATAGAAAAGCCAATCATAAAATTTATATGAAGGCGGTCATGAATAGCCAAAGCTATCCTGAAAAAGAACAGAGTTGGAGGACTTACACTTCCTAGTTTTAAACTTATTACAAAAATTACAGTACAAATAAACAGCATGGTACTGGCACAAGGACAGATATATAGACCAGTGGGATCAAATTGAGATTTCAGAAATAAACTCTATGGACAATTGATTTTTGATAAGGGTTCCAAGTCCATTCAATGGGAAAATAATAGTTTTTTCCATACATGGTGTTGAGAAAACTGGATATCCATATGGAAAAGAATGAAGGTTGACCCTTACCTCACACCATATTAAAAAATCAATTCAAAATGGACCAAGACCTAAATATAAGTGTCAGAGTATAAAACTACTAGAAGAAAACATAGGGAAATGCCTCCAGGACCTTGTGTTAAACAGTGGTTTCTTAGCCTTTATACCCAAGACACCAGCAAAAAAGAAAAAAAAATAGCTAAAGGAACTTCATGAAAATTAAAAACTTTTGTTCCTCCAAGGGCTTTATCATGAAAGTAAAAAGGCAACCTACACAATGGGAGATAATATTTGGAAAACACATACCTACTAAAGATTTAATATCCAGAATATACAAAGTACTCCTACAACTTAAAACAAAAAGGCAAACAACCCTATTAAATAATGGGCAAAATACTTGAATAGACATTTCTTCAAAGAGGATATACAATTGGCCACTGAAAACATGAAAATATACTCAACATGATTAGCCATTAAAGAAATGCTAATAAAAACCACCATTTCACACCAACTAGAATGGCTACTATTGAAAACCAGTAAACATCAAGCATTGAATGGGATGTGGAGAAATGGGAACACTTGTTCATTGTTGGTAGGAAGGTAAAATGGTGCAGTCACTGTGGAAAACTGCTTGGCTGTTCCTCAGGAAACTAAATATTGAATTACCATATGACATGGCAATCACACTCCTACATATATGCACAAAAGAATTGAAAGCAGGGACTTGAGTAGATGTTTGCATACTGATGTTCATAGCAGCATTTACAATTGCCAAAAGATGGAAGCAACCGAAAAGTCCACAGATTAAAGGATAAACAAAATGTGATATATACATACAAAGGAATATTATTCAGCCTTTTTAAAAGTAATGAAGTTCTGACACATGCAACAACATGGATGTACCTGGAAGACATCATCTTGAGTGAAAAAAATTAGAAAATGACGAATATTGTATGACCTCTCAGATATGAAATTATTATAAAAAGCAAATTCATAGTGTCAGAAACTAGAATAAAGTTTATCAGAGGTAGAAGTCTGGGTAAGGAATGGGGGAGGGTTACTGCATAATTGATATAGAGTCTTTGTTTTGGGGTGATAAAATAATTGTTGTTAGTGTTTGTTGGTGATGGTAGGACAACATTGTGAATGTAATCAGCACCACTGAATTATATTTGAAGGTGGTTATATTTGAAGGTGGTTAAAAGGGGGAATTTTAGGTTAAATTTATATGTTACTAGAATAAAAGTAAAAAGTAGGACTGTACAAAACATCCTACCCAATATAGTCACATGACAAGTGTTGTGTCTATAACAACACTTCAAGGGAAGGTTGTCATCTATTGGTATTGTATTCTCATTTTCCTGTCCTTTCCCCCAACTTCTTGCTTGTCTATCTACAACCTTGGCTGCCGTTGTTCAAGGTACTTATTTCTGGATCACTGACACAAGAAATCTCTCAGGGTGCCTGAGGTTCCTCCAATCTAGCAGACTAGTTAGTTCTCTGGGTAGATAAGCTGGGACAGGTGGTAGTGATGGTGGTGGGAAGTGTCTCATTTGGGTTCAAGCAAAAATAAGCTCCCTGACTTCCTGACTTCCAGTCACTCCCTGACTTCCAGTCACTCAGGAAGCATAAATTGCTTGCCCACTGTGAGTGCCAGTCAGTGCCTTCCCCATTATTTCCTGTGCCTTTGCTTGCAAGTGCCTTCTGGTTGAAGGAGTGAACCATCTTGAGAAAATCTTTCCCTTGGTTGACAACAAAATGGGTCCTGGCAGCCTCTTCAGGATCCCAGCTCTTCCTGAGACCTCATGTCCTTCATGTGACCTCTGGGTACACCCCCACCTGATCCATACCTCCTGACATTTGCTGCCGTTGGTGACTGGGGCGTGTTCTTAAGGGCTGCAGGCCACCCAGGGCCAGTCGGATTTATCCCAAAATGCTATGGTGATCTCTCACCTTATATATCATAGGCCCCTCTCTAGTCCAACAAGGTGACATGGTCATACCTGGCTTTACCCTCCTGGTTCCCTGGACCCTGACCTGCTGCCAACCCCAGGCCCCTGCTGGGTGTCCTGCAACCTCACTCCAGGAGGGAACCCCGATGCTCCCCTCCCTAGCTGGTGCCTCCCTTCCGTCTCTGGGCCAGCAGGCTGCATGCACTTTGGGGCCACTCCTGAGCCTGCAGCTGCCTATTCCCCATGACCCATGGGCCAGGCTGATGGAATTGAAGTGGAGACACAAATAACAAACCAGCTCAGACTGGCCTGAGAAACCCATTTTGGCAGTCAAAGGACTCGTCCTCTGCATTGCACTGTTGCTAATAGTAACGGGGCCACTGCCAGCTCTTGGGAAGATGTGACAGAAAATAACATGATAAATAAACTTCAATCATTTATTTTAAATTTAGTATTGCTTCATTGAGAATAGAAGGTTTGGGGTTTGTTTAAGCAAAATTAGTCAATGAATTAAAAAATCATTCTTTTAATCAGAGAATTTTTCTGGATTTTTACATTCTGGTTGTAAATATTATACAAAGCAGTTCAAAACCAACTAGATACAAAATAAGAGTTTATCTTATCTTAGTATTTTCAGCAGTATTTGACTTTAAGGATTTGCCATGGACTCGAATGCTTTTGCTTTCCCTATTTAAAGGCCCCCTGGCCTCACCCTGCCCATGGTATCTTAGAGACCCAAGGCCTGTCTCCAGGTGGCTTTTGTGGCATCACCACGGTAAAAAGATCCTTTTATCTTGAAAAGACTCCCCAGAGCACACTGAGCAGTGAGTAAACCTCAGCATCACTGAGATGCCTGGGACATTTAACATCCACAATATTGCTGGCTTGATGTTCATTTTCTTAGTGTAAACAAAAGAAAAATGAAAAAAGCACACGTTTTTAATTTTGATGAAATAAAAATTATAACTTTTTTTTTTTTTTTAACATCTTATAAATTGTGCTTTGGGGTTGTTGCTAAGAAATCTTTGCCTATCTCAAGATCAAGATCAGAAAGATTTTCTCCTCTTATGTTTTCTGATAGATGTTTATAGTTTTAGAATCACATTTCAACCTAAGATCTATCTTGAGTTAATAATTGTATAAGGTGAGGAATACAATCCAAGTTCTTTTTTGTTTGCTTCTGGCACCATTTGTTGAAAGATTACCCTTTCTATCTAATTACCTTTACACCTTTGTCAAAAAGTATACTGGCTGTATTTGTGTGGAGCTATTTCTGGGTACCCTATTCTTTTCCAATTATCTATTTGTCTGTCTTGAGTCCAATACCCCAACTTTAACCGCCAAAGTTTTATATTAATTCTTGAATTTGGGTAATGTGATCCCTCTAACATTATTCTCCTTTTCTAGATTATTTTGCCCATTTCTTCTTGCAGTTGCATCAGCTTTTGATTCATTCATTTTGAAGTCCTGTTTTTAGGCTTGTTTTAAGATTGTTTTGTTATCCTGATGAATTGACCCATTTATCAAAATGAAATGACTTTCTTGGTCTTTGGTAGTTTTCTTTGGTCTGAAACTTCCTTCAGCTGTTATTAATAGAAGCACTATGATTTCCTTTTGATCAATATTAGAATGGTATCTTTTTCCTCATCCTTTTACTTTTAACCTATGTGAGTCTTTATATTTAAAGTGTGTTTCTCGTTTTACTCTATCGCTGAGTCTTGCTAGTTTACCTGAGCTGACAAACTCTGCCTTAATTAGAGTTTTTATACCATTTACCTGTCCAGTGCTCTGTCTTTTGAACCTGAGCCACCTTGGTTTCTCTGGACTCAGGTCCCTCTCCTCAACTCAGGGTGCCCACGAGCTCCCCCTCCCTGCACTATGGCCTGGGAACTCTCATGGCAGTGAGCTGGGCAATTGTGAGACTCACTGTGTTTATTTGCCATCTCTCAGAGCTCACTGTCCTTCATTGTTTGATGTTCGATACCTTGAAAACTGTAGCAAATATTCTGTCTGATTGTGATTTTGTGGTATAGGGCAGGAGGGTAAATCTCATCTGTGTTACTCCATCTTGGCCGGAAGGAAGTCCCTTCTTGATGTTTAAAATGCTCGTCTTGTATCCAAATTGGATTAGGTCCAAAGACTTGAGGGGGCAGCGGGCTGTGTCTGCCCTTTTGCTCCTCCCTCTGTTTCTAGGTCTCTCCCTTCTCTTGCTCAGTGAGTCAGAGGGTAGGGGAGTCAGAAAGGTCTTTTCTTAAAGGTCTTTCCTTACCTGCAGCTGCTGCAGTGGTCCTCTTTCACCTTTCTCAGTCACAAATGTCTTAGAAGCAGCCCTGTTACTTGACTTGGGTCTCATCCTTCCCCAGCTGACAACAGAAGTGTGCCCTTCTCTTTGCCCTTCTTTCCTACTCTTCCTTTAAGTAGCCTGGGCAGGGGCAGGGACAGGGACGGTGGCCAGGGCAGAAAACAATTAATAAGAATGGGGATGTATCTGAATTCAGGGAGTGGAAGACTCAAGTCCTCTTCATCTTCAGCTTTGGGTCCTAGGCCCTAATCCTGGATCTAGGGCAGTGGTTCTCAAGCAGGGGCAATTCTGTCCCACCCTCATTCACAAGTGACATTTGGCAATGTCTGGAGACATTGTCACAACTGGGGTGGGTTAGGATTAGGGTTAGAGTTAGAGGTGGGGGTGTGTGTGTTTCATACTATCATCTAGTGTGTAGAGACCAGAGATGCTGCTAAACATCCTACAATGTACAGGGCATCTCTGATGTTAGTCAGTGTTCTCCAGAGAAACAGAACTGACAGGATTAAAGAGATATATTATAGGAATTGGCTAATGTGACTGTGGGCATTGAAAAATCTGGGTTCTGTAGGGTAGGCTCAGGTTGGAAACTCTTACAGAGGTGATGTTGAATTCTCCAGGGGAAGCTGCCTAAATTAGAGGCAGAAAGTCTTCTGTATTTGAAAAATTCAGTTATGGCTTTAAAACCTCCAGTTGATTAGATGAGGAGACTCCCCTCATTGCTGAAAGCCACTGTCTTGTGATTGTAGATGCAATCAGCCATAGATGTAATCAATTTATATAGATGCAACTCCATCTATGAAACATCTTCACAGTAACAATCAGGCCAGTGCTTGCTCAACCAAACAACTGTACACTACAGTTTGGCCAAGTTGAGAGTGATACTAACCATCACAGCCCCCACAACAAAGTCATTAGTGCTGAGGTTGAGTGGTCTTGGGACTAGGGAATAGTTCTACTTAACATTCCTTCACGCATGCATGCACTCGTTTTCCCTGCTGTGTTGTGTGCTTTTGCATTGCTGATGCTTGACACATGGTAAGTGCTATTTATTTAACAAATATTTATTGACTTATTAATATACATCAGACACTGTGTCTCAACTTGTTTCCTTCTTCATCAAAATGCAGTTTTCCTTCTAATATCATATACATGCACTGGTCAGTTTGGAACTTATTCCAGTGTTGAACTCAGAAGAGTTCTCCTTAAAAAAGGCTGAACTGAGACAACCTTATTAGAACCCCTTGTCCTATCCCCTCCCTTCCACGGGTTTCTACTGATCATCAGAAACTATGAGATTAAGGGAGGTGATGGCATGATTGGCACAGAGTTACCAAGACAATTGGTCAGTTCTGGGGTGTTTTAGATCTGATCTTTGCTTTTCACCTTAGAAGCTCAACTTACACACAGCAGCACACACACACAGTTCCAGGCACACTGGCTGCACTTTTTCCTCTCTGTACACATACACTGTGGAGGCTACTCCTGGACGTGGGCTTGGTCTGCAACAGGGGCCTTGATACAGCCAAGAGAACCACTGGGTGTGAACAAAGTAGGCTCTATGCAGGACTCTTCCTCCTACATGTGTGCCTTCTTCCACGTGTCCATACTTGGGGTGCCGGGTGGGGGCCTTGCCTGGTAAGGATGGAGATTAGTGCAATGCAGTAACTTAATATGACATGGGGTGGGGTGCAGCATAAAGACCAGTCATGGTCTCATGAAATCCTTGAAAACCCTCTGTATTATATATGAGGAAATTGAGCTCAGAATGGTTGAGCAAGAATATCTGTCTGGAAAACAGCAGATGGGCCCAAACCCAGGTCCCTTCTCCAAGGCCCATATGTGCATACAGAGGGCAGCCCCTTCCCACTTACCTGTCCTGGGTGGTGGGTCCCTTGGCACACACTTGGCTACAGCCAGGGAAAGTCAGGGTTAGTTGTCTTCACTGTATTTTTAGAAACCATTAAAATCAGTTTTATGAGTGCTGAGGAGTTGAATGCAGGGATTCTCAATTTTTTCATAAACCTGAACTGCCAGTCTGATTCCCCATGAGAAATTAACAGAAAATAAGAAGACTGTGCAGGAGATAAAAAGACATTTCTACAAATGATGTGAAAGCTGAGGCACAAAATGAGTCTTTGTTATGCTTTTCAGACACAATCTCCTTGGGTGAAATTCTTTTCACTTCTTCCTCTCCTGCTCTCAGAACTTCAGTGAAAGGAGACTGGGGGTGGGGAGTGGGGTTTGGAAAAGGAGCAAGAGTGCTACTAAACAGAGCCTGAACTTCAGGATTCCCTGATTGCTAGAATGAGCCAGGGGATAAAATGCTCCTTGCCTGTTGTTGGGGATTGAATCATGTCCCTCTTAAAAAGCATATTTGGGTAACTCCTGGTCCTATGGGTGTGAACCCATTTGTAAACAGGACCTTTGAAGATATTATTAGTTAAGGTGCCTGTGATGGTTAGGTTCATGTGTCAACTTGGCCAGCTGATGATACTCAGCTGTCTGGTCAAGTAAGCACTGGCCTAACCATTGCTGTGAGGATGTTTGTGGTTGGTTAATAACCCAACAGGCTGGTTTATTAAGTCATCAGTCAATTGGCATCAGCTGTGACTGATGACTCAACAAAGGGTGTGTCTTCCACAATGAGAGAATGCAGTTGGCTGGATTTAATCAAATCAATCAGTTGAAGACTTAGAAGCGAGACAGATAGAGGACCTTCACCACTTCTTCAGCTGCCCAGTGAAGTGTTTCCTGAGGAGTTCATCAAACGCATTCCTCAAAGATCCCAGTTCATTTCCTGAGGAGTTCATCGAAATTGCCAGTTCATTTCCTGAGTTCATCGAACATCTTCATTGGAGTTGCCAGTTTGCTGCCTGCCCTATGGAATTTTGACTCATGCATACCCACAGTTGCGTGAATCACTTTTATAAATCTTATATTCATAGATATCTCTAATTGATTCTGTTTCCCTAGAGAACCATAACTAATACAGTGCCCAGCTGATTGAGGGTGGGCCTTAACTCAATATAACTGAAGTCCTTAAAAGCAAAGAAAGTTGGACACAGAGAGAAGCCACTGGCAGAAGCCAGAAGTCAATGGAACATTGAGGAGAAAGGAGAAGACCACAATGTGCATTACCATGAGACAGAAAACTCAAGGACCTTAAAGACTGCCAGCCAGCCAGAATATATCAGCCCTGGGAGGAAGCGAGTCTTCTAACCTCTGTGACCATGAGCCAATAAATTCTTATTGTTAAGCCAACCCATTGTAGGGTATGTGTATTAGCAGCTAGGAAACTAATATACATGTGTCAGTGCAATCACAGCTCAAAACTGTCACCTGAATGGCAATCCTTGCAGGGAGACTCTGCATATTGGACTTAGCAATGGAAGAGTGTATCAAGCCATGGAAAATACACTGTGTTATGGAGGGAAGAAGAAATAGGATATATGATTTACCACAAACACATTTAGCTGCAAATATTTTATTTTGCACAATGTTTAGCATACCAGGACTTTCAAATACACTTTAGTGGGGATTAATATTTTAAATATTTCTTTGTATCATGAATGTGCACACAGTCTTCCCTCAAGCATCCATTTTCTGCATGTTTACTTCCATCCCTCCTTTCTGGGACCCTCCCATCTGACCCCTTTTCCTTCACTTCCACTTTCCTTCTGGCTTTCCTGAAGTGGCTTCTTCACTTTCTGGGCTCACGGCAACCCCAGCCCCCCACCCCCAACTCTGCCTTATGCCCCGGGAGATTCAAGCTATGTTAATGAAGCATGAAGGGCAGAGTCCTATTTCCTTATTGTTCTTTTCTGACTCCTGAATTCACAAAGTAATCCATGTAGAACTATTTTCCACACCTACATATTCACATTTCTATTTTATAATCTTTCATGAAATGCCATTTGTTAGCCAGATATTATACAAAATCCCAAGAAGTAGAGAAAGAAAGAATAACATTTCTGTCCTGTTAGAGGTCATTAGCTTAACACAAGTGAAAACAAACAAATGAACAAATGTAACCTGTTTTGGTTTACCAAAGCTGCCAAAATGCAATACACCAGAAATGGATTTGTAAAGAAAAATAAATTGCTCATTCCATATGGTGGCTACCAGTGTGTTACCATGTCTTTGTAGTAGGCTGCCATGAGGTTCAGCCATGGCTAGCTCACTGGTGACAGAAAAGGACATAAAAATCCTCTTCCCCAGGACCAGGGTTGGATATGGCCAATCACTGATCATGGCTCTTGACTAGTGACTTCCGATCGCTGGGGTCCTAGCTCTGAGGCACTCTGGACTGAGGCAGTTGGTGTCATTGTTTCAATCTGCTATGCACAAAGACCATGGTCAAGGAGAACTAAAGATGCTGTGCTTCCTCAGGGCTGCAGGGGACAGTTTGCTAAAGAGCTGCATTTGCTGGGAAGGCCAGGAAAGCTTATCTTGGGGACTGCTGGAAAAAACTCCTGGCACTCTTCTTGATCCCCTCCACAGGGCATTTTGAAAGCAGTCTGTGCCCTCTTTGTGGGTCATGGCCCTGTTCTGGCTGGGAAAGTCCTTTCCAGAGTGCCCCTCCTCCTAGGATAATTTATCCACACAAAATCAGCAAGAGAAAATGGAAGGAGTATAAAAAACTATAGAGTCAAACAATCTGGGGCAAAGAATTACTGGCTTCAAACACCTGGGAGAGAGAGAGATAAATGTCTCCTGGGAAAGAGAAGGGACAACCAAACTCCTATAAACAGGGAACTAAAACAACTAACAAGCAAAAGTCCAGGACAAGATACAGGTCCATAAAGACAGGGAAAACCCTGAACATTATATTCACCTTGGGCAGACCTTCTTGATAGGAGCACTGACGCTCAAGAAGATCTCTGTTAAATCACCAGCTGATTACAAAATTATGAAACAGAAATCTCAGGGTATAAATCCCAGAGCTAAGATTTTTAAATATTAAAATGTACAGTGTGCAACAAGAGAATACAAGAAAAACAAAGAAACAGGAAATGAGGGACCATCCAAAAGAAGAGGCAAAAAAATCCACAGAACACCAAATGAAGAAGATCAGAATGCAGACATACCAAAAAATATTTTTTAAAATGATCTTTAAAATGCTCAAGGAGATGGAGGAAAATACAGAGAAAGAGCTGAAAGGTGTCAGGAAAATAATGGATGAGCAATATGAGAACCTTAGTGAAGAGATAAAAATTTTACAAAAGAACCAATGGCACTACTAAAGTTGAAGACCATAATAGCTGAAAAGAAAAATGTCTGGGAGGGTTTCAAGAGCAGATTGGAGCTGGCAGAAGAAAGAATCAGTGAACTTGAAGAAAAGACACTTGAAAACAGTCAGGTTGAAGAGCAGAAAGAATTATAAAAAGCACAACTAACCTAAAACACTTCTGAGACACCATCAAACGCACCAATAAATGATGTACAGGAGTCCAAAGAGAAGGAGAAAGAAAGAAAGGGGCAAAAGGAATAGTCAAATAAATAATGACAGAAAACTCCCCAGACCTAGCAAAAGACGTGATTTTGCACATCCAAGAAGCACAGAGAACACCAAAGAGGATGAAAGTAAAGACAAATACACTCCATCATATATTGATCACACTATGGAATACAAATGACCAGGAAAGAGTTCTGAAAGCTGATAGAGAAAAGCAATGTGTTATATAGAAGGGAGTCCCAATTAGATGGGATTTCCAACTAGATGGAGTGACGATTTCTCATCTGAAATCATGGAGACAAGAAGACAGTGGGTTAAAATACTTAAAGTCCTCAAAGAAAACAACTGCCTTTCAAAAATTTTATATCCAGCAAGATTTTCATTCAAAAACAAGGAAGAGATTAAGACATTCCCAGATAAACAAAAGCTGAGAGAGTTCATCACTAGATCTTCCCTACAAGCAATGCTAAAGGGAATTCTTTAGATTGAAATGAAAACATATTAGACAGTGGTTCAAAATGGCATAAAGAAATAAAGACTTACAGAAAAAGTAACCATTTTAGTAATTATAAATGCTATTATTATTGTAGTGTTGTTTGGTGTGTAACTCCACTTCTTACTTCTCACAGGTCCTAAGATGCAAATGCATAACAAATATTGATAAATCTATGGTTTTGGACATACAGTGTAAACTGATATAAGTGGCAATAAGTACAAAAAAAGATGTGGGACAGAGGGATATAGGAAAACAGAAAGATACAGGAAATGCATGCTACTGAAGTTAAGTTGGTATCAAACCAAATATTGTTACATATTTAGGATGTTAAAATTTAATCCCATGATACCCACAAAGAAAGTATATAAAAATGTATTAAGGAGAGGGAGGGGCAAGATGGCAGACTGGTGAGCTGTATGTTTTAGTTACTCCTCCAGGAAAGTAGGTAGAAAGCCAGGATCTGCGTGGACAGGACACCACAGAGCAATCTGACTTTGGGCATACTTCATACAACACTCATGAAAACGTGGAACTGCTGAGATCAGCGAAATCTGTAAGTTTTTGCGGCCAGGGGACCCGCGCCCCTCCCTGCCAGGCTCAGTCCCGTGGGAGGAGGGGCTGTCAGCTCCGGGAAGGAGAAGGGAAAACTGCAGTGGCAGCCCTTATAGGAAACTCATTCTACTTATCCAAACTCCAACCATAGATAGACTGAGACCAGACACCAGAGAATCTGAGAGCAGCCAGCCCAGCAGAGAGGAGACAGGCATAGAGAAAAAAAACAACACGAAAAACTCCAAAATAAAAGCAGAGGATTTTTGGAGTTCTGGTGAACATAGAAAGGGGAAGGGCAGAGCTCAGGCCTGAGCTCAGGCCCTGAGGCGCATATGCAAATCCCGAAGAAAAGCTGATCTCTCTGCCCTGTGGACCTTTCCTTAATGGCCCTGGTTGCTTTGTCTATTAGCATTTCAATAACCCATTAGATCTCTGAGGAGGGCCCTTTTTTTTTTTTTTAATCCTTTTTTCTTTTTCTAAAACAATTACTCTAAGAAGCCCAATACAGAAAGCTTCAAAGACTTGCAATTTGAGCAGGTCAAGTCAAGAGCAGAACTAAGAGAGCTCTGAAACAAAAGGCAATAATCCAGTGGCTGAGAAAATTCACTAAACACCACAACTTCCCAAGAAAATTGGGGTGTCCACTCATAGCCATCATCCTGGTGGACAGGAAACACTCCTGCCCATCGCCAGCCCCATAACCCAGAGCTGCCCCAGACAACCCAGTGTGACGGAAGTGCTTCAAATAACAGGCACACACCACAAAACTGGGCGTGGACATTAGCCTTCCCTGCAACCTCAGCTGATTGTCCCAGAGTTGGGAAGGTAGAGCAGTGTGAATTAACAAAGCCCCATTCAGCCATCATTTCACCAGACTGGGAGCCTCCCTACACAGCCCAGCAGGCCAGAACTGCCCTGGGGGGACAGCACTCACCTGTGACATAGCACAGTCATCCCTCAACAGAGGACCCGGTGTGCACGGCCTGGAAGAGGGGCCCACTTGCAAGTCTCAGGAGCCATACGCCAATACCAAGGACTTGTGGGTCAGTGGCAGAGACAAACTGTGGCAGGACTGAACTGAAGGATTAGACTATTGCAGCAGCTTTAAAACTCTAGGATCACCAGGGAGAATTGATTGTTAGAGCCACCCCCCCTCCCTGACTGCCCAGAAACATGCCCCATATACAGGGCAGGCAACACCAACTACACACGCAAGCTTGGTACACCAATTGGACCCCACAAGACTCACTCCCCCACTCACCAAAAAGGCTAAGCAGGGGAGAACTGGCTTGTGGAGAACAGGTGGCTCATGGACGCCACCTGCTGGTAAGTTAGAGAAAGTGTACTCCACGAAGCTGTAGATCTGATAAATCAGAGATAAGGACTTAAATTGGTCTACACATCCTAAAAGAACCCTATCAAGTTCAGCAAATGCCACGAGGCCAAAAACAACAGAAAATTATAAAGCATATGAAAAAACCAGACGATATGGATAACCCAAGCCCAAGCACCCAAATCAAAAGATCAGAAGAGACACAGCACCTAGAGCAGCTACTCAAAGAACTAAAGATGAACAATGAGACCATAGTATGGGAGACAAAGGAAATCAAGAAGACCCTAGAAGAGCATAAAGAAGACATTGCAAGACTAAATAAAAAAATGGATGATCTTATGGAAATTAAAGAAACTGTTGACCAAATTAAAAAGATTCTGGACACTCATAGTACAAGACTAGAGGAAGTTGAACAACGAATCAGTGACCTGGAAGATGACAGAATGGAAAATGAAAGCATAAAAGAAAGAATGGGGAAAAAAATTGAAAAAAATCGAAATGGACCTCAGGGATATGATAGATAATATGAAACGTCCAAATATAAGACTCATTGGTGTCCCAGAAGGGGAAGAAAAGGGTAAAGGTCTAGGAAGAGTATTCAAAGAAATTGTTGGGGAAAACTTCCTAAATCTTCTAAACAACATAAATACACAAATCATAAATGCTCAGCGAACTCCAAATAGAATAAATCCAAATAAACCCACTCTGAGACATATACTGATCACACTGTCAAACACAGAAGAGAAGGAGCAAGTTCTGAAAGCAGCAAGAGAAAAGCAATTCACCACATACAAAGGAAACAGCATAAGGCTAAGTAGTGACTACTCAGCAGCCACCATGGAGGCGAGAAGGCAGTGGCACGATATATTTAAAATTTTGAGTGAGAAAAATTTCCAGCCAAGAATACTTTATCCAGCAAAGCTCTCCTTCAAATTTGAGGGAGAGCTTAAATTTTTCACAGACAAACAAATGCTGAGAGAATTTGCTAACAAGAGACTTGCCCTACTGGAGATACTAAAGAGAGCCCTACAGACAGAGAAACAAAGAAAGGACAGAGAGACTCGGAGAAAGGTTCAGTACTAAAGAGATTCAGTATGGGTACAATAAAGGATATTAATAGACAGAGGGGAAAAATATGACAAACATAAACCAAAGGATAAGATGGCTGATTCAAGAAATGCCTTCACGGTTATAACGTTGAATGTAAATGGATTAAACTCCCCAATTAAAAGATATAGATTCGCAGAATGGATCAAAAAAAATGAACCATTAATATGTTGCATACAAGAGACTCATCTTAGACACAGGGACACAAAGAAACTGAAAGTGAAAGGATGGAAAAAAATATTTCATGCAAGCTACAGCCAAAAGAAAGCAGGTGTAGCAATATTTATCTCAGATAAAATAGACTTTAAATGCAGGGATGTTTTGAGAGACAAAGAAGGCCACTACATACTAATAAAAGGGGCAATTCAGCAAGAAGAAATAACAATCGTAAATGTCTATACACCCAATCAAGGTGTCACAAAATACATGAGAGAAACACTGGCAAAACTAAAGGAAGCAATTGATGTTTCCACAATAATTGTGGGAGACTTCAACACATCACTCTCTCCTATAGATAGATGAACCAGACGGAAGACCAATAAGGAAATTGAAAACCTAAACAATCTGATAAATGAATTAGATTTAACAGACATATACAGGACATTACATCCCAAATCACCAGGGTACACATACTTTTCTAGTGCTCATGGAACTTTCTCCAGAATAGATCATATGCTGGGACATAAAACAAGCCTCAATAAATTTAAAAAGATTGAAATTATTCAAAGCACATTCTCTGACCACAATGGAATACAATTAGAAGTCAATAACCATCAGAGACTTAGAAAATTCACAAATACCTGGAGGTTAAACAACACAGTCCTAAACAATCAGTGGGTTAAAGAAGAAATAGCAAGAGAAATTGCTAAATATATAGAGACAAATGAAAATGAGAACACAACATACCAAAACCTATGGGATGCAGCAAAAGCAGTGCTAAGGGGGAAATTTATAGCACTAAACACATATATTAAAAAGGAAGAAAGAGCCAAAATCAAAGAACTAATGGATCAACTGAAGAAGCTAGAAAATGAACAACAAACCAATCCTAAACCAAGTAGAAGAAAAAAAATAACAAGGATTAAAGCAGAAATAAATGACATAGAGAGCAAAAAAAACAATAGAGAGGATACATATCACCAAAAGTTGGTTCTTTGAGAAGATCAACAAGATTGACAAGCCCCTAGCTAGACTGACAAAATCAAAAAGAGAGAAGACCCATATAAACAAAATAATGAATGAAAAAGGTGACATAACTGCAGATCCTGAAGAAATTTAAAAAAGTATAAGAGGATACTATGAACAACTGTATAGCAACAAACTGGATAATGTAGAGGAAATGGACAATTTCCTGGAAACATATGAAGAACCTAGACTGACCAGAGAAGAAATAGAAGACCTCAACCAACCCATCACAAGCAAAGAGATCCAATCAGTCATCAAAAATCTTCCCACAAATAAATGCCCAGGGCCAGGTGGCTTCACAGGGGAATTCTACCAAACTTTCCAGAAAGAACTGACACAAATCTTACTCAAACTCTTTCAAAACATTGAAGAAAATGGAACACTACCTAACTCATTTTATGACGCTAACATCAATCTAATACCAAAACCAGGCAAAGATGCTACAAAAAAGGAAAACTACCAGCCAATCTCCCTAATGAATATAGATGCAAAAATCCTCAACAAAATACTTGCAAATCAAATCCAAAGACACATTAAAAAAATCATACACCATGACCAAGTGGGGTTTATTCCAGGCATGCAAGGATGTTTCAACATAAGAAAATCAATGAATGTATTACAACACATTAACAAGTCAAAAGGGAAAAATCAATTGATCATCTCAATAGATGCTGAAAAAGCATTTGACAAAATCCAACATCCCTTTTTGATAAAAACACTTCAAAAGGTAGGAATTGAAGGAAACTTCCTCAACATGATAAAGAGCATATATGAAAAACCCACAGCCAGCATAGTACTCAATGGTGAGAGACTGAAAGCCTTCCCTCTAAGATCAGGAACAAGACAAGGATGCCCGCCGTCACCACTGTTATTCAACATTGTGCTGGAAGTGCTAGCCAGGGCAATCCAGCAAGACAAAGAAATAAAAGGCATCCAAATTGGAAAAGAAGAAGTAAAACTGTCATTGTTTGCAGATGATATGATCTTATATCTAGAAAACCCTGAGAAATCAACGATACACCTACTAGAGCTAATAAACAAATTTAGCAAAGTAGCGGGATACAAGATTAATGCACATAAGTCAGTAATGTTTCTATATGCTAGAAATGAACAAACTGAAAAGACACTCAAGAAAAAGATACCATTTTCAATAGCAACTAAAAAAATCAAGTACCTAGGAATCAACTTAACCAAAGATGTAAAAGACCTATACAAAGAAAACTACATAACTCTACTAAAAGAAATAGAAGGGGACCTTAAAAGATGGAAAAATATTTCATGTTCATGGATAGGAAGGCTAAATGTCATTAAGATGTCAATTCTACCCAAACTCATCTACAGATTCAATGCAATCCCGATCAAAATTCCAACAACCTACTTTGCAGACTTGGAAAAGCTAGTTATCAAATTTATTTGGAAAGGGAAGATGCCTCGAATTGCTAAAGACACTCTAAAAAAGAAAAACAAAGTGGGAGGACTTACACTCCCTGACTTTGAAGCTTATTATAAAGCCACAGTTGCCAAAACAGCATGGTACTGGCACAAAGATAGACATATAGATCAATGGAATCGAATTGAGAATTCAGAGATAGACCCTCAGATCTATGGCCAACTGATCTTTGATAAGGCCCCCAAAGTCACTGAACTGAGTCATAATGGTCTTTTCAACAAATGGGGCTGGGAGAGTTGGATATCCATATCCAAAAGAATGAAAGAGGACCCCTACCTCACCCCCTACACAAAAATTAACTCAAAATGGACCAAAGATCTCAATATAAAAGAAAGTACCATAAAACTCCTAGAAGATAATGTAGGAAAACATCTTCAAGACCTTGTATTAGGCGGCCACTTCCTAGACTTTACACCCAAAGCACAAGCAACAAAAGAGAAAATAGATAAATGGGAACTCCTCAAGCTTAGAAGTTTCTGTACCTCAAAGGAATTTCTCAAAAAGGTAAAGAGGCAGCCAACTCAATGGGAAAAAATTTTTGGAAACCATGCATCTGACAAAAGACTGATATCTTGCATATATAAAGAAATCCTACAACTCAATGACAATAGTACAGACGGCCCAATTATAAAATGGGCAACAGATATGAAAAGACAGTTCTCTGAAGAGGAAATACAAATGGCCAAGAAACACATGAAAAAATGTTCAGCTTCACTAGCTATTAGAGAGATGCAAATTAAGACCACAATGAGATACCATCTAACACCGGTTAGAATGGCTGCCATTAAACAAACCGGAAACTACAAATGCTGGAGGGGATGTGGAGAAATTGGAACTCTTATTCATTGTTGGTGGGACTGTATAATGGTTCAGCCACTCTGGAAGTCAGTCTGGCAGTTCCTTAGAAAACTAGATATAGAGTTACCATTCGATCCAGCGATTGCACTTCTCGTTATATACCCGGAAGATCGGAAAGCAGTGACATGAACAGATATCTGCACGCCAATGTTCATAGCAGCATTATTCACAATTGCCAAGAGATGGAAACAACCCAAATGTCCTTCAACAGATGAGTGGATAAATAAAATGTGGCATATACACACTATGGAATACTACGCGGCAGTAAGAAGGAACGATCTCGTGAAACATATGACAACATGGATGAACCTTGAAGATATAATGCTGAGCGAAATAAGCCAGGCACAAAAAGAGAAATATTATATGCTACCACTAATGTGAACTTTGAAAAATGTAAAACAAATGGTTTATAATGTAGAATGTAGGGGAACTAGCAATAGAGAGCAATTAAGGAAGGGGGAACAATAATCCAAGAAGAACAGATAAGCTATTTAACGTTCTGGGGATGCCCAGGAATGACTATAGTCTGTTAATTTCTGATGGATATAGTAGGAGCAAGTTCACAGAAATGTTGCTATATTAGGTAACTTTCTTGGGGTAAAGTAGGAACATGTTGGAAGTTAAGCAGTTATCTTAGGTTAGTTGTCTTTTTCTTACTCCCTTGTTATGGTCTCTTTGAAATGTTCTTTTATTGTATGTTTGTTTTCTTTTTAACTTTTTTTTTTCATACAGTTGATTTAAAAAAGAAGGGAAAGTTAAAAAAAAAGAAAGAAAAACAAGGAAAAAAAAAAGATGTAGTCCCCCTTGAGGAGCCTGTGGAGAATGCAGGGGTATTCGCCTACCCCACCTCCATTGTTGCTAACATGACCACAGACATAGGGGACTGGTGGTTCGATGGGTTGAGCCCTCTACCGCAGGTTTTACCCTTGGGAAGACGGTTGCTGCAAAGGAGAGGCTAGGCCTCCCTATGGTTGTGCCTAAGAGCCTCCTCCCGAATGCCTCTTTGTTGCTCAGATGTGGCCCTCTCTCTCTGGCTAAGCCAACTTGAAAGGTGAAATCACTGCCCTCCCCCCTACGTGGGATCAGACACCCAGGGGAGTGAATCTCCCTGGCAACGTGGAATATGACTCCCGGGAAGGAATGTAGACCCGGCATCGTGGGACGGAGAACATCTTCTTGACCAAAAGGGGGATGTGAAAGGAAATGAAATAAGCTTCAGTGGCAGAGAGATTCCAAAAGGAGCTGAGAGGTCACTCTGGTGGGCACTCTTATGCACACTTTAGACAACCCTTTTTAGTTTCTAAAGAATTGGGGTAGCTGGTGGTGGATACCTGAAACTATCAAACTACAACTCAGAACCCATGAATCTTGAAGACAGTTGTATAAAAATGTAGCTTATGAGGGGTGACAATGGGATTGGGAAAGCCATAAGGACCACACTCCACTTTGTCTAGTTTATGGATGGATGAGTAGAAAAATAGGGGAAGGAAACAAACAGACAAAGGTACCCAGTGTTCTTTTTTACTTCAATTGCTCTTTTTCACTCTAATTATTATTCTTGTTATTTTTGTGTGTGTGCTAATGAAGGTGTCAGGGATTGATTTAGGTGATGAATGTACCACTATGTAATGGTACTGTAAACAATCGAAAGTACGATTTGTTTTGTATGACTGCGTGGTATGTGAATATATCTCAATAAAATGAAGATTAAAAAAATATATATATTAAGATAGAAAACCGAAGGCATTCAATTTGATACAAGGCAAAAAATATAAATATAAAAGTAGACAATGGGAAAATTGGATGACAAAAGATCTATAAGAATTACAAAGGCTAAATAGAAAAATGGCAGAATTGTCAGTAGAGACTTTAAATGTAAATGAATTAAACTCTCCAGTCATAAGGCAGAGATTGGGAGAATGGATTAAAAAGCATGCCACAACTGTATGCTCTCTGCAAGAGACTCACCGTAAATACAAAGATACAAATAAGTTGAAAGTAACAGGATGGAAAAATATACCATTGAAGTAGTGACTGAAAGAAATATATATATACCAATATCAGATAAAATATACTTTAAGTAAAAAAAAATGTTATGAGATAAAAAGCTGATCATTATATATGATAGAGGGGACAATTCAAAAAAAAGTAACAGTTATAAATATACATGCATCTAACAGCAGAGTAATAAATATACGAAGAAAATACTAACAGATTTGTAAAATTTTTTTTCTTCACTAAGGTTCTCATACTGTTCATTCATTGTTTTCCTGATACCTTTTAGTTCTTTCTCTGTATTTTCCTTTATCTCCTTGAGAAATTGACAGTTCTACATTAATAATAGGAAAGTTTAATATACCACTTTGAATAATGGATAGAACATCTAGTCTGAAGAGCAATCAGAAAATAAAAGAATTGAACAATATTGTAAACCAACTAGACCTAACATACATATATAGAACACATCACACACACAAAAATAACACAAGGATACACATCATTCTTAAAGACACATGGATGATTCTCCAGGATAGACCATATATTAGGTCACAACAAAGTATCAATAAATAAAAAAATATTATACTGAAATCATATAATATATATTCTCTGACCACAACAGAATGATGCTAGCAATAAATAACTGGCAGAAATGGAAAATTAACAAACATGTGGAAATTGAACAACATACTCTTAAACAACCAATGGGTTAAAGAGGAATTCAGAAGCAAAATTAGGAAATATCTTGAATGAATGAAATGCAAATACAACATTCTAAAACACACGGGATGCAGCAAAGGCAGTGGTGAGAGGGGAATTTGTAGCTATAAGTACATCAAAAAAGAAGAAAGACTACAAATAGGACATCTAATCTCAAAACTGGAAGAATAAGGAAAAGAGGAGTAAACTAAATGCAAAGTGAGCAAAAGGTAGAAATAACAATGACTGGAGAAGAGATCAATGAAATAGAAAACAAAACAAAAAGTAAAGCACCAGAGAGAATCAACAAAACCAAAGGTTGGTTCTTTGCAAATGCCAATAAAATGTACAAATCATTAGCTACACTGAAAAAGAAAAAAGAGAGAATATGAATAACGAGAATCGGAAATGAAAATGGGGACATTACTACCAATCCCACTAAAATAAAAAGGACTGTAAGAGAATAGTATGAACAACTGTATGTCATTAAATTAGAGAACCTAGATGTAATGGACAAATTCTTAGAAACACAAACTAAGCATATTGACTCAAGAAGTAATAGAAGATCTCAACAAACCAGTTACTGGTAAAGAAATTGAATCAGTCATCAAAAATCTCCTAGTCCAGATGACTTCATAGGTGAATTTTACCAAACATTCCAAGAAGCCTTAATTACAATTCTGCTCAAATTCTTCCAAAAAATTGAAGAAGAGGGAATACATCCTAATTCCTTTTACAGGGTCAACATCATCTTCATAGCAAAGCCAGATAAAGATACCACAAGAAAAGAAAACTATAGACCATTATCTCTTATGAATATACATGCAAAAATCCTCAAAAAAAAAAAAAAAAAAAAATGCCATGAACCTGAAACCAACAGTTCATTAAAATCATTATACATCATGTTTTAGTGGGATTTATCCTGGTAGGTAAGAGAGGTTCAACATAAAAAATCAATTAATGTAATAATTGAGCCAAGGATCACAAGCAGCACATTAATACAATTAAGGGGAAAAATCACATGATCATCTCAATTGATGCAGCAAAGGCATTTGACAAAATTCTTCATAACTTCCTAATAAAGACACTTAGAACACTAGGAATAGAAGGATACTCTCTCAACATGATAAAAGGCATAAATGAAAAACCTACTTTATGGTGAAAGACGGAAAACTTTCCAAGTTTAGAATAAGACAAGGATGCCCAGTTACTCAACATTGTACTGGAAGTTCTTGCCAGAGCAAATAGCTATAAAAATGATACATGCAGCAATATGGAAGAAACTTGAAGACACCATATTGGGTGAAATAAGCCAGATGACAAAAGGACAAATATTGTATGATCTCACTGATTTGAAATAAATAAGCAAATTCATAGGGTCAGAATCTAGAATATAGGTTACCAGGGGATGGGGTGGGGTTAGAGAATGGGAAGTTAAAGCTTGGAATGTACAGAGGTCCTATCTGGAATGACGGAAATGTTTTGGTAATGGATGGTGGTGATGGTAGCACAGCATTGTGAATGTAATTAACAGTACTGGAACACATATCTGAATGTGATTAAAAGGGGAAATCTTAGATTGTGTATGTGGTAACAATAAAAATTTTTAAAAATCCATGGAACTACATTATACAGACTGTGAACCCTAAGTTAAACTATGGACTACAGTTAAGAGTGCAATTATAAAAATGTGCTAACATCGATTGTAACAAATATGCCACACCAATGCAAGTTATTAATAATAGCACGGTAAATGGGAATCCTGTATTTTATGCTTTATTATTCTGTAAACTCACAACTTCTCTAATGAAGAAAAAGAAAGAATAAAATGGGAATTCTAGAAATGAAATTAAGAACATATGATTTTAACAGAAGATTAAGAACATTGGAATAATTAGAGGAATGGAAGATGGGTCAACATAAAATGGTCAGACTGAGGCATAAAGAAAAAAATTTTAAACTATGGGAAATAGAGAAAAATAGCATAAGAATACAGGGGACACAAGGCAGAGATCTAAATTATCCATAATTGAAAATCTAGCAGAATAGTTGCCAAAATGGGGTATGAAAATAATATGAGATACTTAGCTGTATTCAAAAAATTAATGAATAACATCAGTCCCTAGATTCCAGGAAATATAACAGTCAACCAAGAGAAATGCAAGCAAACAAATGCACTGTGGTTGTTTGAAGCTTTATGTATCCCCCTGAAAACATGTTCTTAAATCTAATCCATTCCTGTGGGTAGACACCCATGATAAGTAGGACGTTTTGATGAGGCTACTTCAATAAAGATGAACACCTAATCAGGATAGGTCTTAATTGTATAATTGGAGTCCTTTATAAATGGAATGAATTTCAGACATGAGAGATAGAGAAAGCCACAGAAGTGAGAAGCTGAAATCAATAAACCCTGAAGAGAAGGGGAGACCAGCAGACCCTGTTACATGACTCGCTATGTGGCAGTGTAGCCAAGGATCACCAGCAGACAGTTTTCAGGAAGAAAGTATCATCTTGATGATGCCTTGATTTGGACATTTTCATGGCTTCACACTATAAGCTACTAAATTCTCATTGTTTATGCCAACAAATTTCATGGTCTCTGCTTTAAGCAGCCAAAGAAACTAAAACACATGCCAAACCCGATTAGAGTCAATTTGGTGTAAACTAAACAACGGAGAACAAACTTATAAGAGCCAAAATAAAAATACAAAAACATTTTATCTTCAAGGAGCAACAGTAAGACTTCCAACAGTCATCTCAATAAAATAATAGAAACCACATTACCATGGAACCAACAAATGGTATGAGAATAATTGGATATCAGCATGCAAAAGATAAAGTACCTTGCACAATATACAGAATTCTCTAAAAATGGAGCATAGATGTAAAACTAGAACCTGAAACTACAAACTTAGAAAGACAACACTTATGCAAAGATTTCTTAGACACAAACCCCAAAGCATCATCCATAAAGAAAAATTGATAAACTGGACTAGGAGTTTCTGCTCTTAATTTTAAATGAATAAAAATCTGAGCCACACACAAAGGAAACAGTTGCACATCATGTATTCTATGAAGGATTTATATCCAAAATATATAAAGGACCCTCAAATCTCAAGCATAAAAAAACAAGTAACCCAATTAAAAAATGGGCAAAGGCCTCTCACCTCTCACCTCTTTCTCTGTGAGAATGCCTGCATGTTCCTGTCATGTGCATTCTCAATAAATTTTCTACCTGCTTACTCCATGTTATGCTGTGCCCTTGAATTCTTTCTTGTAGCATGGCCAAGAATCTGGAAAGCTGAATCTGGCAACACAGTTTGGCAAGCCAGCCATGAGACACTTCTCTCCAACTGTCTGGACTGGTAAGACAGGGTTATTGGCCAGGAGGCTTGGCCATGTGCATTTGCTTTTTCTTCTCAGTTGGCTCAATACTACCATCTTCCATGTTCTCATGCAGGTCCACATCTCTAGGAATCTACGGCCTCTGATCCAGCTCCCTGAGGAAATAAAATTGGTCACTCTGAGCCTCTGGCTTCCTCCTTGGAGATGGCAGGAGCCTGTCTCCATGCCATGCAGATCCAAGGAAGCTCAGTACAGTGGGGGACTCTGCCCTTGGGACCTGACTAGGGGCTTCTCCCTGTGTTGAGCAGGAGTCCAATGAGAGCCAAACCAAGTCCCCATCTCTCTCTCTGTCTGTCTCTGACCAAGACTTCCCCACACTCTCTCCTCTCCTCCCCTCTGAGGACTCTTGATCTTTGCCTACCTAAGAAGATTTTCCTGACCTGTCAGACCCTTCCTCCTGCTGAGTCTGTTCCTCTTTTCACCTCTTCTGCAGAGGTCTTCACCCCTGCATCCATGAGTGTCTCCTCTCCTATGTCTGGCTTTCAATACCTTCTGAGACATTCCATCTTTTGCAACACAGGATCCTGGGCTAAAGATTCTTGTACCAAAGAAGGTGTTGTTTTTGTACAAAGGTACAAGGTATTGTATTTAACATTCTAGGGAATCACTTCTGGTTTAGGCCCATGAGAATTGGATATTTTCCAATGGGAATGTCTCCCCTCCAGGCCTTGATCATTTAGTCTCTACTGAGACACACTGCAGCTGACTATAAAGCTCCCCTTCTTCTACAGCATGCTCACTTCTTAGCCCTCAGGAAAGGAAAATTAGAGGACAAAGGTATTTCCAGGAGCATTATCCTAGACTTCTCTCATGTGAGGTGTGTGCCCCCACCTCTGGAGCATAGGTCTAGACATCTGCCAGGGAGGAACTTCCCAGCGATGCTGGGCGACTTATCCCAGGGATGCCCAGTGACTTTACTCCTCGTGTTCCCAAGACATTGGGCCGGCAGAGAGGAAGTACTCCTCAAGAGTATTGTCCTGGAATTTTTCTAGGAAGGCCTGGGAAACCCCCAGTACCGTATGTCCAGATGTCTCTCAGGAAAGGTGTCCCAGGGATGCCCAATGATTGTATTTACTCCCCATGCTGTCAAGAGATTGGGCCAGCAGAGAGAGAAATGCCAGCTCTGATGCATGTTGGGACACCACACAGTCACACTGGTGCTAGTGAGGCCCCTCTATTTCCTTTTCCAGAGAAAATGGGAAATGCCAACAGTCAGTGTAAGCTAAAAGATGGACAAGCGTAGCCCTGCAATGGGACTTTCAATTACAATACCATCCTCCAGTCTGTAAAAGACACAGAAAGTAGTCAAAAATTCCCTATGTCCAGATGTTTATAGCTCTCTATCAGGACAAGGACTTCAGAAGGACTTGTCACTTGTTGTTCCAGTTTGCTAATGCTGCCATTATGCAAAACACCAGAAATGGATTGGATTTTATAAAGGGGATTTATCCAGCTACAAATCTACAGTCTGAAGGCCATGAAAATGTCCAAATTAAGGCATCAACAGAAGTACACCTTCACCGAAGGAAGGCCAGTGGCATCTGGAAAACCTCTGTTAGCTGGGAAAGCATGTGGCTGGCAACTGCTAATCCTGGGTTGTGTTCCAGGTCCTCTCTCAGCTCCTGTATGTTCTTCAAAATGCTTGTGGGGCATTTTGTCCTCTCTTAGCTTCTCCAGAGCAAACTTTGGGTTAGCATAAGTCTGCTTTCAATGGCTGTCTCCAAAATGTCTCTCTCAGTTGCTCTCCAAAATGTCATTCACAGCTGCTCTCAGTTCGTTCTGCTTGTCAGCTCTTTTATATGGCTCCAGTAATTTAATTAAGACCCACCCTGAATGGGTGGGGTAACATCTCCATGGAAATTATCCAATCATAGATGTTGCCACAGTTGATTGTGTCACAGCACCAGTGAAACACTCAAAGGATTCCAACCTTATCAACACTAGTATGTCTGCCTCCACAAGACTGCATAAAATAACATGGCATTTTTGGGGACATAATTCATCCAAACCAGCACACTTGTATTATGCCCATGTTTCAATTTCTATTAGAGGAGAAAATCTTCTTAATGATCCCCTTTTAAAACTCGTTTGCTAAAAGGCAGAAGAAAATGTATCACCAAGCCACTTAATTGTAATAAGCTAAGGGAGATCACTCAGGAGAAAGAGGAAAACCTGACTCTGTTCCAGGGAAAGTTAGTGGGAGCCCTAAAGAAGTATACTAATGTAGGTCCAGACTCCTAGGAAGTTCAGATTTTTCTGGGAACTCATTTCATTAGCCAATGTGCCCCTGATAGAGAGAGCTGCAAAAGTTCTCCATGGGCCTGCAAATTTCCACTAACTGACTTTTCTGTTTTTAACAATTGAGATAAGGCAAGGAGGAGGGGAGGGCAAAGGGAGGTAAGTAGAAGACCAGAGAACAGGCTCGGCTTAATTGCAGTCACTTTTAAAAGCATACTGGCCCCTCAAGTTCACCGAAACATGGCTCCAAGCCTTGAGGGTCTTGCTTCAACTGTGGGCCAGAGATCACTGGCAGAGAGAGTGCCAGAAACCTCAAGACATCCCTTGACCTCGGGACCCAATGGGCCTTGCCCCAGGGCCACCCACATGGGTACTGGCCCAGGGACTGCATCGTCTCCTGAAGGGGGTGGGACAGCACTTTGAGCCCTGCTCCTGGAAAGTGGAGAGGACTGAGGGTGCCTGAGTCCACTTATGGCTCCGCTGAATTCACAGCTGAATGTCAACCCAGAGGAGCCCTGGGTGACCCTCAACATGGCAGGTAGGGTTATTAATTTCTTAATTAATACTAAAGCCACTCTGTCCTGAATTGCCATTTAGGTCTACTTCCACTCCAACTTGCCTAGTTATGGGAGTTGACAGTAAAGCCAAAACTAAGACCTTCACTACCCCTTTCTTTTGTAAGCTTAAGGTCATTTCAATTTCCCATCAATTTCTCATTGTCCCTGAATACTACACCCCTTTCTAGGGAGGGATCTTCTTCATGTCCTAGGGCCAACTTAGGGGTAATAGACCCAGCTAGTGTTTACCCCTTGTTTTCCCTCAGGCCCTGTGCCAGTTTGATGTATTATGTCCCCCCAAACACCATTATCTTTGATGCAATCTTATGTGGGCAGACGTATTAGTGTTGATTAGATTTTGGAATCCTTTGGGTGTTTCCATGGAGATGTGATTCAATCAACTGTGGACATTTGGTTGGATAATTTCCATGGAGGCATGGCCCTGCCCATTCAGGGTGGGCCTTGATTAGTTTACTGGAGCACTATATAAGCTCACACAGAAGGAACAAGCTTGCTACAGCCAAGGGGGGCATTTTGAGAATGCACAGAAGCTGAGAGAGTAGCTGCAGATAAGAGACAGTTTGAAGATGGCCATTAAAAGCAGACTCTTGCTCCAGAGAAGCTAAGAGAGGACAAATGCCTGAAGAGCAACTAAGAGTGACATTTTTGAGGAACTGCAGCCTAGAGAGGAACATCCTGGGAGAAAGCCATTTTGAAACCAGAACTCTGGAGCAGACATCAGCCACGTGCCTTCCCAGCTAACAGAGGTTTTCTGGACGCCATTGGCCATCCTCCAGTGAAGACACCCGATTGTTGATGGCTTACCTTGGACACTTTATGGCCTTTAGGCTGTAACTTTGTAACCAAATAAACCCTCTTTATAAAAGCTGATCCATTTAGGTGTTTTGCATTCCAGCAGCATTAGCAAACTAGAATAGGCCCCTACTGTATCAAAGTCTCTTGGCATCCCAGAGGAGATTTAAGCAAATAAACCCATCTGTATGGGATGACGGCATCCCGGGGTGAGCCCTCCAAACAGCCCCTGTCCGCATTCAGGTTTTCAGTCCTAGATCTTAAAGACACATTTTTTTTGTATCCCTCTTCACCCTGACTCTGAATACCTATTTGCTTTTGAATGGCAGGGACCCAAGGAGAGAATTCCACCCTGCTCACTTAGTGCTGCTCCAAGGGTTTCAAAAGAGTCCCCATAACCTTAAGGATGCCTCAGCCGTAGACCTCACTGACCTCCAGCTGCCTCAGAGCACAGTGTTGCAAGAAGTTAACTTGGTGAAATAACATATCCCTAGCACGAAAGTGAATCTTGTTTACAGTCATTGCAATCTACAAGCCCTGAATGGATATAGAAAGCTGTAGAAGGTTGGGACAGTGAATTTTGTAGTCATTATGAATAAAAGGTCTGAATGGTTGCAGAAAGTTGTGGCAAGTTTGAAAAAGCAGGTTTTGTTTGTAGGCACTGCTGACTATAAGCCCTAGATAGATATAAAAAATTATAGAGAGCTTATGAAAATCTGTCTGTTGGAGTCAATGCTGCTTTCTTAACCATCTGAGTACTCAGTCTAAATGTTTATGTTAACCTTATCATCCTTTATTTCAAAACAAGTCTTCTCACTGTTAAAGGAAAACTATTACAAAAGCTTTGTTCTTTCACATTGTAAGAGTGAGGTGCTAAAATAATTTAACGTTACATGGAAAATGTTTAGGAAGTATTACAATAATTTAAAAAGATTTTCTATCCTTCTGTTAGCTAAATTTGCATACATGAAATATTATTCATATATTTAGAGATGGTTTAAAATTCCTAGAAAGCTTAACAATGTTCTCACTGTCCATGTTATACCCTAATACTAATTTATGTGATTTTAGAAGCTGTTAGTCATGGTTTTATTTATTTTTAGAAAAAAATACTGATCATAAAAACAACCAAATTTATTTGTCAGTTATAGTATTTTGGTCTAAGGCTTCCAAAATTTAAATTTTCTCTAGTCAATTTATTTAAACAACCTAATTCACCTTTATTTGACATGGAACATAGAATAAAGAATAAAATCTTAATCAGAAAATGAAAATATTTGCAAAGTCCCTTTAGAGACTAAAGAAGAATGTAGAACTATTAAACTTCCCCACCTGGAGAATTCTCGTTATTCTCTTAAGCAATAGGGGCTCCCAATTTAATAAGCCAAACTTTTGATCTTGAGGCTTGCCCTTATAAAACTTACCTCTGTAACAGCAAAGCAAAGCCTATTTATAATTAATGCCTAAGAGTCACCCCCAGAGAGCTTCTTTTGTTGCTCAAATGTGTTCTCTCTCTCTAAGCCAAGCTCTACAAATAAACTCACTACCTTCCCTCTACGTGGGACATGATTTCCAAAGGTGTACGTCTCCCTAGCAATGTGAGGCATGACTCCCAAATATGAGCCTGGCCCTTGCATCATAAAATTAGTTGACCAAAAAGGAAACTGAAATTTCAGTGGCTAAGAAGTTTCAAACAGAGTCAAAAAAATACTCTTATGCAAATTTCAGCCAAATATTGCAGAATGCCCCAGTGTGCCAAGACCCAACCAACAGTGTTCCTAAAAATATTCTAAAGAATGCCCTGAGCTTTATCTTGCTCCTCCTTCTGTTCAAACAATTATACAATTTCTCACCCAGTTTGATTCTCCCAGATAGGAAGCCTTTCACAACAAACTCCTCACCAGAGACTGTACTTCTGTTCCCCACACTCAACCAGCCACCCTCAGCAGCACAGCCAGAGACTTCTCTGCTCCCACAAGGAGGGCCTGTGATCCACTGACAGCTTGAAGCAGCTGCAGAAGACAGACTGTCAGCCCAAATTCTCTGAGGGGGAGATGAGGTAGGGTTAGAATTAGCGCAATGGCTGGATAAGCAAAGGGCAAATTCCAAGAAGTAGCCATGCCTCAAGGAGAAAGACATCTCTGAAAAGAACAGCAATAAACAGCACCTGGGAGCCCAATGACCCCCACCTGAGTGAGTCATCTAAGGAGAAGAGTGGAGCCAAGCGACCCACCCAAATGCACTATCTAATACCAGGCACTGAACTGGAGAGAAGGGTGGGGAAGGAGAAAGAGCCCTGAACAAGGAAAGGGGAGGAGGAATAAGTAAAGCTAATCTATAAAAGCAAATGTCCCCACCTTGCTGGGGCCTCTCACCTCTCACCTCTTTCATTGCTAGAGTGCCCAGGTATCTTTTCACATGCATTCTTAATAAATTCTCTACCTGCTTACCCTAAAAAAAATAAAATTGACGAAGACTAGAATAAACACTTCGTGAAAAAGGATTTAAGTATTGTAAGTAAACACACAAATAGCTTGTTCTACATAATAAGCCTTTAGGTAAATGCAAATTAAAGCCATGATGGAGAACCAATACCGAGCAATGAGGATGACTAGATTAAGAAAGACTGCTCATACATCTCGACAGGTGAACTCGCTGCCCTCCCCCCTACGTGGGACCCGACTCCCAGGGGTGTAAATCTCCCTGGCAACGCAGGGTATGACTCCCGGGGATGAATCTGGACCCAGCATCGTGGGACTGAGAGTATCTTCTTGACCAAAAGGGGGATGCAAAATGAGACGAAATAGTTTCAATGGCTGAGAGATTCCAAATGGAGTCGAGAGGTCACTCTGGTGGACATTCTTATGCACTATATAGATAACACCTCTAAGGCTTTAATGTATTGGAATAGCTAGAAGTAAATACCTGAAACTGTCAAACTCCAACCCAGCAGTCTGGACTCCTGAAGACAATTATATAATAATGTAGGTTACAAGGGGTGACAGTGTGATTGTGAAGACCTTGTGGATCACACCCCCTTTATCTAGTGTATGGATGAGTGGAGGAATGGGGATAAAAACTAAAGGACAAATGGGGTGGGATGGGGGGATGATTTGGGTGTTTTTTTTCACTTTTATTTTTTATTCTTGTTCTGGTTCTTTCTGATGTAAGGAAAATGTTCAGAGATAGATTGTGGTGATGAACGCATAACTATGTTATCATACTGTGGACAGTGGATTGTATATCATGGATGATTGTATGGTGTGTGAATGTATTTCAATAAAACTGAATTTAATAAAAAGAAAAAAAGAAAGACTGCTCATATCTAGTGCTGACAAGGACACTCTCTGTGGAACTCTCATAAATTGGTGATGAGAATGCAAACTAGTACAGTCACTATGGAAAATAGTTTTTCAGTTTCTTGTCATTTTAAATATATACCTACTACTTAGTCAAACAATCCTATTTCTGGCTGGAGAAATGAAAACTTATATTCTCTCAAACACATGTGCATGAATGTTCACAGTATAGCTTTATTTGTAATAGTTGACAAATAGAAACAATCCAAATGATTTTCAATGGATGGATGGGTAAAACAAATGGGCTATATTCATAAGATGGAATAAACCCATCAATAACAGGGAGAAGACTACTGAGACATGCAACAACTCAGATGACTGTCAGAGGCATGATGCTGAATGAACAGTCTGAAAAGCTTTCTGTTATGGGTTGAATTGTGTCTCCCAAAAAGATAAGTTGAGGATCTAACCCCCAGTACCCCAGTATGTGACCTTATCTGGAAATAGAGCCATTGCAGATGGAATTGGTTAAATTAAGATGAGGTCATAATGGAGAAGGGTGTGCCTAATCCAGTATAACTGGTGTCTTTATAAAAGGGGAGAAGAGACAGGCACAGGGGAGAAAGACGCATGAAGACAGAGGGGGCAGGCTGTGGAGTGAGGCATCTACAAGCTAAGTTAACACCAAGGGTCACCAGCAAGCGCCAGAAGCTAGGAGACAAAAGGAAGGGATCCTCACCAAAGATTTCAATAGCAGGGTTCCACCGAGACCTTGATTTTGGACATCTGGCCTCTAGAACTGTGAGAATAAATTTCTGTTGTTTTAAGCCACCCAGTTTGTGATGCTTTATTACAGCAGTCCTAGGAGACTAGGACAGTCACATAGTGTATGATTCCATTTATAAGACATTCTTGGAGGGATAAATCTGTTGGAATGGAGAACGAATCAGTTATCTTACCTTCATAGGAGCAAGGACAAAAACATTCAGCCATAACACAGTAGAGTGGCAACTTTGAAGTGCTAAAAGAAAAACTCCCAATCCAGATTTCTATATGCCACAAAATGCTTCTCAAAATCAAAGGGAAATTAAGACTTCCTTAGAAAAATAAAAACTGACAGGATTCACTTGCAGTAGAACTACTTCATAAGAAATTAAAGGAAAATTTTCAGGTAGAAACAATATGATATCAGACTAAAACTTGGATCTACACAAATAAATGAAGAGCACTGAAAATGGAATAAATTTGAAATTAATTTTTAAATTTTTAGTAGTTCTAAAAGAAAACTCTCAAAAACAAAAATAATAGCAATGTATTATGTGTTTATAGCATATGTAAACATAGTGTATACAACATAATTATCACAAAGGATAGGAGAGAAGAATTGGGAATATAATCTTTTAAATTCCTTAAATTACATGGGAAACAGCATAATATTCTTTCAAGTTAGACTTTGCCTAAAGATGTATGTTGTAAACCTGGGGACAACCACTAAAAAATTTTTAAACAATAAGTCAATAGAGTAGATAAAATGTAATAATTTAAAAATGGTCAATTAATAACAGATAAGGCAGAAAAAATCTTAAAAATATAAAAGAACACATGGAAAATACAATGTTTTGAACATTAAATATGAAAGTGCTAAACAGTTAAAAGACAGAATTTATATAGAATTTATATAGCAATTATAGAATTGGACATAAAAACAGGACCCTACTATATACTTTCTACAAAAAAACCTACATTAGATGTAAAAGCATAGATAAGTTAAAAATACAAGGATAGAGAAAGATATACAATGCAAATACTTACATAAAAAATCTGGATTAGCAATATTAATTCAAGACAAAACAGACTTCAGAATAAGGAATGTTATCGGGAATAAAGAAGGATATTATCCAATGATAAAGCCATGAATTCTACAGGGCAGCATTACCCTTATGCCATACCTGAATAAAGACATTACTGTAAAAGACAACTGCAGTTCAATATTTCTCGACATAGACACAAAATTCTCAACAAAATAGTAGAAAATTGCTTCCAGCAATACATAAAAAGAAAATACCATGTAACCAAGTGCAGTTCTTTCCAGGAATGCAAAATATGTTCAACACTCAAAATTCAGTCACTGTAATTCATCATATTAGACTAACGAAAAAAACCATATGACCATCTCAAAAGACCCAGAAAAAGCATACAGTAAAATTCAGTGTCAGTTCAGGATAAAAACTCTCAGCAAACTAGGCATAGAAGGGACCTTTATTAATCTAATAAGGAACATTTACAAAACAAAACAAAAGCCACAGTTCCGCTAACATACTACTACATGGTGGGAAGCCGAATGCTTTCCCCCAAGTTCTAGGTCAAGACCTGGTTGTGCTCTTTCAAAACTCCTGTTCAGTATCCTCAGGAAGTCCTATCAAGTTCAACCAGGCAAGTAAAAACATGAAAGGAATATAAATTAAAAGGAATAAATAAAACTGCTTGTACTTACAGATGAAATTCTTATCTACATAGAAAATACCACAGTATCTATAAAACAGCTCCTAGAACTAATAAATGTGATTATCAAATTATCATATAAGGAATTTGAAATAAAAATATAATACCATTTATAATAGAAACAAAAACTAAAATACCTAGGCATAAGTCTCATAAAATATATGCAGAAAATGTATGCTAAAAACTACAAAATTTTGAAGAAATAAAAGATCTAAATGATGAAAAGATATATTGTGTTCATGAATTAGAAGACTCAATGTTTTTAAGATATCAGTTCTTCCCAATTTCTTCTGCAGATTCAAAGCAATTCCAGTCAAATTCCAAGATTCAGTTTTGGTACTTACAGACAAGCTGATTCTATAATTTATGTGGAGAGGCAAATGGAATAGAATAGACAAAACAATTTTTGACAATATATTTAAAATTTTAGATTTAATAAACAAATTCCATGAAAAATGCAACTTACCAAAATTGGCACAAATAAACATAGAAAATATAAATCATTCTATTCCATCAAACAAAACAAAACAAAACAAAACACTGTATTGATAATGAAAATCCTCCCATAAAGTAAACTCTGGGTCCAGATGGATTCTGCAATGAAATCTTACAAGTATATAAGATATAAGTAATTCTATTAATTCTCAAACTCCTTTAGAGAATAGGAAAAAAAAGGAATAATTCCCACTTCATTTTATGAAGCCAGCATAACCTGGGTAGTACAATCTGATGAGAACATTATGAGAAAAGAAAGCACAAGAAGTTAAAGGGAAAATATGTGTTAGAGAGAAAGAAATAAAGTTGTCATTATTCATTGACGACATCGTGGTTTCTGCAGATATCCAAAAGAGTCTAAAAGCTGAATATTAAAATAACAATCTTTTAGCCATTTTGCTGAATTGAAGATAATGAAAAAGTCTATTTTCATAAATTGGCAACATACAGTTATGAAATGAAATGAAATCTCACTCATAGTAGCACCAAAAATCTTATATAGCTAGGAATATATCAAATAAAGAGATGTGTAAGATGTCTCCTAAAAAACTACAAAGGTACAAAGGACTGTTGAGAGAGATTAAATGTCTAAATATAGCAAAAAAAAAAAATTCATTGACTCAATATTGTAAAAATCTCAATTCTCCCCGTGATGTATAGAATCAAAGCAATCACATTATTTTTCCTTTAAGGACATTGACAATCTGTTGCTAAATTGTATTTGAAAATACGAAGGGCCAAGAATACCTAAGGCAATCCTGAAGAATAAGGTGATGGTACGCAGGTGTCTGGTCAAGCAAGCACTGTCCTAACCATTACTGCAAGGACATTTGTGGCTGGTTAATAAACCAGAAGGCTGGTTTATTAAATCATCAGTCAATTGGCTGCAGCTGTGACTGATGACTTCAATGAAAGGCATGTCTTCCACAATGAGAGAATGCAGTCAGCTGGATTTAATCCAATCAGTTGAAGACGTTTAAGGGAGAAGAGAGAGAAACTTCACTTCTTCTTCAGCTACCCAGCATCTCCCGAGAAGTTCATCGAACACCTTCACTGGAGTTGCCAGTTCGCTGCCTGCGCTGTGGAATTTGGACTCATGTATCCCCACAGTTGCATGAGACACTTTTATGAAATCTCATACTTACAGATATCTTCTGTTGGTTTTGTTTCCCTAGAGAACCCTAAGTAATACAAGGGTTTTGCTACCAAATATTGACTCTAACGTTCCTTTAACTGACAGCACTCACTTTTAGCTTCAGGTGGTAACGTGTCCCAGCTGGAGACGACCAGGGACATATTTCTGACCCATGAAGTGAAAATGTATCGCTGGTCACATTGCTGGGAAATCTCTTTGCAAGGTGCAGCTTCAGTTGACAGGAGACTTTTTCCTTTCTTTTCATTTGCCTAAAGGTGAAGGTGACACAAGTGTTTAGTATGGTGACCGAGGAGAACGGAAGAAGATGCTTCTGTCCCTCCATTTGGAGGCAATACTCGAGTCCCAACCTCCAGATTTCCTTTCATGTGTGGAAAATAAAACGTCGATTTGCCTTATCTATAAAAGTTAGTTCTTTGTTACTTACAGCTTGATGCAGTTCCTGACAGATATAAAGTTTAATTTTTAAAATGATATTATTATATTTATTATTTCACATGAGATGATAATTTATCAGTAGCACAAATGGCTGACATGATCAGTGCTAATAAAATATATGGCTCCTTTACCATCCATGTGACCTGGGGCAAATCTAACCAGCTTGGGGCTCCATTTCCTAATCTTAAAATGAGGATCATAAATGGACATTACCTCATAAAGTCAAGGTAAGGATTAAATAAGTTAATGTCAGTAAAGAGCTGATTCTTATTTACATTATTTATTTTCTATCCTACCCTGCAAAATCCATAAGGACAACCATTTTTATTTTGTTCACTATTGTTTAGTACTTGGTAAGCACTCTCTCTATATTCACTGTATGCATTAGATAAATGAGTGCATGTATACTTCCAGACACAAACTGAACTCTATATAAATTTATGGAGTAGCAGCCTTGTTACTGTTTGTAGTAATAGTAGGAGGACATAGGGAATATTATTTGCTCACTTTCCTGTGAAATATTTTGGGAAAGTGTTTTGCCTAATTCTTAGGGCTGGCATCTAGGGCAGAAATGGATGAACAAAATTGGATGTGGCTTTTTCTACATTCAGGAGATTCAGAAACAGCTGTTTTTCATCCTGTGTCATTTAGTGGCCCTCTCTGCTTGCCTACGCTGCCTGAGAAAGGCCGTGGGACTCGGAGGAAGCAGGAGGAGGAGAGAGGACTGGAGCAGGAGCTGAGTGAATGGTGGCACTGCCCTGAGTTCCCCCAGGACAGCTCCCGTGGGTTGCTTGGGGCTTCAGATGGCCCATTAAGAGATTTCACTAGTTTTAGCTGGACTGTTCCCAAAATACAAATTCTGTTTAGTGGCTTAAGCTGAATTTCCAGGTTTACTCTCCTCGCAAGTTAACACTTCAAGGAAGGATGAGTCAGAAAATGTCCACAATGAATCATTACTCTATAAAATAGAGCATCTGGGCTGAAAGACTCCTTGAGTATAAATCATCCCCTTGAACTTGGCTCTGCCTCTTAAGATCAGGGGCAACAGAAAGACGTTTAAGTGGCAAGGTCAAATGGGAAGGGCTGGTAGGAGCTTCATCCATCATTGTAGGGGAAAGTGAGTGTGCAATCTCACCAGGGAGAAGAGCAAAGCTTTCCTCTCTCTTTCACTCTTCCTTCAAGCAATGAACTGCAATATCCAGATAGTTTTACCACCCAAATGACTCTCTAATCCATCCTCTTCTCCTCGTCCTGTGTCACTGTCTTGATTCTACAGCTGTAATCCAACCTGCACCCCTTCACTCTTGCTTGTCCTCTCACGCCCCCACCCATTAATTTCTTTATATTGTCATCAAAGTAATCTTTCTAAAATGCAAATCTCCTCGCTCATAAAATAAAGTACAACCTTCTTTAGGATAGATGGCATGAAAGGTCTTTCCTCATCTGGACTTGGCTTTTTCTCCCAACTTCCTCCTCTGGCTGAAAGTGACGATGCAGTGGCTGTGACTTTCAGTCCTCTCTGATGGTTTCATGCCCATGGCCTCCGGATGCCAATTCTCTGCGCCGAAACACCTGCCCTTGTCCACAGCTTCGGGATCGTCTGCTTGTCCATCCAGTGCCCTCTGTTCCTCGGGGAGGGGTCCTCTCCTCCACTGAGCCTTTTTCGACTCGCTCCACCATGCCCACACCCTTGAGCCATTCACTGTTGCTTCTTCTCTGCCTTGTGCACCCTTCTTTCACTAAGAAGCGATGCTGCATTCTTCTTACTAATACTGTTCGGTTATGCATCTAAGTAGACACCAAAATACTCCATAGCAGGGGCTTCTTTAGTGGAGTGAAAATATCATTTAAACATCTGGGCCCTGGTGGGATACAGGATGAGGCCATGAAGGAAGGGACTGGATTGGAAAGAGACAAAAAGACAAACCAAGGTCAAACACCTGGTCAAGAAAAAAACAGGCACCTGGGGCGGGAAGGAGGAGAGATGAGGAGATCACGAGAAGGAAGGAATGAATGTGGGGCTGAAGGGTAAGGTTGGGGCTATAAACTGCGGAGAAAAATTCCTCATGCTGTGGTGGCAAAAGGAATTTAAGGCTAAGGATTTAATTTTAAGCAGGCGAGTCACTCTAAGCTCCTTTCTTGCTCCAAATCTTTGTAATGTAAATTGTATACTTACATACTCAAGGCCTTGCCTGAGTGTTTTTAAGGCATTCAAGATAAAGACAATTAGTTCCACCACCGGTGTAGAGTGAAAGTAAGAGAACATTCCTGAGCGATGAGATATCCGTGGAATGTCATGAACACTGGAATGTGTCAGGAAAGTGAGTTTTCAGGGCATTTGCAGAAATGATGCAGACTTTAGCTTTCCACAGAAGATGGGATGGAGGCTGAAATTAATTTTAGTTCAATGACAAAGAAGAGTACGAACCTAAACCAATGGTGGTGTTTTACTTGCCTCAATTTTCGTATTAACATGCTTGGCACATGGTGATTATGACCTGACTGAATGGGTTTTCATATATATGTGAAATACAGAATTAAGAATGTTATCCAGATTTTTGACACTAAAGCAAATTAAAAACAAAAGCAAAATAGCAACAACAGCAAAAAACAGTACCTTAAAAGTTCAAAAATTGTCCTAAAAAGTCTGTGTCTTGAATTTTTTATGAGGAATTGACAAAATTGCCTTATTTATCCACTTTGTAGTATAAGGAAGGTGATCATTAACTATTTCCCTTGTCTGTAACGGTCACTGAGGGTGAAGTCAGCAAGTGGGAGTGCTGAGAGAGGGAAGGAAACGCTTTTGAATATTCAGTAAGTATTTTATTTACTAATGATCAGAGGTGAACGCTATTATGATCTTAGAAACAACACAATGGAAATACTTACTATGCAGTAGTTCATTATTTGGCCTATTTTAGTTTTTACTATTTTCTCCCTAAAGATGTGAAAGTTAAGGAAATGGAGTATAGAAAGAATTGTGTTTTAAGTTTGTTACCCTCAGAGATTTATGAAATGGCCTCCAAATACAGCTGAAACCCCTCGTTGTCTCCAGCAACTGCAGGGAATATTAAATTTGTTCCATGACAAATACTAAGAGAAAACCAATATTCTTCATAACCTGCAAATTTTTCTCAAAGGGACCCACGTGCAAAAGAAGTTTTGCTTCATCCTCACATACAAAAGCACATTCCACTGTTTCTAAGACGGTGACCCCCACAGCATGTAATGCCTGCACCTCTTGTGTGACCCCTTGGTGCTGTGGTGAAAAAGAGAGCTCAGCTCCCAGGGCATGGCTCTTCCAGCTCTGCAAACAAGCCTTGTTGGCTGACAGACTGGATCAAAGGAAATAAAATTGATGAGTGTCTAAAACAGAAATAATAATCCTTACAATCATGAAATAGCTAATTATCATTGACCACTTACTCTACTCAAGGCCAGGTGTTCTTTGTTGTTTTTTTGTTTGTTTGTTTGTTTGTTTGTTTTTTCTGCTTTTAACTGGTCAGGATTTTATTGACAATGCTTCTGTGTTCTTTTTTTATATTCAATTTTATTGAGATATATACACATACCGCAAAGACATCCAAAGTGTACAATCGATTGTTCACAGTACCATCGTATTGTTGTGCATTCATCACCACAATTAATTTTTGAACATTTTCATTACTGCAAAAGAAATAAAAATAAGAATAAAAATAAAAGTAAAACAGAACACCAAAATATCCCCTATCCCTCCCTTTTATTCATTTAATTTTTATCCCCATTTTTCTAGTCATCTGTTCATACATTATATAAAGGGAGTGTGAGCCACAAGGTTTCCACAATTACACAGTCACACCATATAAGCTATATAGTTATACAGTCATCTTCAAGAATTAAGGCTACTGGGTCACAGTTCAAAAGTTTCAGGTATTTCCTTCTAGCTATTCCAATACACTAAAAACTAAACACTATATAATGTATAAGAATAACCTCCAGAATGATGTCTCGGCTCCAATTGAGATCTCTCAGTCACTGAAACTTTATTTTGTTTCATTTCTCTTCCCCCTTTTGGTCTAGAAGGCTTTCTCAATCCCTCTATACAGGGTCCAGGCTCATCCCCAGGAGTCATATCTCACATTTAGGCCAGATACTTTGCAAAGTAAGATTTTATAAAGAATGCCTAGACACCTGAATAGACTTTTGTTCACCTGAAAACAAACTTAGCTTGTCTTCGATAGCTTGCTTAAACGAAAGCTCTTTAAGAGACGAACAATTTTTTCTCCCAGTTCAGAGACTTCCAAGAATAAACAGGACCTGGCAATCCAAACACTATTACTTCCTAAGGAGACAAAGATGCATTAGAAAAAAAGTCCCAGTCTGCCTCCAGAGCCCACCAACTTTATGGGCTGGTGAAAGCTCATGGTATATGCTGACTACAACTCGGTAGGGGCAAGGCTAGAGGAGGCTTTGCCCTCTGGCCTGATAAAACAGAGGGATGAGGGGTCCAGACTGGGGAAACATGCACTGGGTGTCTTCACTCAGGCTCTGATGTGTCTCAGACAATGCCACAACACACCTGTCCTGCACAAAGATAGATACACAGAGATTGGCTGCAAAGGATGAAGACTTTTACTGATCCTTCCTACGTCTCCATGCCAGTGTGTGACACAAATAAACTAATGCAGGGAAACAATTTTCAAAAGGAAAGACTACACATAGGCTGCTAATTATTATTTCAAAGTCCTATAAATTGACTTGTACTAGGGCAGGACTCATTTGTAACTCTAACTCACATGTTGCTTGGTTCAATTTCTTTCTGTAATTAATTGACTATTCTCTTTACTCCACAAATATTTTTTGAGAGGCTATGTTGTACCAGACAATGACATGAACAACATGGTAGCAGAAGACACAGTTTTCCTGTGGGGGAAGTAGACAGCAAAATATAAGCAAGTGAGTATAATGGAAGGGGAAGGCAGTGTGATGGAATCACGTAACAGAAATTTACAATCAAGGTGTGTGCCAGGTGTGTGTGATAGGAAAACATCACCAGACACTTCCCTGGTAGTGTGATATTTAACTAGAGACCCGACAGGTTGGGAAAAGGGAAGAGAAGGACAGGTTCCGGCAGGGGTGGGGTGTCCCTGAGGACCACTCACGCTTACTGATGTACTGGCCCATCCATTAACAGCTACCTGCTGAGAAGCTGCCTCTTGTAAAGGCTGGACAAGCAAGAAAGACCAGCGCTTGTTTCCTCAGTTTACCTGGGTCGCGATGACCCTCTGCTCCTGGGGTCCCCAGCACATGCAGCCACTCGGCTCTGCCCAGCGCACCCGGAGCCAGGCTGGACGCTCAGGGTGCCTGGGGGTGCTGGCTTTCAGGAGCTTGGCTTTCACTCAAGCACAGGAGGACTGAACTCAGGACGCAGGGCTCTCCATACTTGGGATATCCTAGGTCTTTCTCTCTCATTTCATGAGCAATAGACACCCCTTCAAGCCAGAGAATAAATTGTCCCCAGGTTTCAAAGGATTTATCCTGTTTTTAGAAGTTATCACTTTTTAAAAAATGAGCATGTCTCTCTACATTTTAATTTGTTTGTTATAAAAATTCTGCATTTAGAGTTTTCTGGCTAATGGAGATTCTGGAACCATGTCACATACAATAAGAGAGCTAGATGCACTACCATTACAATTAGTAACTTTCAGTTATGTAAACTGCACAATTCTTCTCTAGAATTGTCTTCAGTGAAATTTTTCCTTTTTATCATCATTATATTTCCATTACAGAAATTAATGCAGGTTCATTTAAATGTGAAGATTGTTTATAGCAAGAACTTGGAATATTCCTACAATTAGGATGATTTTACTGGTTAGACTTCAGCAGGTTTTGAATTCTGTCGCTGAGTCATAGAATTAAAAGCAAAGAGAAACATCTCTGTAACCGGAGGATGGGCGTGTGCATGCCTTTCCCCCTGAACGCTGTGGAACCCTGTGAAATAATAACAATGACCATAGCAATAACCCCACCTGCAGACACGGTTAGGTGCGCTCAACATGAGAAACCCTGGCCTAAGGGCATTGTGTGTATTACCTCCTTTCATCCTGGGTAGTGTAAGGGTAAATATAAACTGAAAAAGGAAAAATATAATTTTCCCTGGTGCAAAAAAATAGAGAGTCCCACTTCCTTCCCTTCTCTTAGAGTATTCCTTTGAAAACTTGTAATTTAAAATCTTTTTCCTGGCCCTTTGAGATGTATGCAAATATTTTTAGAAGCTAAATAAACTGTTTCCCAGCTTTACAACCCAGAAACTTCTTTCTCGAGGACCTGGGAGCTTCTCTCTGAAATGCAATCAAGGAAGTTAGTGCCCTTAGCTCTTCATTTCTAAGAGAGTTTAAGCATCTGGCTCCAAGTTATAACTATCTACCTGTCATTTATGAGAAGTTTTATTATTCCTCTGGATAAAGCCAATTAGCAAACACAATGGTCACCCCAATTACCAGGTGTATTTAAGAGCTGTGTGTGACAAATGATGCTGTCAAGTCCTCTTATTTGAGGACTAGTTAATTGTTTATCTCGTGAACATGTATGTAATGGATTGTACCTGCTTGGCTTTATAAAAGGGTGAGATTTCTTTCTTGGCAATCTTTTTAGTGGATTTCTGGTGATGCATCACATTCTGGTTTGATATTTACTGACTTAAAAAAAAATGTTTTTCTTCCTCTTCTATCTTGCTGAAGAGGTTTTCTGGGCTGGGAGTCCAGTTTGTTTTTCATTATATTTCCCCAACAGCATCTACTGCTGCCTTCTCCATTCCTCAGATTGGTAGTTTGATGGACAGAGAAGCAGACTTGAATAGGATCAATGTTTTTCAAACTTTCGTTATTTTTAAGTTTTCTAATTTTGAAAGAAATTGAAATGATGGTAACTGTGCTGGTTTGACTCTGTTATGTACCCCATAAAAGACTCTGTTTTTTAATCTACTCGTGAGGGGGCAGATCTACTGTGGGTGGGATAGTTTGATTAGGTTATTTCCATGGAGATGTAACCCAAACAATTGTGGGTGGGACATTTGGATTAGATTATTTTCATGGAGATGTGACCCCACCCATTCAAGGTGGGTCTTAATTAGTTTGCTGGCAACCTCTATGAGATGATAAAAGACAAAGATATTTTGAAGAGAGCTCCAAGATGCTTACAGAGAAAACACCCAGAGACATTTTGGAGACAGGCATTGAAACCAGAAGCAGGAGAGAAGCTAAGAGATGAAATCCAGAGTTTGCTCCAGAGAAGCTAAGAGAGGACCCCCAGGTGTTGAGAGAGAAATGCCCTGGGAGAAACAAGCAAGGATGCACTGAAGCTGAAAGCAGCAGAGGCCAGGAGCAAAGGACCAGCAGACACTAGCCACGTGCCTTCCCAGATGACAGAGGTGTTCTAGCTGCCATTGGCCTTTCTTCAGTGAAGGTATCCTCTTGTTGATACCTTAGTTTGGACACTTTTATGGCCTTAGGACTATAAATTTGCAACCTAATATATCTCCATTGAAAAAGCCAATCCATTTTTGGTATATTGCGTTTTGGTAGCTTTAGCAAACCAGAACTGTAATATTCCCTCATTCACCCCTATACCACAAGGACTTGAAAAAACAGTTTATAAAATACTGAACTTTCAACCCATGGCATCTATTTATGCTTTTAAATGCTATATGTTTAAGTATCTTTATTCCTATTAGTTTATTATGAAATCCCAATTTCTAGTTTGCATATGTCTAAGTATCTTTATTCCTACTAGTTTATTATAGAAATCCTAATTTCTAGTTTGTACAGAATGGAGGTAAAATTTCACCAATGTATGATAGCCATTATAAAATCATTCTGATGGAATACCCACCTCAAAAAGTAAAAAGAAGAAATCTGAGCCATGTTGACATGTTTTAAGGGAAACACCCATTTTTATATGCCTCTTTATACCTGGCTTATGTGTGGTTTGAATCAAGACCAGTGAATCTGTTTCTAATTGCCAATTTACCACCCATGAAACAGTGGGTTTCCTAATATTGGGCTCATCATGATAATATTGGTCTCATAATAAGGCAGGGCAGATGTGTTCTAGATATAATAGCCTTTTTGCCTGAATTTTGGATAGCTGAGGAGCATGTTTGAAACCCTATATCTAAGCCTGTGGTTTACTGAGGCCCTGGCCACTTTAGTCCTGGGTCATCCTGTGTTTATTACCTTTAGATGACTTGAATTCTAATATAGATTTCCATTCTTTTTCTCTCCAGGTGTTCATTTTCCTGGTAGCAGATAAAATAAGTAGAAAAGGGAGCACAGAGAATCATAAATGTGAGTATATTAAAATGGGTGATAAGCACCCAAATATTCACTACCTGTTGCATCCATATGTGCACTACCCAGCTGGGACTTCTTTCTCCCACATTTGCTTTTAATGGAAGAATTACAATATCCAAGATTGTGAAATTTAATTTTTGTACAGAACGTGTTCAGTGCACACTTCAAAAGTAAGATAAATGCTGAGATAATGGGTGGAGGATACTTAGCTCAATGCTTAAATGTGTAATAACTATTAGTGGCTATTTTTCTTCTAAATGTGATATCTTTTTCTGAAGTGACATCTTTGACATTTTCATTACTTAATAAACTCTAAGTGCTTCTGTGTGTCTTCCAATTTAGGTAATGTTTAATATTATAAATGTCAAATAAATTGGCCTACGATTAAGGATATATATGCATATTTCTTTCCAAGAAAGAAATTATCTTCTTTGTTTATACATTTTCTTTAATGCATCAATTTTGGCATGCATACTTGATTTTCCATCTCTATTATTTTCTTTTGTGGCTTTTGAAAGATCATTCAGTTTGTTTATAACAGTAAGAAAAAGATTTAACTTAATTCTATACAATGCACAAACATTGAGAAATGTATTTAAAAGTGTTAATGTTAACCAAAATGGGATAAAATGTTTTGGTCAGAAAGCCTTTTTCCAAAATAGATTAAGTTTTCTGGGAAAAAACAACTTTGTCTTCTTGTTGATAAATGGACCAATCTTTCCATTAAGAAAATGATAAAGGACAATCTGCTTTGGAGAAGGAATTTAAGTACCAGAACACCTTTCCATTATCTTCTGTGATGGTTTTATTTTTTTGTCCCCATCCCTCTTGTGTGGAGCCTTAGTTCTGTGTCTTGTGGGCCTTGTGACAGCAAGTTTGTCAGCACACTTGTCACTTGACAGATGGAAAGGTTTTTCCCTAAAGAAGTGATGTAGATCTTCAGTCTTGTCAATGGCTTCCTGAGAGCACTTGACATAAGGGTTAACATCAGATTGCATATATATGCACAGGCGGCTCAGATCTTTTAGTAACCCTGGAATTTCACCCAATTGACTATTAACTTCACAGTTGTCACCCAGGGCTTCTCGGCTTATTGGTATAGATGATTGAAGTGCAACTATTTTATCTGAATTTTATCTAAGATAGTCTCAAAGATCTATAAATATGGCTGTCTTTTATAAATTTTGATTTTCAGGTATTCTGCATGTTCTTACAGAAATTTAAAGATAATTATTGGGACTTGGTACACTAGTATACAAGAATCAATCTGAATTTGAAAGGTGTTATCATGCCACATAATAATTACTTTAATTACTGTTAAATTTAAGATGATGTGTGTGAAAATGCCAGGCAAATTTTAATTGAATCTGTCTTTTTATTTCCATTGTTCTTTAACATTACCTTAAGACTAAACTGTTTGGAGACAATTTTACAAGAGCAGTGCCTCTCAAATTTAAATGTGTGCTTGCAAATGCAGATTTATTTCAGTAGGTTTGGAACGGGCCTGAGTCTGCTTTTCTAAAAAGCATCTGGTTGCTGTGGTTGACGAGGGTCTGCTCCGGGGGTGTCAGTGGTTTCTCATATTCGAACTTCAGGATTTCAGGCTTTAGTTCTGTTCACCTACGTATCAGAGACTCTTGCTCACTGCAATCCATGTTCTCTTCTTCCAGGCACATAGACTATACTCGCCAGCCTCTTTTGAGTCGGTTGGGTGTACCCATGTTATTCGGATACTGATGGAAGGTTTGCCATTTTCAAGCCTAGCACATAAACACCCTCCACACGTGAATCTCCCTCTCTCTTGTTGCCATTTACTGCGTGTTCCAGTTTGCTAATATTGCCACTATGCAAAGTAGCAGAGATGGATTGACTTTTATAAAAGGGATTTATCTAGCTACAAATTTACAGTTCTGAGGACACAAAACCGTCCCAACTAAGGCATCAACAAGAGGATACCTTCACTGAAGAATGGCCAGTGGCATCCAGAACACCTCTGTGAGCTCAGAAGGCACGTAGCTGGCGTCTACTGATCCTGGGCTGTGTTTCAGCTCCTCTCTCAGCTCCTGGGCGTACTTAACTTAGCATCTCGAAACATCCTACTGTATGCAACCTCAAGCATCTTTGAGCATCTCTGTCAGCTCCCAAGCTCTCCAAAAGTCTCTCTCAGCTGCTCTTGAGGCGTTTTGTCCTCTCTTAGCTTCTCCGGAGAAAACTCTGGGCTAGCATCTCAAAGCATCACCAAGTGTCTCTCCAAAAGTCTCTCTCAGCTGCTCTGTGTGTGAGCTCATTTTAAAGAACTCCAGGAAACTAATCAAGATCTACCCTGAATGGGTGGGGTCAAATCTCCTTGGAAACATTTAATCAAGAGTTCACATCTTAATCAGAAAGAGTAATAAATCTGTCCCCACAAGATTGCATTAAAAAATATGGCTTTTGGGGGAACATAATATATCCAAACCTACACACTGGATAAATTAAAATGAAGACAGAGTCACAAAGGAGAAGAAGCCTGAGTCCCTCTGTGCCTGAAGAAAAGCATGTTAAGCAGCTGGGATTTCAGAGTTCATTTGTTGTATCATCCTACCTTATCTAATACAAGCTCTAGGGCTTGTATTATTTCATTAACTTATTGCTTACAGAGTCAGAGAACACTTGCTACTTCAATCTAACTTCAAAATATTTCTCAGTCTCAAATATGTACCTATTTAACATTTTGGATTTGCACCCTCTTTTTTTGGCAGGGTCTAAAGAGATGTGCTCATATATCACATCTCCTGGTTTCTACCTCTACTCCTCCTCCCACTATTAGAAAAATGTTTCACAGATGCCTATTCTTGGGTCCTACTCTAGACCTAATAAATTAGAACCTGTAAAGGAGGTAGTTTTAGGTTTCAGGTGTAATACATAGAAGCAGCTAAATTTTTGAAATGAGGAATTAGGCAAAATGGTTTTTTTTTAATGCAAGGGGGAAAATGAACCAGAGATGGCTGTCTTTTTAAACTTTCCAAACTTTCCATCTTTAAAAGGGCTTTCTTCTCTGAAAAAAATTGTTTGCCCCAGCCTTGCTTTATTCTCACTTGTTTGATTTATTCAATTTTTTTTCCCCTTGGGAAAAAAAAAAGGCATAGGACTTATTTTTAAAAAAATTTACTTTAAGTCACCAAGTGATCTTTATTTTTTGCATCTTGCTTTCAAAATGCCAAATGCTTCTTCTTTTTAGGTCTGGTGTATGCAGTTGGCTGCTGACCCATGTTTGCTACTTCCCTCAATCGCAGTGTTTCTCTGCTCCATATTGGGTATATATGGTGAGATTTATGCTTTCTTTCAATGCTGCCATGGCATGGATGAAGAAAGTGAGTGGGACAAATAAATCGGATTAAAGGTGAGTGTCCAGAAACCTGGAAACCTTTTTTTTTTGTTTGTTTTTTTGATTAGTCACCCTTTGTAAACTACCAAACTCCTCTGATACTTATTTATTTTGCCTTTTATTTCTATCCCATTGGCCTTCAATGACTTTTATAGCTGGCATTATTAGAAAACATGGTATATCTGACTGGAGAGTTGTGGGTGTATTTGTGCACTAATGATTTTATCATACATTACTATTTAAATATTTACCACCAATAAAATTATTTGTCTCTAGACCATTAAAATGGTAATTTAATGAATTTCTGGTATGTTTAAACAGTCAAGGTGATGATGCTTGGACTTTCATGGCAATGAATAAGTCACTCTGCAAATATGCAAGTGGCTGGGTTGGCAGGAAAGGCAGATTCATGTCTGGAATACTGGAATACGTATCTGTGGAAAAGAGGAAACTCCTCTCTGCCAGTTCAGTGATGTCCAGTGTTCAATGTGATGAACCTGCTCCTAGGTGGATGACTCATCTATCCAGGGAATGGTGCCACTTCAGAGGCAAAGAGATGGCCTCCTAGAGGCAGATGGACACTCATTAGTGGCAGGTCAGCTTAAATGTCACTGGGCTCATGCATGTTCTCAATCCTTGCCACCAGGGCCATTTTCTCATGCAAATTGCTTGTGCTTTCTACCCTACTCAGGTCCCAGGTCATACACAGCATCTCCATTCATGATGAGCTTATCAGGCCACATAGTCTCCATTTCTGTCAGGCACAGCAGCAAGGTAGAAACCACTATATGAATGGAGGGCTCAAGCAAAAGGGCTCAAGGCTCTGCTCCAAAATTCAAGGTGTCTGACTGGTGATTCTCTTATGACAGCTTGCCAGAGACTCCATACAGATCCCTGTTTGTCACAAAACTTTAAGTATCATTGGCTCTTCTAGGTCACAAGTCAAAGCTGCACCCAGCCTGAACCTGCTTCAAACACTTCTCTTGCTCTGAGTCCTACCCCAGGCTTGCACCTTTATCAATAACCCAATAAATGGACCAAACCATTACACCTCAATGCTACATGTGTTGCTTCCAAAATCCAAAGAGGTCCATCAAGCATTGTAACTCTTCATGGTGGGGGATGGAAGGCTGCTAAGGAAGCCACTGACATACATAACAGCCATCACCCAGCCCTTTTCTATCCCTGCCTTTTCTATTGTGTGTACATGTTTCATTTTCCATTCCACAGCCTGGATCATTCCTGAAACCTGAAACATGGAATGAGAAGTTACAGCTGCTTATTGGGGTAGGAACTCTCAGTATCAGGGATCCCTCTCCCAAGGGTGCTGTGCCAGTTTGGACCTATTATGTCCCCCAAAACGCCATGTTCTTTGATGCAGTCTTGTGGGGGCAGATGTATTAGTGTTGATTAGGTTGGAATCCTTTGATTGTTTCCATGGAGATGTGACTCAATCACCCATGGGTGAGACTTCTGATTGGATAATTTCCATGGAGGTGTTACCCCACCCATTCAGGGTGTGTCTGAATTAATCACTGGAGCCATGTAAAACAGCTGACAAACAGAAGCAACTCAGAGCTGTAGCTGAGGGACACAGTTTGAAGACAGCCTTTGAACAACAGAGTTTGCTATGGAGAAACTAAGAGAACACCCCCAGACACCTAGAGAGAAATGTCCTGGGAGGAAGCCATTGTGAAACACAACCTGGGAGCCAAGGAAGAAGACACCAGGCCTGTGCCTTCCCAGCTAACAGAGGTTTTCCGGACACCATTGGCCATCTTCCAGTGAAGGTACCCAATTGCTGATGTGTTACCTTGGACACTTTATGGCCTTAAGACTGTAACTTTATACCCAAATAACCCCCTTTATAAAAGCCAAACCATATCTGGTACTTTGCAAAATTGCAGCATTAGCAAACTGGAACAGGTGTACAAATATTCTGCCCTCTGGCAGCACAGATTTGTCCCTCATCTCCAACACTAAGTGGGGCACATGGAGTTGCCATCCACTGACCCTGAACCGAGCAGGTGGCCTCCCCTGGGGACCAGCAGTGATTGGACCTCTTCCCCTGCTCTTTTGGACTCAATGTGCTGTGTAAGTAATAAAATGGTCATTTGCTGAAAATCTTTGTTGTGCCTGAGCTTGTGTTTCCATGACACATAATGTAACAACTCACTCCACAAAGATAAAGCAACTTTTCTCTGCACTTAGAGGCATTACCTTGTCATGCTCAAGACCAATTGATCCCTAAGAATGTCACTAGTATGGCCTGACAAGTCCATGCTTTCCCCAAATATCACACACCCTCTGGAATGAGTTTGTCTTACTAAAGCATCCAGGGAGATGACTTCTTCTGCTCACTAGGTCTAAATAATTTTAAGTCCATTGATGTGGTCTAGCACAATGTTCTGTGGGACAACAATGCGATCAGCATCCCTCTGTACTGCATTCTGACAGAAAGCAGGTGAATTAGCATAGACCTAGGATAAGATAGTGAAAATGTGCTACTGTCCCTTGTGGGTGAAATCCAATCATTTTTAATTTATTTTTATTAACTGGGATTAAAATTAAAGCATTTCCTTGGTCAATAATTGTACATTCTTTGCCAAGGGCTTTGCTTATTTGCTCGAGAAAATGATATCACATCTGGAACAGCCTCTGTGATTCATTTTACAACAATCCAGTTATTCTCTAGAGTCTGTCTGGCTTTTGCACTGCACACACATGCAAGTTAAATGAGTATGGACAGAATCATGTCCCCTGCATCTTTTATGTTTTAGATGGGAAAAAGCCTGATATTCCTCCAGGGATGGGACATTACTTTGGGCTTACTCTTCTGGCAAATTGGGACAGTTACGCAGGCATCTATTTGACCTCTCATACTATAATATTTCTCTCTCCACAGGTCAGCAAATGTGGAAGCAACTGATGTCAGGACATATCATGTACAAAGTCAGAAAGAAGAAATGATTCTTTTCCTCTTAGCCAGAATATCCAAACCAAATAAAACTGTGAGCTTTTCTGTTACTGATTTCTTAACTAGAACATGTTTATCCCTGACTTTTGCAATCTTGATATTTGAAGACACAACAACTTTTGTGGATATGTTAATCATGATAGGAAGTTACTGTTTTTCAAACAGGAACAGACTTAGCTTGGTTACTTTAGTAGTCTGGTTCTGTTTTCTTTAAATAGCATTGTAGGTTTTATTTGGCAGACCTTAGCTGGACTTCCCTGGAAAACTTCTGTGCAAGTAGAACACTTTTTTCTTTTGTTTCTCAGACTTCATAGAACAATTGTGTGAAGATGCCACCAGATTTAAAGTATGTCTATTTCTACCATGCATTTAGGAACAGCAGGCCTTTGAACTACTACAGATGGACATCAGCAAGGAGACTATCACCTGACTTCTGTAAGTTCTTTCTGACCTTGGACCCTGGTCACAATTTGCATCCCCAGGTAATTGTTTGAATTCATAGCCAGTATCTAATAACTCTGAAAATTCTGATTATTTCCCTTTCCTTGGTGCAGAGTCACTTTGATTAACAGCTCCGGGCTCCTCTGGCAGGGGTTTAGTGGAAGATTCACAGCACGTACTTGAGGTCATAATGCAGGGACCTTTGCAAAAGGACCTGGTCTCCTGCTTGATAAAGGGTGTCCTGAATCTGTGGATTGGCTTTAACCTGGGACTTGGGAGAGCTGATGAATGCTGATTATTTGGTCATGAGTTTCTGCCCATTTGATAGTATTTTTACAATTATATATATCAATCAATACCTTAGTAGCATCACATCTGCTTCATTGCTAAAGACCTTGTGATCCATTAGCCACTGCCTCTGATGCTCATCTTTTCATTCTTTAGGACTTATTATGATAATTGATTCCATTGTTTCTGAAGGTTTGGCCATGTCATCTGGCCCTGCCACTCCAGGATTTCATATTTCCATTAGATCCAGGGACCCTGTTCCACGGTAACATCTCCCACCATCATCTGCAGCCAACAGAGATGAGCCACCCTAGAACTTCAGTGGATGTTGGTGCTCCCCTCGCTATGCCTCATCAATTTCTGGGTGAGGAGAAAATCCCTGAGACCCCTGATGTATGCTTAGATGGTAGATGAACCAGTTGCATGTGACAGACCTGATCCTACATTCCCATTTCCCAAAGACTTCAGACTTTTCCTATCCAATGTATTAGTGAAGTTCTGGCATTTTAATTTCATTGTTGTGGGCCGTTGTGAATCCAGGATTTGATGGTCCTTTTAATTGAATAACTGGTAGTTAATCCTTACCCTTTAACACAATGTCCCAGGGCTATTTAGTCCCTTTATATAGAAACACAGCCAAGCTGGCCTTGAAATTAGGCCTTTCGGGTTCTAACATGTTTAAAGTACATGTCTGGCATGACTCCCCAGCTCCTGTCGACACAAATGTTCAGGGCCCTGCACCTTCTTGAGTGTATATCCGTCTCTTCAAGGAGCTGACCTGGCTTTGCTCCTACTGGGCTGAACTTCCATTGGTCTATGCTTTGGGCCTGAAGCCACAAGGGAAGGTAACATTCTTGAGGAGACTCTAAGTCCCATGGGATGCCACTGCCCCAGGAAAAGTCAATGAATGGTTTTTAGAAAAGGGAAGACTAATTTAGTGTGGGGTGGGTATGGTAGATTAAGTTGTGTACCCCAGAAATAAAAAAAAAAAAAAAAAAAAAAAACAACTGTTCTTAGTCTTATTCCATTCCTATGTGTAGGAGTCCTTTGTTAAGGTGTGACCAACTGAATCAAGATGAGTCTTAATCCAATTAGTGGAGACCTTATAAAGAGAAAGCCACAGGGAGTCTCCAGAAGCCAGATGCCAGCAGAAAGGAGAGGACCTTGCTACATGATGGGAAAGACAAGGAACCCCAAGGATTGTCAGCTCTCCAAAATGCCATGCTGCATTTTGCCATGAAGCAAACCTTCCAGCCTCTGAAACCGTGAAACAATAAATTCCCATCGTTTCAGCCAATCCATCGTGTGATATTTCTCATAGCACCTGGGAAACTAAGGCAGTGGGAATGAGTATTCAAACATGCCAATACCAAGGCTCAGGATCCCACTTCTCCTTAAGGCTTTGTGAACCCCTTATTTACCTGGAGCCCCAATTCCACAAGCAGCACTGTAAGACCTGGGTGTGATCCACAGTAAGGCTGCTCCACAGCTGTACGAGGGATTATCTCTGTTCTTAGTTTACAGATTAGGAAGTCAAATGAGGGGAGGTTCTCTATCCTTAGTTTTAATGAGTTACTGTTTAGTTGAGTTCTTGTTATTGATATCTGTGGATCCTTGCCAAACACAGCTGACCTAAGTGTGCCATTTTAGCACATTCTTCAGAAGTGTCTTTGAAACAAATGTTCTTTTCCAAACAAAAGTGTGTTTAACTTAATTAAAAAGTGATTGTTTGCCATATTAAAAGAATTGTCTCAGAAGCAACTCCATAGTATCAAAATTTAGAGGACACTGGAGCAGAGGGTAGCAGCTAAAGCACAGGAGTTTAGAAGTTGTTGAGGTCATATTTCCAACATTTAATTCATTTTTCTGCATTTTTTTTAGGTCTGTAATCTTGGGCAAGTTATTTTAACCTAAGCCTCAGCTTTCTCATCAATAAAGTAGTGATTAACTATTACCTCCTTCCTAAGGTGCTGCAAGAATTGAATGATTCGTTGTGCACATGGTCAGTTCTCAAATGTCAGCTGCTGTTTTAATTCTCTCTGAAGGGGCCTGTGACTGTGGTCATGACCAGGGAAAACACGACGATTCCAGTAAGAGGGAGGAATGAGTGGACAGGGAAAGCTCACCAGGGCTCAATCCCAGAACCAAGAAGCAGTTGCTGAAAACATCACATAAGATAACTCAAGTCAACTGATCACTGTCTGAACCCAGCATCGTGGTGGGCCCTCTCTGGGTTTACGGGCCTGTAGAAGCAGGCAGAGGTAGGAGGTAATTCCCAACAGTCAGCCCACCCAAAAGTGCAGCACTAGTCCAGAAGGTGGAACTGTTAACCACATACTAGGTGAGATGGTAGTCCTGGATTTTTGGTAAAAGACATTCAATTCAAATTGAGCCAAGTTAGGTGTCATAGTCCTCTAGTTTTTTGTGTCTACAGGGGTTGCTGTGTCAGTTGGTTTGGGTCTGTGTCTGTAAAGGCAGGCCCTTACCTGATGTGGCCCCATGGCACAGTCTCCAAGGACCCAGTGTTCTACCCCTCGTGGTCCCAGCCATCCCATCCTTCCTGATCCATGCATGGATTTCATCCACTGCTGAGCTGCAGGTGAGCCACCGAGGATGACACCTGCCCCCTTGGCTTGGCTGGAGTAGAGCCCTCCTGTTCTTTGAGCTGTGGGTTGGGGGTCTCGGTGTATGGACTTTTGCAGGAGAGTGTGAGGGAGATTCCCTGTGAACCCTACAGTTGTCACCTTTCTGGGAGAGAGAAGAGCCATCCCACATCCCAGATTCGCGGAATCTGTCTGAGGAGCAACCGAGAGGCCCAGCAGGTGTTCCGCCCCCTCCCCGCACAGCAGGGCTCCGGGCAGACCCCTGACTCCTGGACTTTGCGCCTTCCCAGCCCTCCTGGGCTGCCACACAGAGCCAGAAAGAAGGCAATTCTCTGCTCAAGTATTTCTGACAACATGTGCATTTATTTATCTTAGAAGTACAAACGTAGGAATCCAAATACAAATACAAAGGAAGGCCTAACTACGCGGGCGCAGCGCTTGGCCCCGGGCAGGGCGCGCGGGACGGGATGGGGCGCGGACGGGAGGCGCCGCCTGTGTCGCCAAGGCACGTCGGGCGCGCAGGGCACTCTCGTCGGCTAGGACGCCACAAGCTGCACGGCTAGCAAGAAGTCACGTCCTAGCGGGAGGAAGAGGACGGCCGGACCCACTGGGAGCCAGGGCCTCGCGGCGTCCGCGGAGGGACTAGAGAGAGGGGGCTGTTGGAAGCCACTGCTGAGGGGCGCCTGCCTGGATCACGAGTTTCATGAAGGGCACGCGAGACACCTCTCTGGGCCCAACACATCTAAACAAGGCGTCTAAGGTGCTGGTGGCTCTTGGATTCCGGGGTCCTCCAGCATTCTCCCCGCTGGAGGACAGCACTTCACGGACAGGGATTGTCCCATGAAGACAGGGAGCAGACTCGCCTGGGGACCTCTCCCAGGACGCCTTAGCGGTTTACGTTTCATAGGAACTTCTCCAAGGAGAGGACCATCCGCGAGCTGAGGCTGGTTTATGCACGTTACCTGCCTCACACTAGACCTGAGGCTCTCTCAAGTTATCCCTGAAACCTGCTTCCCGAGCAAGTTCGGAGATGGCTCTTTGCCATCAAAATCGTGAAACCACTTTTATCTTATCAGATACACTTGCCCGTGATGCGCAGATGGCCAACAGCGTTGCTGAAATACTTTCAGAAGCCCTGCTGGCTTGTGTGGACTCGGGACCAAATTCTGATCTGGTGTTTAAACTCCAATTTTTCTTTTTCTTTTTTTTTTAAAGAAAGAGTATATTCAAGAAATATAAATATTTGTCATACTCTCCCTCTCTCCTTGCCCCTCTACTCGCTCTCCCTTTTTTATTAAACAGGGGCTTAGTACACTAATACACTAGCACTAGGAAACTGTGCTCCTTTCTACTTTGTCTCAGCTAAATTTGGAGATGGCATGGGTGGGTAGAGTAATATGCACACTGAAAAGTTGTTTCCAGTTTTTCCACTGCACATGTAGACACAATTACACAGATCACTGCATGTAAACAGAAGATGACCCCTTGCTCCTCATAAAATAACTTAGGCTCAGTCCCTCAATATAGCTACTCTTCAAGAATTCTAAATAGAAAATGTGCTCTGAGGAATGAACCTTCTGGTCAGTCCAAGAGCTTGTCATAAAGAAACATGTATTATGTAGTTGTACAAATGTATTAGCATGTAAACATTGTTCACTAGCACAGAATTAGTCATTTTGAAGGTCAAGAATAATCGAAAGCATCTTTTAAATGTTCTAACAAAGTAGAGCTATTTTGAAGAGTTAATAGAAATAATAGTAAACACTATAAATTTTATCAATTCAGTTTGCCTATGTCTATTTATAGCCAAAAGTAAAAATCTCAAGATAATCAGATGGGTACCAGAGTCTAGACCCAAATTGTACAATATGAAATGTATTCATTGTCCTTTTAGGATAAGATAGAATTTGTAAAGTTTCCAAAGATATACTCATTTTAGGGAAAGAGATGTGTCTTCACTAACTCAAATGTTTTCTTTAAGAAAAGGAATTTAAAAAGCCAAATGAATTAAACATGAAAAGAATCCAAGCAACCATCGAACAAAGATGGCATGGAGTATTCTCTTACGGAATAATTCAAAATTCTGATGGAGGCAGCTAGATGGGCAGGATTACTGGGAAAAAGACCACTTCTGAAAATGTTTTAGACAAGAAATAATTTGAACTATGATCTGTGAGTTTATTATTTAATCTAAAATGAAATGTTTCCATTTTCTCCCTAATTTAAGGTCTAATTTGGTATAGTTTGCAAAAGGCATTAAACCTTTGCATTGAATCAATGGCTAAAGGCAGGCATGGAGCATGAAAAAGACATAGATGATGAAGATGGTGGTGATAGTGACATAGAATAGATTATTTTGCCTAAAATCCTCCTGTCATATCTGGCTAGCCATTTAAAATTTTATTCAATAAGTTATGTGAATCTTCTACTATTACATATATTTTGTTACTTTGAAAGCCACTTAAGAACATATACTCTCTTTTTCAGCTCTTTGAGGCTTTCAAGGTCACTGAGCACTAACTAACCAGTGTGCAGGTCTGTGGATGTCAAGGCTAACTAAGGGGTGGGCTATCTGATCTGCCCATTAAAGTGACCAATGTGCGGCTCTGTATATTAGGCGGCCTTTACTCACTGACAAAATCAACAAAACCCTCTTCCTGATACATGTAAACAGGTCTTGATATAAATCTATTATAATAAAAATTAGCCAAATTAAGACACTCCTCATCTGTCCCTGAAAATCATTCTTGAGGACTGCAGGCTAGGATTTCTTCTTGATATGTGTCCAATAAATCTTTGGTAAAACCAAAGTCATGCCTGGTCCTTAGACTCTTATTTCCAAGTGAAGTACACTGTGCAGGCACATACCTGAGAGGTTAGTCCAGATGGGAGACGTGTGGTGAATGGTCCCCTCCAGTCTCCTTGTCAGCCTGGGCAACCCCACCCTTGCCAAGAGCATCTACCCAAATATCCAACCTCAAGGTTGAAAACTCAGCCTGTCCTGGGTGGAAAGGAGACCCTGGTTGACCCTCTCCTCACCATGCCTGGACACTGAGTACAGCCCTCTCCTTCCTGCCCTGGTTCTTGTTTACTGTAATGCCTATGAATGACAGCTTAGCACAAGGGTCCTGGCAGTTGTTTTCCTGAAGTTGATCCGGAAGTCCACTTCACAAATTACTGAGTATTAGAGAGATGTTTGGTGGAAAACGGGGACTTTGATTCTTCTGTGAAAAATGTGGATGGTGGCAATATAGTCTTTTTGAGAGGACTCTGACATTGAGGGCTGAAATCATAACTCTCATATTTCAGAATACAAATTGGATAATTGTTATAGACATAAATATCATTCACTAAAATTGGACCTCAAGATTCCAGGTAACAAGTAGAAAGTAGGCAGAAACCTGCCACAGAAAAATAAAGGTTACTTTGTTGGGTAAATAAAAAAGGAAACCTGAATTACTAGAAAAGCAAAACACAGTGGCTGCTTGATCATGTGGGAAGGGTTGATCTTCAGGCACTATTTTTCCAACCTCTTTACTCTAAACTGTTCAAAAGAGTTAAATCCCCCTTCCTTTCAGGAAACATTATCACCTCACATTGGGCAGCCTGACCACTGAGCTGCAAAAACATTGGATAGTGTTTACAAATGCAAAAAAATAAAATAAATAAAATGACAAAAATAGGTGATTATCTGATTAATTCAAGCAAAGCAATTTATTTTTGTACCCATTACCTGAATGCTACATTCAACTGTGTTTGTTTTGTGTGTGTTGTATATGTGTGTTGTGCCTTCCTAGTTATTTTCTAGCTCATGGAGTATCCTTCTGTATAGTATGATCTGAAAAACCTATTAGGTTAAACTAAAACATTGAAAACTTTTTAGTGACTGATTCTTCAACTAATTTTTGGCACTGACATATTTAAACTGGCATAAAATTTGACTAAATTTTACATAAGCAGAGCAATAATCAATTTAAGAAATGTTACTGACAACATTAAAAGACAGGGCATCATTCAACATGAGGACATTTTGTAAAAATAAATAAAAGAAAACATTCTCCCCATTGACCTTTTTATATCCAGGGCACACTTATATCCTGGAATTGCTAATTTGTGTTTAGAGCGTTTAAAAGGAGGAGTGAAGGGGAACTTGCAGGGAAGATGGCAGAGCAGGGAGCTCCAGGACTCTCTTCTCCTCCAAAACAGCTTGTGGACAGGCAAAAACTGTCTGAAACGACTGTTTGGGGGCTCTGGAGGCCAGGGGAGCATGGCACAGCCTCCAAGGAAGAGCCAAAGGAAAGGTCGAGGAATTGTGGTAAAGATCTGTGAGTAACTCCTTCTGTGGCATCTGCTGACCCCGGCAGGCTGCAGACAGGCAGGGACTTGGAAGCCCTCTTTCCCAAGAAGGGGAGGTGGGAGGCAGGCTGAGCACTGAACACGGCTTTTGATTGGTGAATTCGGATCACTGAATTGCTATTTCAGCCAACTCAGGGCAGGGACAGCTGTGGCCATTATTTCAACTCCACCACTGGTGTGGACATAGGCAGTGGAGGTTTAAAGACACAGGTCCTCCTTAGAGCTTTGGGGAAAAGTTTGCTGAAGGGTGCTATCCACTGGGCAGGCTGCGAAAGTGCAACTTTGGAGACTCATCAGAAATGTTTCTGGTGACTTTCCTTTCTCCTCAGGGCTCTTTGGAGCTGGTAGTCAGTCCCTAGTCATGTTTTGGCTGGGAAATAATGACTTAAGAAGTTCCTCTCTGGGGCGACCCTCTTCCAGAATACCCCCCCCCCCCAAGCAAAAGCAGACTGAGGGAATGAAACATGTGAAAAAAAAGCTATACAGGCAAAACAAAAACAGAACAGATCAAGATTCCTGAAGAAGGAACAGAGGAGAGGAAGCTTCCTTGCAGGGATGGAACAATTGCATAAATAGTGCAATCTTGAAAACTGTTCTGCATATCCAGGACAAGAATCAGATGAATAAGAACTGAAAAAATCTGATCAATTAAATGTGAGACCTTATTATAAAGGTCTAGAATAAGTTGAACCAAGTGTCAAAGAAGAACCTTAATACAAAGCCAATCAATAAGAAAACCCTAGGCAAGAAAGAGAAACTGATCTTCAGAGAAAACTCATTAAGATAATCAGATGCCAAGACACCAGCAAAAAATTATAAGCCATACTAAGGAACAGGAAGATATGGCCCAGCCAAGGAATAAATTAAAACTTCAGAGGAGACACAGAACTTGGAACAACTAATCAAAGAAGTTCAAACAAATCTCCTAAATCAATTCTTGGAGACAAAGGAACATATAGCTAAAAAGAAAGGATATTAAGAAGACAATGGGTGAATATAAAGAAGAATTTGAAATTATAAAAGGAAATGTAACAGAAATTATGGGAATGAAAGGCACACTAGAAATTAAAAATACACTACAGGCATACAACAGAAGATTTGAACAGGCAGAAGAAAAAATCAGTGAGCTAGAAGACAGGACAATCAAAATCTTACAGACAGAAGAATCAGATGGAGAAAAGAATGGACAAAATTGAGCAGGGTCTCAGAGATTTGAATGGCAACACAAAGCTTGCAAACACACATGGCATGGATGTCCCAGAAGGAGAAGAGAAGGGAAAAGGGGCAGGAAGAATATGTGAGGAAATAATGACTGAAAATTTCCCAACTCATATGAAAGACATAAATATACATGTCCAAGAAGTGCAATGAACTCCAAACAGAATAAATCCTAATAGATCTACTCTGAGACACATACTAAGCAGAATGTCAAATTCCAAAAATAGAAAATCCTGAAAGTAGCAAGAGAAAAGACATTAGTCACATAAAAGGGAACCACAATTTGACTAAGTGTTGGTATCTCATCAGAAATCATGGAATTGAGAAGGCAGAGGTGTGATGTATTTAAGGTTCTGAAGGAGAAAAATTGTCAGCTAAGAATTATTTATCCAGATAAACTGTCCTTCAAACATGAGGGAGAGTTAAAATATTCAAAGATACACAGATAAGCAGAAACTGAGAGAGTTCATCAACAAGAGACCTACCCTACAAGAAATACTAAAGGGAGTTCTGCAGCCTGAGAAGGAAAGACAGGAGAGAGAGTATTGGAGGATAATCATGAAGATTATCATTAAGGGTATCTAAAAGGATAAAAGAAGAGACAAAAATAAGATACGACATATAAAAAACAAAGGATAAAATGGTTGAAGTACTGTCTTTACAGTAATAAAATTGAATATTAATGGATTAAACTCTCTCCAATCAAAAGACACAGGTTAGCAGAATGGACAAAAAAGTGTGATCCAACTATGTATGCTATGTAGAAGAGACTCACCTTAGACCCAAAGAAACAAATATATTGAATGTGAAAGGTTGGAAAAAAAAGAGATATTCCACAAAAACAGTGACCAAAAAAGAGCTGAGGTAGCCATACTAATATTGCACAAAATAGACTTTAAATGGAAAACTGTTATAAGAGACAAATAAGGACAATATATATTAATAAAAGGGGCAATCCACCAAGGAGAAATAATAATCAAATATTCATGTAACTCACCATGGTGACCCCAAATAAATGAGGCAAACAGTGGCAAAACTGAAGGGGAAATAGATATCTCTACCATAATAGTTGGAGACTTCAACGTACTACTGTCATCAATAGAATATCCAGACAGGATCAATAAAGAAACAGAGAACTTGAATGATATGATAAATGGACTAGACCTAACAGACATATACAGAACATTGTACCCCAAAATAGCAGGATACACATTATTCTCAAGTACACATGGATCATTCTCCGGGATAGACCACATGTTGGGTCCCCCCAAAATCTCAATAAATTTAAAAAGATTGAAATTATATTAGGAACTTTGATCACAATGAAATGAAAGTGGAAATCAGTAACAGGCAGAGAACTGGAAAATTCACAAATATATGGAAGTTAAACAACATACTCTTAAACAATCAGTGGGTTCAAGAAGAAGTTGCAAGGGAAATCAGTAAATATCTGGAGACAAATGAAAATGAGAATAAACATTTTTCCAAAGAAGAAATACAAGTGGTTAAAAAGCACATTAAAAGATGCTCAACATCACTAGCTATTAGGGAATGGCAAATCAAAACCACAATGAGATACCATTTCATACCCATTAGAATGGCCACTATTAAAAAAAACAGGAAGCTACAAGTGTTGGAGAGGATGCGGCAAGATAAAGACACTTATTCACTGCTGGTGGGATGTAAAATGGTGCAGCCACTGTGGAGGACAGTTTGGCGATTCCTTAAGAAGCTAAGTATGGAATTACCATATGATCCAGCAATTTGGCTACTAGTTATATATATATATATATATACCCAGAAGAACTGAAAGCAGGGACTCAAACATTTGCACACTGATGTTCATGGAGACATTGTTCACAATGGCTAAAAGACAGAAACAACCCAAGTGTCCATCAGCTGATGAATGGATAAACAATATGTGGTATATACATACAATGGAACAATACTCGGCTGTAAGGAATGACGTCTTGATGCATGCAACAACATGGATGATCCTTGAGGACATTATGCTGCATGAAATAAGCCAGATGCAAAAGGACAAATACTGAATGATCTCACTGATACGAACTAGTTATAATAAACAAACTCATAGAGTTGGAATCTAGGATATAGGTAACCAGGGGAATGGGATAGAGAATGGGGAGCTGGTGCTTAATTTGTGCAGAATTTCTATTTAGGTTGATTATAAATATTTGGAAATGGATAGTGGTGATGGTAACATGTTCCTGTGATTATAATTAACAGTTCTGAATTATGTTTGTGAATGTGGTTGAAAAGGGATGTTTTGGGTCATGTATGTTACTAGAAGGAAAGTTAGAAGATAAAAAATAGGACTGTATAAAATAGTGAACCCTGTTGTGGATGATGAACTGGGCTTCAATGGTATAAATGTAACAGTATTCTTTCATAAATTATAACAAATGTATGACAATATTACAAGTTGTTAAGAATAGAGTAGTATATGGGAAAAATGCACCTAACATAAACTATTGACTAGAGTTAACAGTAATATTTTAATATTCTTTCATCAATTGTAACAAAGGTACCACACTAATGCAAATTGTCAACAATAGCAGGGTACATGGGGGGTGCTGTATTTTTTACATGACTTTTCTATAAACCTACAATTTCTCTAAAAAAAATAACAATAATTGGAAAAAATCCATTATGCTAAATGAAAGAAACCAGACACCAAATTATACATATTGTATAATTCCATTTATATAAAATGTCAATATAAATTAATTTATAGAGACAGAATTAAATTATGTAAGGTTTTTTCTTTTCAGAGTAATGAAAGTGTTCTAAAATTGATTGTGATGAAGAATGCACAACTCTGATTATAGTAAAAGCTATTGATTGTGCACTTTGAGTAGATTATGTGGTATATGAATATATCTCAGTAAAACTACTTTTAGAAAAGAAGTGGAAATGCCCCAATCTCTACCCTTCAAAACTATCAGACATTTTAAAGAGAAGATGAGTTTTTATTCTTCCAGCAAAAATGAATGACTGAACTGTTATCCTCTCATCTCAAGACTTGCATGCTTTCCCCTATAATGACAGAAATCTATTTTTATAATAAATGTAAACCAGTGAGGGACCAGAGCTGTGTCTGTTATTTATCCTGAATTGTTACTTTTGGTTCTTTGGCTCTGCTGTATAATGGAGAACACAACTGTGGAGATGCTGCTAAGCTGCTTGACACAGAATATTTCCTACTGGCCAATTTGAGAGAAAGAAACATAAACAGAGTATGTACTTCCTCAATCTGGGGCAATTTGAAGGGGGCCCAACAGGAAATTTTGAATTTAACATTTACAATGTATTCACAATCTGTTTCTTTCCCTCTTACTTCCAAATACCTTTCTTGATATTTTATAAATGAAGATAGTATTCTGAAGCTCACTGATTGCTTCATTAAATATTGAGATTAGCATTTCAGTGCATATTTACGTCGGATTATATTTATCTCAAATCATCCATTAACTTTTTTCCAGACATTGAGGACGAAATTCCACATGTGTATAGTTTATAAACTATAAGAAAAGGGATTTAAAAACAACTGCAAGTCGTGGCGAAAATGCTGAAATGCTCTGTTCTTTGAAAGCAGTGAAGTGCTGTCGTGAGAAGTATAATGGTTTGACATCAATTATAGTTCTTCAATCTCCAAGAGGGAAATCACAGAAAATTTCCAGTTATTGACAGCTAAGATAAAAATGGTCAAGAATAAGAGGCTTTTTGTTTTGTTGTCTAGCCCTTTAAACAAAAAGTGCTGCATTGCTTCTTAATTTTGGCAAATGTAAGTCAGTCCAAGATGGAGTTACCTCTCTCTGCTCCTCAGAGTGAGTTATTTTGCAGAGCAACAAAACAACACGTTGCCAAAAACGTTTGCTACAACAGGTTATCTCCAGGTAAAATTACTTCGTTGTAAAGGTACTATATGGACACCCATATCCCTGTCATGAGGCTGATTTTGCTGATTTTTAGATTGGCCACAAAGTTCCCATATGCACAACAAAAATATATGCCATTGAAGATATACATTTCCTTAATTGAAGAATCCACAAAAGCTATGTTTTTTTAACTGATTTTATATAAGGATAAGAATTTTTTGGCATGCTAAAAAGTGGAATCTTCTTCCTATCCATTCACAAAAGGCTAAATAGAACCTGGGGTGACTTATAGCTGATTTTTATATCTAGTAAGTGGCAGTGAAATGGGAAATCCTATGAGGTGTGTATGATTTAAAATTTTTAGTTTTATTTTAAGGCATATCTGGGATTAATTGGGGCAGCAATGTCTGGGCCCAGAGTAAATTACAGTGACATTGTCAGTCTCTGTCCCAAATCAGCGTAATCTCCACTGTGGTCAGTGGTATTGGAACACTGCAGAGCTGAAACTCTGAAGCAGCATCCATTAACATGAAATGTCTCTTCTTTCTCTCTCTCACCCTAGACATTGCTTAAGAAAGCAGCAGTCACTTTGTAAGTATGACGCACAGTGATCAGAAATTTGGGATCCTTGTCAAAATGGGAGCCCTCAACTCTTGATTTAGATGATTTCTGAAACTGATGGACACAATAAGCACCACTGGAATGCAGAACACTCAGACTACTGCCCTACAGCTGCTAAACTGTCACCAAAAGTATTTCCCAATTATACATGCAAAGCGAGTTGCCCAGATTGCTGTAGAGACTCAGGGTGTGTGTTCCACTCACAGCCTTAATAGTTTGGCATACTGGCAAAGGTGCCAGCTGGAGAGTGCCACAGCTCCCTTCTCCTTCCACCAACAGTGAATGCACACACACTTCAGTGGGCGACCAGCTCTACACTTGTGCAAGGGCCACGTGGGGAATGACAGGGTCACCTCAGGAACCAAGAGTGATGTGGGGAACTTGCATTAGGTAGTACTGGAGAGGACAGGATGGTGTGCTTTTAGGGGACTTGAAACTTCTCTTTAGTCAGACACTGATGTAATGGAATCTATTTTATGTTCATGAGTGAACAACTGCTGGCCTCTCCTGAGGTGAAAATTCCCCTCCATAGAAAAGGAAACGTGAGCCACTGTGTTTTGATCAAGAAGATGGATGTCTGGAAGAAAACTGTTGGAATCAGAAAACAGAGTGTATCTGTATATATATCCTATAGGTGCACTTCCACGCATTGTCAACAATGTTCAATATTAAGTGACTTTGAAATAAGAGGTGCCAGTAAAATTGTTTTCTAGGTAGAATTGGACCAACTTTGCATTATAAAGAACATTTTTAGGCTATTTTCCTCACAAGAACAATTTTACTAGAAAATTTAGCCCTCTTTAGAACTTCCCTTAAAATATGAGAGGTTGGAATTCTTCATATTGCTACAAGTCATAAATTTATAAAGCTGGTTTGAAGGAGACAGACTTTGAACAGCCTGTTTTCTGCACACTGTGTTCTGGTGAGATCTGGTGGTGTCTTTTGCTCACAGCACCTCCAGACCACCTCTGCTGAGGTTGGGAGGGGTAGTGATGCAATGAAAGACAGAACTTCTATACTAGCACATGAAATTAGCAAATAAAGCAGAAATTTCATTTAAGCCAATAGTTTCAAGCTGCTCCTCCACAAATATCTATTGTTATTTTATTTTTTATTTGAATTATGAAACAGAAGCCAGTTGGCTAATGATTTCTATAGAAAATATTAAACCAAGGCAGGAAGAAAAGCAATGGGCTTGAATGGCTGACACTATGTTGACTTGATCCTTGAATACCTGCGTTGACCATATGCCTGTGTTTTTGTGCTCACTGGATATGCAACTATGTTAATAAGACTGAACAAACCTATATAATTTCAATTTTTCCTGGCCTCCTCCATTCCCATCTCTTTCTGTATCTGGTATGCTTCCAGTAACGTGTGAAAACAGCACTTTTATATACTTTCTCTGCATGATGTTTGACTTTTTATGAGTAAAAATAGTATGCACAATAGATAAAGTAAAATTTTATGTTTTCCATTCAAATTAATTCAAATTTCTGTATGACCTATATGAGAAGCACAAAGATTCTGATACAGAAGTTTTAGTTACTAGGAGCCAAAGCATTATTAACTAACTGGTAGGGCCCTTTTTTATCCTATCAATGGTGGGAAACTTCAAAAGTGTCTTATGAAGTACATACTGGTATCCAGTTATAACAAAGAACTAATATCAAGAAGCAAGTTGGTTTTGTGTTATAAAAATATCAAAAGAGTAGTAACTGTCAGGGATCCTTTTCTTTGGGATTTTGCTGCGTATCCATATTTCAAAGTATAAAATAATTTTTGTTCATCAAAATTATAATTGATGAAGGCCATTACCCATTTTTTTTGCATCTAAAGTTGATTTGACTTGAAAATTGATATCCTCCAAGAATTTTTAAAATTCTATCTACATTTCTTTTCACACTCTGGGATGTTTTCAAGACAAAGGCTTGTGAGTGCTGTAAAACTTTCTTTGCAAGATGAAGATAATCAGTCATTAAGCCCATAATAACATAAACTAGACACAGACTCTGGGGTTGAGCCCTGGTCTAGTAAAACATAACTCAAAGTGAAATGTGGCTGAACTCAAGCTGAACTTGTACCAAGAATACAAAGTTCAAATACTGCTGACTTTCAGTAGTTTCAAATAAAGTAATAACCTTCTAATGTTCAGAGATCAACATCTGTGACTTCAGCAAAATGAGTGTTTTGAAAATCATATATATTTTTTCCTCATGGAGAATGGTGGATGATGCATCTTCCCCCTTTCCCAAACCTGGAAAGCTGCTGTTAGATGAAGGATTGCCAAGTAACTGCACCCATGCAGGAGAGCCCCAGAGAAAGGAAATGGGGTTCAACACTTACTGCAGTTCACGCTTGAGCTCAGCGTGCCCGTGAGTGTGATCTGTCTCTGCCAGGGGTGGTTCAGCACACATGGGCACTGGGGCCAAGGGCTTGCAAGAGAAAGACCTATAAGGGGCAGGGGCCTGAGGGAGCCTCTCAGATGTTTTCCTGCATGTATTACAGATTTCTTTGCAAGGGTTATCAGCAGCTGCTTCTAATATCCAAACACTGTTCATAAACATCACCAAGGTACAGATCCACTCAATTAATTTGTGTATTTGTGTGTGTGCATGTGTGCATGTGTTTGTGTGTGTGTGTGACATACATACTAAACACATTTGCTGAATACTTCCCCGGTTGTTCAAAGGTAATTTATAATTTGAGATAAACTGAGAAATACCCTTCATGGCTACTTCAGATCAGTTCTTATGGGTCTGGGGATGAGGGAAGGTAAAGAGTGTGAACCAGGTGCTCGAAACTCATCGCTAGAAGCAACGTTAGAGATACAGGTATCCAACCCAATAGACCAGGTTGAAGAGCAGGAACGATGTGGGGAAAAAGACGCGGGAATATGAGTCCAGCTCCAAGAGGTCTATGTGGACCCGCCCTTTTCTCCAAGATCCTGATTTACATTCTTCATAGCAGCAGAAAAAGCTCTGGCAGTCTTTGCCGTCGAGACACTCATAGACACAGGAATCTTCAAATTCCTGCCAGTACATGGAATTGTTCAGAGTGATCATCGCAGGTGGCGGTGGCCTCGTATCAAGCAGAGAGTAGTTCTGCAGGCAATGAGAACAACACAACGATCGTCACGGAACACAGCGGAGGCAGCCCAAGGAATATCAAGTGCAGTGCCTATATTAGTCTATTTACTAAAGATAATGTGAGCACCCCATCCACCAAATGTCCTTTCAGTCTTTGCAAATCTAGAGGGAGAGCATTTACGTTGCAGTTTTTAAAACTTACATATTTTCAAATGCATATTAGCCATTTCAAGTACACACTGCCTGCTTGCCTGTTGATTTGTAGTGAATATTTATATATTCCCCTGAAATGTTAAAACCAGTACATATTTTTTTAAAGTATGGAGAGAAAAAATGGGCTTTTATTTTTTTAACTAATTAGGAAACAGTGAAACATATGACTGGCATGTTAGTTGCTTTGTCTAGGAGTGGTACAGCTGTTGGGAAATTGGCCATCCAGAACTCATTAGAAAGCATCATGAGAATCTCTTATATTTTCACCAAAACAAACAAACAAACAAACAAGTGCTATAAGAAAAATGGCACCCACATTCCTTCTACTTTTTGGATTTTGGTTTTGTTGAATATGTCCACAAATGAGAGAATGGTACATCTGTGTCTGGGGACCCACCTGTTTGTTGTGGGTTGAATTGTGTCCCACAAAAAACAACATCTTCAAGTGCTAACCCCGTTCCATGAATGTGATCTTATTTAGAAATAGGGTCTTTGAAGATGTGATCAGTTGAGACGAGGCCAACTGGATTAGAGTGGGCCCTAATCCAATACTCCTGGTCTCCTTATGAGAGGAGGTAAATTTGGACACAGACACGCAAGGGGGCACATGTGGAGATGGAGGCTGAAATTGGAGTGATGCTGACACAAGCCGAGGTTGCCAAGGATTGTTGGAAGCCACCAGAAGCTGGAAGAGGCAAAGGCAGAATCCCCCTCTACAAGTTCCAGAGGAAGTGTGTCCCTGCCGACACCTTGTTTCCAGATTTCTGGCCTCCAGAACGGTGAGACAGCAAATTTCTCCTTAAACCCAGTTTTTGGAGCATTCTTACCGCTGCCCTGGAAACTAAGTCAGAACCTAAAGCCAGATGCCCTGGACGACTTGCTCAACACGTCCTGCCAGGACCACACATCTCTGTTCAAGCAGGGCCTTAGCCGGTGCCAGCCTCTGTCTTCCTCCTTAACTCTGGTGAAGGCAGCCACGGGAGCCTTGCTGTCTGTACAGTTCCAATACGGATTTTACTCCTCTGGGCTACTGGTTCTCAAACCTGAGTGTGCAAAGGCCACTGGGTGGGGGAGTGTGGAAACGGAGCAGATTACCGCCTTAATCTGGCACCTTTTAAGAATATGCATCTTTTTGACAAGCACCAATTTTTAAAAATCTGCCTTTATTAAATAATAATTACATTGAAATTTTCCTACATGTATGTTAATGTTAAGACAGATATCCTTCCATTCATTTCTTCAATCTTATGTATCTGTGTGGTCTCTACCTACATGGGGTAGACTCTGGGCTGCTGGGGAGAGCAGATGAGAATTTGGCTATAACAATGTAAGGTCAAGGCAAGGCTCTGATGCAGACTGGGAAAGCAGGAAGACTCCACAGGGGACAGCTCATCGGAGATCTAAAGGGTGACTTCTGGAGGTCCTAGGCAAAGAAGCTGCAAGGCTTCTGGGGCAAGAGAAACCTCCACTTCACTTCTTCATTAGGGAAGAAAAAAACTATAATTACTGAAACACATGTAAATTCAATACAATGATGAAGAGAACTCTATTGATGTCATTATGCCTCAGTGTTTTGAAATTAAACTAATTCCACTCTATAATACCAAAATAAAATGTAGGATTTTAAGAGCCCTAAACAGCTATACCTTATATTGCTTAAGACCTCATTAAATGTATTCTCATTTGTCATGAAAATTCAAACCATCCCCCAAAGAGAGGTTTTAATTAATGATACTCCAAAGTTACGCTCTCTCATGCTGGGTCCCCTACTTGCTCGCGCTGTGCTGTGTGTGCACTGCAGCTCTGCCCACACCCCCGGACCACAGGCTTCCCGAGTGACGGGCACTACCCCTCTCGGGGTACATCAGTGTTGCATTGCACAGGTGTTACAGGCTGAATTGTGTCCCACAAAAGAACATGGCCAAATCTTAGCCCCAGTCCTGTGAACATGACCTTATTTGGAAGTGGGATCTTTGAAGATGTGGTTGGTTAAGAGGAGGTCAAAGCAGATTAGGGTGGACCCTAATTCAGTGTGTCTGGTGTCTTTGTAAGGAAGGGAGGGAGACACAGAGATGGGAGGAGCATTGTGTCTTGTGGGCAAACCTCAGCAGAAGCCAGGAGAGGGGCATGGAAGGGATTCTTTCCCAGAGACCTCAGAGGGATCGTGAACCTGCCGACAATTTGACTTTGGACTTCTGGCTTCCAAAATTCTGAGACAATAAATTTCTGTTGTTTGAAGTTTGTGGTACTTGTTATGGCAGCTCCAGGACACTAAGACAGGTTGGGAAACTAAGGCACAGAGAGGTAAGAATGATTTACCCCAAACCTTGGAGCTGATGGTTCATGGAGCCTGGCTCCCACGTCTCGTGGCTTTGAGGCTGTGCACTTCCCATTCTTCCTTGTTGGTGATGGTGATCCCTGAACTAGCATAATCCTGTGGATCACTGAGAAAAGATAGTTCTCACCCAAACACTGAATAGCTTCCTCTTTCTTTAGCTGTAGTAGAAACTCTTGCTAAAGGCCTGCCTGGCCATGTTTTCTCACCTGTTCTGACACCCTTTCTGTCTGTAAATTGATTTTCTTTGTACTTTCTTCATGGACTTCCAACTTTCCTCATTTTTATATTTTCTTCTAGTTTTGTGGAAATTTTTTTTTTCTCTGTACTGAAAGGATCCTCTCTTTCTTTCAGCAGAGTCATTTGTACCCCAAAGATGTCATTCCATCTTTCTCTCTCCCAGACCACAATGAGCTCTGTTGGCCTTGGACTACTGGCTGTAACTTCTATTATTTAGCATTCTTCTCTCTCTGCATCTCAGTCTGTTGCTATTTGAATAAATTTGCTGGCAAAATCTGTGTTCACTGTGGCTCTCCACTAACCTTCTAACACAGTTGCAGAAGATAAATCACTATAGAGTCTCCTTATGAAGCTGGCTTGATGTGCACTAAATATATTGTACTTATTAGCAGTTAGGAAACCACATATGCTGTATGGGGGGATGCAAAACACTCAATTAGTGAATTGATATGAATGAAGGAATAAAATTACTGCTTACATACAAAAGTTGGTATATGATAAAAGTGGCAGCTCACATCAGTGAGTTAATGATAAATTACTCAACATTTCAATAAAGTTAGAGTCATACCTCACAGCATATACTAAAAAAAGATGAATTAATAATTAAAATATAACTATTTTTTAAAAAACTGTAGCAGTTGCTCCATGTTTTTATTACTTAATGTATTTTTCAGTTTCCTCACCCATAGAATGGGTGTTGTGAGGATAAAAGGAGCCCATATGTGAACACACTGAAAACAATGTATGGAACAGAAAAGCGCTCAAAGGACAGTGGGGCTTCGGTTGTGTCCTTTTAAGTGTAGGGAAGGCATCCTGAGATGGATCCAGAGGTACACGTCACAGAAGAAAAGGCTGGTAGATTTGACTAAAGGAAACTTAAAACATGCATGTGGAAAAAAGCACAAGAAACAGCACTGACCCCATTGCATTGAACAGTGGAATAAAAACCACATGACAAAACACAAGGATGTCTTCAATATGTGCTATGTGATTATAAAAATATATACTATATAAAGTACAGTGTACATAATACAAATAACTGGCAGATTGCTATGTTAAAATACTAAAGTAAATGTTAAAAGTCATTAAAATCAATTCATGAAAACAAAAATGCAATCAAAAATAAACAAATGAAAAATATTTAACTCCATTAATTGAAGAAATGCCCATGGGAATAGCTGCAGGGGCCCTTTTTCTGTTTGACTAACTAAATGCATGGGTGCTCTGGGAGCTGGGTATCCCCACAGTGTTAAGAGGCTCATACAATGAGTTTATCAAATACTGTACATACCCTTTGACCAAGCCATGATACTCAGGTGAGGACAAAATTACAGTTACAAAAACTATTCTGGAAAAGCCCAACACCCAAACAAGATTATTATTAGATATTTGCCTGCGCATCAAGCATGATTATGTGATGCAATTGTTTAAATGACCTATGAAATAATATTTATAACAGGGAAACCTGCACATAACATATTTTTAAGTTACAAAAACAGGTTATAGAACAATACATATATCATGACTTACAGTTTTTCTAAAACATATTGCATGCACATTATTGAAACACTTAGAAAACAATCAGAAATATGTACCCCATACACTAATCCTTGGGTGGAGGAACTATGATTAATTTTCTCCTCTATTTTCCAAATTTCTTACATTTGGAAAAAAGGTAAACACATTTTTAAGGAAGCATTTTCATCACTCATTGCTCATTAGTCTTCAGAACACACATGCATAAGTGATGACATATCTTTCAAATCAATCTTAATTTAGTAGAAGTTCTCAGAAATATTTGCACCTGAAATGCTATACATACGGAGGGGGTCTGTAGGCTTATTCGCTCAGGAATCCATTTTGAGGAATCTGGATGTAATAACTACAAGAAAAGTAAAAAAAAAAAAAAAAGGTTAAAAAATTGCCGTGAACATCTGTCATTGCAGATCATGCTCAGTAAAGAGCAATCTTCAAAGTGTGACTAAGAATCCATATTGCTAGAAGGTGAGAATGAACAGAAACTTGAGGACCATCTTCCTGTCTTTGAAAACCTGTCCTGTTTTGTAGAGTCTCATAAATAGCTAAATAATGTATAAGATCCTTAGCAATAAAAATGCATTTAAAAGTAGCACATTTGTCTCAAACTGTCCTGCCAGAAACTCTTTGCTGCAGCAACTCACGGATGTTTTCTTCTTCGTGGCGGCTGGTTTTCTACAACTCGAGTAGTAGTTGAGGGTGGCGTACTCCATCAGCGCAGCAAAGACGAACAGGAAGCACACAGTGACAAAGAGGTCCATGGCAGTCACGTAGGACACCCGAGGCAGGGATTTCCTGGCGATGGTGCTGAGTGTGGTCATGGTGAGGACCGTGGTGATTCCTGCACACAGGAGGTCCATCACATCATCCGAGGAAGCAAAACGGAAGAGAGATATCGAAAGATGACCCAATCCCTCCCCTGCGACATGGCTTTGTTGTTTCCACATAGGTCCTTCTTGACATCGTGTGCTTAATTTAGTATTACTTTTGATTGTAATATCTACACAATTGTGTAAACAACTTTTCAATAAAATTTCTTATCATAAAGTCTCATGATAACATTAAGCAATCTGACCTACCTGGATATCCTCAGCAATTCTTCTATTGTTTGACATTTTATCTGTCAAATATTTTAAATGAAGATAGAGTTTATAGACCCCCATACATTCCATACTTTTCTGAATTTCACACTCATATTTTACTTCTGCCCAAATAAACCATTTTCTTCTAACTTCTCCATCCCTACCCAATTTTTAAACTCCCAGTCTTCTTCAAGACCTCAAACAGTTTCTCTGTAGCATCCCAGGCAGAGTTGATGACGTGCACATCTGCACAATCAGTGGACCTTCTGGAACCTTAGTTTTTGCATCATCACAGTGAATTGCATGTACCTCTGCATGTCTGCCTCCTCAAATATATTGAGTGATTTTTAAGGGCAGTGTTGTTGTGACATTGATTATTTCAAATGTGTGGGTCAACATAAAGATTTCAGCTCTGTGGAAATGATTTAGAAAAGAGACATAGATATGATGGCAAGTTTAGAAAGAAACATAAATGAGAAAAAGAAAAGAGATTACTGAGCATGAAGAAGAGTGAAATGACTTGATGATTATCAAGTGAAATAAGCCCTATAAGAGAGCTCACAGACAGAAGGAGCTCAGAGCAGCCGAGAGAGACTTTTGGAGAGGTGCTTGGGATTTGACACTTAGAAATGCCTGGGGACATTTGGAGATGCTGAGCTGGGAGACGAAGCCCAGAGTTTGCTCTGGAGAGGCTAGGAGAGAACCCCAGATGCTTAGAAGAAAACATGCTTGGGAAAAGAATTAAGGATGCACAGGAGCTGAGAGAGAGGAGCTAAGAGAAACCCAGGGACATTTTTGGGAAAGCCATTTTGAAACGTCACCCAGTAACAAAGGACCAGCAGACACCAGCCACATGCCTTCCCAGCTGACAGAGGTGTTCCGGACACCATTGACCTTTCTTCAGTGCAGGTATCCTCTTGTTGATGCCTTAGTATGAACACTTTTATGACCTTAGAACTGTAAATTTGTAACCTAATAAACCCCCTTATAAAAGCCAATCCATTTCTGGTACTTTGCCTAACGGCAGCATTAGCAAACCAAAACACATTGTAATCTGGCTTTTAACACTCATTACCTCTATACTCTGGCCTCTCTGTGGTTCAAAAACTTTAATTGACAAATGGGAATACAATAAAATGCATGCCTCATGGACCCCTCAAGGACTAGGTACATGTGACAGATGTACACACATTAGTCCCACATGTGCTTTAGCATTACAGCCACTGTTTAGTCCATCCCTGCACCTGCTCAGGGTGGTTTCTTCAGGTCCAGCTGGAGAATAAGCATAACAGCATGTGGGTGGAGAGCTTGATCACCTGGAATTCAAAGACTTCAGCCTTGCTCTGGGCCCTCCCAGCCATGGCTTTCAAAAATCACTTACCTTTTCAAAATCAGTGTCTTTAATCAGTTCAGTGAAAACAGAATGTCTCCCTCTCCTTACTGGTGGGGAGATTGTAATACTCATTGCAAATGCTGTGTAAACTGGAAAAGCCTACACTGATGTAAGTGACTTTCTATGAAAAAAAGCTTTTATAATAAATATCCAATTAAGCTTTCTAAATATGTGGTGACAATGTGTTCTAGGTTGAATGGTATGTCCCTAAAATCTTTGTCCTTCCCAGAACCTGGGAATGTGAACTTACTTGGAATTCAGGTCTTGGCAGATGTAATTAGTTAAGTTTCCATGAGGTCCTACTGGAGCAGGGGGGGCCCTTACAGCAATATGTCTGGGATCCTTATGTGGGGGAGAGACACAGAGACAGGGACACAGAGAGAAGATGGCCATGTGAAGATGGAGGTGGAGACTGCAGTTATGCTGCCACAAGCCAAGAAAAGCCCAGGGCCACCAGATACCAAGGAAGGATCGTCTCTAGAGGCTCCAGGGGGAGCAGACCCTAACAATACCTTGATTTACATCTTCTGGGCACCATGTGAAAAAATACATTTCTGTTGTTTCAAGCCACTTGTTTGTTGTGATTTGTTATGGTGGCCCTATGAAATGAATACAGTTTTTGGTGCTTGGAAGAGGGATGCTACTGTAATAAATACCTAAAAATGGGGAGGCATCTTTTGATTGAGCAATGGGTAGAGGCTTGTTCCAAGCTAAAGCTGCCATTATGCAAAATACCAGAAATGGATTGGCTTTTATAAAGGGGATTTATTAAGTTGCAAATTTACAGTTCTGTAGCCATTGAAGTGTCCAAACACTGAAGAATGACTGATGGCATCTGGCCCACCTCTCTCAGCTGGGAAGGCATATGGCTGGCGACATCTGGTTCTTTGCTCCCAGATTGCATTCCAAAATGGCTTTCTCCAAAATGTCTCCAGGCTTCTGTCTTTCTTAGTTTCTCTCTCTCAGCTCCTATGCATCCTTGCTTGTTCTCCCAGGGTGTTTCTCTCTAAGCATCTGGGGTCCTCTCTTGGCTTCTCTGGGGCACACTCTGGGCTTCATCTCTTAGCTTAGCATCCCCAAATGTCTTTCTGTCTTCATCTCCAAGCATCTGGGTCTGTGTCAGCTCTTAGATGCTTCTCCGGGGCAAGCTGTGGATTACATATCTTAGCTTCTCTCCAAAATGTCTCTCTCAGCTTCTCTGAGTGTGTTTTCTCCATGAGCTCTCTTAAAGGACTCCAGAGATCTAATTAAGACCCTACCAGAATGGGTGGATCACATCTCCAAGGAAGCATTCAATCAGAAGTTTCTACCCTAGTCAAAAGACTAGTAAGTCTGCACCCACAAGATTCCATTAAAGAACATGGTTTTTGTGGGGGACTTAATAGATTCAAACCAGCACAAGGCTGGAAGTATTTTGAGGTGCTTCATAGAAAAAGCCTATATTGCCTGAAAGAGATAGTTTGTGGGACTGTACATGTTAAAGTTGCTTGCAGAGGGGCCTTGAAAAGAAATGATGAACATGCTATTGATCACTGGAGGAAAGGTGATCCTCATTATGAAGTGGCAGAGAACTTGGATGAATTATATTTTTCTGTTAGATGGAAAGTAGAAGTTGTAAATGGTGAACTTGAATATTTAGATGAGATTTGCAAACAAAATGTGGAAGGTTCCACCTGGTTTCTCCTTCCTGCTTACAGTAAAAGGTGAGTGGAAAGAGATGAATTGAGGAAGGATCTGTGCTAAGCAAAAATGAAACAGAACTTGAATTAGCAAATTATCAGCCTATTCATATAGCATGTTCTGGAAGCAGTGATAAGGGTGTGGCTGAACAACCATTTGCTTAGAAGGCTTTGTGTGTGACTGATGGAGCCAATCCAACATCTCAGCAGAAACCAGGAATAAAGTCATAATCTGTGAAGAACCTTAATGTTTAATGCTGGGTATCCCTTCAACATCCACTGAAGACAATAAGGTTTTTGATTATTTTATACCAGCAAAAATACTACCAATCTGAACTGAAAGGGACAGACACAGGAATAAATAAATAAAGAATGACTTTGAGGACAGAGCCAAGGATTCAAAGGTCACGAAATGTGGGGCCTTTGCCTTGGGCCTGGAAGGAGGTGTTCTGGTTTGCTAATGCTGCCGCTATGCAAAATATAAGAAATGGACTGGCTTTTATAAGGGGATTTATTGGGTTTCAATTTTACAGTTCTAAGGTCATAAAAGTGTCCATACTGAAGCATCAATAAGAGGACGCCTTCACTGAAGAATGGTCAACGGCATCTGCGCCAGTTTGAATGTATTGTGTCCCCCAAATGCCATTATCTTTGATGTAACCTTGTGTGGGCAGATGTAATCAGTGTTGATTAGATTGTAATTCTTTGAGTGTTTCTTTGGAATGCACCCCACCAAGCTGTGGGTGAGGACTCTAATTGGATAATTTCCATGGAGTGTTGGCCTGCCCATTGGGTGGGTCGTGATCAGTGGAGCCATATAAATGAGCTGACAGGCAGAGGGAAGTCAGTGCAGCTGTCAGTGATGTTTTGAAGAGTAGCTACAGCCAAGAGGGACACTTTGAAGAAAGCACAGGCGCTGAAGATGAGAGACAGTTTGAAAATGGCTGTTGAAAGCAGACTCTTGCTCTGGAGAAGCTAAGAGAGGACAAATATCCCAAGTGCAACTAAGAGTGACATTTTTGAGGAACTGCAGCCTAGAGAGGAAAATCCTGGGAGAAAGCCATTTTGAAACCAGAACTTTGGAGCAGACGCCAGCCACGTGCCTTCCCAGCTAACAGAGGTTTTCTGGACACCATTGGCCATCCTCCAGTGAAGGTACCCGATTGCTGATGTGTTACCTTGGACACTTTATGGCCTTAAGACTGTAACTGTGTAACCAAATAAACCCCCTTTTATAAAAGCCAATCTATCTCTGGTGTTTTGCATTCTGGCAGCTTTAGCAAACTAGAACAGCATCGTGAACACCTCTGTAAGCTTGGAAAGCACATGGCTGGCATCTACTGGTCCTTTGCTTCTGGGTTCTGGTTTCAAAATGGCTTTCTCTAAAATGGGCTTCTGTCTTTGCTCCTCTATCTCAGCTCCTGTGTGTCCTTGCTTCTTTCTCCCAGGGTGTTTCTCTCTAAGCATCTGGGGATCTTCTCTTAGCTTCTCAGGGGTGAACTCTGGGCTTCATCTCATAGCTTAGCACCTACAAACATCCTTCTCTTTGCATCTTCAAGTGTCTCCAACCATCAGAGCCAGCACCTCTGTTGGCTCCTGAGTTCTTATAAGGACTCCAGTGAACCAATCAAGACCCACCCTGAGTGGGCAGGGTCCACACCTCCATGGAAATAACCCAATCAGTGGTTCCACCCTAGTCAACAGATTAATAAGTCTGCCCCCACATGATTGCACTAAAAAATATGGCTTTTCTGGGGGACATAATATATCCAATGGGCACAGAGAGTCTACTTCCACAGGGCCTCCTCTGTAGGCTCAGAGGGCAGAGCATCTGCCAGGCCTTGAAAGCTAATGGAACTTTCCCTGATGGGCAGTTAACTTGCTTTAGAATATTCTTCTCACTTTTGGAATGGGAATGTTTACCCTCTGCCTGTTTCACCACTGTACTTTGGAAGCAGATAACATGTTTCTAGTTCATAGGTTCACAGTTAGAGATGAATTTTGCCCTAGGAAGTCCCACACTCAGAATTTCACCCATATCTGATTTGGGTGATTTATATGATGAGATTTGGAGCTGACTGAGTTGATGATATTTAAATGAGATTTTGTATTTAGAATTAATACAAGGAATGAAAAGACTTTGGAGGATGTTGGAATGGGGTGAACCTATTTTGTATGTGGGATGGATTTGAATTTCATGGGGCCAGATGGTAGTATCAGTTTGTGGTATAATTCATGGTAATTAGTTATAGCAGCCCTAGGAAACCAGTACACTGTGTAATGTCTAAGGAGAAGAAATTCAAAATCTTAAGTTTCTATTATGAAGTTGTTGTGTCTGTAGTTTCATAGTCTCCATGGTTTTCCCTTAGGCTGTTTTGTTCATCATTTCTCATTTTTGGTCTCTATTCCAGATGTGCACAATGGCCACCTGCTTAAGAAACCCCTTCCCCAAGAGCTATACAGTTCTGAGGAGAAATTAGAGTTTAAATAGGAATTTCCTATTTAATACAGGGAGCTAAGAAACATATGAAAACAAGTGTGCTCTTTAGGGTCTCTCACTGGCACTGTGGCCACAACTATCCAGGTGAAAACTCAAGGGAATTCAGGATTTTCTCAGCTGCCCCTTGGTACATAAATGAGTCTTCTGTGAAGGACCAAATCCCACAGTATTAGAAAGAAACTTTGTCTTTGACCTTGGGAGGAATGCATGAGTATAAGTCTTCACATCCTACTTAAATCATAAATAAACTTCTTCATTTAAATACAAACTAAAATTGCACTTTTTGAGATTGGCATTTTCTGCTTGACACAATGTCCTTGAGACCCATTCAAATTGTGTGCATCAATAGTTTGTTCCTTTTTATGGCTAAGTAGTATTCCATGGTATGGTTGTCCCACAGATTCTTTAACCATTCACTTGTTGAGGGAAATTTTGGTTGTTTCCAATTTTTGGCTATTGCAAATGAAGTTTCTATGAACATTTGCATCAACCTACCTATATGACTGTATTTGAAGTGGATTTTTTTCTAGACAGAATATAATTGGACCATGCTTTATTTCTTACCCACTATCCTAATCTTTATCTTTTAATTGACATATTCAGATGATTTACATTTAGTATAATTATTGATATGTTAAGGCTTAAATGTACCTTTTTTTTTTTTTTTTAGTTTTCTGTTTGTTCATTATGTTTTGTATATCTGTTTCTTTTTTCTGCCTTCTTACGGGTTACTCAACATTTTTTAGGGCTCCATCTTGTTTTATATGTATTGCTTATTTTTCATTGTTCTTCTAATTATTTGCTTATTTTTCATTGTTCTTCTAATTTGTATATGTATATAGTTTATCACACGTTGCAATTTACCTGTTTGTGTGAAGTGTAAAAACCATACCCCTCTTTCCTGTACCCTGATTGTAATATAAATGTCTCAAATATTATCTTTCGATATGTTGAGAACCACATCAGACAATGTGCTTCAGCTATTACACACTATTCAGAAAATTCAAGAGGATAAGGAAAGTTTATTTTATTTACCCATATTTTTTCTCTTTCCAGTGGTCTCTCTTCCTTTCCAATGCTCCAAACTTCCTTCTCTTTTCATTTCCTATCCATTTTAAGAAATTCCTTTAGCCATTCTTTTTGAGAGATCTGCTGGCAGATTTTCTCAGTTGTCTTTCATCTGAGAATATCTTGATTTCTACTTCATTCCTAAAGGATATTCTCATTGGGAATAGAATTCTGGGTTGATATTTCTTTTCTTTCAGCACGTGAAAAATGTTGTGCCACTTCTTTCTTATCTCATGACTTTAGATGAGAAATCCACTGTTATTCAAATAGTTTTTCCTTTATAGGTAGCGTGTCATTTGTGTCTGTTGCTTTCAAGATTTTTTTTTTTTTTTCTATTTTAAGTTTGATTATGATGTGTCTTTGCATGGATTTCTTCAGGTTTATCCTGTTTGTTGCTTACTCAGCTTCTTCAGTCTGTAGGTTTATGTCTTTTGTCAAATTTAAGAAATTTTTAACCATTACTTCCTTGGAGACTTCTTCAGCACTTTTGTTCTCCTCTCTTTCTGAGACTTTGGTGGAAATAATGTTAGATCTTTTTTTATAATGTCACAAAACAAACTCTATGTATTTTGTTAGTACATTTTCTCTATATAGATCAGCTTGGGAAATTTTTATTATTCTACCTTCAATTCAGTGATTCTTTCCTCTATACCATCTGTGGTGGTTTGAAGTTGTATGTACCCCAGAAAAACATGCTCTTAAATCTAATCCGTTCCTGTAAACAAGGAGTTTTGATGAGGCTACTTCAGTTACGGTGTGACACACCTCAATCAGGATGGGTCTTACTGGAGTACTTTATAATAAGGATGACTATATATATATATATATATATATATATATATATATTCACACACACACACACACACACACACAGAGGGCAGAGAGAGAGAGAGAGAGTGTGTGTGAGAGAGAGAGAGAGTGAGCATTATGGAAGCAAGAAGCTGAAATCAATGAGAAGAGAAGGAAGAGACCAACAGATGCCACCATATGCCTTGCCACATGGCAGAGGAGACAAGGATCATTGGCAGCCAGTTTTTGGAAAGAAAGCATTGCCATGATGATGCCTTGCTTTGGACATTTTTTTGGCCTCAAAACTATAAGAGAATAAATTCCTATTGCTTGAGCCAAATCATTTCATGGTATTGCTTTAAGTAAGTTAGGAACCTAAAACAGATTTTGGTATCAGAAGAGTGGGGTGCTACTATTACAAATACCAAACGTGGAAAAGGCTTTGGAATCAGGCAATGAGTACAGAATTGTGAGCTGTTTAATAGAAGAGGCTTATACTGCTTTGAAGAGACTGTTGGTAGAATTACGGACACTAAAGTAATTCCAATGAGGCCTGAGACAGAAATGATAGTGTGTCATTGGAAATTGGAAAAAAGGCAAACTGTTTTAAAGTGGCAGACAACTTGGCAAAATTGAGTTGTGATGTTGGATGCAAGGCAGAATTTAAGAGTGATGAAGCTGGATATTTTAACTGAGGACATTTTGAAGCTAAATGTGATAAGTGCAACCTGGTTTCTCCTTGCAGCTTATAATAAAATGCAAGTGGAAAGGGATAAACTGAAAACTGAACTTATGGACACAAACAAACCAGAAACTGATGGTTTGGGAAATTCTGAGCTTCTGGAAAGCAAGTTGCCAGAAAATAGTGCCTCCATGTGAGGGTTTAACTGAACATGGATGTAGTTAGCCATTTAAATGCAAGTCAGAATTGGATGTGTAGTTATCCAGAAATGATTTGTGAACAGAATTTTTGTCTGATGGTTTTGAACCCTGTGTACTACATGCAAAACTGACCAAGTTTTGTGAGATCTGGATGATCGGAAACACTGCCAGTCTGGACAAAAAGGGACAGAAGAGGGAAAAATTGAAGGAAAAATCACTTCAAAGGCAGACCATGGAAGCTGAGGTCTCAACCAAAGATGTCTTCTCAGGCCAAGAGAACATGCCCACCCATGTGTGTGAAAAGAGTGGGTCTGCCTTGAGCTTAGAGAGGGTGGGCCTTCTACCCCCTTGTTCAGGTAGAGTGCTATCACCCAGTGTTCTCAGAAATTGGAGCCTATTTCGCATGGATTGTGGAGAGTCTGGATGCCACCTTAATGCTTGAAGAGTGTAGAGCCTTCACCCCAGTGTTTGTGGAGAACATTAGTATGCCAGTTTGGATGCATTATGTCCCCCAAAATTCCATGTTCTTTGATGCAATCTTGTGGGGGTGGACATATTATGTTGAATAGGTTGGAACCTTTGGATTAGGTTGTTTTCATAGAGATGTGACCTACCAAACTCTGGGTAATAACTTTGATTAGATTATTTTCATGGAGATGTGGCTCTGCCCATTCAGTGTGGGTCTTGATTAGTTAACTGGAGCCCCATAAAAGCTCAGACAGAACGAGCTCACTGCTGTAGCCAGGAGGAGCATTTTGGAGATGGCTGTTGAAAGCTGATGCTGACATTTTGGAGAATGCCATTTTGAAATACAACCTGGGAGCAAAAAAGGAAGACACCCTCCATGTGCCTTCCCAGACAACAGGTTTTCCAGATGCCATGAGTGTTCTTCAGTGAAGTTACCACACAGTTGATGCCTTTGTTTGGACATTTGCATGGCCATAAGACTGTAGCTTTGTAACCAAATAACCCCCTTTTATAAAAGCCAATACACTTCTGGTATTTTGCATAATGGCAGCATTAGCAAACTGAAACAGACATTGGAACCCTGGATTCTGTTGAGTATTTGTTAGGTATACCTGTAGTTGTCTGCCCTGAAGAAGCAGCCCCCCCACCTCCAGTCTACCCTGAAGAGCCTGTCATCCAACCTCCACCTAAAGAAATTAACCCTTCAGTGCCTGCTAAATCTATAATCACCTCCCCTAAGGAAGCAACCGTCACTCCTCTGTCTGGAGAGAGTAATCCTGTTTCACAAGATGAAACTGCAATGGAATGTCTGGAGGTAAATGGCTTGAGGGATACTTCTAATTATTTTTATGACCTACCCCCACCACCAGTCTTTGCTTCAAGACCTATAACTAGACTAAAGTCCCAACAGGCAAAGGAGGGGATTACCGTACTGGTTGGGGTGATTGATCCTGACTACCAAGGGAAAATAGCACTGCAACTATACAATGAAGGTGAAGAAGAGTTTTCCTGGAATACAGGAGACCCCCTAATGGGTCTCTTAGTACTACAATGCCCTGTGATTAAAGACAATGGAAAACTGCAACAACCCAATCCAGGCAGTAGTAACAATGGCCAAGAAACTTCAGGAATGAAGGTTTGGGTCACCCCACCAGACAAAGAACCACGGCCAACTGAAGGGCTTGCTGAAGATAAAGGGAACATGGTATGGGCAGTGGAAGAAGGTAGTGATAAATATGAACTATGACCATGTGACCAGTTACAGAAATGAGGACTATGATGGCATGAATATTTCCTCCTTGTTTTGTTATGAGTATGTTTGTATTTGTCCATAAAGCAAATATCTCTGTTTTCTTCTCCATCTTTTATGACAAAAGATGTATTGTTCATTTTGCAATATTTAAGTTAAAGGAAATCAAATTTAAGAGTCATGTCACCCAAGGACTTGCACCCTATTCTGGGGAAATTTAGTGCAATTCTGGTTGTATGCAGGACAGTTGAGTATTGTTAGGTGAAATATATATCTGTTATTGTGTGCTACTTTGAGACAAATTATGGCTTAAAGTGATGTGCATAACTGCCAAGTTGACAAGGGGTGGACTGTGATGGTTAGGATCATGTGTCATCTTGGCCAGGTGATGGTGTCCATGTGTCCAGTCAAGCAAGCACTGGCCTATTACTGCAAGGAAATTTGTGGCTGGTTAATAAACCAGAAGGCTGGCTTATTAAAGCATCAGTTGACTGCACCTGTGACTGATTACTTCAAGGAGGGGTGTGTCTTTTGCAATGCGAATTCAATCAGCTGGATTTGATCCAATCAGTTGAAGACTTTTAAGGCAGAGAGAGACAGGACCTTCACTTCTTCTAGCCAGTGAAGCTTTCCTGAGTAGTTCATCAAACACCTTGCCAGTTTGCTGCCTGCTCTGTGGATATTGGACTCGTTCATCCCCACAGTTGTGTGAGACACTTTTATAAAATCTTATATTTACAGATGTCTCCTGTTGATTCCGTTTCCCTAGAGAACCCTAACTAATACAATGGGAGAGGATGGGGCTGTGCAAACACTTGGAAAGAATGGGAATGCCACTCCATCAGGCATGGAGGAACAAACATCTTTCCATAGCGGATTCTCAGACCTTGAACTCTAATAAAGTATGCCCTGCAGGGTTTCAGAATTCTTAGGGACCCGTGACTTCTCTTTTCCTTCTAATTTTTCCCTATGGGAATGGGAATGTTCATCCTATGACCATCCCTCCTTATATTGGAAGCAGGTAACTTGTTCTTAGGTTTCAGAGGTCCACAGGCTGAGGGAAGTTGTGCCCTAGGACAGACCATCTCTATAACCAATTTTGATGAGACTCTGTACTTAGAATTGTTACTGAAGTGACTTAAGACTTATGGGATATCTGATAGAATGAATGCATTTTGTATCTGGAAAGAACCTGTCTTTAGGGGTCCAGAAGGTGGATCGTGTGGTTTGAAATTGTAGGTACCACAGAAAAAGATGTTCTTAAATCTAATCCATTCTTTTGTATATAAATACATTGTTAAGTAGGGCCTTTTGATGAGGTTACTTCCTCTAGGATGTGACTGATCTCAATCTGGATGGGCCTTAATCCTCTTAACTGGAGTCCTTTATAAATGAATGCAGAGAGAGGTAGAGAGAGAGGGGGGGAGAGAGAGAGGGGGAGAGAGAAAGGGAAGCATCTCTTTGGTGATGCCTTGATTTGGACATTTTCTCAGCTTCAAAACTGTATGTGAATAAATTCTTTTGTTTAAGCTAAGCCATTTCATGTATTGCTTTAAGCAGGCTGGGAAACTAGAACACCGTCCATTCTGTTCTGGGGCCCATCCAGTTAGTCTTTGTGTTGGTATTATATTTTTCAGTTCTAAAGTTTCTATTTGGTTCTTCTTTATAGCTTCTGTTTCTTTGCTGAGACTTTCTATTTTTTCATTGGTTTCAAGTGTGTTCACACTTGATGATTCTATCATCTGTGTAATGTAGATATTTTCCTCATTCTTGGTATGATGAGTGATGTTTTCTTGTATCTTGGACATTTTGTGTATTATTTTATGAGACTCTGAATAAAGAGCACTTTTAAAAATTATAATTAAAATCATATACAGCAAATTTTGAAAGTACAAACTTACAAAATCCTTAGACCAAAAACCACTACTAAAATGATTGATAAATAAAATTAAGATTTCTGTGCACCAAATATATATAAAAGAAAAAGAAAGCAGGAACTACACATTGGAGAAGATATGTATATTGTATATAACCATTAAATCATAATATTTCCAATGACATGAGATATCTTTCTATTTTTATGTCCTTAATAAATATTTTAAAGTTTCCCTCATCTAAGACTTTTTAGTGCTTTTTTGTTTCTGATTTGAGAAATCTTTGTCTAGTCCAATATTTAGTCCTCTGTTTTCCTTTAGAAATTTTACATTTTTATCATTATCATTTGGGTACATGATCCATTTCATATTATATTTTGTGTATGGTGGAAAGTAGATATTGAATTTTATTTTGTTCCACAAGGGTATCATCACTTAATTGCCTGAATATCTTTATCAAAATTGATTGACAATATATGCTTAATTTATGGATTATCTGTTCTGTTCTAATAATATACTTCTGCATTTTTATGTTAATATCATTCTGCCTTGATTACTCTAGTTTTACACTAATTCATAGAATCAGGTAGTGTAAGTCTCCCTGCTTTACTCCTTTTTCAATATTTGTTTGGCTAATATAGGTCATTTGTATTTCCATCTAAATTTTAGAATCTTCTCCATTTCTACAAAAAAAGCTTAAAGTAATTTTAGTTATGATTATATTGATTTACAGATCAACAAGAATTAATATGTTAACAATAGTACATCTTCCAATCTGTATGTATATCTCTCTCCATTAATCTGTGTCTAATTTCTCTCAGCAATGATTTGTGATTTTCAATTTAGAAGTTTTACACATTTATTTCTAAATGTTTTCCTTCTTCTGTAAATGGAATTGATTTTATACATTAATATCTATTTTTATAAATTTAGTATATAGACATTCAACTGATTTGAATATTGATGTTTCATCAATTGACCTTGATCAATGAATTAATTCTTGTAGATTTCTTACTACTTTCAAAATAGCTTATCATGTCATATATAAATGAAGACTGTTGTACCTCTTTCTAATCTTCCTTGCCTTTTGCATTGATTATAACTTCTAGTACAACGTCAAATACAAAGGATGTAAGTGAACATCCCTGTCTTGACTCTGATCTCAAAGGAAAGAGTTTGCTATTTTTACCCTTTAATGTAGCTCATTATGCAACTAACTTCCCTCCTAGTCTTAGTTTGCTGAGTATTTTAATTGCAAAACGAGTGTTTAATTTTGTCATATGATTTCCTGCATCTATTGAGATAATCATTTTTATCCTTCATTCACCAGTGTCATGTGGTGAATGTTGAATGTTGGACCAAACTTGCATGCTGTGGATAAACTCTACTTAGTCATGATGGATTATCATTTTTATGTATTTTTTGGTTCACTTTGCTAATATTTTTTTGAAAAATTTTTGAATTCATACTGATGAAGAATATTGGTCTCTAGTTTTCTGTTTTTTCTTGTAATCTCTTTTACAGATTTTTCTCTCAGGATTCTGCCACTCTCAAATAATGAATTTGGAAGTTTCTTCCTGCTCTGTTTTCTGAAACAGTTTGTTATGACTAGTATTAATTCTTCCTTAAATATGTTATAGAATTCACCACATTTTACTCTTCATACTTCACCTCATAGGAATATATTTCCAGATACTTCCTATCATCCTTGCTATATAAGGACTGTATTTCATTTCTTTCTATCTTGTAAATGCCATCTGACAGTGTTATTATTTTGTCTTTAGTTGTGGTAATAATAAACAAAGGTAAACTTTAATGTTTTTCATATTTATACATATACCATTTGTGGTGTGCATCATTCCTTCCTAGTAATCCAAATTTGTATCTATTATTTCCTTAGCCTAATTAACTTGCTTTGGTATTTTTCTTGTGGTTTAAGATCTGTTGTGACAATTCTCCCAGTTTTTTTTTGTTTTTCATCCACAAATGTTTTTATTCAAACAACATTTTTTGAAATGTACTTTTCCTGGATACAGAATTTTGAATTGACATATTTTCATTTTAATTTCAGCACTTTAAAGATGGCATTTCATTACCTTCTCACCTTCATTGTTTCAGATGAGAGATTAGCCATAGTTTGATTTTTGGTTCCCCATATATAATGTGGCATTTTTATTTGTCTACTTCCAAGATTTTTGTTTTTGTTTTTAACAGTTGGAGTATGATGGGTTTCTTTGCATTTCTCTTGATTGTGTTTCACTGAGCCTTTTGAATCAGTAGGTTATGGTTTTCAACAAATTTAGGGAATTATTTTACTTAATGACTCCAATTAATTTTTTGCCTCATTCTTTGACACTTATCATTCTGGAATCCCAGTTACAGTTATGTTATACATCCTCATGAGTCCCAGGGTCATTAAGGGTCTGTTTATTCTTTCTAATCTTTTAACCCCTGTATTCTTGAGATGAGATAAATTCTTTGTGTTTCTCTTTGATTTTGCATAATCTTTTTTTTCTGTTATGTTAAATCTGCTCTTAATCCCATTTAGTGATTTTTAAATTCAGATATCAAACATTTATTCTAAAATTTCCTTTTTCATATGCTTTCTCTACTCAGATTACCCACCTGTTCATTCATGAAGATCATATTTTCATTTTAGTCCTTAAACATTATTGTAATAGCTGCTTTAAAGTCCATATCTGCTGATTCAACATTCGAGTTACCTTTTTTCTACTATTTTTTTTCTTGATCATGGGTTCCATTTTCCTGTGTCTTAGAATGTCTAGTAATTTTTTATTGTATATTCAATATTGTGGATGATATTTAAAGAGTCTCAAACATGTTATCCTTTTAAAAAGCATATTGAATTCTCTGTTTTAACATAGAGTTAATTTATTAGTGGTTGTCTTTGATCTTGCTATGGCTTGGTTTAAGCTTTTATTTTAGGGATGTCTAAAGTACCCACAGCCTTTCTGGTGTCTCAACTAGATATCCTTGTTTCAATGTTGATTCTGCACTCTGCTGGGATGTAAATCTGTTATCTGCCAGCACTGTATATGTGATTTCTAGTACCTCTGTTCTTTTAGTCCTGTAGCAGCTACTCTAATAGATTTTTCAGAGTCTCAATTCATGCATGCATAGCACAGCTCTTGGCTAAGGACTTGGTGGGGGGAACCCAGCACAACTTCTGTCCCCCATTCTAACCTCCCTCCTCCCCAGTCACGTGTTTCAGCAGTACTGTCTTCTCAGCTCAGTGGAACCGCTGTGCTCGGCTTGTCCTTCAGTCCCCTGGTTCTTTAGTTCTTTGGGTCACACACGGAAAATTGTCCCCAGGTAGAGTGAGAATGAATATGGAGTTCACTTTGTGAGTTCTCTTTTCCTCAGCATTTGAGTCTTGCAGTGCTATTTTGATATTTTCCAATGCCCAACAGCAGCTGCCTCAAATGCTGCATCCAACAGGAGGAGAACTACGATGCCATTTACTCCATGCCCAAAGTGAGATTCTTAATTTACCATACACTGATTGGATATTGATACACAGAATAATTGTTGTGGTCAGAGAACATATTCTCTCCAATTTCAGTCAAAAATTTATTGAAACTTGATTTTTGGCCATTACATTCTTTCTGCATATGTTCCATTAGAACATGAAAAATGTGGATTTTGTAACTGTTTTGTCTGGTTGTTCAGTAAATAACTAGGGGAAATGTGTGAAAACCTCCCACTATGCTTAAAGGTGTGTCCATTTCTCCTTGTAGTTCTTTAAATTTTTGCTTTACATATTTTGAGGTTATATAATTAGATCCACATTAATTTAGAATTATATCTTCCTGCTGTATTGAAATTTTTGGTACAATATTAAGTGATAATTGTTTACCTTAACATTCATTTTGTCTGTTACTAAATTAGTTGCACTAGACTTAACTGCATGGTATATTTATTTCCTTATTTTTAATTTCATATTTATGTGTCTAATGTTTTATACATGTCTTTTATGGACTCTGAATATAGACAATTTTAAATCCAATGTAATGGTATGTATTTTTAGCTAACACTTTCAGTCATTCATATTTCATGTAATGTGTGATATATTTTGTGTTTAATACTACCATGGTATTTTGTGTTTTCCACTTGACCCACCTGTTATGTATTCTTTTTCCCTCATTCATTGCCTTTTTGTATTGATTTTTTAAGTCATTTCATTTATTTCTCTGTTACTTTGGAAGTTACATATTCACTTTACATTTGTACCGTGTTTACTCTAGGAATCACAGCATGCATACTCAATTTATCAAATTTAAAGTTAATCAAAATTTTAATCCCCTAATCATAAGCATTTCAAAACACATTAATGCCATTTACTTTTTTCCCTAATATACTATTGATTTGCATATTTAAATTTTATTTTGCTACTTTTTAACACTACATGATGCTATTATAATTGTGTTCTCTAGTCAATGTGAATGTATTTTTTCCACATACTTACTAAATTCTTGGCTAGAGTTTTATTTTTACATAAATTATAAATGGGGTTTGGATTTTGCTTTTCTGCTTTTTCTGCCTTGATTATGATTATTGTATGGTTATCTGCCTATAATATAAAAGATGAGGCATTTCATCACAGGTTTTGTAATGTTAAGTGAAATTCCCACCCCCAGCCTTCTCTATTTATTCTTGAGAATGCTCAACTTGATCAAGATTTGTTTTTTAATATTTTTTTAGAATAGTTGTGTTTTTATTCATGAGTGAGTTTGGCTTGTAATTTTCATTTCTTATACTTCCTTGACTGGTTTTGTTAGGCAGTTTATATTAGTCTAATAGAATTAATTAATTTAATTCTTTTATTTATTATCTGAAAGAGTTTGTGTAAGATATGCATTGATCTGTCCTTCAAAGTTTAGAAGAATTTAACCTGGAAATCATATGGGACTAGTCTTTTTTTATGGGAAGTTTTCAATCTACTTATGTAATTTCATTATCTGTTATAGCATCTTTAAAATTTCTTCTTACATTAGATTTGATAAATAATATATGTCTAAGTATCCAATTTTACTGGCAGAAAGCTACAATTTTGTTCCTTTTGTTATTTTCAATACTATTAGCTTGTTTTCTTGATGAATCATATCAGAAGCTTATTTATTTCTTCACAAAGAGCTACTTTCCTCTTGTTAAATAAGTTACAAATAACACAACACAGTGAATGCAGTAGAATGAAGTAAGGAGTTAGGTATAATAAAGCTCGAACTAGATTAAAGAAATGTGAACAAAGTTAACAACACTGGAGCACCTTGTTAAGTTTTGCAGGTAATGAGATGACATTACTCGGTCATGATGGCTCAAAAGAGTCAATGATGATTTCCTATTTGATGAAGAATTGCAGAGAATTTGCCTTGGAAAATATTATTTTGGATAATGAATTGGGAGAATTTGGAAAGAGGGGGAAGTTGGCAGGAAGGATGATTTATAGAAAATGGAGTCTCTTTAAGCCTCTATCTGGTTCTTCCCTGGAATGAGATTAGTATACCTGTGTTCTAAGGATATTGTGAGAATTAAATGAAAGCAGTGGTGCATATGTGTGCATGACACCTGAGTAACCAATTGACAATATCAGCTGTGAAATGGAAGGGAATCAACCAGCTTATTTTCAGTAAATGAGCACCAATTTTTTCCATGCTTCCAGTCTAACAAAATTTATCTTTATTTTGATTTCAGATATGAAAAAAGAAATATAATGTTTGGCTTGTATTATGTGGGTATTAGTTGTTACAATGCTTTTATATGCTTGGTTGACAGATGTATTACTGAGTAAAATACCGAAAACTTTTAACTGGCTTTTAAAATAAAGATAAGTGCTAATTTGCTAAATGTTAGAAATATAGATTGATATATTCATGAGTGTTTTCTTTAACCATGCTTCTCTTGTGGAAGATGCATGGACAGCAACTAGCAATACCTCATTTGTCATGCTCTTGGCTTAAAAGTGTAATCTGTTTATTCACAAGTCTTCTATGAATACATTTGGAACAAAACTAAAATATGATATTAATATAATGAACATGCTTTAATGCAAGGAATCCTGAAAGAAAGGCAATTTCTATTTTTGCAATGAGAGCATTCCATATGAGAGGGATTTTTACATCAAATTGTTTAATGCCCATTTGCAAATGTTAACATTTATTTGTGTTTACCTACATAATCATGTAGTTTATGAGGTTAGTTATGAATTGAATTATTTTTTCTGATCAAAATTATGGGAAACATGTATTGGAACCCTTCATTTTGTTTTAACTAAAGCCAATTCTTTTTTCTTTAAACTTTACTTATTAAAAAATTAAAAAACAAACAAACAATAATCAAAAAAACAAAACATTTCAAACAAAACCAAAACAAAGGAATAAGAAAAACAAATAATCTAAAATAACTACATTGCTTCCAACATGTTTAAAGCCAGTTCTTAATCATTTAACCAAGTATTCCAAAGAATGTCATCTTCACTTTCATTCAGTTTTTAGATAAAGAAAATTTTGTATTTGCATTTGATAGTGAAACAAGAAAATCACATCCAGATATATGCAATATATCTATCTATATGATGGTATGAGTTGAAGATAGGTTTTATTTTAAGCCTTTCTAGGGATATTTATTAGAGATCTTCACAACATAACTACATATTATATTGCTTTGAAACTAATGTTTAAAAGTCTTGTTTGCAATGACACCCAACATTTGTAACTGAGAGTACACAAACCTAAATTTGTGTTAATAACTTTGCCTACTAAATTATCAATGATATTACCCTCTTTAAACATCTAAGAAGAGTATTAGTAGAGGCCATGGCAGGCTAAATTACCTCACTCAAATAGTACTTTGTTGTTAAACAAACAATAAAAAGCAAATGCAGAGTAAGCACAACATAATATGAGAGACTTTGTAAGGATTTGAAATTGAGGCAGCTCCCTGTTATCTGAAGGAAAATATTTCTTGGAAAACATCCTTTATATTCAGTCTTATAAAATACCCATCTTCATAAATCAAAATATTAATAGTTAGGCACAATACCTATCATAGAGAAAAACTGATATAAAATATGCTGCATGATTCTAAAACCACTGAAATTTAGTGTTTTATTAGGGGACTTCTGGGGCCACAGGAAAATTCACAAGGAGACTTTGAGCCTTAATGTGTGGTTTATAGATGAAAAGAATGACCAATTTCTCGTTTGCTGGTAAATTGCTATATAAAAGCAGGGCTTCTTTTACTGAGAGACCACTTTGCAGATTCTGCATCTTCAGTCCTCATGCTGTAATTCATTGTCAGAAAGAACAAGCTAATTGGATTACCCGAAAATATTTTGAGCATGGTTCCAGTAGCCCTAAAATTAGATCAATAATGTTTGAACTAAATATCTTTCATTGAAGGTACTTTTATGAATACGCCTTTATTTAAAATTATACAAAATGGTGGGATAGTTATTTGGAAACTCACCTAATGCTGTTCTTGCTGGAGTAGCGTCTTTTTTGATCCAAAATGAGACCCAGGATAAAACCACAGTCAGTATACAGGGAATATACGTCTGAATAGTGAAGTATCCCATTCTTCTACTCAATTCAAAATATATAGTCATGACAATATAATCACCTGTAATAAAATATTGCCAACATTGAGACAGCTTTCTTGGGTAAAAAAAATTATAATCTAGGGAAATGATTTGAATCTATTTTGTCAAGCATATGCATTGGATAAAAATGTACAACCACAATAATATTCAATCAGGAAAAATATTAAAATGATGGTGGTCTTATATTTAGTTTTTATAGTATCCATGGCTATGTGAGGCATTTTACTGGTCAGTGCAAAAGACACAAAAGCAAACGTATTCACCGGTAGAGGAGACGAACAGGCACATCTACCTGTTGATGAACCCTTCTTGCTTGAGGGCATCTGTGTACTGCATGCTAAAATCAAGGGTAATAGGTAACAGACTCAACTCTCAAAGAGGTTCAGTATCTTAATAAGGAATGCTTTTCCAATAGTCACAGAGTTGTTATATCTTACACGGACTTGTGTAACAATTTTCTATTTTCATTTTGTTATGTCTAGAATTTTCTCTCTTCAACTTTGTGTTTTACATTTTATTTATTACTTTTCTATTTATCATTTGCATTCAGTACTCTGGTGCACTCAGAAACAGAAATAATCATTTTATGACATTCGGTGCTTTCCTTCCAAAGCAAGCTCCATCATAAAGAAGCTGGGAGCAAAGCAGATGTTACTAGAGATTCCATAAGATAACCTAGGGGTTTGGGGAAAGGTAAAGAGTGTGGTGTGTGAATACCTATTACATGTGCATTTTATTCCAAAGTTATCTCTATTGGATTGATCTCTAGGCTACTTCCTGCCAAGACGGTGTCTCTCTCCATCTTCCCTGTTTGACCACCACCTCTTTAGCCTGCTGGATGGAGCCTTCTCGCCACCTGAAATTCACTATAGCCAGAGCTGAACTCCCATCTCCCACACACCAATCCCTGATCCTCATTCAAATCCTGCTCTCAGCTGCAAACCCAGAAGCCATTGCTCAAGATTCCTTTCCCTTTTCTACTGCTTCTAACTCCTAAATTGTTCCCAAATCTTTTTCCTCATTTCGCCCTAGCCACCATCTTCTCTCATCACTCCAGCTGGTCTCCTACCAACCAGTCCTTCTCTGCTGCAATCATTCCATGTTCTGCCATCAAATGGATCTATTTAAAACACGGATCTCATTATATCCCTCTTGTGATTGTTAATTTTTGTGTCAACTTGGCTAAATAATGGTGTCCAGTTGTTTGGTCATACACTGGCCTAGTTGTGCTGTGGAGGTATTTCGTAGATGGGAGTAGCATCTACAGTCACTGACTTTAGGTAAAGGACATTACACTCCAAAATGTGGGTGGGCCTCATCCAATCAGTTGGAGACTTTAACAGCAAAAGCTGAGGGTTCCAGAGATTAGAGAATATAGAAGCTATCCTCCCTGCTTTGTTGTACCTCAGATACCAAAGATGCCCTTTCAATCATCGTTGGACATTTGTTTCTTTCCCCAATTTCTTCTCCTTGTAATGGCCATCACTTCTCTCTCACACAAATATTCTGACACCTGATCCCCTTTCAAAACAGTTTAATTCTTCCCAAAAGCCAGGTAAGGAGACCTTGTCATTCACAAGCAACATTCAGCACCACAAAAGCCTAATAATGTTCGCCCTTTAATTCTTCAAGCTTTCCCTGAAAAGACCTGTCTTTTTATTCATTCAAGCTGCCCATTTATGATTTTTTTTTTTTAATTTTAAGGAAAATGAATTAATCAACCATTTCTTTTATTTAGTGCTTGTTTGTGACAGCCTTGAGAATGTTTCCGTACTCTAAGATTATAACATCATTCTAAGTTGTCTTCTATACCCTTGGCTTTCTTCGGTTATCTTTATTCCACACACAACTGACTCTTTGTTCAGTTCTGTTTGTTTTAGTGCCATAATCAGTTGACTGCCTCTCCTGTCTGCAGTGCTTCCTCTGCCATATTCAGGTGTCCACATCTGGGTGGCTGTGTCTCTGCAGACTGCCTCCTGCACAGTTACCTCCTGCCTCACTCACTGTGGCTGTGGCAGCCACACCCTAAGGTCACCCCCAATTAGCCACACCCTTGTATAAGTCCCTCCCTTCGCGTATGGGCAGAACCTGTAATTTGCTTTTAACTAATAGGACATGGCATGTCATTCCTCCATTAGGTTAAATTATACGGCAAAGGAGATGGATTTTGCAGACGTAATTAAGGGCACAAATCAAGTTTGATTTCAAGGGAGATAGTTTTGGGTGGGCTGGATTAATCAGGGGGACGCCTGTAAAAGAAGGGCAGGTCTTTTCCTGAAGACAGAGATTCTCCTTCTGCTCCTGAAGAAGGAAGCCACCATTACTTCTACAGCCTCAAGAAAATGAATTCTTCTAACAACCTAAATGAGCCTGGAAGCCCTAGCCCTACGTCAAGTCTCCAGAAGAGAATTCAGCCCTTCCAATACCTTGACTGGAGTCCAGTGAGAGCTTGAGCAGAAGAACCTGCTCTGCTTTCCCAGACTCCTGACCTACAGAAATTGGGAGGTTATAAATGTATGCTGTTTTAAGCCAATTTAACTTGCGGTAATTTGTTACATAGAAATAAAAAACTAATACAATAAGGTTGATTTACTGGTAGGAAAGATCTAAATATTACTATTCTTCTACAGACAGACCCTGGTTAGTCTTTGTGCTTCTGCAGAAATTATAGAAATGGTTTGAAAAGCTCATCAAAAACATTGTTGGTATTTTAACTGGACTAAATCATGTAACTTCATTTATTTAGTTCACTGTGAATATCTGAAACTAGAGCAGTGAAGGAAGCATGTTGTTTCCTCATGAAGTTTTTTATTTCAATTTGATCTTTTAACAAAATATTAAATTTCTTCTGTAAAGTTTTTGCACATCTATTGTTATATTTAGTTCTTGGTATGTGTATATTTCTGTTGTTATGGACAGTGATATATTTTATAATTACATTTTATACATCTTTATTGCTGGTATATAAAAGTGAATATTTTAATTCTTGATCTTGTCTCCAGCTAACATGCTAAAATGTCATTAATTACAATAGTTTTCCATAGAGTTTGTCTTTTGGGTTTCCATGAAGAAAATCTAATCTTTTTTGAACAATTAACTCTTTCTTTCTTTCCAATCCTCATTTTCAATCCTCCAATCTAATTTTGTACTAGCAAGGACCTCTAGTAATATATCGAACAGAAGAAATCATTTGGGCATCTTTTCCTTGGTTTGATTTTTTCTTTCTTCCAGATTTATTATAACTTTATTAATATGCCTAATATCCTATTCTCCCGGAACCTGTCTTCCAGATTCACATTTTGCTTCATTTCAGGATATATTTTTTCCATAATGACTTTAAATATTCTGTTGTGTTTGCTTTGTTCCTTTCCCTTTATAAGGATCACTAATTATGTGTCTGCGAACATTCTTTGTTCATTTATTTGCCCATTATTTTCTTCTTATTATGTTTTTGCTCTTTGGATGTTTTCCTCCGCACTGCCAAACCTGTTCTTCATGTTCCTGACAATGTTACTGGAAGATTAAATTCTATTATTGGTACTTGTACTGTGGCTTTCATTTTTCATGATCTTATTTCTTCTGTTTTTTTCCTGACACTTCCTACTCTGCTTTTTATCTCCTCTCTTATTATCTCTTTCCAAATTTCTTTTATCTCCCTTTAAACTATTTCATTTTGAGCTCATTTTTTCTTCAGAGATCATGGCAATGGGCATGTTTGTTTGGAATATTCTTAGGCTGCCTATCCTCCACCCACATTTTACTGTTTTTGTTATCTTTCATGCTTTGGTAGCTCTGCATAGTTTCCACCTGCATTTCTTCCTCAAGGCTGAGTAGAGGCACTTCTGTTAGTGTCAGCCCTACTGGAAGGATGGTGACAGCAGATTGTCTCAGAGTATCTCCTAAGCCCTTGACTGCTCTCCCCTTGGGTTGTGGCCTTGAGCAGGGTCTTCTTATGGGCGAGAAGGCTTATTCATGGGTGTCTCCTCCTCTCTGTATCCTATGTGTGTGATAGTGCCCATGGCTCCCTTCTATTCAGGCTTCTTTTCTAGGCAATCTCATCTAATTTCAAGACTTAGTACTATTAATGTCTCATGCGGTCGTACCTCTAATCTTGACTACTTCTGGAACTCCAGACCCATGTATCCTGATATCATCTCATCATGTCCACACAGATGTCTAAAAGAATTTCAAACTCAACAGGCCCCCAGTGAACACCTGCTTCCCTCACTTTTCACTGTAACAAGCTGTCCAACCTGCTGCTCCCAGCTCAGCAAAGATCAACTCTGTCCTGGTTGTTCAGATGTACAACCTGAGAGTCATCCATGATTCTGCTCTCCCCATTGCATTGCATACGTGATTTATTTAAAAATTCCTGAAACTAACTCAGATTCCAACCACATTTTACCATCTTCAATGCACTTGATTACTGCTTTCGTCTCCTAACTTGTCCATCAGCAGACTATTTTCAGTCTAGCAGCCAACACAATTACTTTAGAACAGGATTCATACCATGCCTTGAAAAGCTTCCTGCTGTAATTTCCCAGCTCATTAAGATAAATTCTAAGACCTTGGTTGCACTACAAGGTTCCCCATGATATGGGCTCCCTCTCCATCACTGGTCCAGCTCCTGCCTCACTGTCCCCCACGCTGCCCTTTGAACAGCCCTTGAACACCCGCTTCTCCTGCCCTTGCAGCACCAGTTCCTATAACATATATAAATATTTTATTATAAGGGATTGGTTCATGTGACCATGGGGGCTGGGAAGTCCAAACTCGATTGATCAGGCTGTAGAGTAGAAATTCCGCTTATTCTGAATTCCCCAGAGAAAGTTTCTGGCTGGAAATTCCAGCAAGAGCCAATGTTGAAATTGAGGCAGAAAGTCTTCTGACTCTAAAACTCTCAATTTTTGGCTTTTAACACTTCCAACTGATTGAATGAGGAGATTACCTACACTTCTGAGTGCAATCTCTGTTGTTGACTATAGATGCAGTCAACTGAATATGGACGCAACTGATCATCAGTGCAAATCCTATCTGTGAAATAACCTCACAGTAACAATCAGGCAGGCCAGTGCTTGACTGAACAACTGCACATCATAATATAGCCAAATTGACACATGGAATCACAGGGAGAATCACCTTTTATTTCTGTTCATATAAAGACTTGAGAACACACCCGTATTCTCCTTATCATTCACTTTTCATGAGCAGTTTGCACTGAAATAAAAATGTTTTTCAAGTGTTATATGTGTTAAAAACAGAAATACATAGTGGTTTTGTTAAAGTCACTTTTAACTTCAGGTCCACCAATCATGTTTAATCATGAAAGTAATGGACAGTGTCTAGAACAAGTAAGTTTTGAACATATTGAAGTATACTAATACTATGAAATGTTAATTACATAACATGATTGTCTGCAAATAAGTAACCAAAGGAACTTATAGAATAATGAATTTATACATGTCAATAAACTCTAAATAATCTTTAAAAATATAATTCAAGATTTTAAATGTAAATGGGATTTTATTTTGCACATTGCATATATGTTCCCATATAGCCCAAGTGGTTTCATACATTTAAAACCTTCAGATTTTTCTTTCAGCATTGAATTTTTACTAGATAGAGCATTCTACTGTTGATCGTCTTGAAGAATCAAGAACATGGAAGAAACAGAGCTTGAAAATAGCTTGGACTTCTGGTTTCATCTCTGACATATCAAGAGCTTAGAAGTTGGTATTCCTCTCTCTATCACAAGAAATAACTGGACAAACTTAAAACCAACTGTTTTTGCACTCAACTGAGATATGAGGTCACAGGGAAAATGGCCACCCCCAAGCTGGGGAGTCAGGTGCACACGGAGACATACAGCCCATGAGATTTGCTTAACTGGAAGAGAAGCTGTTGGAAGCCAAAAGCCAGTAGAAAGACTTAAGTAGTGGTTTGGCAAATTGCTGGAGGCTGAGTGTGAAGTCGATGACGGTGAGAGGGGCCTGAGGGCTGTAGAAATAGGGGGGCTTTAAGACATTTGCAGGCTTTTCCTCCATGAACCTTGAATTCTCATGCAGAGGATCTGAGAACACTCCCAAAGTGTGGCTGGCAGGGGCAGAGTAACAGTAGCTTTCGTGAAACCCTCACAGTCCTGTTTATCTTATAAATGCCTAAAACCCAGAGGAAAAGACTTCACCAGAGGGTAATTCTGAAACTTATTCCAGAAAGCTGGAGTACCCGTATTTCAGAAAAAAATCAGAGTTTTGAACAGGAAGATTATCTGGGGTAAGACGGATATTACATAATGAAAAAGGTGTCAGTTCTCCAAGGAGACATTACAGTGTTTAATGTGTATGCACATAAGAACTGAACCCCAAAATACATGAAGGAAAACAAATGAATAGAACTGAAAGGAGAAATAGAAAATCTGTTATTGTAGTTGGAAATGCAATATTCCTTACTCAGTAATTGATAGGCAGAAAATCAGTTAGGATACAGATGGCCTGAATAGCATTATCAATCAAATTGTTCTAAATGGCAATTCTGGAACATTCCATCCTGAACAGCAGAAAACACATTCTTCTAAAGACACATGTAACATTCACCAAGAAAGACCACATTCTAGATATAGAACACCTTTAAAAATTTGAATAAATAAAAATACCAAAGAATATGTTCTCAGATCACAACAGAAGTAGAAATCAGTAAAAAATTATCTAGAAAATCCCCAAACTTCAGAAATTAAAAACAAACAAACAAAAACCTTCTAAATAACTCATGGGTCAAAGTATTCTCAAGAGAAATTTTAAAATATTTTGAATAAAACAAAAACAAAACTTATCAAAATTTGTGAGACCAGCAAAATTTTAACTGCAAAAGCAGTCCTTAAAGGGATATTAAATTTATAATTAGAAAAGAAGAAATATCTAAAATCAATAACCCAAGGTTCACCTTAGGAACCTAGACAAGAGCAAATTAAAACTGAATGAAACAAGAGGAAGGAAATATTAAAAGAAGAACAGAAATTCATAATAGGTAACTAAAAAACAATAGAAAAAATCAACAAAACCAAAATCTGTTTTTTTGAAAGGATCAATAGATCCTTATCCTTTACCAAGCTAGAGCTTGATAAAGCTCTAGCCAGGTTAACTGAGAGGGAAAAGAGAGAAGACAAATATAACCAACAACAGGAATGACACAGGAATCCTCACTATTTTTTCTAGAGATATTATATCATAATAAGGGAAAGCAATGAATCATGCTCTGCCCACAAATTTTATAATTTAGGTATAATTGGCCAATTCCTTGAAAGACAAAAACTACTAAAAGTCATTTGCAGAGAACTCAATAACCTGAAAACACTATAATTACTGAACTAATTGCATTGATAGCCTAAAATCTTCAAAATAGAAAAGAAAAAAAAAACATGCCCAGATGGTTTAACTGGTGAATTCTAGCGAACATGTAAGAAATATTTAAGGAAAAAATAAGAATAGGATCAAATCTATCTAATCTCTTCCAGAAAGTAGAAGAGGAGGGGCAAATTTATCACTTATGTTATGATGCCAGGATTACCCTAGTTTCAAAAGCAGGTAAAGACATTATAAGAAAAGGAAACTACCAACCAAACTCTCATGAACATACATGCAAAAATCCTTAATATATTAGCAAATTAAATCTATCAATATATAAAAAGAAAATACAGCATAATCAAAATCAAGGGGAGATTCATATCAGAACTGCAAGGCTGGCTCAACATTCCAAAATCAATCAATGGAATACATCATGTAAGAGACTGAACAAAAAAAAAGATGCAATCATATAAATAGATGCATAAAAAGCATTCAACAGTGTTCTACAATGATTCACAGTAAAAACTCTGAAAAAAATTGAAGAGAAGTTTCTCCCTTAACCTACTAAAGGGTATAAACAAAAAATTTGCAGGTAATATCATACCTAATCATGCAAGACTAAGCATTTTCCTCCAAGAATTAAGAACAAGGCAAGGCTGTTCTTTCTCAGTACTCCTATTTAACATCTTACTAGAAGTCTTATTTAGTGCAATCGGCAAGAAAAGGAGTAAGTATACGGATAGGAAACTAGGCAATACATTCTCTTTATTCACAAACAACATAACACTCAGTGAAGAAAACACTGAACAGTCTATGGAACCAAACCAAAGGAAATACTCGTGGGACTAAGAAGCAAGGATAGCAAGGTCACTGAACAGAACGTCAATGTATAAAGATCAACTGCTTTCCTATATGTCAGCAACTGATACTTGGAATTTTAAATTTTAAAAAGGGAATACCATTTACAATAGCATCCTTAAAAATGAAGTATTTAGGTTTACATCTAGCAATATGTGTATAGGATCTATATGCATTATTTATTATAACTGCATTTGAATCTAAAATTATCTCAAAATAAAAAGTATAATTTATTTTAAAAAAAGTCCTATGGATTAAAGAAGAAATCAAAATGTAAGTTAGAAAGTGATGCTAACTGAATGAAAATTATATTGAATGTAAATGCTGAATGAACATGAACCTAGTGAAAAATTATTAAAAACTGTAAGTCAGACTCAGAGCCAAATTAGATTAGCTTCATTTACTTAATCCATCAGATTTTATTATACCAGTCATGCACCCTCCCCATCTGGACCTTGGGCTTTATTTTAAAGTACTCTCTTGCCGGTGATTTGGGCAGGAGTCCTATGCTGCCTCACCTTGTTACTTAGCTCTGTGGATCAGGATCCTCTACAGTCAATGATTTAGGATGCTTCAACACGTGTGTGCAAAACACCTGGGCAATAACGCAAGTACCATGATCTAAAAGTTTGTATTTTTCAATACACCACGCTATACAAACTAATCTATATTAGGTGAATCTAGCATAGCAAATCAGAGATAATTAAAATTACAACTCCTAGAATGTCTTCAGATCTTAGGTACCGGGGCTGTGGGATTTTTCACAGCTCATGGAATCCCTTTAACTTCAGTGTCAGAGATGAACTGTCAGTTAGGAGACCCAATTTGAATTGATGGCAAAGAATGAAATTCCCGTGGGATAGAACTCATTGTGCCTGTGATGAGGGTTTAAAATGCCTTTGTGGCACCTGGTTTTGAGAACTAGCCTAATGCTCATTCTGTAACCATCTGCAAGGGATATTCCAGGAAGATTTGTGCTGCCTAATTTAGAAAAGTGAATCTCTGTTTCTGACACATCATCATGATTGACATCTGTACTCTTTAGAGACAACCTTGCTGATCTGTTGCTAATGCCCTTTTGACATTTAAAAGCATGCATTAGTGGTTCCTGTTTTGCTCAGAAAACCTCCCCAGGCCAGATCTAAAATCATCTGATCCCTTCTTTCTCCTATATAAGATTCTTGGGTTGATTTTTTCAAATATCAAAATGGATGGTGCCTACACATTACAAAAAATAATAGAAATTTGGTGATATTTTTTAATGCATATAATCAGACTCCATTTAACTCCATGGGTCCTGAATGCCACTTCCTTAACTTGATATAACAAGTGAACGGATGCTAATGTAAAAATAAGTGGGTTCAGGGAGTAGGCTGGGTACATTTTTATGACTTCAAATTAACAGATGGGGACTAACAGGGAAGATGTCTGCAGGAAAGGTGGGTTTTGAAAGGTAGGAATTCAAGGAACTCCTAGATTAGCACCTGTTGGTGTTGTGCCAGTGCTTTTTAGGCTTATTTGCCCTCAAATTATCCTTGTCCCAGCCTTGCCCCATCTGTAACTCCTAGAGTTTGACTCCGAGGGTCTTTCCATGCCCTGGGGGACGTGGCTAAATGGAGTCACCAATGGGGAGACCGCGGCCGGGGTGGAGGATGGGAGAAACCATGGCTTTATCACCCTCCCTGTCTGCCTTGGGCACACGGAGCTCACTGCTCCTCTTGCTTCCACGTGGCTACTCAGCACCTGGCATCCAACGACTGACCCAGAAGGGGAGAGGAGGGGCTTCTGTCCTCAGTCACTCTGTGTTATCTCACTGACCCGTCGGTCCTCTCGGACCTTCAGTCGCTTGTGTAGCACATTTCCTCCATTCACTTCCCCCCTGCTCTTCTCCTGACTGCCCTCTGGCCAGCTCAGACTAGGTGGTATGGAGGGTGTGCTTCCCATGGGAAAGGGAAAATGCTTGCCTCTCCATTTCATCTGACCCTCTGTGCCCCCTTGCTGTGTGATCCAGACCCCCAGTCCATTTCCAGGGGTGGGGATGCAGTGTATTCCTTCCTGCTGTGGGAAGTTTCTCAGTCCACCTGGCTGCCCAGAACCATCTTCCACCATGTCTCCACCCCATCTTCCAGGAGACACTTCATGGTCACGTTCCTCACCACTGGGGCAGGGTCCGGGTCCTCTGTCGGTGTCTGCTTCCAGAGAACTGTGCCCATGAGCCCCCCGCACTCATCAGATGGGTGACTTTGTACTCATTTGTAAGATTAGGTGATTATTGTCCATCTTCCCCATGAGACTAAACTCCACACCAGTCCATGTGAGCCTGTGTTTTTCCACTACTTCATCCCCAGTGCCTGGCAAGAGGCACTGCTTATAAGAGATGATCACTGAACATGTCAGCTAATAAATGACTTAAAAAAAAAAAAAAAAAAAGAAACTAGACTGCTACTTTATAGTACAGCCAGATGAGTAGGCTATGTGAGATGTTGCTCAGCTAGGCCTGCTGTTGTGTTCAGTCTTCCTCTGCCTTGCTCACTCTCTCAGCCACATTCTTGGCCTGCCAACTTCCTCATGAATCCTGCAGGCTCAGATACAATGGTTTTGTTCTATCAGAGTTACCCTGTATTTGTTCCTCTCTGATCAAATCTCTTATTTTGTAGAGAGGGAGTGCTGCATAATATTTAGGAGCAGTCACAGGAACTGTGCTGCCTGGATTTTGGCAAAGAAGAACATCTCTTTGTGCCTCGTTTTCCTCATCTGTGAAATGAGAATAATAAACACATCGATGTCAGTTTCCTAGGCTGCCCAAGAAAATGCCATGAAATGGGTCGTGTTAAATGATGGGAATTTATTCACTCATGGTTTCAGGTTGGGGAAAAGGCCAAATCAAGGGATCATGAAAGTGATGATTTTTTTTTCCCAAAGACTTTGGTGTTCTGGGGCTGCCTGTTGGTGATTCTTGGTCCTTAGCTTGTCATATGTGAAGGCCCATGGTGGCATCTGCTGGTCTCTGCCTTCTCTTCTCGGTTCCATTGAGAAACCTTCCTGTTTCCTGTGGCTTCCTCTGTCTCTCAGTCTGGATTTCACTCCACTTATAAAGGACTCCAGTAACAAGATTAAGACTTGTCCAGACTGAGGTGGGCCACACTTTAATTGAAGTCACCTCATCAAAATGGGTTCACACCCACAGGAATGGAATAAATTTAAGGACATGCTTTTCTGGGGTGCATACAGCTTCAAACCACCACAACATCTATATTTCATATGGTTGCCATGAGGATTCAATGAGGTAACAAGTGAAAAGCTCTTAGAAAAAGGCCTAGCCTATGAAAGTATCAGCACACGTAAGCTGTGTTCTAACAGTAAATTGATGTTGTAGACAATGTGCATGGTCTTTGGTGTTTTTCAAAATGCAGATAGAGTGAAATGTATATTTTTTATTGAATTTCTTCAAAAGAAGGGTTATAAGCTTAATTGATGCTAATGCCCACTGCTCATCAAATACTCCTGGAGCCTTATTACTTCTGAGTTGGAAATAAACATTTCCATTAAAACAATAGCTTTATATCAAAAGGAAATTAGTTCTTGAAAAACAAATGCAAGCCTCATTTTCAGATTGGAGTTGTATACATATATATATTTTTTTCTTGAGTATGCCTGTCACCAATGACTGGGTTGTTTAAAGCCAGTAATTTGTCTCTAGATTTAGAGCCATGGTTTCATTGCTTTAATAATGGAGAGACTGAACAAAGTGTGTGTGTTAGGATGCTAATCTTTCCCATGGACTACATCTTGTTTATTGAGACTCCTGGGGAATTTTCTATCTGAGATCAATTGTGCTTAGAATAGGAACAAGTTAACAATTCATCTAACCTGGTTTTTTTTGTGTGTGTGCATTCTTATTGGTTTGATTACGTTTTTAGCTGAGTGCTTCTCTGGATTTGGAATATGCCAAAAATTGATTTACTGTGCCTTAGTCACTGGATTTCCAATATTCTGGAATTTATTTTACATGTTTGTATTGAATTAAATGCCAAACATTCTAAAAAATGTTGTAATTTTACATGTTTGTATTGAATTAAATGCTGAGCATTCTAAGAATTGTTGTAATTACAATATTGAATCATTTTTTGAAAAAATGTATATCCTAAGCCATATGGGATTAGTTATCTTGGGATGTGGAAGCAATGTGCTTTTTTTAGCCGTATAACCAACCACATTTCTTTGACAAGAAAGTCCCATTGGGCAAATATATTTTTCCTAAAAAAGAAAAATAGTAAAGGCTAGAGTAAGCTCAACTATACCTCAAAAAATTGCTGCTTGTCATAGGAGTTAGTGGATTAATCACGTGGAAAGAGTAGTAGAAATTTATGATTTCAGAGAATTGATGGTAAAGCTGCCATCTTTCTGACAAGACAGATGTCTCAGGTTGCCAGAAAATACAGTCACAGATAGATCAACATCTAATGTGGGAATTGGGAGTGGAATTGGAGATGTCTCATAAGAGACAGAGAAGAAAAGGAGAAGAAAAGGAGAAAATTTAATGTAAGAGAAAACAAAAGTAAATATTATCATGTCAACACAACTTTCAAAAACAGCAAAAACAGAATGAAACAAGATTCAGAAACAGGGAGGAGAGTACACACGCTTCTCAGACCTAGGCTGGCTATGGAAAGGCAAATTGTAGCTTAAAAGAAACAAACACAAGTCACACAGTCTGACACTCCACACCAGATAAAAGAAGAAAGGAAGGAGGGTACAAAGGAACATACCAAGTAAATGACAAATAAAGACATAAACCTCCAAGAAAACACAACTCAAGAAAGGAAGGTGATTTTCTTAAATTTATTTTCTGCTGTACAAGAGCAAAAGAAAATTACAGAAGCACAAAAAATTTAGATAATTAAAAACACAATGAGTTGAAAAGGATGATTGCAGACCTAAGGAAAAATTAGAACCAAAATCTTGTTGTAGAGCTATTACGTTAATAAGAAACAGCAAGGAACAGAGCAGACAACATTGAAAATTATATAACTCACTTAGAGGAAATCACAGTGAGTGCAATAAACAGAGGTGAAAAAGTAAAGGAATTAAAGCAGTTAGAGATAATATAAGATATGTAAGCCAAAAAATGATGATCTAACACAAAATAAACTGGTGTTCATGAAGTAGGGTATGCCAGGAAGACAGTAGATAATATATCCAAAGGTATAATAAAATAAAATTTACTTTAAATGAAGAAATAATAACATCTAAATCAGTAAATAAAAAGGATGCATAATTTTCTGATATCCAAACATTTTCTCATTTTAGATTTGAACTTCAAGCATAAGAAATTTAGGCATTCAGTAAAACAAGGCAAATCCCTTTCAAGGGGGAAAGATTGACCTCAGATTTCTCCAAAACAGTAGGCAACGCCAGAAGATAATTCAGCTATGTCTTCAAAGCTCAGAGGAAACAAAAGTGTGACCCAGCGAAAATAAAATTAAAGAACAAAAGCATGGAAAGGCATTCTCAAATGTGAAAGGAACCAGAGACTGCAGCACTCCTATGTCTTTCCTGACAGAAATTACTTAAAAATAAAACCCAGCCAATTAAATACAGACTGAAATTAAGAGCTCGGGGAGTAAGGGAGTGCTGCACAGGAAACATAGTAATCACTGAATTCACTTAAATAGAAAACTGGTACAAAAGAACTTCAGGAAATGCAATTCAAAACATGATTTGAATTTATGGACTTTAACAACGTAGAAAACAACAAGGTAGGCAATAATCATCCATGCCAGAAAGACTGATGAAAGGGCATCTGAGATAACAGTGTCCCCTGGGAAGCAAAGAGCCTCCTGGATATCTGGGACTGGCCTAGAACTATCATCATGGCCTTAGTGTGGCTACAAGTGGGCCTGACATGCACTGCTGAGCCTTTAAGCCTTGCCCTTTTCCTTTCAAATATAAATGTTTTTCACAGATCATCAACATGGACAAGTCTACTCTGAGGTAACAATGTATCAAGACAAAAAAAAAAATCAAACCATGGACATGGAGAAAATATGACATAGTCTAAGCCACAAAATGACCAACCACCTTCCTATCCTGCCTGATACAAGTGACACGTGCTTCTTTATTGATCAATACTTTAGCCTAAGGCTAATACTCCCTTCTTTTAGGTGAAATTTTCTAAGATAACCAATCATGGAACTACTCCTGCTTCTGGGAACACAGAGTACACATACCTAATACTATCCATTACAATAAGTAGAGCTAAAACCCCTGGGTATTATACATACAAAAAACATAAAAAGACTTCAAAAGGTGGAGAAACAAAGGCAGACAGGATAGGGACTTCAGGACCAGTGGAAAGACTCAGTGGTGGGCTACTTGGGTTGTCTCTGCATCACATAGCTCAGACTGGGTGCTGGAACTGCCCCTGGAAATACCAAAAGGTGCAGAAAAAAATCCCCAAGAAAGGCCTGCTTTCTCTAGCCAAAGGAAATTAAAACAGCAATCTATCAGGACCTAAATCTGACAGACAAAAACATCTCTACTCCAGCTCCACCCCTGTCAGCAAAGGCAGAAAGGGAAAGCCATACTTTCCTCTTCCCAAGATGTAATGTGGGCCCCAGTCTCAGAGAGAGCGAGAGAGGAGCCAGGACTTCCTCCCTGCTGGGCCATAGTGAGCCCTTCCAGCCACCTGGGGAGCAGGAGCAAGGCACCCATGCCCCTTCCATCTAGCAGGATCTCATCAGGAGCTAATGGGGAGCTTCAACCCCACCTCTGCCCAGGAGTATTGAGGAGAGGCCACCCCCCCCACCCCACCCCCGCTGCTGGGGTGCAATGGAGGCAGTGGGGAAATCAGGACTCTCACCTTTACCTGGCAACAATAAGGAATCCTCCCTTCCCCTACTGGAATAGAGTCAGAGGGAGCTTTTAAAACAGAAGATTTCAGAAAGATCCAGAGCCTAATAACGAATGCCCAAAATGTCCAGGTTTTAGTTAAAAAATCACTATCACTTGCTATACCAAAGCAAGGAAGATTTCAATTTGAATGAGAAAAGATAATCAGCACATGCCAAAACCAAGATGACTGAGAAATCTGGTAAGGATTTTAAAGCAGCCATCATAAACCCCTTCAACAAGCAACTGCAAACATACTGGAAACAAATAGAAAAACAGAAAGTTTAAGCAAAGAAATAGGAGGCATAAAGATGGAAATTTTAGTTCTGAAATATAAAAATAAGCAAAATTAAAACTCAGCAGATAGGATCAATAACAGACTGGAGCAGACAGTGGGAAAAATAAGTGTATTGGAAGACAGAACAATAGAAATTACCTAATTTGAACAATGAGGAGAAAAGACACAGGAAAAAAAAAAAAACAAAACAGAGCCTTGTGGGACCCACAGGACTATAGCAAAATATCTGATTTTGTGTCTATGAAGGAGACATAAGGCATGGTTTAAAAACATAAGGCATGGTTTAAAAACACCGCATGGGATAATGACTGAAAACTTCTCAAATTTGACAAAAAAATATGCTAAACTACACAGATTTAAGAAACTGAGCTAACCCTAAATGGGATAAACCCAAGAAATCCACTTCAAGACACTTCATAGTCAAACTTCTGTAAATTAGAACAAAGAAAAGTCTTGAACACTGCAAGAAATGACACACTACTGATAGGGGACAAACAATTTTAATGACAGTGTATTTCTCATCAGAAACCATGAAGGCCAGAAGGAAGTGGTATGACATATTTTAAGTCCAGGAAGAAAAGAATTGTCAGTGTAGAATTCTAGGTACATCAAAATATCCTTAAGGATTGAAAGGGAAATCAAAACATTGTCAGATAAATAAAAGCTAAGTGACTTTGTTGCCTGCAGACCTACATTAATAGAAAGGCTGAAGGGAGTTACAAGGGAGTTATCTAAATGGAAAAGAATGATAGATGAATTAATCTTGGAGTGTCAGGAAGAAAGAATAGGATAAGCAAAAATAAGTATAAATACTTTCCTTACTCTTGAGTTTTCTGATTTATATTTGGTGTTTGAAGTAAACATAATAAAATTGTCTGATGTGGTTCTAAATATATATAGAAGAAAATTTATGACCATTACGTTATAAACATGGGAGGATAAAGGGAAATCAAGGGTGGTATGGTTTCTATACTTCATTTGATCTGGTAAAATGTCAATATCAGTAAAGTATGGAAAATTATGTATATGGAATATAATACAATATCATTCAATAAAAATCTATACAAATATACATTCAAATATACTATAGAAGAGATCCACTTCTGACATAACAGAAAATCCACAAGACAACTCCCAAAGATAGTGTTGAAAATTATGTATCTCTATCCCTATCTCTAAATATCACCTTTCAAATATCTGAAAATTGCCCAAAGGCATATAACAAATGAAGAATTTATTAAAGAAAATCTACTAAATTTTGATAAGAACAATGAGAGTCTGTAGCACTTCTCACCCCCACCCCCACCTTCCCAGCTCAGCATGACAGTAGCTCCAGTCTGGTTGACCAAAAGGAAACCAGAAGGACCAAGAAAGTGGTTCTTCCTCTCCCTCAAGCTCCCCATCAAGGGCTAAGGTATATCCCCAAGAGGAACAGACATGGGCATTTCTCATCCGTCCAGCTCTGAGTTGAAAAGGCTAAACTCTAAGTGGGGAAAGCCAAGAAGTTGGGGGCTTCCTTCTTCTACCCAGCCCCCACTAGTAGGGTAGACACTCTGTCCTAGGCATGGCAGGTCTAGAGTACTGCCCCCCCAATCACCCCTACTCCTGATCACTATTAAGAGGGAGGGTTCATGACTGGGGAGGCAAGTCTAGAAGAGCAGAGGATACTGCCCCAACCAAGCGCCCCACTTACAAAGTTTGGTTGTTATTCTGAGGGAAGTGGGCCACTAATCCAACCCTGAGCTCCAAAGTAGGAGCTCAGAGGTTATGCCCAAGAGGAGAGGAAGACCATAATTACAGACAGCTCTGAAAGTCCCCCATAGGAATAGACTTTATTTAGAAAAGAATGGGGGGAAGTTCAAGCCTAAGGAGGTTCCCATAGACAATGAAGATGCAGGTGGCAAGCAAGCAAGAGGAGACTGGAAGCTCCAGAAAAGCAACAAGCTAAACCATATGTGACCTGGATTACCAGAAGGGCCCAGGCACAGAGATATCTATATAAAGCCCTCCTGGGGCAGGAACAAACCACAAAGACTTGCCTCAAAAATTACCTCTGAAAAAAAAAGACTCAAATTCATTTGGATTATACTGTGGAGCAATTTATAACCCCAGGATATTGTTTAAGAAGATAGAGCATTCAGCAGACAATTAGTGGCACTAAAAGCTGGATGTGAAACCAATAGAGGTGGACAGTAACTGATAAATCAGGGGAAGAGACAGTCACAAGAGAAGCTGCTAAAACCACTGTCATCCCAGGATGACATGGCCAAGGTTTCACCTGTCCAAGGATTAGATCAAAGGATACACATTACAGAGCAAATACACTTCATTCAAACAGTCCAGCCAAGCCACTAAACAAATAAACAAGCAACAACAACAACCAAAAGCTCCATGCAGACTCAATATCCCGAGTTGCTACAACGATATCTTAGTTTGCTAGCCTGCCATGATGTATACCACACCATGGGTTGGCTTGAACAATGGAAATATATTGGCTCACAGTTTTGAGGCCAGAGAAGTCCAAAATCAAGTTATTGGCAAGTCTTGCATTCTCCCAGGATTTGTAGAGTTCTGATTCTGGCTGTAGGCAGTTCTTGGTGTCCTTTGGCTTGTATCTCTGCTTCCTGTCACATGACAATGTCCTCTCCTCTCTGCTCTTCCTTCGTCTGCTGAATTCTGGCTTCTGGTCACTCCCTTTGGCCTTCTCTGACTTCTGGCTTCCAGAGTCTTCTCTTTATAAGGCCTCCAGTCACATGGATAAGACCTGCCCTCAGTGAGTCGGGACACACATTAACTCAAAAATAACATCTGCAAGAGGTCTTATTTACAATGGTTCATACCTACAAGAATTCAGATAAAGATTAAGAGCATGTCTTTTCTGAGGGGCATAATTCAACCTTCCACAAATATATTTGTAAAATGTCCAGTTTTCAATAAAAAAATCCTTTCTCCAAAGAAAATATGAAAATTGCCATTAAGCAGAGGAAAAAATGCTCAAAACTATTAATCATTAGGGAAATACAAATAAAAATGACAAGATTCCATGTCACACTCACTAGGATGGCTATAAGTAAGAAACTGAAATTATGTGTTGCCAACGATGTGGAGAAATTGGAACCCTTGGACATGGCCAATAGAATTCAGAAAGAAATAAAAAGAATTATACACTATGAGCAAGTAGGGTTATTCTGGGATGCAATGCTGATTCACTATTAGAAAATCAATCAATGTAATCCACCACAGTGACTGATTAAAGAAGAAAACTCACATGATCATATAATTGATGCAGAAAAAACATTTGACAAAATTCAACACACATTTTTTTTTAAATTAAATCTTCATTTTATTGAGATATATTCACATACCACGCAGTCATAAAAAACAAATCGTACATTTGATTGTTCACAGTACCATTACATAGTTGTACATTCATCACCTAAATCAATCCCTGACACCTTCATTAGCACACACACAAAAATAACAATAATAATAATTAGAGTGAAAAAGAGCAATTGAAGTAAAAAAGAACACTGAGTACCTTTGTCTGTTTGTTTCCTTTCCCTATTTTTCTACTCATCCATCCAAAAACTAGACAAAGTGGAGTGTGGTCCTTATGTCTTTCCCAATCCCATTGTCACCCCTCATAAGCTACATTTTTATACAACTGTCTTCGAGATTCATGGGTCCTGGGTTGTAGTCTGACAGTTTCAGGTATCCACCACCAGCTACCCCAATTCTTTGGAACCTAAAAAGGGTTGTCTAAAGTGTGCGTAAGAGTGCCCACCAGAGTGACCTCTCGGCTCCTTTTGGAATCTCTCTGCCACTGAAGCTTATTTCATTTCCTTTCACATCCCCTTTTTGGTCAAGAAGATGTTCTCCGTCCCACGAGGCCGGGTCTACATTCCTCCCCGGGAGTCATATTCCATGTTGCCAGGGAGATTCACTCCCCTGGGTGTCTGATCCCACGTAGGGGGGAGGGCAGTGATTTCACCTTTCAAGTTGGCTTAGCTAGAGAGAGAGGGCCACATCTGAGCAACAAAGAGGCATTCGGGAGGAGGCTCTTAGGCAGAAATATAGGGAGGCCTAGCTCCTCTTTTACAGCAACTGTCTTCCCAAGGGTAAAACCTATGGTAGGGGGCTCAACCCATCAAACCACCAGTCCCCTATGTCTGTGGTCATGTTAGCAAACATCGAGGTGGGGTAGGCCAATACCCCTGCATTCTCCACAGGCTCCTCAAGGGGGCTCTACATATTTTTTTCCCTTTTTTTTTTTAACTTTTTTTTTTTCTTTTTTAAATCAACTGTATGAAAAAAAAAATACAATAAAAGAACATTTCAAAGAGACCATAACAAGGGAGTAAGAAAAAGACAACTAACCTAAGATAACTGCTTTACTTCCAACCTGTTCCTACTTTACCTCAAGAAAGTTACCCAATATAACGACATTTCTGTGAACTTGTTCCTACTATATCCATCAGAAATTAACAGACCATAGTCATACCTGGGCATACCCAGAACGTTAAATAGCTTATCTGTTCTTCTTGGATTATTGTTCCCCCTTCCTTAATTGCTCTCTATCGCTAGTTCCCCTACATTCTACATTATAAACCATTTGTTTTACATTTTTCAAAGTCCACATTAGTGGTAGCATATAATATTTCTCTTTTTGTGCCTGGCTTATTTCGCTCAGCATTATGTCTTCAAGGTTCATCCATGTTGTCATATGTTTCACGAGATTGTTCCTTCTTACTGCCGCGTAGTATTCCATCGTGTGTATATACCACATTTTATTTATCCACTCATCTGTTGAAGGACATTTGGGTTGTTTCCATCTCTTGGCAATTGTGAATAATGCTGCTATGAACGTTGGCGTGCAGATATCTGTTCATGTCACTGCTTTCCGATCTTCTGGGTATATACCGAGAAGTGCAATCGCTGGATCGAATGGTAACTCTATATCTAGTTTTCTAAGGAACTGCCAGACTGACTTCCAGAGTGGCTGAACCATTATACAGTCCCACCAAACAATGCATAACAGTTCCAATTTCTCTACATCCCCTCCAGCATTTGTAGTTTCCTGTTTGTTTAATGGCAGCCACTCTAATCGGTGTTAGATGGTATCTCATTGTGGTCTTAATTTGCATCTCTCTAATAGCTAGTGAAGCTGAACATTTTTTCATGTGTTTCTTGGTCATTTGTATTCGCTCTTCAGAGAACTGTCTTTTCATATCTTTTGCCCATTTTATAATTGGGCTGTCTGTACTATTGTCATTGAGTTGTAGGATTTCTTTATATATGCAAGATATCAGTCATTTGTCAGATACACGGTTTCCAAAAATTTTTTCCCATTGAGTTGGCTGCCTGTTTACCTTTTTGAGAAATTCCTTTGAGGTGCAGAAACTTCTAAGCTTGAGGAGTTCCCATTTATTTATTTTTTCTTTTGTTGCTTGTGCTTTGGGTGTAAAGTCTAGGAAGTGGCCGCCTAATACAAGGTCTTGAAGATGTTTTCCTACATTATCTTCTAGGAGTTTTATGGTACTTTCTTTTATATTGAGATCTTTGGTCCATTTTGAGTTAATTTTTGTGTAGGGTGTGAGGTAGGGGTCTTCTTTCATTCTTTTGGATATGGATATCCAACTCTCCCAGCCCCATTTGCTGAAAAGACCATTATGACTCAGTTCAGTGACTTTGGGGGCCTTATCAAAGATCAGTCGGCCATAGATCTGAGGGTCTATCTCTGAATTCTCAATTCGATTCCATTGATCTACATGCCTATCTTTGTGCCAGTACCATGGTGTTTTGACAACTGTGGCTTTATAATAAGCTTCAAAGTCAGGGAGTGTAAGTCCTCTCACTTGGTTTTTCTTTTTTAGAGTGTCTTTAGCAATTCGAGGCATCTTCCCTTTCCAAATAAATTTGATAACTAGCTTTTCCAAGTCTGCAAAGTAGGTTGTTGGAATTTTGATTGGGATTGCATTGAATCTGTCGATGAGTTTGGGTAGAATTGACATCTTAATGACATTTAGCCTTCCTATCCATGAACATGGAATATTTTTCCATCTTTTAAGGTCCCCTTCTATTTCTTTTAGTAGAGTTATGTAGTTTTCTTTGTATAGGTGTTTTACATCTTTGGTTAAGTTTATTCCTAGGTACTTGATTTTTTTAGTTGCTATTGAAAATGGATCTTTTTCTTGAGTGTCTCTTCAGTTCGTTCATTTCTAGCATATAGAAACATTACTGACTTATGTGCGTTAATCTTGTATCCTGCTAGTTTGCTAAATTTGTTTATTAGCTCTAGTACTGTGTCGTCGATTTCTCAGGGTTTTCAAGATATAAGATCATATCATCTGCAAACAATGACAGTTTTACTTCTTCTTTTCCAATTTGGATGCCTTTTATTTCCTTGTCTTGCCAGATTGCCCTGGCTAGCACTTCCAGCACAATGTTGAATAACAGTGGTGACAGCGGGCATCCTTGTCTTGTTCCTGATCTTAGAGGGAAGGCTTTCAGTCTCTCACCATTGAGTACTATGCTGGCTGTGGGTTTTTCATATATGCTTTTTATCATATTGAGGAAGTTTCCTTCAATTCCTACCTTTTGAAGTGTTTTTATCAAAAACGGATGTTGGATTTTGTCAAATGCTTTTTCAGCATCTATTGAGAAGATCATTTGATTTTTCATTTTCGAATTGTTAATGTTTTGTAATACATTGATTGATTTTCTTATGTTGAACCATCCTTGCATGCCTGGAATGAACCCCACTAGGTCATGGTGTATGATTTTTTTCATGTGTCTTTGGATTCGATTTGCAAGTATTTTGTTGAGGATTTTTGCTTCTATATTCATTAGGGAGATTGGCCGGTAGTTTTCCTTTTTTGTAGCATCTTTGCCTGGTTTTGGTATTAGATTGATGTTAGCTTCATAAAACGAGTTAGGTACTGTTCCATTTTCTTCAATGTTTTGAAAGAGTTTGAGTAAGATTGGTGTCAGTTCTTCCTGGAAAGTTTGGTAGAATTCCCCTGTGAAGCCATCTGGCCCTGGGCATTTATTTGTGGGAAGATTTTTGATGACTGATTGGATCTCTTTGCTTGTGATGGATTGATTGAGGTCTTCTATTTCTTCTCTGGTCAGTCTAGGTTGTTCATATGTTTCCAGGAACTTGTTCATTTCCTCTACATTATCCAGTTTGTTGCCATACAGTTGTTCATAGTATCCTCTTATAATTTTTTTAATTTCTTCAGGATCTGCAGTTATGTCACCTTTTTCATTCATTATTTTGTTTATATGGGTCTTCTCTCTTTTTGATTTTGTCAGTCTAGCTAGGGGCTTGTCAATCTTGTTGATCTTCTCAAAGAACCAACTTTTGGTGATATGTATCCTCTCTATTGTTTTTTTGTTCTCTATGTCATTTATTTCTGCTTTAATCCTTGTTATTTCTTTTCTTCTACTTGGTTTAGGATTGGTTTGCTGTTCGTTTTCTAGCTTCTTCAGTTGATCCATTAGTTCTTTGATTTTGGCTCTTTCTTCCTCTTTAATATATGCATTAAGTGGTATAAATTTCCCCCTCAGCACTGCTTTTGCTGCATCCCATAGGTTTTGGTATGTTGTGTTCTCATTTTCATTCGTCTCTATATATTTAGCAATTTGTCTTGCTATTTCTTCTTTAACCCACTGATTGTTTAGGAGTGTGTTGTTTAACCTCCAGGTATTTGTGAATTTTCTAAGTCTCTGATGGTTGTTGACTTCTAATTGTATTCCATTGTGGTCAGAGAATGTGCTTTGAATAATGTCAATCTTTTTAAATTTATTGAGGCTTGTTTTATGTCCCAGCATATGATCTATTCTGGAGAAAGTTCCGTGAGCACTAGAAAAGTATGTGTATCCCGGTGATTTGGGATGTAATGTTCTGTATATGTCTGTTAAATCTAATTCATTTATCAGATTGTTGGGTGCATAAAGATTTATGATTGTTATTTCTTCTTGTTGAATTGCCCCTTTTATTACTATGTAGTGGACTTCTTTGTCTCTCAAAACATCCCTGCATTTAAAGTCTGTTTTATCTGAGATTAATATTGCTACACCTGCTTTCTTTTTGCTGTAGCTTGCATGAAATATTTTTTTCCATCCTTTCACTTTCAATTTCTTTGTGTCCCTGTGTCTAAGATGAGTCTCTTGTATGCAACATATTGATGGTTCATTTTTTTTTATCCATTCTGCGAATCTGTATCTTTTAATTGGGGAGTTTAATCCATTTACATTCAATGTTATAACTGTGAAGGCATTCCTTGAATCAGCCATCTTATCCTTTGGTTTATGTTTGTCATATATATTTTTCCCCTCTCTCTATTAATATCCTTTATTGTACCCATACCGAATCTCTTTAGTACTGAACCTTTCTCCAAGTGTCTCTGTCCTTTCTTTGTTTCTCTGTCTGTAGGGCTCCCTTTAGTATCTCCAGTAGGACAGGTCTCTTGTTAGCAAATTCTCTCAGCATTTGTTTGTCTGTGAAAAATTTAAGCTCTCCCTCAAATTTGAAGGAGAGCTTTGCTGGATAAAGTATTCTTGGTTGGAAATTTTTCTCACTCAGAATTTTAAATATATTGTGCCACTGCCTTCTCGCCTCCATGGTGGCTGCTGAGCAGTCACTACTTAGTGTTATGCTGTTTCCTTTGTATGTGGTGAATTGCTTTTCTCTTGCTGCTTTCAGAACTTGCTCCTTCTCTTCCGTGTTTGACAGAGTGATCAGAATATGTCTCGGAGTGGGTTTATTTGGATTTATTCTATTTGGAATTTGCTGAGCATTTATGATTTGTGTATTTCTGTTGTTTAGAGGATTTGGGAAGTTTTCCCCAACAATTTCTTTGAATACTCTTCCTAGACCTTTACCCTTTTCTTCCCCTTCTGGAACACCAATGAGTCTTATATTCGGACGTTTTATTTTATCTATCATATCCCTGAGGTCCGCTTCGATTTTTTCAATTTTTTTCCCCATTCTTTCTTTTATGCTTTCATTTTCCATTCTGTCTTCTTCCAGGTCACTGATTCGTTGTTCAACTTCCTCTAGTCTTGTACTATGAGTATCCAGAGTCTTTTTAATTTGGTCAACAGTTTCTTTAATTTTCATAAGATCATCCATTTTTTTATTTAGTCTTGCAATGTCTTCTTTATGCTCTTCTAGAGTCTCCTTGATTTCCTTTGTCTCCCGTAGTATGGTCTCATTGTTCATCTTTAGTTCTTTGAGTAGCTGCTCTAGGTGCTGTGTCTCTTCTGAGCTTTTGATTTGGGTGCTTGGGCTTGGGTTATCCATATAGTCTGGTTTTTTCATATGCTTTATAATTTTCTGTTGTTTTTGGCCTCTTGGCATTTGCTTAACTTGATAGTGTTCTTTTAGGATTTGTAGACCAATTGAAGTCCTTATCTCTAATGTATCAGATCTACAGCTTCATGGAGTACACTTTCTCTAACTAACCAGCAGGTGGCATCCACGAGCCACCTGTTCTCCACAAGCCAGTTCTCCCTTGCTTTGCCGTTGTGGTGAGTGGGGGAGTGAGTCTTGTGGGGTCCAATTGGTGTACCAAGCTTGCGTGTGTATTTGGTGTTGCCCACCCTGTATATGGGGCGTGTTTCTGGGCAGTCAGGGAGGGGGGTGGCTCTAACAATCAAATCTCCCTGGTGATCCTGGAGTTTTAAAGCTGCTGCAATAGTCTAATCCTTCAGTTCAGTCCTGCCACAGTTTGTCTCTGCCACTGACCCACAAGTCCTTGGTATTGGCATATGGCTCCTGAGACTTGCAAGTGGGTCCCTCTTCCAGGCTGTGGACCCCCTGGCCCTCTGTTGAGGGATGCCTGTGCTATGTCACAGGTGAGTGCCATGCCCCCAGGGTGGTTGTGGGCTGCTGGGCTGTGTAGGGAGGCTCCCAGTCTGCTGAAATGATGGCTGAATGGGGCTTTGTTAATTCACACTGCTCCACCTTCCCAACTCTGGGACAATCAACTGAGGTTGCAGGGAAGGCTAATGTCCACGCCCAGTTTTGTGGTGTGTGCCTGTTACTTGAAGCACTTCCATCACACTGGGTTGTCTGGGGCAGGTCTGGGCTATGGGGCTGTCGATGGGCAGGAGTGTTTCCTGTCCACCAGGATGATGGCTATGAGCAGACACCCCCCTTTTCTTGGGAAGTTGTGGTGTTTAGTGAATTTTCTCAGCCACTGGATTATTGCCTTTTGTCTCAGAGCTCTCTTAGTTCTGCTCTTGTCTTGACCTGCCCAAATAGCAAGTCTTTGAAGCTTTCTTTATTGGGCTTCTTAGTGTAATTGTTTTAGAAAAAGAAAAAAGGATTAAAAAAAAAATAGGGCCCTCCTCACAGATCTAATTGGTTATTGAAATGATAAGAGACAAAGCAATTAGGGCCATTAAGGAAAGGTCCACAAGGCAGAGAGATCAGCTTTTCTTCAGGATTTGCATATGAGCCTCAGGGCCTGAGCTCTGCTCTTCCCCTTTCTATGTTCACCAGAACTCCAAAAATCCTCTGCTTTTATTTTGGAGTTTTTCGTGCTGCTTTTTTTCTATGCCTGTCTCATCTCTGCTGGGCTGGCTGCTCTCAGATTCTCTGGTGTCTGGTCTCAGTCTATCTATGGTTGGAGTTTGGATAAGTAGAATGAGTTTCCGATAAGGGCTGCCACTGCAGTTCTCCCTTCTCCTTCCTGGAGCTGACAGCCCCTCCTTCCACGGGACTGAAACTGGCAGGGAGGGGGCGGGTCCCCTGGCCACAAAAACTTACAGATTTCACTGATCTCAGCAGTTCCACATTTTCATGAGTGTTGTATGAAGTATGCCCAAAGTCAGATTGCTCTGTGGTGTCCAGTCCACGCAGTTCCTGGCTTTGTACCTACTTTCCTGGAGGAGTAACTAAAACATACAGCTCACCAGTCCACCATCTTGCCCCGCCTCCCACACACATTCTTTTATAAAACTAGAATTACTATCTCTTCCTGATAGCATCCATACCAGAGCAATGACCCACTCAGCAAAACACCTAAATCCTTCAATAATTCCTTTATCACCCTCGTACTGAACTAGCCATGGTTCTCGATCGTGTGTGTCCTCCCTTCTGCAACAAGTAATAATTTCAACTTGTTCACCTGCAGGTGTGTTCCTGACTTTCCCTTATCTTGGATAGTGTTGAAACTATTATTGAAGCACACAGTCAGTATCAAATCTAACTTGGAATCTCTTTTAAAAAAAAGTTTTTCTGTCTTCAGAAGACTTCTTTTAGAAAATAATAGCTCTGTTGATTAAGAAAAAATTGGTTTGAAGTTTAATTCCTCTATTTTCTCCTTAATTTCCCTTCTGTTAGAATCAAGCAAAATTGAATGCTATGTTATGTTTAAAATAGTATCTATTAAAATCTTAAAGTGTTATAAAATATTTCTTTGTCTACACATTGATCTATTAATAAGTGTGAATTCATCCAATGCTATTTGGAAGACATTAAACTAATATTAGCTGTGGGTTTTATTAGGAGTATGTATTATATTTAAAGAAAAAAATCTCTGGAAACATTTATCCCAAGATGCTGACAATGATTGGTGGAAGACTGACATTTGTTATTTTCTTCTGTAATTTTTAATATAAAAAATATTTTAAAACCTTTGAATATGCAGGCATAATTAAAGAATAAAAGGAAAACATTAGTAAAAAATGAGAGGAACACCAACATTATGATTTTATTATATCTGATTACAGTATACACATCCACATCCAGACACAAACACATAAAAGGTCATAGAGGTATTTTTTATATAACTATTTTTATTTAACATTATACTATAAGCATTTTCCTTTGTTCAAAATAACTAATTTTTTTCACAGTCTTACTATTCAATAGAAATTGCTCTTTTCTCTGGGGCCCCTGAACAGCTTGTGAATCTAAAACACAGACTTTCATCAATGACAGGCACTTCAAATAGCAGGTGTTGTGCCAAGGGCCAGCCCTTATATGGACAAATGAAATGCAGACTTAGATTTGTCAGTGATTCTTTCATCAAGTACAAAGAACAATATAAGTATAACTCTTAACAAAAAGCTTTTCTTCAGCAAAATGAATCTACTTATAAAACAAACAATATTTTTCCATTGAATCCAGATGTCATTTTGGAAATTCATTCCCTAGGAAATATTCTGGCCTCCAGTTTAATAAAAGTGACACAAAGAAGAAGATGGGAAGGGCCTTGGACAGAATACCTGAAGACAACTGATCTGTCTACCCTCAAGGTATCCCACCCCTACTTCAACCTCCACCTCATCTCAGTACAACCCTAATGCTGATGGGTTGGAATTTCACCTACTAATATTCTAGCAGCCAGTGGCACTAACTTCACACTGTCCTCAGAGACTTTGGATTGGGACTTAAACCAAGACCAAGAATATTCTTTTACAACCTTTAATCTGTGACTTCATTACAGAAGAAATAAAAAGCTATTGGAATGTACCCTATTCTTCTACTTAAGGCGCATTTAAGTAGCTATGATAATTCTTAGCCAAGTCTGCATCTTTAAGCTCTAATTAAAATTGTGGACTTGCTAACTACTTTTTTTAAGAGACTTTTTTTCTAACTTCAGTATAATTAATCTGACAAATGGGCTGATCAGGACATAGTGCAACTCTGGGTAAAGTCAAACCTCTAGAACTTTACTTATGATAAAACAAAGGTTTTGGTACAATGGAACAGTAAGTTTGCTTATCCAACATGGTTTGGTAACTAGGCTTTTATAAACAGAATCACACAAATCAAATGGGATATTACTAAAAAACAATTCTTTTTTTTTAGAGTAGTTATAGCTTTATATATATATATCACGACAAAGGTACAGAGGTCACATATACATACAGTTTTCTGTATTAACATTTTGCATTAGTGTGGTAATTTTGCTACAATCGATAATTGTATTTAATTTTAGCCCACTGTTTATATTAGATTTTACTCCTTGTGTTAATCAATCCTATGTTTTCTTAACTTACATATAATCTAAAATTTCTCTTTTGATCTGTTTTCAAATATACAGTAGAGTGGTCATTATATTCACAAAGTTGTGTCTCCATTACTGTCATAATTGCCAAAACTTTTCCATTACCCCAAACAGAAACTCTATACAAACTAGACATTAACTCCCCACTCCCCTCCCTCAACGGGCCTCTGGTAACATGGGTTCTAGTTTCTGACTTAAATGAATTTGCATATTCTGTTTATTTAATGTGAGATCGTGTAGTATTTCCCCTTTTGTGTCTGACGTATTTTACTCAACATGATGTCATACAAGTTCATCCATATTGTAGCATGCATCAGAACTTCATTACTTTTTATAGCCAAATAATCCACTGAATGAATATATCACATTTTGTTTATCCATTCATCGACTGATGGACACTTGAGTTGCTTCTATCTTTTGGCAATTGTGAATAATGCTACCATGAAAATCAGTATATGAACATAAGTTCAAGTCCCTTTTCTCAATTCTTTCAGATATATACCTAGAAGTGGGATAGCTGAGTCATACGGAAATTCTCTAGTTAACTTGCTGAGGAACCGCCAGACTTTTCCAATGACTGCACAATTTTACATTCCCATGAACAAGGCATGAATGTTCCTATTTCTCCATATCTTCTCCAACAGTTTCTATTTTACATTTTTTTCTTTTTTTTTGTAATTTATAGTAGCCATTCCAGTGTGTGTGAGACCGTATGTCACTGAGGTTTTCATTTGCATTTCCTGATGGCTAATGACATTGAGCATCTGTCCATGTGTTTACTAACCACTTGTATACCTTCTCTGGAGAAATGACTACTCAAATCATTTTTCCCATTTTTAATTGTTTATCTTTTTGTTGTTGAGTTGTAGGTGTTTTTTTAAAAATATATTTTAGATATTAAGCCCTTCTCAGAAATATGGTTTCCAAATATTTTTTCCCATTGTGTATATTGTCTTTTTCTTTCTTGATAAAGCCCTTTGATGTATGAAAGCATTTAATTATGATGCAGTACCATTTATGTACTATTTCCTTGTTCATGTTTTTGGTTTAAAGCGTAAGATACCACTATCTAACACAAAGACCTTCAGAGTTTTCCTTGTTTTCCCCTAGAAGTTTTACATATGTATATATGTCTTTGATCCATTTTGAGTTAATTTTTGTATATGGTACGAATTAGGGTTTGCTTTCATTGTTTTGCATATGGTTATCCAGTTTCCCAGCACCATTTTTTTTGTAAATAAATATTTTATTTATTTTTTTTGTAAATAAATATTTTATTTATTTTGCATGTAACAAGAAACCCTGGAGCTAAGTGGCTGCTGTAATGATTTCATGATGCCAGGAACAATATAGCTATAATTTTCTTGTTTTTGTTTGCTTGTCTGTTATCTGTCTTTGTTCTCTTAGAGTCACACAATTGTTGCAATCCTCGGCATCCATTTTGCATTCACAGTGGAAAAACAGGGAAGGGGAAGCAAGAAGGATCAATACATATAGCTGTGTTCATTGCCCAGGATTGTATCCCAGGGTCGCGTCTAGCAATAGAGGACTAGGTAGGTGAGAATTTGGCTTTCATAACATACATGAGCATGTAAAGAAGGAAAGTGCTATTGGGTGTAAGGGTGACATAAACTACAATTGCTTCCTCAATTTATTTGCAAAACTCCCTAAATTTTCAGAAAAATATTAACAAGTGGAAATCCTCCTTTACACCTTTTATCCAATGTCACTCTAATTTATAGAAATAATTTGCTAAAAATTTAGTGAAGTCTTTATTTGCACATAGTGTGTATATGTGTGTGTAAGTATATATGTATATACATTCGTATATATCCATATATCCATACAGGGCTATTAGCAGATGACAGTTGTTCACTGCCTCATGTCTTTTGCCATCACCTGGGGTTCCAGCAGCCAGGGCGGCAGCTAGCAGCTCTGGGTGGGCTTTAGCTCACTTTGCAGCACCAATTTTTGAAGAAACTACTCTTTGCCCTCTGGGTGGACTTGGCACCCTTGCGAAAGATCAACTGATCAAGGTGTGAAGGTCTAATTCTGAATCCTCAGTTCAATTCCATTGATCCATATGTCTGTCCTTGTGCCAGCACGGCAATGATTTGATTCTTGTAGCTTTGTAAAAAGTTTTAAAATCAGTAAGTGTGAATCCTCCAATTTTGTTCTTCTTTTTCAAGATGGCTTTGGCTATTCAAGACTGCTTTCCCTGCCATATGAATTTAATGATTGGCTTTTCCACTTCTGCCAAGAAGGCTGTTGGACTTTTGATTGGGGTTGCTGTGAATCTGTAACTCACTTTGGGTAGACTTGACATCCGAACAATGTTTAGTCTTCTGGTCCACAAACACAAAATGTCCTTCCATTTATTCATGTCTACTTTTATTTATGTTTTTTTTATTAAAGCAGTTGTGAATTTACAAAACAACCATGTATAAAATATAGGATTCCCGTAAATCACCATTTTAACAACTTGCCTTGGTGTGGTACATTTGTTACAATGATGAAAGCATGTTTTTATATTAGTACTATTAAATATAACCCATGGTTTAACTTAGGATTCACCGTGTTGTGCAGTTCCATGGATTTTTCTTTTTAATATTTATTCTAGTAACAAATACAACTTAAAATTTCTGCATTTAACCACATTCAAATATATAATTCAGTGCTGTTAATTACGTTCCCAATGCTGTGCTGCCCTCATCACAATCCACTACCAAAATGTTTTTATTATCTCTGATGGAAACATTTCAGTCCTTAATTCCCTATTCCCTATCCACATCCTGTTCCCTGGTAACATTTGTTCTAGATTCTGACTCTGTGGGTTTACTTATTCTAATTGTTTCATATCAGTGAGGTCATACAATATTTGTCCTTTTGTGTCTGGCTTATTTCACTCACTATGGTGTCTTCCACATTCATCCGTGTTGTTGCATATATCAGAATTCCATTCCTTTTACAAGTGAACAATATTCCATTGTGTGTATATATCACATTTTTAAATCCATTACTCTTTTGTGGATGGACTGCTTCCATCTTTTGGCAGTTGTGAATAATGCTATGATGAATTTGGTGTGAAAACATCTGTTCAAGTCCCTTATTTCAATTTTGGGTATATATCTAGAAGTGCCGGGACATATGGTGTGACGTTTAGGCTCATGTGTCAACTTGGTCAGGTTATGGTACCCAGCTGTCTGGTCAAGCAAGCACAGGACTAACCATTGCTGCAAGGACATCTGTGGCTGGTTAATAAACCAACAGGCTGGTTTATTAAATCATCAGTCAATTGGACGCAACTGTGACTGATGACTCAGCGAAGGGTGTGTTTTCCACAATGAGAGAATGCAGTTGGCTGGATTTAATCCAATCAGTTGAAGACTTTTAAGCAAGACAGATAGAGGATCTTCACTTCTTCTGCTGCCCAGTGAAGCATTTCCTGAGGAGTTTGTCAAAGTTGCCAGCTCATTTCTTGAGGAGCTTATCGAACACATTCGTCGAAGATCCCAGTTCATTTCCTGAGGAGTTCGTCGAAGTTACCAGTTAGTTTCCTGAGTTCATCGAACATCTTCATTGGAGTTGCCAGTTTGCTGACTGCCCTATGGAGTTTGGACTCATGCATACCCACAGTTGCGTGAGTCACTTTTATTCCTACATATCTCTCATTTATTGTTTCCCTAGAGAACCCTAACTAATACATATGGTAATTTTATACTTAACATTGTAAGGAGCGGAATCCAAGATGGCAGATTAGAAGAGACAGAACAAAATTCTACTCCATGAAAAACACTAGATAAAGGCAGAAAGTGATGGAGAAACTGAGAGAGTGCATTCAGAGTCCTGTGAATGTTTGCTCCAGGGAGCTGCTGGGGAAACGGCAGCCAGAGGTATGCTGTGGTGGGGAGAAACTGAGAGACTGTGCTTGGAGGTGGGTAACAGTAAGACCCAAAAAGCGGCCAGGGAGCCAGCAGCAGGAGCTGCAGCTGAGTGGGTTGGGGAATGCCTTCTGCACCCTGGGCACCCACTTCAGTATCTGGTGTAGGTGATAGCTCTCCACACAACTGCAGCTAAGAGACCCCAAATCAGGGATGAGCTGTTGCAGCAGGTGGAGGATCGTGGCAGTGGATAATTTCCATGCCCCATACAGCCATCTTTGCAGTGGGCTGGGAGACACCCCTTTGCAGTACTGTGGTCAAGAGTTTCCTCAAGGGAATTCAGGACTTGACTGGCTTGAGAGGGGGTACACATCTTCTCTGCAGAAGTCTGCAGGGTGCACAGCCTAGAGGCAGGGGTGCTGCATGAAAGTGCCAGGAGCCCGACACTAATCCAAGGGACCTGTGGGCCTATGGCAGAGAGGGACTGAGGGGAATCTGAGCTGAAGGGTTAGATGCATGCTGCAGCCCCAGAGTATTCCAGACACAGACCTGGGATCAGCTGGAGTACTGGGTCTTAAAGCTGTTTTCACTGCCAAACTCTACAGATTTGGCAGTCCTCACTGCACATGGAAAATTGGCACACTGATTGGATATCCACATGGTCTGGACCCCAACTTGTTGAATAAATGAACTTGGGGAGAATTGGGTTGAAGGGAAGAGGAGGCACTGGAATGCCATCTGCTGGTAGGTCAGGGAAAGTACACTCCACCAAGCTGTAGCTCTGTCAAATTATAGAAAATTGTTTAAATAAGGCTGCATATCCTAAAATAACCAAATCAAGTTAAGCAAATGACAAGAGGCCCAAAACAATGGAAAATTATAAAGCATATTAAAAAAAAAAACCCAGAAGATATGGATAACCCAAATGCCCAAATTAAAAAACCAAAGGAGACACAGAACTTGGAGCAATTAATCAAAGAAGTAATCACAAACAGCAATAGCATGGCTTAGGATATAAAGGACATCAAGAAGACCCAAGAAGAGCATAAAGAAGAATTTGCAAGTGTAAATAATAAAGAGGATCTTATGGAAATAAAATAAACTGTTGACAAAATTAAAAAGATTCTTGAAATACATACCAGCAGATTAGAAGAAGTAGAAGAATGAATAAACAAACTTGAAGGTAGTGTGTTGGCTGGTGAAAGCATAAAGAATGAATGGTGAAAAAAAATAAAAAAAACTTGAAATGGGTCTCAGGGATATGATGGATAACATGAAGTGCACAAATTATAAGAATCATTGGTGTTCCAGAAGGGGAAGAGAAGGGTAAAAGATTAGTAATAGTATTCAAAGACATTGTTGGGGAAAAGTTCCCAACCCTTCTAAAAGACATAAATAGGCAAATCATAGGTTCTCAACAAACTCCAAACAGAATAAATCCAAATAAATCCACTCTGAGACATATTCTGATCAGACAGTCAAATGCTGAGGAGAAGGAGCAAGTTCTGAAAGCAGCAAGAGAGAAGCAATTCACCACATACAGGAAACAACATAAGACTAAGTAGTGACTACTCAGCAGCCACCATGGAGGTGAGAAGAGAAAAACTGCCAACCAAGAATTCTTTATCCAGCAAAGCTCTTCTTCAAATTTGAAGGAGAATTTAAAATCTTCACAGACAAAAAAATGCTAAGAGATTTTGCTAACAAGAGACCTGCTCTACAAGAAATACTAAAGGGACCTCTACCAGCTGAGAAGAAAATAAAGGAGAGAGAAGTCTGGAGAAGGTCATAGAACTAAAGAATTTTAGTAAGGGTATGTTAAAAGAAATAGGGAGAGGGAAAAATATACCTGACAAATAAAAACCAAAGGATAGGATGGCTGATTGAAGAACTGCCTTCACAGTAATAACATTGAATGTGAATGGATTAAGCTCCCCAATTAAAAGAAATAGATTGGCAGAATGGATAAAAAATATGAACCATCAATATATTGCTTACAGGAGATTCAACTTAGATCTAGAGGCTACAAAGGGACTGAAAGTGAAGGATGGAAAAATATATTCCATGCAAATTACAGCCAAAAGAAAGCAGGAACAAGAATATTAATCACAGATAAAATAGACTTTAAATGCAAGGATGTCATAAGAGACAAAGAAGGACACTATATACTAATAAAAGGGACAATTCAACAAGAAGAAATAACTATACTAAATATTTATGCACCCAATCAGGTGCCCCAAAGTACATGAGACAAACATTGGCAAAACTGAAAGAAGCAATAGATGTTTCCACAGTAATTGTGGGAGACTCCAAGACATATTCTCTCCTTTAGATAGATCAACAAGACAGAGGGATAGTAAGGAAATTGAAAACCTAAATGATGTGGTAAATGAATTTGAATTAGCAGACATTTATAGAATATTACATCACGAATCACCAGGATACACATTATTCTCTAGTGCCCATGGAACTTTCTCCAGAATAGACCACATGCTGGACTATAAAACAAGCCTCAATCAATTTAAAAAGATTGAAATTATTCAAAGCACATTCTCTGATCACAATGGAATACAACTAGAAGTCAATAACCATCAAAGATTTAGGACATTCACAAATATCTGGAAGTTAAACAACACACTCCTAAACAATCAGTGGGTTAAAGTAGAAATAGCAAGATAAATTGCTAAATATTTAGAGACAAATAAAAATGAGAGCACAACATATCAAAACTTATGGGAAGGAGTGAAGGTGGTATTGGGGGGAAAATTTATAGCTCTAAATGCACATATTAAAAGGTAAGAAAGAGCTAAAACCAAAGAACTACTGGAACAACTGAAGAAGCAAGAAAATGAACAGCAAACTAATCCTAAAACAAGTTGGAGAAAAGAAATAACAAAGATTAAAGCAGAAATAAATGACATAGAGAACAAAAGAACAATAGAGAGAATAAATAAAACCAAAAGTTGGTTCTTTGAGATTAACAAGATTGACAAGTCCTTAGCTAGACTGACAAAATCAAAAAGAGGGAAGACTCAAATAAACAAAATAATAAATGACAGAGGGGACCTTACTGTATACCCTGTAGAAATTTAAAAATCATAAGAGGATACTAAGAACAACTGTACACCAACAAACTAGATAATGTAGAGTAAATGGACAATTTCCTGGAAACCCATGAACAACCTAGACTGTCCGGAGAAGAAACAGAAGTGCTCAATGTGAAATAAATGTTTTATATTGTAGAATATAGGGGATCTAGAGATAGATGTCAACTGGTGAAGGGGGAGTGGTAATCTAATAAGAACAGATAAGCTATTGAGGATAATCTTAAAGTTATGGGAAAGCTCAGAAATAGTTAGGTTTGTAAAGTTTCTTGGGTATGGTAGGAACATGTTGGAAGCAATAGTTATTTTAGGTTATTTGTTTTTCTAAATCCTTTGTTTTGTTTTGTTTGAATTCTTTATTTTTTTTAATTTTTTGGTAAATAAAGTAAAAAAAGAAAAAGACTTTGTAAGGAACTGACAAACTAACTTCCATAGTGGCTACAACATTTTACATTCCTAACTGCAACAAATGGTTATTCCTATTCATGCATATCATCTCCTCCATTTGCAATTTTCCATTTTTTAATAGTAATCATTCTAGTGGATGTGAATGGTATCTCACTGTGGTTTTGATTTGCATTTCCCAAATGGCTAATGATGTTGAGCATCTTCTCCTTTGGGGAAATGTCTATGCAAGTCTTTTTTTCCCATTTTTAAAATTGGTTGGTTGTATTTTTGTTGGTGAGTTGAAGGATTTCTTTATGTTTTCTGAATATTAAACCCTTATTGGCTGTGTTATTTCCAGATAGTTTCTCCTGTTATGTAGGTTGTCATTTTACTTTCATGATAAAGTCCACTGAGACTCAAGTTTTTAATTTTGATGTGGTCCCATATTTTTTCTTATGTAGCTTGTGTGTTGGGTGTAAGTCTAAGAAACCATTGCCTAACACAAGTTCCTGAAAAGAATTACCCACATCTTGTTCTAGGAATTTAGTAACTCTGGATCTTATATTTAGTTCTTTGATCCATTTTGAGTCTACTTTTGTATATGGTGTGAGGTAGGGGTTTCCCTGCATTCTTCTGCAAATTGAGATCCATTTGTTGAAGAAACTATTCTTACCCAAATGAATGATCTTTGCCACTTTGTCAAATATCAGTTGGCCATAAATGTGAAGGTCAATTTGTGAGCCTGAAATTTGATTAGTTTATATGTCTTTTCTTGTGCCATCACCATGCTGTTTTCATTACTGTGGTTTTGTAATAAGTTTTAAGATTTGGAAGCATGAGTCCTGCAACTTCATTCTTTTTCAAGATGACTTTGGTTATTTGGGTCCCTTTACCCTTCCATATAAATTTGAATATCAGCTTTTCCATTTATTCAAAGAAGGTTTTTGGAATTTTGATTGAGACTGCATTGAATATATAAATCATTTTGGATAAGATTGACATCTTAATGATATTTAGTCTCTCAAAGCATGGACATGGAAAATCCTTTCATTTATTTAGGTCTTTGATTTCTTTTAGCAATGTTTTGTAGTTTTCTGTATTCTAGTACTTTGGTTAGATTTATTCCTAGGTATTTGATTATCTTAGTTGTTATTGTAAATGGAATTATATTCTTGATTTCTTCATCTGATTATTAATTACAATCATACAGAAGTATCACTGATTTTGATGTGTTGATCTTATACCCTGGTATCTTGATGAATTAATTTTTTTTTTAACTCTAGGGGATTTGTTGTGGATTTCTCAGAATTCTTTGCATATAGGACCATGTAATCTGCAAGTGCAGAAAGTTTTACTTCTTCATTTCCAATTTAGATGCCTTTTATTTCATTTTCTTACCCAATTGTTCTGGCTAGCACTTCCAGTGCAATGCTGAATATCACTTGTGACAGAGAGAATCTTTGCTTTGTTTCTGATCTTAAAGGGAAAGCTTTCAGTCTTTCCACATTAAGTATGATTTTAGATGTGGATTTTCACATATGCCCTTTACCACTGTGAGGAAGTTTTTTCTACTCCTATTTTCTAAGTTTTTTTTTTTTTTTAATCAAGAATGGGTGCTGGATTTTGTCAAATGCCTTTTCTGCATCAATTGAGATGATCATGTGATTTTTTTTCCTTCTGTCTTGTAATGTGGTATATTAAATTAATTGATTTTTTTTTATGTTGAACTAACCTTGAATACCACATATAAATCCTAACTGATCATGGTGTATAATTATTTTAATGTGCTGCTGGATTAAGTTTACTGGTATTTTGTTGAGAACTTTTGCATCCATATTCATAGGAGACATTGGCCTGTAATTTTCTTTCCTGGAACTATCTTTATATGACTTTGAGATGAGGGTCATGTTGGTCTCATAGAATAAATTTGGTTGTTCCCTTCCCTTCAATTTTTTTGAAGAGTTTTAGCAGGTTTGGCATTAATTCTTCTTGGAATATTTGGTAAAATTCCCCTGTGAAGCCATCTGGTCCTTGGCTTTTCTTTGTTGGAGGGTTTTCATTTACTAATTCAATCTCTTTACTATTGATTGGCTTTTTGAGATCTTCTATTTCTTCTTGATTCAGTGTAGGTAGTTTGTGTATTTCTAGGAATTTATCCATTTCATCTAGGTTATCTAACTTGTTGGCATACAGTTGTTAATATCATCCTTTTTTAACTTTATCAAAAAATTAAAACAAACAGACAAACAAACAACAACAACAACAAAACAGATTTCAAACAAACCAAAGCAAAGTATTAAGGAAAAAAATTACCTAAAATAACTGCTTTGCTTCCAACATGTTCCTGCCATACCCCAAGAAAATTAATAAACCACATCCAAACAAAGGAAAAAGAAAAAAACATATACTCTAAAATAGCTGCATTGCTTGCAACATGTCCCTACCATACCCCAAGAAAATTAACAAACTGTAATCAAACAATGGTATAAGAAAAACCAAATAACCTAAAATAACTACATTGAAGATAATTTTTAATGCAACAACTTTTGTTTTACTTTATCAAAAACTTAAAAAAAAAAACAATTCAAACAAAATAAAACAAAGGATTAAGAAAAACAAATAATCTAAAATAACTGTATTGCTTCCAGCACGTCCCTACCCTAACCCAAGAAAATAAACAAATCATAACAAAACAAAGGAATAAGAAAAACAAATAACCTAAAATAACCACATTACTTCCAACATGATCCTACCATACCCAAGAAAGTTTGCAAACAATAATCATTCTGAGCACTCCCATAACATTGAGATTACCCTCAATAGCTTATCTGTTCTTACTAGATTATTGTTCCCCTTCACCAGTTGCTGTCTATCTCTATGTCCCCTACATTGTAAAATATAAAATATTTATTTTACATTTTTCACAGAGTTCACATTAGTGGTAATACAATGTCTCTCTTTTTGTGTCTGGCATATTTCACTCAGAATTATGTCTCCAAGTTTCATCCATGTTGTCATATGCTTCACTACCTCGTTCTTTCTTACTGCTGTGTAGCATGGTCCTTGTATTTCAGTGGGATCTGTAGTAATCCTCCTCTTTTCATTCCTGATTTTAATCATTTGTTTCCTCTCTCTTTTCTCTTTGTCCATTTGGCTAAAATTTTGTAAATTTTATTGATGTTTTCAAACACCAAGTTTTGGTTTTCTTGATGCTCTCTACTGTATTTTTTGTTTTGTTTTGTTCTGTATTTTGTTAGTCTCTGCTCTTTTTTATTCCCTTTGTTTTCTTGTTTTGGGCTTAGTTCTCTCTCTCTCTCTCTCTCTCTCTCTCTCTCTTTCTGTGTGTGTGTATGTTGCTAGATCCAGTTTTGAGGTTAGGTCTTAGATTTCTTTTTTAATGCAAGCATTTAGAGCTATAAATCTCCATCTCAGAGCTGCCTTTGCTGAATCCCATATGCTTTGGTACGGTGTGTTTTCATTTTCATTTTCCTCAAGATATTTCCTCATTTCCCTTGTCATTTCCTCTTTAACCAATGTGTCGTTTAAGGGTAAGTTGTTTGATTTCCTCAGTCTTTTGACTTTTCTATGTCTTCCTTTGTTACTGATTTCTAGATTGATTTCATTGTAGTTGAAAAAGATACAGTGTATGATATCTATATTTTTTAATTTATTGAGACTTACTTTAGACCTAAGTTATGGTCTATCCTGTAAAATGATCAATGTGCAACCCAGGAAGAATATAAATGCTGCTTCTTTTAGTTGAAGTGTAAATTGCATTTAAATAGTAACTGAAAGAATCAAATATCTAGCATTAAATTTAACAAAGGATGTAAAGGGCTTGCATGCAGAAAACTACAAACATTGCTAAAAGGAAGCTTGTATTCTGTCCTACTCAGTTTAGAGTATCTTTCAAGCCTTGTATTGTCTTATTGATCTTCTGTCTAGGTTTTCTATTCATTACTGAATGTGGTGTATTAATGTCTCCTGTTATTAATGTGGAATGGTCTATTTCTCCCTTTAAATTTGTCAGTATTGCTTCATATATTTTGGGGCTTTGCTGGTAGGTACATATATATTTATAATTGTTTTATCTTATTGTTGAATTTACCCTTTTATCAGTACATAGTAACCATCATTGTCCCTCATGAGAGACATTGACTTAAAGTCACTTTTATCTGATATTAATATAACTGTCACAGCTCTCTTCTGGTACTAACTGCATGGACTACATTTTTCCATCCTTTCACTTTCAGCCTACATATTTCCTTGAAATTAAGCAGAGTCTCTTGTGGGAAATATACCATTGGGTTCTGCTTTCTTATCCCTTCTGTCAATCTATGACTTCCAACAATTTATATGTGAATCCATTTATATTTGAAATCACTACTGACAATGCTGGCTTTTTTTCTTCTATTTTGCCGTTTAGTGTTTATAAGTCTTAATACCTTTTTTGCCCTTCGATTCTTCTGTCAAAAACTATTTTTTATTTATTTGTTTTTGTTTTTAATTGTACCATATTGTGTCCCTTCTCATTTCTATCTGGATGTATTTTTCATTTATTTTCCTTTTGGTTACTGTGGTGATAAAATGTAACATTCTAAATATATAATAATCATATTTGATACCCATATACTGTCTCTATATCCCACTATCCCCTTAACTTTTCCTCCTACTTTTTACTTGTTACCAATTATATCCTGTCTGTTTAATAGTTTTTCTGGTGGAGAGACTGATTCCTGGAGCTTCCTAGTTCATTGTCTTCCCACATTGCTTTCTTTTAGCAATGTTTTGTAGTTTTCTGCACACAAGCCCTTTACATACTTTGCTAAATTTAATCCTAGATATTTTATTCTTTTACTTACTATTTTAAATGTAATTTTTTTTCTTGATATCCTCTTTGGATTATTCATTTCTAATGTATAGACATGATCATGGTGTATAATGGTTTAATGTACTGTTGGATTTGGTATGCATGTTTATTGTAGAATTTTGCATTTATATTCATGAGGGATATTGGTCTAGAATTTTCTATTTTTGTAATATCTTTGGTATTAGGATGATGCTGGCCTCATAAAATGAGTGAGGAAGTGTTCCCGCCCTTCAATTTTTTGGTAAGAGCTTTAGCAGTATTGGTGTTAATTCTTCCATTGTTTGGTAGAATTAACTAATAAAGTCATCTAGGCCTGGGCTTTTCTTTTTTGGGAAGTTTTTGATGTCTGATTCAATGTCTTTACGTGTTTTTGTTCTGTGTACATCTTCTATTTCTTCTTGAGTCAGTGCAGTAGTTTGTGTATTTTTAGGAGTTTGTCTATTTCATCTAGGTTATCTAATTTATTGGCATACAATTATTCATACTATCCTCTTATAATTGTATCTATTTCTGTGGAGTCAGCAGTAATGTCCTTCCTTTCATTTATGATTTTTATTATTTGCACCTTCTCTCTTTTTTGTTTGTCAGTTTAGCTAAAGATTTTACTGATCTTTTTAAAGAACTAACTTTTACTTTCATTGATTCTATTGTTTGTTTTTTTTAATTCTCTACTTCATTTATATCCTCTTTAATCTTTGTTATTTCTTTCCTGCTGTTCACTTTGGGTTTTGTTTGCTCTTCTTTATCTAGTATCTCCATGTGCAAGATTAGGGCTGTTATTTGAGCTCTTCTTTCTATTTTTTTTATTAGCAATTAGGGTTATAAATTTTACTCTGAGCACTGCCTTTGCTGCTTCCCATAATTTTTCATCCATTTTGTTTTTTGTTTTCATTTGTCTGAAGATATTTCCTGATTTACCTTGTGATTTTTTCTTTGTCTCATTGATTGTTTAAGACTATGTTGTTTAACTTTCATATATTTGTAGATTTCTCATTTCTGCCCTCTTATTTATTTCTAGTTTCATTCCACTGTGGTCAGACAATGGGATTAAGACTCATCCTGATTGAGATGGGTCACACCTTATCTGAAGTACCTCATCAAAAGGCCCTACTTACAATAGTCTCAAACCCACAGGAATGGATTAAGAACATGCTTTTCTGGGGTACATATGGCTCTAAACAGCCAAAGTCCACCCTCTGGACCCCCAGAATACATGTTCTTTCTTTCTATATGCAAAATACATTCATTGCATCACAATATCCCAAAAGCCTTAAGGCATTTCAGAAAAAAATGCTAAGTACAAAAATGAAAATCAGTTATGAGTGTGGTCTGTCCTGGGATATAATTCCCCTCTGACTATTGAAATGCAAAATCCAGAAAACAAGTTATCTTCTTCCAATGTATAAGGGAGAGACAGGTTTAGGATAGATAATCCCCATCCAATGGAGAGAAATTGGAAGAAAAGCAGGGGTCATGGGTCCCCAGAAATTCCAAAAACCCATCAGGGAAAACTATAACAGATTTTAAGATCTGGGAATCATCCTGGGATCAATATCTTGTCCTGTGGGCCTGATGGAGCAGCAACCCCATCCCTTCCAAGTGCTTGTGCAGTGACCATACTCTCCATGAAAACTTGGGTGAAGGCTCTACCTTCTTCAAGCTTTGGAAGATGCATCCAGGCTCTCCACAAACCCCAGAACACAGGCCCCACCCTCTCCTAGCATTGGGGCAGCAGCACTCTCCATGAACTATGGGGTGGGCAGCCCATTTTCTCCAAGAACATTGACAGACATGCCTTTTCCACACTTGGATGAGCTCACACTCTTGGCCCTAGAGAATCTCTTCAGTCTAGATCTATGCTTCCATGGTTCTGCCCTTTAAGTCATTCTTCCTTCAATTTGTCCCTTCTCTGTCCCTTTCATTCTAAGTTCAAGGTGGTTACACTCATACAAATCTTGCAAAACGCTTGTCAGCTTTGCATGTATTTCACCCGGGGTGCAAATCATCAGACAATAGAACCTTCCATAGATCTTTCCTGCATAACTGTATTTTCAATTCTGAAATGGATAATAGTTCCATGTTCAGTTAAATCCTCACATAGAGCAATATTTCCCTAGAATTTGCTTTCTGGAAGATCAAGGAGGTCCCTGATAGAGCCACATCTCTCTGTGGTCTCAGAGCACAATATCTGGGCAGGCTCAGAATTTTCCAAACCACCAATCTCTGGTTTCTTTGTGCCTAAGACTTTAGTTTTCAGCTTATCCCTTTTCTTTCATGTTTCACTATAAGTTGCAAGGGAAAATCAGCCTATACTTTCCACACTTAGCTTGGAAATCTCTAGTAAATATGCAAGTTCATCACCTTCAGGTTCTGCCTTCCACCTGATATCAGAATTCAATTTTGCCAAGTTCTCTGCCATTTTAAGAAAATGATCACTTTTATTCCAGTTTCCAGTAACACATTCATCATTTCCTTCAAAGGCATAGCTGGAGCTACATTTAATGTCCATATTTCTACCTACAGTCTCTTCAAAGCAATCTGTTTATTTTTCTATCAAACACCTCATAATTCTTCCAGCCTCAACCCATTACCCAATTCTAAAGCCATTTCCACATTTTTTAAATATTTGCTTTAGTAGCACACCAATCCTGGTACCAAAATCTGTTTTAGTTTCCTTGGCTTAAACAATGGGAATTTAGTCACCTACAGTTTTGAGGCTGAAGTAAGTCCAAATCAAAACACATTCAAGGTGATGCATTTTTCCTAAGACTGTGGCATTCTGGGACTGGCTGCTGGTAATCCTTGGTCCTTAGCTTGGTAAGGCACATGGTAACTTCTTCTAGTCTCTCCATTTTCTTCTGTGTTCTGTTGATTTCAGCTTCTGACTGCATCCTCTGGAGCTTTCTTTCTGTCTCTGAATTTCACTCCATTTATGAAAGACTCCAGTAATAGGATTAAGACCCATGCTGATTGAAATGGACCACAACTTAACTGAAGTAAACTTATCAAAATCCTATTTACAATGTGTTCTTGCCCACAGGGATGGATTAAGTTTAAGAACATGTTTTTCTGGGGTACATACAGCTCCAAACCACTACACATTGTTTTTAGCTTCAGTATTCTATACATGTCTGTTAGTTCTAGTTCATTTATAGTATTCAAGTTATCCATTTTCTCTGTCTAATTGCTCTAATTCGTAGATGAATGTGATGTATTAAAGTTGCCAACCATTACTCTAGAGGTGTTTATTTCTAGCTTCAGTTTTTCAATCTTTACTTCATATATTTTGGGGCACCATATTAGTCAGAGTTCTCAAGGGAAACAGAACCAAGAATCTTTAATATGAGATTTTATGAAAGTGTCTCATGCAGCTGTGGGATGCACAAGTCCAAATTCCATAGGGCAGACCACAAGATGGCAACTCAAATGAAGTTGTCAATGAACTCCCCAGGAGTGGTTGGCTGGCTTAGGAAGAAATGAAAGTTCTCTCTTCTCCATTAAAATCTTCAACTGATTGGATTAAATCCAACTGACTGAATTACTTCATTGCAGAAGATACTCCCTTAGTTGATTATAGATGTAATCAGCCACAGATGCAATCAATTGATGATTTAATAAACCAAACTTCTGGTTTATTAACCAGCCATGAAATGTCCTTGCAGTAATTGTTAGGCCAGTGCTTGCTTGACCAGATATCTGGGCACCATCACCTGGTCAAGGTGACACATGAACCTAACCATCACAGTCCAATCCTTGTAAGCTTGGCAGCTATACACATCACCTTAAGCCATACTTAATCTCTAAAATGAATACAATAACAGACATAAGTTTACCTAACAATACTCAGCTGTCCTGCATACACCCAGAAACACAATAAATCTCTCCAGAATAGGGTTCAAGTCCTTGGGTAATATTCACTCCTTAACTTGATATCCTATAACTGACATACTATGAAATGAACAGTACAACTTATGCCATATGATAAGGGGATAAGATAGAGAAAAAGCAAAGATATTTGCTTTATGTACAAATACAAACATACTCATAGGATTCTTTTCAAGGAGGAAATATTAACACAATCACAGTCCTTGTTTCTGTAACTGGTCATGTGGTTGTAGTTCATATTTATGAATACCATTTTCCACTACCCAGCAAGCACTTCAGCTGGCCATGATTCTGTTCCTGGTGTGGTGACCCAAACCTACATCTCTGAAGTTTCTGGGTTATTGGTAGTCCTGTATGGATTGGGTTGTTGCAGTTTTCCATTGACTTTAATCACAGGGCATTGGAGTACTAAAAAATGCCCTGGGGATTCTCATGTATTCCATTTATCTCCACTGTGTAGTTGCAGCCCTGTACCTAGTTGGCCTCTTTGGATTTTGGAGACAACATATTCCTCACTTGGGTGTGATATTCTGGACCATTTACTGAGTGACCAGAAAAGCTGCTAGTTTTGAGTGGGGACCAGAACAAGAGGATACTCCATGACAGGTCTAGGCTGCTGTGTAAGCTGCTTTGCCACTTGGAACATATGATCCAGCTGATCCAATGGTGCTGGAAGTGTCAGTGACAAACAGAGATGCTGCCTTGAGACTCTGGCAAACCCCTACAAGAGAATCACAAGGCAGGCCCTTGGGATTTTGGAAAGTAAAACCTTGCCACCCTCTGCATATAACTACTCTCTTTTTGAGAAACAGCTTTTCATCTGCTACTGGGCCTTCTTAGAGACTGAATGCCTAACCATGGACCACTAAGTCACTGTGAGGCCTGAGTTACCTATCATGAGCTAGGTATTCTCTGACCTACAAGCCATAAAGTTGGGCACGCACAGCAGCAGTCCATCATAAGATGGAAATAGTATATATGAAATAGGGCTTTAGCAGGTCTCTAAGGCACAAGTAAGTTCTATGAGGAAGTGGCCCAAATGCCCAGGGTCCCCAATCCTGCCAAAATACATTCCCTTTCCCAGATCAGAGCTGTCTGCATCTCCAAGCATCTGGGTATCAGTTCTCTTCTCTCTCTCTCTCTCCCTGAGCTATCTTAAGGACTCCAGTAAAGTAATTAAGACCCACCTTGAATGGGTGGGGTCACATCTCCATGGAAATAATCTACTCAAAAGTTCTTACCCACAATAGGTCAGCCCCCATAAGAGTGGATTAGAAGAACGTAATACTTTATGGAGTACATAACAGATTCAAACCAGCACAGGCACTGTGGTTACAAAAAGCAAACAATTCTTATAGAAGGAAGTAATGGCAGCAGTGGTATATGAGGGTAATAAAATAAAATTTATCTAATGCAAACTGCCCACTCATTTGAACTAAGAACATAACGTGTAACAGAGTTACTTTTAAGTGTTCCCATAATTCTTCCTTTGGTCAAAGCTTTTTCTCAGTTCAAGTCACTTCTTGAATGATGTTCTTTACTTCCCTAGAAGGAGAGAGCAGACAGAGCGGCTGCTTGCATTCGTCCTGAGGAGACTGACCACAGGCCATCGATGGCACAGGCTAGAGTGAAGAGTCAAAGTTGTGTCACATGGAGCAGAACAGGGATGACTTTCATGCATTCTCCATCCAGACCAATAGGAGCATCTCACAGCAGAGCAGAGCAAAGTGTATTAGGAGGCTACTGTGAAGGACCGGCAGATGAAAAAAAAACTGCAGTCCTACTGTAACTGTATAGTGTTCTGATGAACTGAATGTGTCCATTGGCTTTAGAGCAAATCAGAAGGAGGAGAAATTGAACTATTCATTCTAATGGAGCATGGTGTTGACTATGAGCCTCTTCAATGGCCACATAGCAAGACTCAAGTATAGGGCAAGGGCAAAACAAAGAGAAGACAGGAGTGCAGGTGTAGAAGAAGAGACAGAGGTGGCAGTGCAGAAAATGTGCCTGTCTCAATGAGTAGAGGAGAGTGAAGTGAAAAAGGAAACAGCAACCTAAGAATAAAGTCATTGTCCAGGAAACAGTGGGTTCTGTAAGGAACTGTTTTTGACACACTCAAGCTTTGTTGCATGAAAGTACTTGTTTAGTGGCAGCCAATATAAATTGAACCAAGAAGAAGAGTGCATCTTTGGGCAAAGGGAAAGTTTTCCTTAGTTGATCCAATTGATGGCTTACTGTGTGAATAATTTCTCACTGTGAGTATTGACCACGAAAATTGGAAGGAATGAATGAAGGAATGAAGGAAGGAAGGAAGGGAGGGAGGGAGGAAGGGAAAAAGGGAAGGAGCAATGGTGGAAGGACAGAAGGAAAGAAGGAAGGAAAAAAGTTGATACAGGCAAAAAACGTGTATTATCTTGGGAAATAGACCTGTATTTCCCGTATTTGACGTTGGGTAAGCCAGAAAATGGAAGTCAGATCAAATTCTTCTCCAATTAAGGGAGACGTTATCTTCTAGATGGATAGTATCCATTTAAGCTCCTGAATCTCTAGGCAACTCTTATAGAATAAATTGTCTGCCTAGGCAGCCAGATTCAAGTCATTCTTTGTTGCACAGTGTGAATGTCTTGAATCCGAATTACTACTCCAAAACATTCAGTGTTTTCATGGAAAACAAAATCCTGGTAAACCACAAATTTTTGCAGATCTATAAATAGATATGAAAGAATTATATAAAATTAATATGCTCTGTTCCTATAAAATTTTGGTTCATATATTTGTACCCACAGTATCAAAATAAGCTTTATCTTGTAAAGTAAAAAATAGAAGCCTCCCTCATTAATTAGCTTTTAAATCATGAAACTTTAAAAGGTGATGGAGCATAACTACTAAAATTTTAAAACATGATATCCTTACTCTTATGTCACCATAATATTTCCCATATTAATTTTTCTAAAGTGACAACTAAATATTTGCAAAGTGAAATATTCCTCCTTTTGACTTGCTTGCTAAACAAATGAGTGATTAATGGTTATTTTCTTATTCAAACATGCATATAACTACTTAGTACTTGCTTGTACTTATCAATTTGTGAGATCCTGGGTATACAAATAGGTAAGTCTACTGGGAAACAAAAATACAATTCATCCTAGGTAATTATTATTGGCTGCTTTCAAACTCTATTTAATTCTCGTTAAAGAATAAAGAATAATTATTCTTTCAATTTACAGATAAGTAAACTGAGTCACAGACAGGTAAGGTAATTTGTGCAAGATGACACAACTTGTAAGTGTGAACCTAGAATTTAAAACCAGGCAGTATGGCCCCAGAGTTCATGTTCTCAACCACTGACCTGTATTTCCTCTTTGATTACAATCACAACACAGTGCAGGGTAATACATGTGATGCATGTGATGGGGCAAAGTCAGGGCATTATGGAAGTATATGGCCACCCTACATAGGCTCATTTGCAGAGATTGGGGTGTGTTTTTAAAAGGCTTCCTGGAAGAGGGATCTCAGTGCCTAAGAGCCCATGAACGTAAAGAATGTAGGAAGATGGCAGAGTAGGAACCTCCAGGACTTGGTCCTCCCACCAAAACAATCATTAAACAGGTAAGAACTGAAATAGCTATTTTGAAACTCTGGAAGCCCAGAACACTCTGCAGCATCCAGGGAAGAGCAGGATGAAGGGGCTTATAAATTTCAGTAAGAACAGTAAATTGCTCTCTTTCCATGGCAGCTACCAGCATCCCTCCCCCACTCTTTATCAGGTAACCATGGGGTCCAGCCCCTGGCTAGCTTGTTATTAACAAAAATGGACATAAAAATCTTTCCCAAGACCAGGGGTGAGTATGGCTGATCAATGATCACAGCATTTGATTAGTGACTTTGGATTTCTAGGGTCCTGGCTCTGAGGGCAGCCATTGTTTCAACATGCCCCTGACAAAGGACATGGGACTTAAAGACACTACACTTGCTCAGGGCTGCAGGGGACAGAAAGCTGTAGGGCTGCATTTGCTGGGCAGGACAAGAAAACTCGGCTTAGGGGAGCCATGGGAAGAAGCTCTTGGTGCTTTTCTTGATCCCCTTCCTAGGACACATTGGAATCAGTTTGCACATGCTTTATGGGTCCCTGGCCCTGATTCAGCTGGGAAAGGCTGATTAGGAAAGTCCTCTGCAGAATGACCCTCCTCCCAGAATTTGCCCTAGAAGCTAAAGCAGCTTGAGACAATGAAAGAAATGTAAGAAGTTCAGGGGGCAAAGGCTTACACTCCTGGGAGAGGGAGGTCTGTATCCTGGGAGACAGAGGGGACAACCAAACCCTTATAAACAAGGGAACTCCAAAACAACTAAAAAGCGAACGCACAGGACAAGACACAGACCCAGAAAGACAGGGAAAACCATGCACACTGCACTTACCATGGGCAGACCTTCTGGTAGGAGATTTGAAGCTCAAGAATATCTGTTTTATCACCAGTTGGTTACAAAATCAAGAAACAGACATCTCAGAAAACAAATCCGAGAGTTAACATTTTAAAATATTAAATGTACAGTGTGCAAGAAAAGAGTACAAGACAAACAGGAAATGATGGCCTATCGAAAGGAAGAGGATAAAAACACAGAAAAAAAATGAAGAAGACCAGAATGTGAAAATACCAAACAAAATCTTTAAGAAAAGACCTTAAAAATGTTCAAGCAGATGAATCAAATTACAGAGAAAGAATTAAAAATATCAAGAAAACAATGAAAAAACAATATGAGAGTCTTAGTAGAGAGATAAAAATTTTAAAAAGGAACCAAACAGAACAACTGGAGTTGAAGACCACAATAACTTAAAGGAGGGGGAGCTGGAAGAAGATGGTGGCATAGAGAGGAGTGGAAGCTAGCTTTCCCCCTGGAACAACTAATAAACAATGAGGAACAACTAGTAAATATTTTGGAATAACTGTGGGGGGACAAATGTGACTCATCATACACCAGCCTGAATTGGGAGGAATGCCTGAGATCACAGCATAAAATCTGAAAGTAAAAACTGTGGATCTGAGCAGGGAGCCCCTTCCCCCCATGGCTTGAACTGCAAAGCCTCGTGGTGCTAGGAAGCAACTCTCTCCCAGCAAGCAAATATAGCTCAGCTGAGCTCCAGCTGAGGTTTTAATTAACAAATGTGGACTGCTCAATACAAGATGCAGATCTCCAACAAGCAGACAGAGGCTTTTGGTGATGACTGACCTTGGAGAGCCAGAGGGTCACCATGGACTGGCCCTGGAGGGGACTTTCTGTCCCTTTATTTGGCTCAGTGGAGAAATCCTCAGCCATTTTCATTTCCTAGTGCTCTGACCCAGACAATGGGGGAGATAGCACAGGCAGAGACCATTCAAATACTGATGACCTCTCCCTAGGGGGTTATCTTCCCTAAGAGGAAAGAGGTGGGGCCCAACTCTACTACCTGTCTTCCATTCAGAACCAGACCCCAGAGCCTGGTGGAAAACAGCCACGGGCCACACCTCCTTACACCAGTCTGGAGTTACAGGGTGGCAGGTGCCACCTGCTGGGCAGAAAAGCACAATGACTTGAGGCTTCACAAGGTGTACCAATTTTCTAAGACACACCCTCAGGGAAACTGGATACTGAACATTTCTTCCTTCTGGGACCTGAGCCTGTTCTGGTCTGAGAAAACCTGATTGGGGTAACCAAGGAAACCAGATGACTAGACAACAGAAAACTACAACCTACACTAAGAAAAATGAAGTTATGGCCCAGTCAAAGGAACTAACTTACACTTCAACTGGGATACAGGAATTTAAAAAAAACTAATACTAAATCAATTCAAAAGGTTTAGGGAAGATATGGCAAAAGAAATGAAAACACTGGGCATACATAAGGTAGAAATTAAAGTTCAAAAAAATAACTGGCAGAATCTTTGGAAATGAAAGGCACAACACAAGTGATGAAAGACACAATGAAAACATACAGCAGCAGATCTCAACAGGCAGAAGAGATGACTCAGGAACTGGAGAACAAGGCACCTGAAAGCCTACACACAAAAGAACAGATAGAGAAAAGAATGGAAAAATACAAGCAACATATCCAGGAACTTAAGACAAAATGAAAAGCAGAAATGTACATGTCACTGGTGTCCCAGAAGGTGAAGAGAAGGGAAAAGGGCCAGAAGCAATAATACAGGAAATAATCAATGAAAATTCCCCATCTCTTATGAAAGATATAAAATTACAGATCCAAGAAGTGCAGCATGCCCCAAACAGAATAGATCTGAATAGGACTATGCCAAGTCAGATTATATAATAATCAGATTATCAGACATCAAAGATAAAGGGAGAATCCTGAAAGCAGCAAGAAAGAAGCAATCCATCACATACAAAAGAAGCTTGATAAGACTATGTGCAGATTTCTCAATAGAAACCATGGAGGCAAGAAGGAAGTGGTGTGATATATTTAAGATACTGAAAGAGAAAAGCTGCCAACCAAGAATCCTATATCCAGCAGAGCTGTCCTTCAAATATGAGGAAGAGCTTAAATTATTCTCTGACAAACAGACAATGACAGAGTTTGTGAATAAAATACCTGCTCTACAGGAAACACTAAAGGAAGCACTGCAGACAGAAAGGAAAAGACAGGAGTGAGAGGTTTGGAATACAATTTTGGGAGATAGTAGCATAGCAATGTAAGTACACTGAACAAAGATGACTGTGATTATGTTTGAAAGAGGAAGGTTAGGACCATGTGGGACAACAGAATGAAAGACAAAAGATAAAGACTGGGACTGTATAATTCAGTGAAACTTAGGGTGCTCAACAATTGTAATAAAAGGTATAAATATGTTTTTACATGAAGTAGAATAAATGAATGTCAACATTGCAAGGTGTTAAAAATAGGGTGGGATTGGGGGGAAAATACAATCAATGCAAACTAGAGACTATAATTAACAGAAACATTGTATTATGCTTCCCTTACTATAACAAAGGCAATACATCAAAGCTAAATGCATATTGGGGGGTGGGTAGGGAAAGGGTATGGGACTCCCGACATTGGCGATGTTGTCTGACTCTTTATTCTACTTAGGTTAATGCTATCTTTCCTTTTGTTGCTTTCTAGCTGTCAGATTTTGTGTGTTTTTTTTCTCTTTCTTCTTTCTTTTTCTTTTGTTTCTCTGCCTCCTTTGACTCTTCTTCCCTCTTTGTGGAAGAAATGGAGATGTCCTTATACAGATAGTGGCAATGGTGCTGAATACATAAATACGTGACTATACAGGGAACCATCAATTTTTTACGTAGGACGGAATGTATGGTGCGTGAACAAAACCATCTTAAAAAATGGTTTGATGAAGAAACCTTGAGGGCACTATACTGAGTGAAATAAGACAGACACATAAAGACAAATATTGCAGAGTCTCAATGATATGAATTAATTATAATATGTTAACTCATAGATATGAAATATAAGTTACCAGGATATAGAAAGAGGCTAAAGAATGGGAGTGGTTGCTTATTATGAGCAGAATGTTCAACTAGGGTGAACTTAAACATTTAGAAATGGACAGAGGTGATGGCAGCACATTGTGAGAATAACTAACAGTGTTGAATGGTGTGTGAATGTGGTGCAAAGAGTAAGCTCAGAGTCACATATATCACCAGAAGGAAAGTTGGAGGTTAAAAGATGGGAATGTATAAAACAGTGAATCTTGTGGTGGACAATGTCCATGATTAACTGTATAAATATTATAAATCTGTCTCATGAACTAGAACAAACATATGACACTATAACTAGAAGTTAATAATAGAGAAGCATATAGGAAAATGTATATATATTCTTATTGCAAGCTATATACTACAGTTAGTAGTATTTTAACATTCTTCCAGCAATAGTAACAAATGTAGTATATCAAAACTATGAATCAATAATTGGAGAGAGGGTGGTTAGGGGTATGGGAGGATTTGAGTTTCCTTTTTTTGTCTTTATTTCTTTTCTGGAGTAATGAAAATGTTCTAAAAATTGAAAAAAAATTAATTTTGGTGATGGATGCACAGCAGTATAATGGTACCATGGGCAACTGATTGTACACTTTGGATCTTTGGATATTTGTATGCTATGTGAACAATCTCAATTAAAAAAAAAAAAAGGAAAAAAGATACCCAGGAGGACTTTAAAAGCAGCTTGGAGCTGGTGGTAGAGAGAATTAGTGAACTTGTAAACAAAATGGTTGAAGTGAGCCAGGTTGAAAAGCAGAAAGAAAAAGAATTACAAAATCTGTAAATAACTTAGGACGCCTCTAGGACATCACCAAGCATAACATTATATGCATTTTGGAAGTCCCAGAAGGAGAAGAAATAGAGAAAGGTGCAGAAGGACTATTTAAAGAAATAATGACAGAGAACTTTCAAAACATAGCAAAAGACAAGAATATGCACATCTAGGAAGCCCAGATAACACAAAGAAAGGACAAACATGAAGGAAATATACCCCATCATATATTGGTCATACTATCAAATGCAAAGGGCAAGGAGAGAATTCTGAATGCTCCAATAGAAAACCAATGTGTTACGTATAAAGGAGTCCCAATTCAATTGTGTGCTGATTTCTCATCAGAAGCAATGGAGGCAAGAAGGCAGTGGGTTGAAGTACTTAAAAGTGTTACTTTGGTTTGCTAAAGATGCTGGAATGCAATATACCAGAAATGGGTAGGCTTTTACAATGGGGTTTATTAGTTCACAAATTTACAGTTCTAAGGTCATGAAAATGTCCCTATTAAGGCATCAACAGGACTATACCTTCTCTGAAGAAAGGCTGATGACATCTGGGATTCCTCTGTCACATGGGAAGCCACATGGCTGGAGGCTGCTGGTCCTCTCCCGGGTTTAGTTTCTGGTTTCTGTGGCTTTGTCTAAAATGTCTCTGGGCTTCTCTCTTACCTTCTCTGAGCTCTATTCAAAATGTTTCTACTGTTATTCTCTCATAGAGGACTCATACAAGGGGATTAAGACTCACCTTGAATGGGAAGGGTCACATCCCCATGGAAACAACCTAATCAAAAGGTCCCACCAAAAATAGGTCTGTCCCCACAAGGCTGGATAAAAGAACATGGGCTTTTCTATGTACATAATAGATTCAAACCAGCACAAGTTTTGAGAGAAGAACACAGCCAACCAAGAATTTTATATACAGAGAAACTTTCTTTAAAATATGACTGAAAGATTAAGGCATTCTCAGATAAATATAATCTGAGAGAGCTGATCACCATTAAACCTGCCTCTGGTGGTTAAATTCATGTGACACCTTGGCCAGATGATGGTTCCCAGCTGTCTGGTCAAGGAAGCACTGGCCTATCCATTGCTGTGAGGACATTTCATGGACTTAAATCATCAGTATGATTGCTTTGCTTCCATGGCTAATTACATTTGCAGTTGGCCAGGAGGAGTGTCTTCACAGTGAGAGATGATTAATCTAATCAATGGAAGGCATTTAAGGGGGAGGTGATATCTTCAGCCAACAGAAGAGAGAACTTTCATCTTTTTTGGCCAATCAGCCAGCCTCTCCTGGGGAATTCATCAAAGAACTTAATCAGGGTGCCAGCTCATAGCCTGCCCTACAGAATTTGGACTTGTACATCCTCACAGTTGTGTGAGAACCTTTACAAAATTCCCTAAAGAACCCTGACTAATGCAGCTTGATACCACAAGTGATTCTTGAGAAACAGAATCTTAAAAGTGGGTTTTTGCAATTGATTTTGTACTCTGATTAGATTCAAAGGCTCTAATGACTCTATATCCAATAATCAAGATGGCACTGACAGTCCATGGCATAAGTTGGCAATGGAGATATGCAAAATATCACCATTTGATTCTGCTAATCATATGCTTATATGAGGCAAGGTTCTGGGTGACAGTGTTTTTGACACCTTGGCAGAGTTTTATGGAGTTAAAAAGTATAACTGGCTGGTTGTTTCTAGATATGCTAGATACAGTTATAAAAGAAAGGGATGAGCTGAAGACTTCAGATTTGCAGCTTAAGCACTGTATGAAAGATGTAAAGGTTTCCATGTGTGCACTGAATGAAAATCTTATTTCCTGTGGTCACAGACTTGAGACCTCTGAAAACCAGACTCAGAGCCTCTTTGTGCAAGTAGCAGATTTACAACATGAACTAAATTCTCAACCTTGCAGGGTGTCTACTGTTAAAGTGAAAGCACTGATTAGAAATGAATGGGATCCTGAAACTTGGGATGGGGACATATGGGTTGATAACGATGGCAGTGGGAGCACTGAAACCCTAGATTCTGCTGAGTCTTTGCTAGATACACCTGTAACGATCTGCCATAAGGAAAGGGTCACCCTCCAGTCTGCCCTGAGGAGACAGCTTCCTGATTTCCAGTTTGCCCTGAGGAGACTGCCATCCAACCTCAAACTTAACCCTTCAGTGCCAGCTAAACCTGCAACCACCTCCCCTGAGGAAGCAGTCCTCACTCCTCTGTCTGAAGAGATTAATCCTGATTCACCAGATGAAACTGCAAGCGAATGCCCTGAGGTAATTGGCTTGAAAGACGCTTCTAATCCTTTCCATGACCCATCCCCATTACCCCTCTTTCCTTCCAGGCCTATAACTAAAGTACCAACAGACCCTGAAAAGTGAGGTACAAAGTGTGACCCATGAGGAGATACACCATACTCCAAAAGAACTGCATGAGTTATCCAATTGATATAGGTAGAAATCAGGGGAATATGTGTGGGAATGGATATTAAGGGTGTAGAATAACAGAATAAGGAATATACGCTGGATCAGGCTGAATTTATTTATATGGACCCAGTGAGCAGATATTCTGGATTCAAAGTTGTAGCTTAAGAGATTAGAAAGGACATTAATGGTTTGTTGGGGCAGTTTTTTGAAACATGGATCACAGGTGTCCAACATTGCCTGAAGCTGAAATGCCAGAACTGCCCTGGTATAATGTAGAGGAGGGTATTCAAAGACTTAGAGAGCTTGGAATGGATTTATCATGGAAGACCTGCTAACATACCAGGAATGTCCATTGGGCACACCTTTTACCAGGACTGTGAGGAACAAATTTGTGAGACTGGTTCCATCATCGCTGAAGAGCTCTGTAGTCACCCTTATCTGTAGGTCAGATATTATTGTGGGAACTGCTGTCACTGAGCTGGAATACTTAAACACCATGGGGATGGCAGGATCCCAAGCTGGAAGGAGTCATGTGGCAGCACTTAACTGCCGAAGACAAGGTGGGCGTGGCTACCCTAATGGAAAACAGGTTCAAAGCAGCAGTCAAAATAATCTCACAGAGACATATGGTGTTGGCTAATATATCATGGAATACCTAGAAGAATAGAGATGGGCAGTCTACTAAATTATTGTTTGATTTCTACATGCATAAAGTTCTAGGTCAAGTGAACAAAAATGTAACTGGAATTACAAAAACAGAGTCATGGCCCCATAATCAATTCCCAGACTTGAGACAGTTTACAGACCCAGCACCTCTTGAATGAGGGGAAGGTACCCTTGGGGAAGGACTGTGTTATGCTGCCAAATATTCACACTGTTAATCTTCCTCCCAGCCCTCTCAAAAGAGACCTACAGCCAGGGTAACTGTGCACTGAGGAAAAAAATGATCAGATATTTGGGGGATTATAAGCAACTGGCTCAGAAGTGACATTACTTCCAGGAGACCCAAAATGTCACTCTGGTCCACCAGAGTTGGGGCTTATGGAGGTCAGGTGATCAACAGAGTTTTAGCTAAGGTCTAGCTCACAGTGGGTCAAGTGTGTTCCCAGGCCCATTCTGTGGTTATATCCCCAGTGCTGAAATGCTTGATTGGAATAGACATACTCAGCAATTGGCAGAATCCCCACATTAGTTCCCTGACTTGTTGAGTGGGGGCTATTATGGTAGGAAAGGCCAACTGGAAGCCACTAGAACAGCCCATGCCTAGTAAAATAGCAAATCAGAATCAATACCAGATTTCTGGAAGGATTGCAGAGATTAGTGCCACTCTTAAGGACCTGAAGGATGCAGGGGTGCTGATTCACATCACATTTCCATTCAACTCTCCTATTTGACCTGTGTAGAAAACAGATGGGTCTTGGAGGATGACAGTGGATTATGTAAACTTAACCAGGTGGTGACTCCAATAGCAGCTGCTGTTCCAGATGTGATATCATTGCTTGAGCAAACCAACACATCCTCTGGTACCTGGTATGCAGCTACTGATCTGGCAAATGCTTTTTTCTCTATAGCTGTTAGCAAGAACCACCAGAAACAGCTTGCATTCAGCTGGCAAGGCCAGCAGTTTACATTCACTGTGCTACCTCAGGGTTATATCAACTCTCCAGCCCTATGTCATAATATTGTCTGCAGGGATCTTGATTGTTTCTCCCTCCCACAAGACATCACACTGTTCCACTGTATTGATAATATCATATTGATTGGACCAAGTGAGCAAGAAGTAGCAACTACTTTAGACTTATTGGTAAGGCATTTGTATGTCAGAGGGTGAGAAACAAATCCAACAAAAATAAGGGGCCTTCCACGTCAGTAAAATTTCTAGGTGTCCAGTATATGAGGCATGTCGAGATATCCCTCCTAAGGTATAGAACAAGCTGTTGCATCTGGCCCCTCCTATGACCAAAAAAGAGGCACCACACCTAGCTGGCTTCTTTGGATTGTGGAGACAACATATTCCACATTTGGGTGTGCTACTCTGGCCCATTTACCAAGTGACCAGAAAAACTTCTAGTTTTGAGTGGGGACCAGAATAAGATGAGGTTCTGTGACAGGTCCAGGCTGCTGTGCAAGCTGCTTTCCCACTTGGACCATATGATCCAGCTTATTCAATGATGCTGGAAGTGTCAGTGGCAAATAGAGATGCTGTTTGGAGCCTTTGGCAGGCTCCTATAGGAGAATCACAACACAGGCCCTTAGGATTTGGGAGTAAAGCTTTACTATCCTCTGCAGATAACTACTCTCCATTTGAGAAACAGCTGTTGTCCTGCTACCGGGCCTTAGTGGAGACAGAACGATTAACCATGGGTCACAAAGTTACCATGAGACCTGAGTTACCTATCATGAGCTGGGTGTTGTCTGACCCACCAAGCCATAAAGTTGGGCATGCACAGCAGCACTCCATCATAAAATCAAAATGTTATATATGAGATAGGGTCTGAGCAGGTCCTGAAGACACAAATAACTTACATGAGAAAGTGGCCCAAATGCCCAAGGCCCCCACTCCTGCCACAATTCCTTCTCTTTCCCAGCCCAGAGCTATGGCATTTTGGGGAGTTCCTTACAGTTGACTGAGGTAGAGCAAACTCAGGCCTGGTTACAAATGGTTCTGCATGATATGAAGGTACCATTTAAAAGTGGACAGCTGCAGCACTGTAGCCCCTTTCTGGAATTTCCCTGAAAGACATTGGTGAGGGGAAATCCTCCCAGTGGGAGTAACTTTGAGCAGTGAATCTGGTTGTTCATTTTGCTTGAAAGGACAACTGGCTGGAGGTGCATAAGTATACTGATTCAATGGTTTGACTGGATGGTCAGGGACTTGGAAGGAACATCATTGAAAAATTGGTGGCAAAGAGGTCTATGGAGGAGGTATGTGGATAGACCTTTCTGAGTGGGAAAGAAACATGTAGATATTTGTGTCCCATGTGAATGCTCACCAGAGGGTGACTTCAGCAGAGGTACCATTTTCCCCATCATCCAGAGGCAGCCGGGTTGATAGAATGGTGGAATGGCCTTTTGAAGAGTCAATTATGTAGCCAACTAGGTGACAAAACCTTGCAGGGCTGGGACAATGTTCTCCATGAAGCTGTGCATGTTCCTAATTAGTGTCCACTCTATGGTGCTATTTATCCATTGGAGGATTCATGGGTCCAGGAATCAAGGAGTGGAAACAGGAGTGGCACCACTCACTATCACTCCTAGTGACCCACTGTGAAAATTTTTGCTTCCTGTCCCTGCAACCTTAAGCTCTGCTGGTCTACAAGTCTTAGTTCCAAAAGGAGGAGTGCTTCCATCAGGAGACACAAAATTATTCCATTGAACTGGAAGTGAAGACTGCCACCTGGCCATGTCAGGCTTCTCATGCCTCTGAATCAACAGGCAAGGAAGGGGATTACTGAACTGGCTTGGGTGATTGATCCAGACTATCAAGGGGAAATAGCACTGCAACTACACAATGGAGGTAAAGAAGAGCTTTTGTGGAATACAGGAGTTCCCCTAGGGTGTATCTTAGAACTACCATGCCCTGTGATTAAAGTAAATAGAAAATTGCAACAACCCAATCTAGGCAGGACTACTAATGGTTCAGAAACTTCAGGAATGAAGGTTTGGGCCACCCCACCAGACAAAGAACCATGGTCAGCTGAAGTGCTTGTTGAGGGTAAAGGAACAATGGAATGAGTATTGGAAGAAAGTAGTGATAAATATGAACTATGAAAATGTGACCAGGTATAGAAATGAGGACTATAATGGTATGAACATCTCTAGCTTGTTGTTGAAATAAGTATGTTTGTATTTGTATATAAAGCAAATATCATTGTTTTCTTCTCTATGTTAGCACCTTATCATGTGACATAAATTGTAGTGTTCATGTTATAGTATTTAAGTTATAGGATAGCAAGTAAGAGTTAATATTATCCAAGGACTTCCAGTCTATTATAGGGATGTTAGTGTGTTCCTGGTTGTACTCAGGACAGTTGAGTACTGTTAAGTGAAACATATATCTGATATTTTTTTTTTCAGAGATTAAGCATGGTTTAAAGTGATGTGTATAGCTGCAAGGTTGACAAGTGGTGGACTGTGGTAGTCAGGTTCATGTGTCAACTTGGCCAGGTGATGGTGCTCAGCTGTCTGGTCAAACAAGCACTGGCTTCTCTGTTGCTGTGAGGATATTTTGTGGACTTAAATTATCAGTGCATTGATTGCTTCTGTTGCTGATTACCTCTACAGTCAGCCAAGGCGAGTGTCTTCTGCAGTGAGAGACATTTAATGTAATAAATGGAAGGCTCTTAAAAGGGAGGTGATAGCTTCAGCAAACAGAAGAGAGAACTTTTGTCTTCTTCGGCCACCTCACAGTTGTGTGAGACACCTTTATATAATCTCATACTATTTACAGATATCTCCTGTTGGCTCTGTTTCCCTGGAGAACCCTGACTGAAATACTGCCCTAAAAGCAGTGTTAATGGGAGATATTCAGACTGAAAGGAAAGGACACTAGATTGTTGTTCAAAGTGGCATAAAGAAATAAAGACCTGCAGTTCTTTTGGGTAACTATAAATGCCAGTATTAGTGTAATGCATTTTTTTTTGTATATAACTCCACTTCTTACTTCCTACAGGTGCTAAAATGCAAATGCATAAAAAGTAATGATAAATCTATGGTTTTGTACATATAATGTTTGAAGATATAAATGCTAACAAGTACTAAAAAAAAAGGTGGGAGGCAAAGGGGATAGGAAAATATACGTGTATGGTATTGAAATTAAGTTGGTATCCAACCAAATATGATTGTTATATATTTATGATGATAATTTTTTACCCCACAGTGACCAAAAAGAAAATAGATGAAAAATATATCCAGATAGAAATGACAATGTACTCAATGTGGTGCAACATGAAAAATCAAATATAAAAGTAGGCATTAACGTAAGTGAGGGAAAAAAAGGTGTAAGACTTACAAAGGCAAAATAGCAAAATAGCAGTAGAAAGTCCTATGTTATCAAAAGTGACTTTAAATATAAATGGATTAATCTCTCCACTTAAAAGACACAGATTATCAGAATGGATTAAAAAAACAAAAAAACAAAACAAAAAAACCAAAAAAAAAAAAAAACCCACATGAACTAACAATATGCTTTCTGCATGAGACTTACCTTAAATTAAAAGATAAAAGTATGTTGAAGGTGAGAGGGTGGAAAAAACATAGCAGGCAAGTAGAAGCTAAAAAGACAGCTGGTGTGGCTATACTAATATCAGGTAAAATAGACTTTAAGTCAAAAACAGCTACAAGGGAAAAGATGGTCATTATACACTGTTAAAGGAGACAATCAACAGGAGGATGTAATAATTATAAATATATAAGCACCAAAATATATGAAGCAAATACTGGCATATTTGAAGGGATAAATTGATTGTTCTACATTAAAAACAGGAGACTTTATCACACCACTCTCAATAACAGATGGAACATCCAACCAGAACAACAAGGCAGTACAGGACTTGAATGACCCTCTAAACCAACTGGACTTCACAGGCATATATTGAACACTTCACCTAAAAGCAGCATACACATTCTTCCTGAGTGTGTGTGGTTCATTCTCCAGGATGCACCATATGCTGTATCACAGAACAAGTCTCAATAAATTCATAAACATGTAAATCATACAATGTATATTCTCTGACCACAATAGAATGAAACTAGAATTCAATAACAGAGTGATAAATAGAAAATTCACAAATATGTGGAACTTAAACAACATACTCTAAAAGAGCCAGTGGGTTAAAGAAGAAATCAGAAGCAAAATTAGGAAATAAATTGAGGTAAATAAATGAAAATATAATATACTAAAATTTATGGGATGCAGCAAAGGCAGTGCCAAGAAGGAAATCTATAGCTCTAAATGCTTACTTTAAAAAAAGAAGAAAGATTTCAAATTGGAAACCTAACCTAAATACTGGATGAATTAGAAAAGGAAGAGTAAACTAAGTCCAACATGAGCAGAAGGAAGGAAATAACAAAGATTAGAGCAGAGATAAATGAAATAGAGAAAAAATAGACAGAGACCAAAAGTTGGTTCTTTGAAAATGCCAATAAAATGGACAAACCTTTACCCAGAATAACAAAAAAAATCAGAGAGAGAATACAAATAACTAAAATCAGAAATGAAAAGGGGAGCACTACTGCCGACCTCTCGGAAATAAAGCTATGCACAGCTGTATGGCAATAAATTAGCTAACCTAAATGAAATGGACAGATTCTTAGAAACATACAAACTACCTACACTGAATCAAGAATGAATAGAAGATCTCAACAAAGCAATTACTAATAGAGATTGAATCCATATTATGAAAACCTCCCAACAAAGAAAAGTCCAGGACTGGAAGTCTTCTCAGGGGAATTCTACCAAACATTCCAGGAAATCTTAACTCCAATTCTTCTCAAACTCTTCCAAAAAATTGAAGAGGTGGGAACAATCCCTATATCCTTCCATGAGGCCAACATCACCTTTATGCCAAAGCCAGATAAAGATAGCACAAGAAAAGAAAATTACAAGCCAATATCTCTTACGAATATAGATGTTAAAGTCCTCAACAACAACAACAAAAATTCTCAGCAAAATATTATCAAACTGAATCCAGCAGCATATTAAAAGAACTATATACCATGACCAAGTGGGATTTATCCGTGGTATGCAAGGTTGGTTGAACATAAGAAAATCAATTAATGTAATATACCAAATGACCCCAATGAAGGAAAGACACCACATGATTGTCTCAATTGATTCAGAAAAGGCATTTGACAAAATACAGCAACACTTCTTGATAAAAACACTTAGAACATTAGGAATAGAAGGAAACTCCCTCAACATGATAAAGGGCATATAAGAATAGCTATACCAGGATAGCTTGCCATTGATTTATAGTTTCTCTTTTTTGTTCTCCAACTTTTTATTTTGATATTACTTCAAACTTACAGGACAGTTGCAAAAATAATAAAAAACCCACATAGAGAACTCCAACGTAAACCCTCCCTCCTGATACCCAGGTCCACCAACTTGAGTATTTTGCCCCATTTAGTGTATTATTCCATCAACCGACACATCCAAGGATATATCCATATGCCTGTCTATCTATCCATTTTCTATTCATTTGGGCGTATCTTGTATATATAATGCACCTTCAACATATAATGCATCCATGAATATTTCTTATGAACTAGTGTAGTCCCTTATGTAGCCACCTTGCCATGGATTTTTATGAACAAAGTGACTTTTTAGACTCAAATTTGCCATCTGTATAATGTGATTAGTAGCATGACTACCTTAAAAAGTCATAGTAAGCATCCAGAGCAGTTATCAAACAATAAATGCTAGCATTTGAAATATGGGAGTAAAACTATAGCACTTCTTGCCAGAGTTCTAAATCTCAACACTAATGTAATTATTTTAAACAAAAAATTTTAATCAATGATGTAAAAGTTTTAAATTATAATCTACTTACGTCAGTGTACAGACTTAATACTTTTCTTCTGAGCAAATGATTGGAAATGATAATATAATTCCACAATGGTAAAAGGACATGAAATATCATTCGTGCCAAGGAGTATACCAAAAAAAATAAGAAAAGAAGCTGTGAAGACTAGAGAAAAGAAAGTATTCTGAAAGCTGAGTGTTCAGCTACAGGAAGTAAACTCTTGTAGCAGTGATATAACGGAAAAGCCGCTGGCCTCACACAGAGAGGTTCTAATGTGTGCTGCAGCCTGTGCTGGATATGCTGTTTTAGGTAGTGCCCACAACTTCCAAGCCTCAGTCCCTCCTTTGTAAAATAAAGATAGTGCACACATCCCACCTTCCTCAAAGTACACAGTGATGGTTAAATGAACCATAAAATACTATATGTATAAGTATAACTGTCCAGATAAACTAGATATTATAATTTATTCAGGTACCATGGAAGAATAGTTTTACTTCCAAGGAGTAATTAATCAAATCTGATTTCAATAGATCAGACAATTCAGATATTTTCTGGCATGCTTTTCCATTTCATCACTGAATTAGAGAAGGAAGATGACTCACTTGCATAGAGGATTTGAAAGATTTATCACTCAATCTTGTGAACAAAGATACTGCTGCTATTTTTAAATTTTTGAATTTAAAACCCAGACTGACATTATCCATATGGCATCCTGACACATACAACAAAAATCCAACCGTAAATCACTTTTAGAATTTCTCCTACATGATCTATTTTAAAAGTTGTGATACATTTCATTTTGAATTCAAGATATAAATCTTACTAGAATCCCCTGTTGAAAAGCATGTCTCATTAAATAAAATGCTAGCATTTCATGTATTGGGCTGTTTATTAAATAAAGCCAATGTGTACCTCACAGTTCTCCTTCACAGGAAGTACATTAAGACATGAGAACAGATAACATTTACACTGATAGTCCTAATTATGCATTTTACATGATACCTGCATTCACTCAGATTTGCAACAACCTGATAAGGAAGATGTCAATGTCATTCCCATTTATGGTAGGTACACATGGATGGGTCACAGAAGCTTCCCAAGGCCCTGCAGTGGGTAAATGGTGCAGCTTCATTCAAGCCAGCACTTGCGCTCCTGGCCACACAGCACACACTGTCAGAGCAAATCTTAAAAGCAAGTGTAGCTGGAATGTGAATTACCTATTGATCTCAGTCTGAAGAAGAATTTTTTGAAGTTTGGAGAATTACTTGCAGCAGCTGCTAAACTTGAAGGTGTCATAAACTTCAAAAATGTCCGATATTCACATCAAGCTGTACAGCGGCTTTTGCTATAGCCATGGAGGATCAGCAACTTCTGGTTATGTTGACTTTAACAATTTTGCTCTGTTGTAATAAAACAGGCACCACAATAAAAGCTACTGCAGTCACTTTCGAGCCCTAGACTTCTGACCTGAGCTTCTCTTTTGATGTCAAGGGGACTTTGTGAAGGCTGCTTCTGCTACAAAGCTACTTTTAATCATATCCTAAGCTCGCCCTACTATGCCCATATGGCAAGCATGCTTTGCAGTTCTGTCCCCATCTCACAAGACTTTCAGTAGCGCTGCGACAATTAGGACAAAATACATTGTGTGTCCTGCCCCAATGTTTTTAAACAACTGGACATCGTGAACAACAGAGAAGCATGTAAAAATCCCAAGGATTTTACACGAGAGTGAGAGGAAGGTGCTGCTCTAGAAATCACAATATCAAGCTCTCTTTTCTCTCTATTTTCTTTTAGCTGAAAACATCGTTCTTTCATCTTTATTTTCATTGGCTATTTTGCTAGATATAAAACTCTGGGTTTCTTATCACAGTTTAAATTCCACTGTCTTCTGGTTGTCATGATTTCTGGTGAAAATCAGCCATTTGTGTTATTTCGCTCCTCTGAAGAGAATTTTTTTTTCTCTAGATGCTTTAAAGATATACTTTTTGCCTTTCATCTTCAGCAGTCCAGTGGTTTTCTTTGTATTCATCCTTTTGAGTTCACAACTACTATTCAATGTGTGATTTGGTGTATTTCATCAGTTTAGGATAATTCTAATCCATTCTTTCTTCAGATATTACTTCTGATTTATTGTCTGTGGTCTCCATTTCTCGGATTCCGATTGCTCCTATGTCAGAGCTGTGTATCACATCCCACATATTCATTACACTCGTAAAGCTTTCATTATTTTTTCTCTGTATGGATTTAATTTCCATATATTGTATTGATCTGTTTTACAGTTCACCCAACACTTGTTCTGCTCTAATAATTTATCATTAAGATTATCTTTTGAGTTCTTAATGAAAAATTATTGAATTTCTTTTTTTAGAATTTCCGTTTGCTTGTTTCTATACACATTCTTGTTCTCTGGTGAAATTCTCCATTTTTTCGTTTACCCTTTTCTCTTTTCCTGTTTTCTTAAAAAAAAAATGAGTAATTGTTTTTCTGAAGTCCTTGCTGGATAACTCCAATATCTTAATCTGTTTCTGTTATCTATTATTTTACTTTGGGTTTTATTTATTTAATTACAGTGTATATTTTGTATGGAAATTTATATGAAAAAAATTCATTATTATTCACAGGAGGTTCACTATTTTCTTTGCTAGTCTAGGCTGGAGCTAACTGGACTGAAGTAACTGAAGGCTGGGCTTTAGTTTGGCAGGTTTCCTTCTAGTCTATTTCACACTTGCTCTGGGGTGTAACCCTCCGGGATTCTCACTGAGTGTTCGATGTATTCACCATGGCTCCTGCTCTACTACATCCTCAATGACAATCTGTTATACTTTACTTGCTTTTCAGAGGCTTTTTTTGCCTTCTTCACCTCTGGCTCTTCACAGTTCACAATTCATAACAAGTCTGGAGTGTAGGATTCATTTCCCTTCTGTTCTTTCTCTCCAGGATTCTGCTCCATGTTTCTCTGAGTTACTGATTCTTCAACTCCAGAAGATAGCCAAAATCTCTGCTAATTTCGCTATCCTATCATACTAGCTCTCTGGACAGGATCTTTGCCCAGATTTCTCATTTACGTTCCAATTCCCAATCTCAGCAAATGCCCTGAGAGATAAAATCAACTAAGAATATTGTCTCACTCTACCTGACATCCCTTCTCCAGGATTTGCTCCTCTCAAATTTTGGTTGCCTCAGTGCTATCTGGTATCTTCTAGAGGATTTTAATTTTATGATATTCATATTTTCTAGTTTCTCTCAGTGATAGGATTGGTGTGTTGCAAACCATTTGATCATAATTGAAAGCAGAACTTCACCATTATGATTTATGTATTTTTTCCTAACCAACTTTTTTATATTTGCAGAAAAATTGTGAAGATGATACAGAGAATTCCCACATACCTCACAGCCAATTTCCCCTATTATTAACATCTTACATTAAAATGGGTATATTTGTTGCAATTAATGAACTAATATTGATATATTATTGTTAATGAAAGTCTATACATTATCCATTGTTCCACAGTTTTCACCTATTCTTTTTTTCTCCCTAGGATCCCAATGAGTCTTTACATTTTCTTAGTCTCCTCTTGGCTGTGACAGTTTCTCAGATTTCCCTCGTTTTTGAAGATCTTGATAATTTTGAAGAGTATTTGTTAGAAATTTGTTGCATGTCCCTCAGTCAGGAATTGAGATATTTTTCTCATGATTAGACTGGAACCATTTGTTTTTGGGAGAAACACCTTAGAGATAAAGTGCCATTAAGATCACATTATTGCTTCGGGCTTGATATCTTCTATTGATCTGTTTTAGAGCTCACTAGTCATCTTTTGTGTTCAAATATTTTGTTTTTGAATTTATCTTTTAAGTTTTTAATTAAAATTATTGAATTTCCTTTTGATTGTCTTTTAAATGCAATCCTGTTCTCTGATGAAATCTTTCCTATTTCACTCTCATGCTATAAACAAGACTTTCCTAATTGGAAATGAAGCTATCAGACACCTATTGAAGACAGCCTACCTCCAAAGCACCTGGTGTTGGCCACACAACTGAAGGCTCGAGAACTGGCCTCATGATTCTGAGGGTTTTCCATGTTTTTTTCATCTCAGAAATAAGTTCCACAGTAGATCTGTTTAAATTGGCTCACAGAAGTAGAAAAATACTATCTATCCTCTTCAAATTTCATGACTTGTGATAAAAATTTAGATAATGCTGCAAAGGCTTTAAACTTCTTGGAAGAAAGGGATTATGTAAATATATATTATTGCCATCATCATTTTGAGTTAAGAGATTTAAAATAAGGAATAATATTTGTCTAAAAAAACACATTTATCTGACAAGCATCTCAAAAATGCCATCCAAACCCTGTGGGTGCCCCTTCCACTTTGTGAAATGCCAACCACACTTAGTAAACAATCCATGCCTCATGAATATTCATTAAAATGTCCCAGCCATTGACATCTGGTTTTTTGCTGAGCGCAGGCCCAGCATGATTTCTCACCCTTGTGGGCTCTGGCTGCCCTACCTCATCTCATTTTATTTGGATGCTGTCACAATGCTGCACAGTTTTATATGGGAAATGTTCTCATTCATTTCTGCCATCCCTTCCTACAAGTCGCAGTCATGACCAGAGACTTACACTTTCCTCAGCAAATGGGGCTTTGGGAGTTGCATATGAATTCAAGTACAGGCTCAGGCTCACCTTATAAAACAATGCAACATCAAACTCACTCAGGATTTCTGGTATATAAGACTCGTCACACTTGAACTAGGTTTTATATTAGTCTCTTTAAGGCGAGTAGTCTGTCAATACAAAATTATCACCTTCCCAGAAATGTTAGAAAGACAGTGTAGATCAAAATATTTGAATCTGAAAATAAATCATGAGTTACTTCAATCTTATTCGTGTGGCTATGTAGAAGGGAGTTACAGGTATCTGTTGAAGCATCTGGAACCACTCCAACATTCTGTAGCTGAAAACAACAGCAATCATTTATTTTGCTCACGAATCTGCAATTTGGGCAGGACTTGCAGGGAAGACTTGCCTGTGCTTCAGTAAGAAGAATCTACTTCCAAGATGCTTCCCTCATGTGGCTGAAAAGTTGACACTGACTGTCATCTAGGAGGAAGGCCGACGGCTTCAGTCCTCTCCACATGGTTTTCTCCGTGTGGCCTGGGCTCTCCCACAATATGGGCTGGATTCTGAAGGGGAGTGTCCCAGGAGAGACTGGGTGATAGAGCTGCGTGACCTTTTCCAACCTAACTTCGAAGTCACACAGCATCATTTCCATCACTTTCTCTTCTTTGAGGCAGACACAGAATCCTGCCCAAGTTCAAAGAGAGGGTACTTAGACTCGTCCTTTTGATGGAAGGAGGGTCAAAGACTTTGTTGACATGGTATATAATTACCACAAATGGTAATGTTTCACTGCTCAGAAAGTCATGGTCCAGGCACTCTCAACCATCCTGAGCACAAACACCAGTCCAGTGGTGAAAAAATACTTAAGGAAGCTAAAATAACTGCCCCTAATTCTCTTTGTTTCACAGAAGAGGCTGGAGGCACCTTAAGAGCAAATGTGTACACTGTGGTGGAAGATGAGAAATATGACCTGATAGCTCATAGAGGGCAAAAGAGCTATGAACCCATAAGATTTAGGGCTGATCAATACTGCCCATGCGTATGGCTGAAGTCTGTCACAAAGCACTACAAAGTACCATTTTATGTAATCCTCTATCAATAGAAAATGTGTAATGGTTTTCATAAATTCAGCATAAATTCAGTTTAAAACATTTTAAAAAATTGTCCATCCAACTTGTTTATAAGATTTTGTTTTTTAATGGAGCAAGATTGATTTTTTTAAGAAAATTTATTTATGTGCCAAAACCTCCCTTCCCCAGGGCTTCCAAATGCGTCTCTCATGATCTGGGTCTGAGGTGAGGTGGTGGCAGGGTGGGGGGGAGTAGGGGAGTGGAGGAGGTGGTGCTGAGCTCTGGGGTCCAGGTCCCTCCAGCCCTCTTCATCTGGAGCAAATATTCTTCCCTGCATTTAATTTGTAACAGCAAAGCTCTCTTCTTGGAGTATTTGCAAGCCTGTGGAGTATGACAGTTTCCTCTGCAGTACCCAGTGTGCACGTCACTCTGGGCAGGTGGCTGCTCCCCTGTCCTCTCTGCCATACAGATGAGGCCAAGATACTAATTAGCACAAAAGAGGAAAAGGGCCCCTATTGTTGGTCAATGCAAGAAATGAAACTCTATTTTACTTATAACTTAATGGAAAGTTCTACATGCAAGCAGAACTTAATCTGCACCACTTCCAGCTAGATACCGGCCACTGAGGGTGCTTCTCCCTCCCACTTTCTGCTGCATGGTAAGCCTTGCCCGTGGTCACCCTGGTGGCCAACAGTGAGGCAGGGTGTCCACTCGGTCTGCCCGGAGCCCACACAACCACGTGATCCACCAGGTCTCCTTGGCCAGAGCTGTGAGAAGGTGGCAACCAGGAGCAGATCCCTTCTGGGTGGATGGTCAGCTCCCACAGCCGAGGACCCTCAACTCCAAGCAGTCTCTCCGGCTCCTTGGTGTCTACTCACCCTTCCCAGCATCTTACTCTCTTCAAACTCAACCCTCATTCCTCTATGAGTATAATTAGATATTTTCAATTTTCTTTTTTCCCTAATTTATTTTGGAAGTTTTAATCTACAGAAGGGTTGAAGGAATATGAAAATGAACTTCTGTATATACTTTACACGATTCACCTGCCAACTCAGTGCCTGCCTCTGTCCCTCTCCCTCCTTCTCCACCCTGTATGTGTATATAATTGTTAATGAACCATTTAAAAGTAATTTCAAAGACATATTACACATCATCCCTAAGTAATTAAGAATAAAAGTTTCTATTATGGTAGAAAAAATGGTAAATTTCCCAACATTCATTCAACAGATCTTTACTGAGCATCTGTGTGTGCTAGGCACAGGCTCTGGCTATTGGGAAATCAGTAAACATGCAACAAAACCCATGGATCCCTGCCCCTGGCTTCTGTTCTAATGTGGAGACAGACAATGATGACTAGAACTGACACATTAGAAAAGTGTGTATTGTTGGAAGGTAGTAAGGTATTAAAGGCTATGAAGAGGGAGAGTGATGAGCTGATAGTGGTTGGAGTGCAGGGTTGAGCAGAGGTGGACTCTATTGCATCAAGAACAGGTTCCAACAGAGGAAGCACTAGACATGAGGCCACAGTGTGCTGGAAGACGGGCAAGGAGGCCAGCCTTGAGAAGGAGGCCAGAGTGGAGAGGGCAGACAGACAGGAGCAGGAGGGAGGTGGGAGAACAAATGGGAGGATATGGGGAGACATGGTCAGGTGCATGGGACTCTTTGAAGGCTGTGGCTCTCAGGGTGAAGGAACAGGCCCTCCAGGGGCTTGAGCAGAGATGCAAGCTGACCCAGTGCAGGGCCAGGCACCAGAAAGTCCCATGTGGGTCTTCCAAACACTGTGGATCCTGGTGAATCCTCTGGGACTCCTGTGCTCTCCCATCTATCCCACTAACTCAAGCCTTCAAAGCACAATTGATCTTCTCAGATCTAGCCTCTCAGATACCGTCTATTGCACCATGCTCTGAGCTTTCTTATGCATATGTTTCTGGATTGTTCTGTTCTTTCATCCACATCCCTCCCACCCTACACTCACTCCTAACATCTCTTTAGTTTGCTTTGTATTCTATGTGAAGTCAAAAGTTCCTGTGTGAATTTCCATTACATTGAGTTCCCCTCAGCATGAAACACAGGACTCTAAACTAATTGCTGTTTATTAGTCCAAGGTGAGTGACATTATTAGTCCAAGGTGAGCATGCAGTTCAAAGTCTGCACTCAGGATGAATGAACAAGTACATGAAGGGCTGTAATAAAAGTATTTCATTTATTTTTAAAAGTTTATGAAAAAGATTGTGAACAGCACGACGTTGAACATTTGTCAGAATCCTGCTTTAAATAGCAAGGATGCTCATAGATCTCTTTTTCACATCAATCACATCAATCAGATCAGGACACAAGTTCCTTGAGTTTCTACATAGACAGGAGTGTGTTACCAGGGATGATACATTATCATATCAGATCTTCCAACACCAAAATGATATCTCTAAGGCCGCTCGAGGACATCTTGTAAAGACAATATGAAACTAAAGACGGAGTTAGAAAACGTATTGGATAACACAGACCCCACCAGAATCATATTGGTCTTCAGAGTATGAAAACCAAATAGTTTTTAGCTGTAGATGAACTCCTACAAGAACAGCTTTTTTTAAATCTATTTTTGTTCTTTTTGCATATTTGGAGTTATTACCACATAGGAATGTGACTGTTAAGGAAGGAAATATTTAAAACAGATAATTTTCTAACTCTATTTTGTAAATACACATTGCAGGACTAATGAATCCATTTCTGTGTTTACATAATCTGCATTCACCAAAGTCTACCATCTTCCTGTAACAATTGTTGTGTTGCTCTTGTGATTAAACACCAGCCAATGACTAACAGTGCATGTGAAGATTATTGATTCAAGAAAATATTAATTGGGATGTTTTTATCATCCAAATGATGTTTGGCTTATGAGTGTAATTACACAGGAGATTGAATATGGTTGTAAAACTTAAAATATATGAATTTAGATCCCTTAAAATTTTATGATGGGTAAAAATAAATTGACTCACTTGAAGGAAATTTTTATACTCCATAATAAACATCTAAAAGAGAAATAAATTATGCAGACTTCTCTGTGGAAAAATGCAATTTTTTATTTTCCTCTATTATAGTAACTTGAAATGTGACAGGAATATATATAGAGAGATATCCAATATCTATTGAACAAATCAGCTACATTATTGAGTATGCTAATTATGTTTTCTTGCATCTCATCCCCAGCTGTGATACTTAACTAGCCAGCATGCCAGCATGTCATATAAATCCAGAAAACAATATGATTATATGCAAATGCAGTGTCCAGAATGGTGTTTTTCAGACCAGTAATGCCATTCAGAATGTTGTTAGGTGTCCCATGAGAAACGTGTTTTCTGGTAGAATGAATTTGGGAAGTGTTGTATTAAACAAAATTGCACCGGTTTACTTAACATAATTTTTCATTTTTATGCACATTGTCCATTTTCACAAGGAGGATGCAGTGTGCAGTGTTTCCCAGGTGATGCGTTTCTGAAACATCTCCACAGAGGCTAGTATCACACTGGATCCTAGTGATCTGGGGAAAACTGCAGGAGGTGCTGAGACCCCTGACCACCCGGGAGGTCTTCCTGAAGTCCAGCTGTAAGCTCTACCCCATCTCTGTGCTCCTTCATCAGTTGACGTGACACACATGTTTATGCCTTTCTCACCAAATTACAAGTTCTTTTCTTCTCTGCTAGACTGGGGTCTCCTTTAGTCTAGTGAGTGTTCAACACATTCTAGATTGTCCAATAATTCTTTTGGAATTAAATGAGTTGATAAATGGTTAAGCCCAAGAATAAAAACTGAAATAATTTTTAGGGTATAACAGGGTTCACATGGAAAATATGCAAGAAAAATCAGCTTATCATGATCATTTCCACCACTTCTAAAGTATTTTAGAGTGTTTTATAATGTTTAACAAAAATTTACTTTGACCATAATCTTGCCATATCAGGGGAGAGATCCAGAGGTAGGTAGTAGCCACTCCTAAAACCACCTGACCCACAGGGCAGGGCTTGAATTCCTGGCAGTTGCATCCTTGTGGGTATCACTCTCCGGATGTGTAAGACCTTCGGGGCCCTGCCGGCATAACTCTATCACAGAAGCACGGGTAGCAACTTGTTCAGCCCCCGTTTCCCAGAGAAGGCAACCGGGCTTGGAGTCCTGTCTGCCAACAGGGAGTCTTAACTGTGAATGCTCCTCTGGAATGTCTACAGCCACCTCACGAGTCCCTCCAACACACACACAGTTTTGCCATTCCTGCTTGCTTGCTCATTGCTCCACTCTCCTTCTTCCACTCCTCTTTGCTTTTGTCCTCTGTCTTATCCCACATATTCATCACTTACTTGTTGCTCATTTGACTTACAGAATGTCCTTCAATGTGTCACTTCCTTTCCTTTCCCGTTGCCTCTTCCTGACTTGATTTGCATGATTTTTGCCTACACTTACACATTCCTCCTGACTGGTCTCCTTGACTCAAATACTGTCCCCTCCAGGAGAGCATCAGTAGGAGCCAGGGGTTGTCTAGGTGCTTCAGATGATCAATTCACTACAGTCAGTGGCCCCTGCCCTCACAGAGTGTAGAAAGAAAGCATAAACATAACAAATACATAACTTATATGGTAGACCAGAAGTTGTGATTATGAAATAAAATAGAAAAGGCAAGGTGGGTAAAGGCTAGTGGGGGTGATGGTGTGTGGTCTTTAATGTGTTGTTGGCATGGGACTTGTGGGAACTAAGGGAGTTATTTGTGCCAAAGCCCTGGGGAAGGGCTTTCTAGACAGAGGGAACAGTAGTCAAAGGCCATGCGAAGAGAACACAGCCAGTGTGGCCAGTGCAGAATCAAAGAGGGGACTGTGGATGAGACATGTGGGGCAGGTGTAAGGGGCTTTGTAGGACATTGTAAGTACCTGAAATTTGCTCTAAACAAAAAAAGGGGAGCCATGGTATTGCCTTGAGCAGAAGAGTGCTGACTTCAATATTTAAAAATCACCCTTTGATGGGCTGTAGATGGTCAATTCTAGGATTGAAAGAATGAATTAGGAAGTGAATGCTGTAATCTAGCAAAGATATAATGGTGACTGTCCAGGATGCTAGCAATGGAAGCAGTAGGAAGCAGTCATACTTAGGAGTATATTTTCAGGGTAGAGTCAATAGGATTTGCTGATCTACGAATATCAAGTATAAGTGAAAGGAAATAGCCAGTGATGAACTCAAATTTTGATCTTAGTAACTGAAAGGATGGAGGGACCGTCATATGATAGGAAGGGACTCCAGTGAGATACCTGTGGTGGTCATTTTGGACATGCTGAGTGGGAAATGTCCCCCTAGCTATCCAGGAGGAGGTGTTGAGTAAGCAGTGGGATCCATGAGTGTGGAGTCTGTGAGTTGTTTGAACAGCGAGTAGAGGTGTAAATTTGGGAGTTATCACTGTAGAAGCCTGAATGAGACTCACTGGAGGTGAGTGTGGAGAGAAACTGGAGGATGACCAAGGTCTAATGCCTGGCCCTTCCAGGTGGATGGAATGTGGAGAAGGAGCTCCAAAACAAAGATGCAGAGGTAAAGACAGTGTGGTGGGAGGAAATCTAAGAGAGTAATATCCTAGGAGCAGAGGGAAGAGAGAATGTCAGGAAGGAGGGAAGGTCAATGGTGTGAGAATGTTCTGATTGGTAAAATAATACGAGAATTGACCACTGGCTTTAGCAATGTGGACGTTACTGGTCAACTTTTTGAGGGAAGTTTTGATGGAGGAGTAAGAATGAAGCCGGGTTGAAAAGCACTGGTGTCAGAGAAACCAGGTAGGACTTGGAAAGAATTTTGTTGCAAAAAGAACAAGTGGGGCAGTAACTTGTGGGGAAAGCAGGATAAGAAGGATATTTGTGGGCATCTTCTGTTGCTCCTGCAAATCCACCACTACTCTTTCACACCTGCACCACACCAGAGGATTCCCAGACCTTGCTCCCTGGGAAGGATTAGTAGACACTGCTGGAGAAGAGGGGGTTGAGTATTCCTAAGCTCCTTCCTTCCCGATGCTGCCGATCAGCTGGATTCTCTGCCAACGTGGGTCCTGCTGCCATGCAGCTCTCACTGCAGCTCCTTCTCCAGATTCCAGTCACGACTCCTGCTCTCGCTTCTTCAGCAATGGGGTGTAAGAGCCTCCCAACATTACTAGCTCTAGGGCAATACGATATACTCGTATTCATTTCCAAAATACCTTCATAACTACCCACCACACATTTAGTGCCTTAAAATAACACAAATTTGTTATCTTAGAGTTCTTTAGGTTAGACATCTGACACGTCTCACTGGGATAAAATCAAGGTGTTATTAGGACTATATTCCTTTTGGAGGCTTTAGAGAATTTGTTTTCTTGACTTTTCCAGGCTCTAGAGGCTGCCTGCATTCCTGAGCTGGCAGTGCCTCCCTGCATCTTCCAAGTCAGCAACATTCCATCTTTCTGCCATTCTTCCATAGACATATTTACCTCTGACTCCCTTCTTTTTCCTCCTATCTCTTTTTAAGGACCCTTGGTGATTTCATTGGGCACAGCCTGATAATAGAGTGTAATTTCTTTATCTTAAGGTCATTTTATTAGCAACCTTAATTCCATCTGCAATCTTAATTCCCTTTCTGCCATGTAACATAACATATTACCAGGTTCTGGGGATTAGGCCACTAACATCCTTGGGGCAATTATCTGTCAACCACAGTACCTTGCTGCACCATGCCCTAAACCTACCAGCAGGACTGCAAACAGTTCCTTCCATAACTTCTCCTGAGTTACCCAGTTTGCATGTGCCATTTGTTGCCAGCAGAAGATATGATGGAAATTATAAATATATTATATTAAAGAAATAAAAGCTAGATTTAAGTTGATGGTGGTAATGATCATGCAGAAAGTTGGAGAAAGGGAGATTTGCTGGAGTGATTCCCTATCATCTGTAGGGAAGGGAGTAAGATCCAGTGCACCTGTGGACAAGCAATGGGACTTCCTCTACAGGACTGTGTGGGAGAAGTTACAGGAGGATGAGTGAAGATGGTGGGAATCTGTGGGTACTCTCTTATTGCTTCAAGAGAGGTAGATATTGGAAAGTAAGGAAGAAGGCATAGCTGATTAAGGTCAAGGACAGAGGGCAAAATAGCCCCCAGGAGAGTAGGAGAATGAAGAGACTAGGAGAACACACACACATTTTTAATGGGAGTGATATTGCTCCTAAGTAAGAGGATGGAAATTTGTTTTTGGAGAAGGTGGTGAAAAATTCTTGGAAATTACAATGACGCATAGCCCTCCAAAGGGTCAAAGTACATGAGCAGATGTACAGCACATCTGTGGTATTAAAATTTCAAAGGGGGGTATGATTAAGATAAAACTTCTAAAAAAGACTCCTAGGGGGTGATAATGAATAAAAGATTGGAGAAATACTGGACAAGGGCAACATAATCCGATGACCTCAAGTCTCAGCTTTATTCCTGGCATCGGATCTAAATGAGACCAACAAGCGGAGTCATGCTGCCTGGGTGGAGTGTGGAGGCATAGAGGGTTGGATTTAACAAGGACTGGGCTTTGTCCAAGAGAAAGGGGCAGGGGCGACTGAAGATGTGCAAAAGAGTGAACCTAATGTCTCCCTGAGGGCTTTCCACAGGGGAAGGAGGAGAGAGGGCATTTCGGATGAGCGGAGGGAGTGGGGGCACCGTGAGCCCAGGAGAAGATGGAGAACACAGAGTGAAAATCCATCATTTATGTCTCCTCACTCCTGTCTTTAAACAGCATCTAAGTTTGCTGCAGGCAGGTGAGTTTGATTTTTTTAATCTAGATTTATGTCTTTGGAATATATTGCTTTTCTGCTAAAGGAGCTGCCATGATTTATAAGATTCAGCATAATGTGAAGTTTCAGATTAAAATAGGAGAAGCCAACTATGAGAAGCAGATGGAGAACATCCTTCAATAGGTGCTGTGCTGGTTTAAATCTTTTATGTCCCCCACCAAAGCCATGTTCTTTAATGCAATTGCGTGGGGGGCAGAATTACTAGTCTTTTTATTAGGGTGGGATGTTTGATTAAGTTTTTTCCATGGAGATGTGACCCACCCAGCTGTAGATGAGACCTGTTGATTAGATCATTTCCATGGAGATGTGACCCCACCCATCCAGTGATTAGATCACTGGAGTATTTTAAGAGAGTTCATGGAGAGGAGACACTCAGAGAAGCTGAGAGAGACATTTTGGAGAGAAGCTAAGATATGTAATCCAGAGTTTGCCCTCTGGGAGATGCTAAGAACAGACACAGACCCAGACACCTGGAGATGCAGACAGAAGGATGTTTGGGGATGCTAAGCTAAGAGATGAAGCTCAGAGTTTGCCCCAGAGAAGCTAAGAGAGAATCCCCAAATGCTTAGAGAGAAATGCCCTGGGAGAACAAGCAAGGATGCACAGGAGCTGAGAGAGAGGAGCTAAGAGAGGCAGAAGCCCAGAGACATTTTGGAGAAAGCCATTTTGAAACCAGATCCCAGGAGCAAAGGACCAGCAGACCCCAGCCACATGCCTTCCCAGCTGACAGGGGTGTTCCGGATGCCATCAGCCTTTCTTCTGTGAAAGTATACTCTTGTTGATGCCTTAGTTTGGACAGTTTTATGGCCTCAGAACTGTAAATTTGTAACCTAATAAATCCCTTTTATAAAAGTCAATACATTTCTGGTATTATGCATAATGGCAGCATTAGCAAACCAGAACAAGTGCCAATGTAATTACTGAGTCTATGCAAAGATTGTCCTTTCTTTAAATGAGGAAAATAATTTCAGAGAAATACAGTCATTTCTTATTTATAAAGGAGTGCCCTAACCATTGCTTCAGATTTGTATACAATTTGGCATGCTATAATATCTATGTATTATGCTGATGTTTGTTTGTTAACCTCCCACGTCTACTTTGTTTTTCTAGAGACTGAAAGCTCCTTGCCCCCAGTGAATGTTTTCATCCTTTTCTACCTGTAATAACAGCAAGCACAGTGTTAGGTGGAGCACACAGTAATTGCTCACACTATAGTCTCACCTCCATAGCTCCCTCCATTTGCTGCTTTTTAATGCTAGTATTCTCTTACAATCAATTTGAAATCACAGAGCCACGTGTGTTCAGTTGCCTTCACATCAGAGCATTTCCTTTTGTTTAGCATCACCTGCCCGTGAACACCAGGGAAGGAAGTGCAGCATCGGCGTCTGGCATTTAAATGCCAGAGCCAGCCTCCCTGTTTCGCATGATTTGGGCAGACTCACACTTCAAAGGGTCTGCAGTGAAACGGGCATTTCAACCTCTCAGAGTAATGTTCAATTATCAGGGTGAGGGGATTCATGATCGGGAAAAAGCCTCCCCAAAATAATTGCCCTCGAGCCGCCTCCAGAGTCCATTTAAATAAAGTGTGACCATCCACTAGTTTAACCATCATAGTTTAAACACAGACCACACTTCTCACCTTAACCGCCAATGTATGACACAAATAGTGAATCTTTTCTGCCTCTCCATGGATCAGAGAGCTTGTTCAAAGCCTTTCTTAATGTGCAAAAGGATCCCTATTTTACAACTGAGATCATTCCTTAAAGATACTTGTTATTAATTTTCATACTTTACATTTTAATCTAATCATAAATGGAACTGATTATTATGGAATCTTAAGAGTTAATAGATTACACATATTAACACATAATAAGCACAATAGAATAGATGACTTTAGCCCCATCAGCACCCCAACTATGCCGAAGAAAATCAATTGCATAAGAAAGGACCATAGGATCAGGTAAGTAAAACACACGTGAGCACACACACACACACACACACACACACACACACACACAAACCAAACCAAAAAAAAAAAAACAACACATCCAAATGCACTAATAGGCAAAGTCTCTCTTTTCATCCAATTACATGTTTTGTAATATACATACAATGATCAACAATAAAATCAAATTGTTGGTAATTATTGTGCTCAATATATTGAAAACGAAACTCAAAGTTTAAGATAAAGTTTATAGTAAAGGATAGGAAGAAGTTAGAGATTAAAACTCAGTGGACATTTCATACTAGGTTCTTTTATTTGTGGATTTTCAATAATCTTAGATTCTTATTATGTGTGTAGAAAGTTGTAGAACTCTCATCATTTGCAAAATAGGTTTATATAAAATATAGTCCAGAATGAGTAATCCAAGTTAGGTTGATGAATATAATGCAAATGCAGACTCAATTCAAAAATACAAGTTGATTCTAACCAACCCTATCCCACCCCAATTAAAATATTCTTTGATATTTTTACTTTTAAATCAGTTGTTTTGCCTCAAATATCAGCTAGGTTTCATGGTTACCCTAATATTATTAGTTAAACACACAAAAGAATTCCACATTAAGGTTATGTCAATATATAATTTGCCATAGACCTCAGGAATTTAAAAAAAGTCAGATCTTGTTTTTGAGGACTATACTTCTTTTGGTAAATTCCTACCTGCAGATGTTGTCACAATTTCGGTAGTGTTTCTGAGACCCATGAAGTCAAACTGATAAAGCCGCCATGATTTCTGATCAGCTGCCTCCACTGAATTTTTTCTCCATCTATAAATCATTTCTTCTTTGGGGTAGCCATCTAAAAACAGAATAAATATGAACACTTAAAGATGTAGGTTTATAAAACATTAAGGTCAAAACTGCAATTCTGGTCATCTAATAGGAATTAAGTTTTTAGACTATATTTTTCTTCTAAATTTTCTTCAAAGACAAGGAAACTCCCAAAATGAAGGCAAATGCCACCTAACCCAGAGGGTTTCTGCTGTCAGTTCCAACTGTGAGCCACAAGCCTCGCTGTATTCACGGCAAACAGTAGTGCCGTTGTCTTTATACCTCTAATCGTGGAGAGCCAAGGTGGTAATGACCTTCCAAAATGGTAGCTGCTTGTTGGAGTCCTGAGATGTCACACAGCACTGAGTCTTTTTCATACAGATGTAACTACTCGACTAACCCCATTACACCTTTCACTCTTCCTGAGACTCTAGTCCACCCAGATTGCTGGGAAGATGAATGGAATAGGAAAGTAATGATCCTGCCCCGTAACTGAAACATCAGCTCTTGCCTGAATTTCCAGCCTACTCTTCTGTGCTGCAGGTTTCAGACTCACCAACTCCACAATGACCTGAGCCAATTCCTTAAAATACACACACACACACAACACACACACACACACACACACACACACACACACACACACACTTTGCATTATACATAACATACATACATATATTCTCCTAATATTCTATTGGTTCTGTTTCTCAGGAGAATCCTGACTGTACAGATTCAACTGATTCTCAGTACTGCTGTGATGTGAATCTCCAGGTCCGGACAGCAAACTTTGACCTTTTTTGGTGATCGATTGCTATCTTGTTAGTTATTTCAGGAGACAAGGTCCAAGTCTAGTGTTGGCAAATTGCTGTGTGCCATGGGCAGGGCTTTGGCCCAAACTGTGGGGCTCTGTTACCAGGGATCCATGGGCTCCCGGAGCCTAAGCCAGATATGGGCTGGGTGCCTGCTTCCCTTTCTGCATGTCTCCTCCAGAATTGGCCCCTTCAAAGCAACACTGTCTTCTGGGCCACCACTACATGCAGCAGGGCCCCCTGGCCCTCAGGACTGACAAGGGCACTGGCTTTCTGGGGCATTGTCCTATTTCCAAGCTCTGCAGCTGGAGCTACCTTACAGAGCATGCTCCCCTCCCAGAGCAAGTCTAGATCCCACGTTGGATACATGCATTGGCATTATCAACCCTTCACTGATTCCTACAGACATCAACGTCAGCCTAGAAAAAGGAAATGCTTATGTCATCTTGATAAGACATCCTGACTACAACAATTGCTGCATCATGCACACATATTTCTGCAAAATTATTTATAAAGTACTTGAAAATTACTAATTAAACATTTAGGTCAGTTTAAAAAACTCTTAAAGACAATCTGCATTCTTGATTTTTTCTTTTTCTGCTAGGTAGGCTCCCTCATTCAAAGACTAAGGGAGAGCACAAGTATGCCTCCTGATTTTTAATTGTGTATTGCCCTATGAAATCATTGTCAACATTTCAGGGATACTTGCTCTCCCCCAAACTTGATGAAGTTGATATCAGGATATTTAGATTTAGTTCAAGGCATTTGTATAAAGTAGCCAAACATTTTACTTGCCCCATTAGCCACTTTCTATTCCCATTGGGCTGTCACAATTAGAAATAGTACTCTATGCTATAATTCTTTCTTTGTAACTTTAATTTTGTTTATTTTAAGCAGCTTTATTGAGATATAATTCACATATATAGAATTCACCCACTTAAAGTACACAGTTCAGTGGTTTTAGTATATTCCCAAAGCAGTGCAACTATAACCATAATCTAATTTCAGTTAGATTGTCATCAATCCAAAATGAAACCCCAGACCCATTAGCCATCAGTCCCCACCCACCACCCCCTCCTCCAGGCCTAGGAAACCACTAATATATTTACAGCCCGTATAGATTTGCCTATTCTGGACATTTCACATAAATGGAAGCATACAACATGTGCTTTTTTGTGACAGGGTTCTTTCACTTAGCATGTTTTCAAGTTTCACGCATGTTGTATCACATATCAGCACTTCATTATTTTATGGCTGAATAATATTTCATTGTATGGATATGCCACATTTTATTTATCCATTTGTCAACTGGTAGACATTTACGGTGAGTACACTTTTTCACTATTATGAATAATGCTGCCATGAACATTGTGAAGAATTTGTGTGGATATATGTTTTCAATTTTGGGGATTTATACCTAGGGGTGCAATTGTTGGGTCATAGTTTAACAATTTGGGGGATTGCCAGGCTGTTTTCCAAGCTGGCTGTGCCAATTTACAATCATACCAGCAACATACGAGGGCTTCAATTTCTCTACATCCTCCCCACCATTTACTGTTGTCTTTGTAATTATTACCCTCTTAGTGGGTATGAAGTGGTAGCTCTTTCTTGTTTTAATTTGCACTTCCTAATGAATGAGGAAATTGAGCATCTTTTCATGTGCTTATTGACCATCTGTGTGTCTTCTTTGGGGAGATGTCCAGATCTTTTACTCATTGTTTAATTGGGCTATTTTTTTTTTTTCATATTGTTGAGTTTTAAGAGGTATTTGTATATTTACCTATATTTAGGCATCTGTGTATGCATGCAAGTTCTTCATCAAATATGCTTAAAAATATTTTCTCCCATTATGTAGCTTATCTTTTGATTCTCTCTCCCTCATTTTTGAAGGAGAGTTTTGCTAGTATAGAACTTGTGGTTGACAATCTTTTTCTCCAGTACTGAAAGTATCATCCTCTTGTCATCTGGCCTTCATGGTTCTTCATGAGAAATCTTCTGTAATCATATTGAGGTTTTCTTGTAAGGGATAAATTGTTTCTCTTTTGCTGCTTTCAAGATTTTCTCTTTTATTTTGCCTTTCTTCACTTTGACTATGATGTGTACAGGTGTGAATCTCTTTAAGTTTATTATACCTGGAGTTCATTGACTTCTTGGATTTGTAGATTTTCTCACATTTTTGTCATTATTTCTTCAAATATTTTTTCTGCCCCCTTTCTCTTTTATTCTTCTTCTATGACCCCCATTATGCACATGTCAGTTCATTTCCCCATGTGCCATGATTTTCCTTATCCCTTTTCATTTCGTTTAACACTGGATAATTTCTATTGACCTATCTTAATATTGCTAATCCTTTCTTATGCCTGCTCGAATTAGCTGCTGAACCTCATTAGTGATTATTTTTATATTTCAGGTATTGTACTTCTCAGCTCCAGAATTTCTATTTGGTTCCTTTTAATAATCTCTAACTTTCATTGATATACTCTATTTGGTGTGACATTAATACCATACTTTCCTTTAGTCCTTCAGACATGATTTCCTTTAGTCCCTTGAACTTACTTAAAATACTTTTTAAAGTCTTTGTCTATTAAGTCCAGTGTCTGGGATTCCTGAGGGACAATTCTATTGAGTGTTTTTTTTTTTTTTTTTTCATATGTGGATTATTTTCCTTTTTCTTTCTATGTTTTATAACTAGATAATATATAATGACAATTGTGGTATCAGATCCCTCCCTCCACTCCAGGGTTTGTTGTCATTGCTTGTATTTTTGTTTGTTGTCCTAGTTGTTGCTTAAATGCTTAGTGACTCTCCTGGACTATTTCTGTAGATTCTGTATTTCCTGCAGTGTGCGGCCACTGAGTTCTCTGTTAGCTCTGTTGTTGCTGCTGTTGCTTTTATGTTTTTGTTTTGAATTTTCATTTTTATTCTTCTTCCCTTTGCCAAGGGTATTTGTATGTGAAAGCATGCCTTTAAACACTGAGAAGTTTAAAAGACAGGCTTAACTTTATTATCCTACTTGCACAGAGCTCAGGGTCAACAGAGGTTAATGACTGGGATCTTCTCCTTTTCTAGGACTTTCCTGGGTTGTGCACAGCTTTCTAGGACTCTGGGAATATGTTGGAGATTTTTGGGAGTTTCCTGTGTTCATTCAGTTCTCTACTGACTTCCTCTTTATTCTTTGTGGGAGGAAGGGACAGGGCTCTCCTTTGCATAAATTGAAATCACAACTTTACATAAATGTGATGTTGCCAGAAGGATGCCAGTGTTTTTTATAATGCTCGAGGACACTGTTGTTTTTGCCTAAGCTGAACTCTGAATTAAATGAAATAGCCACAATACGTTGGGAATGGAGATTTTCCAGGTAGTGGCAGTTCAGACAAAATGTTGACTATGCACTGGGATGAAGTTCTTACCAGTGTTTCAAAAGAGGTCAGTTCTCAGTGTTGACTGTGAGTCTGCTTCATTTCGTAGCTGCTGTGCCACTGAGCTTGGGAGAGGGGGAAGAGGAGCATCCCCACGTTGGCATGCACAGACTCCATTGTCTTTCTGAGGTTCAGAAGTGTCTCTTGGATAGGCAATTTTCAGTCTTTCTGTGCTTTGGTTAATTCATAATGCTTTGAAATGGTTGATTTCAGTTGTTTTGCCAGGGTTTTGATTGTTTTTGTGGGCCAGTGGTTACTGAGGTCCTCAGTCAGCCATTCCGAGTCAATCTCCCTAAGCTATAATCCTAATAACAACAGTGACTAATGATGGCTTCTATCTGATGAGCACTGGGCAGTGGTCTATTTATCTACATTTTCCATTTAATGTTATCATCCTGATCTAGTGTGATCTCAGCATTCTAAATTTAATAACTTATCCAGTGCCATATGGTTCATCACAGAAAAAGCTGCAGAACAGTTCCAGGTCTGTACACATGCAAAGCTTTCTCTCAGTTTCATTCTACTCTACTTCCTCTTTTATAAAGCTTCCATTCTTTTTGTAATTCACAAGGCTTCCCTTTCATTTACATGCAAAAGATTTGATAACATGTCAATAATTTAATACTTAACAGTTTATATATATATATACACACACACACATGCACACACACATTTGAATTAGACATAGTTCTGAAGATCCATGCATTAACTCAAGAGAAAAAAAAATGTGGCTAGGATTTCAAAGATAAAATGAAATGGGGAGGAAAACTTCTGTACCTCACTTAGCCACTGGATTCTCCTTCTGCACCTGCTTTTTCTCCTCCTCGTCACAATCATCATCATCATCATCATCACTATCACTACCATCATCATCACCACCATGACCATTATCACCATCATCATCACCATCATCACATTGTCACCATCATTGCCATTATAATCACCACCATCACCATCACCACCATCATCACCTTCATCAACATCCTCCATCATGGCTTTTGCATATATGTGTAATCATGTGCTAGGCAAAGTTCTAAAGTCATTCCATATATTAGGCTCCTAATGGTGTAGACATTGCTGCCCTCATTTTACAGATAAGAAAGCAGAGGCACAGGGACATAAAGTGTCCAAGGCTAAACACTTGGTTGTATGAAACCAAGGTTGAAACCAAGGTTGTATGGCTCCAGAGTCCATGCCCTACCTACAATGCAGTACTGGTCTCCACTTGTCCTTCTCATTCTTCTTCTTCTCAAATGCCAAGTTCCTCAGCTTAAAAAGATATTCCTTAAAAACATATTTTCTCTCCTGGAGAAAAACAATCACTCCTTTCCTAAATACACTCTTCTTAAAAGTACAAAGTTAATGGCTTTCCAACTGCTTATTGTTCACTCTGGAAATGCAGGTAATGATTGTTCTTTCATAAGAAATTTAATAAGAATTGACACTTTTTTTTTTTTTTTAAAAAGCAGCTGGCTCTAATTTTCCAAAGACCTGATGTAAACATCTTTGTTCTCTAAGGTGCTTTAAACATTTGTTATTCTTGGAAGCCTTGACAGTCAGTGATGAGCTCTAATACTCGGGTGGTAAATACTGTGAAGCAGAGGTGGACATGCCAGAAAACCAGGGAAGCCAGAACCGCAGAGCTCTCACTTGCAGGGGCCCTTCCAAAGCCCTGGGAGAGGCCAACAACTCTACTGGTTCCTTTAAGTCACTTAAAGAAGGCCTCCCATCACCATTTGTCTCCTCTCCATTGGTATTACTTTTTGTAGGTTTGACTTACTGAACTTCACATTTTTTTGTTATTAAAGCCATCAGTCATTTGTATACTTTTTCTTTTAATGTATATTTAAATAATTCTTCCCTAAAAGAAGGACAGATAAATGTTTCAAAAATTTAACTATAATTATCTTATGGCTTTATTTATATATTTAATTTATTAGTCACTATAAAATTCTTTTGGTCAGGGCCTTTCTATTTGATGGATGGTTCTGTGTTTGTTTATGTATGTAGGTTTGTTTGTGTGTGTTAATGAATGAATATGACTTGATGTCAATTTTTAGACAGAAAAATGTGCCGTGGTTAGGAAAATGGAGTGTTCGTGTCAGAAAGATAGTTCCAATTGCTGATTGATCTGTCCCCCTGGCCTCCCTTCGAGGTGGTGGCCCTGTGGTTGGCACTGAGAGGCACGTCCGTGGAGTGAGCCCAGGCCCTCCACGCTCATCCTCTGGCTCCTGCAAGGAAGAAGCTCCCCTGCAGGGCCTTTGTACTGGTTCTATGAACAGAGCCTTTTCTAATTTTTGCAACTAAAAGTTAATATTAAGAAAACTCTAAGACTTAAAGGCACCAAGATGCTAAACCTTACATACCTTTTCTGTTAACCTAATGGTTGCTCTGTCCTTTCATTAAAATGAGCATGTATAGTTTTTAACCTTCAGTTCTATCCCACCATGAGATGAAGCTTAACACCCTGATTATCTATTCATTACAGTATTTTAGAGAAGTCACAATCCTAACCATCACCATGGATTCCAAAACTCGGTAAACCACATTCATTTCTCAACTGATTTGTTTTATTTGCATATGGTGGAAACATAAAGATCATTTTTTTTCTTAAATAATAAAATATACAAAATTAATCTTTTAAAAGAAGTTAGCTTATTATATTTAATATTTAATATGCTAAAATACCACTGATTTATGGAGCAGACATTATAACTCTAGTAGTTGGTCAGATTGTCATTGAGATAACAGTTCTTTTTCCTAGTGCATTCAGATGTAACACACAGAAGTATTCCACAGTTTGACAGTATTTCCCCTTTAAATACTTTCAGTTTGCAAGTACTGATTTTCAGACAAGAGTATTTTTCTCCTTTTCTATAGTTAATTTTTTTTTTTCAAAACTATTTAGATCCCATAGAAAGAGAAAGAAGGTTGCAAAAAGACTGACTGCGAAGATAAAGTACAGGCCTAGGCAGACTCACAGGGAACTCTACCAAGCCTGTAACAATCAGATATCCTTAAATACCATTTAAGCAAGTCCAGAGAGTGGAACACAAAGGAATACACCTAATTATTTTAAGTGTAACACAAACTGACAAAGAATGCACAAGAAAAGCAATTTTCATTTACAAGTGTTGGTGCAAAGCATTACGTAAAATGTCAGTTAACAGATTCTATCAGCACAATATTTTTAACACATCATGACCTAATGGAATTTATAACAGAATGAAAGTAAAAATTCATGAATATATGTTTGTCTCCATAGAAGCCAAAAGGCATTTGATAAAATTCAGTACATGTTTGTGCTAAAAACATGCAATGAAAAAAACTAGAAATGAAAGGATAGTTCATCTGTGTGTATGTGTATGTATTTGTTCTTAATAGCCAGAAAAATCATTAATAGGAAAACATTAGAGACTTGCCTTTCCATTTAAGATTAAAAGCAAGTCAATGCTCACTATTTCCACTACTACTTATCATTATGAAATAATTGCTAACAAAGTTAGAACAAAAGTAATTAAATAAAACAACTAGAGGCATACAACTTAGAAAGAAAGATATGTTTATGAAACCATGATACAAAAATCAATGGAAAAAAACTACTACAGATAATAATTTAAAATTCTTGCATAAAATACCCAGGCATAAACTTAACAAAAATGAACAAAATCTATAAGAGGTAGTCTGTAAATTACTACTGAGCCAAAAGTAGACTGATTAATGAGAAGGCACACTTTGCATAAGGAGGCTCAACAACTTAAAGATGTTGATCCTCCTCAACTTAAATTATACATTTAATGTGATCTCAATAAAAAGTCCATTAATTTTTTTTTTCTGTTTCCAGACCAGTTGATTATAAATTTTATTTGGAAGAATAATCAGCAAGAATAATCAAGAGAAGTGTAATGAAGGGGCTTAGCTTTCCTGTGTTATGATAAGCCTCTACACTGAAGAAAATTTTGTACTGTTGCATGGCTGACCCAAGGAACAAGCTCGAGATGCGTGTTCTCTTGGAATCAGCATATGATGAAGGCGGCAGCCTAAATTAGTAGCAGGGAGGAGTTTATGATAAGTGTAAGCCATATGAGAAAAAGACAAATTTGGATTCATTCCTATACCATACTAGAATAAATACAAAATGGATCAGAGATCTAAGTTATAGAAGGAAAAAAGAAAAAAAAAAAAAGGAAAAGAAACCAGAGACCATGGAAGTACTAGAGGAGGAAAATATGGATGAATTCATTTATAACCTTGGATTTGGGAAAACTTTCCTAACAATGACTTAACATCCAGAAGAAATTAAAAAAGAAAAAAGATTTATAAAATTAACATGAAAATAATGATTTAAAAATCAATGTGGAAAAGTATACTATCAGAAAAGTAAAAACAACAAAGTCAAATTGGGGAAAGTGTAGCTCATAATTACGGGAAAAGGATTGACAATACTGATACAGAATGGCTTATAAAAATGAGAAAGAAATAGGACCAAAATCCAGTAAGAAAATGAAATAAGTAAAAACTATGAGTAAATGGTTAACAGAGAAAGAAATAAAAATGAACCATAAACCAGTGAAAGAAACCCACGTTGTTCATGATAAGAGAAGGGCTGGAAGGTGCTACATTTGATATATAAAGGGAATGAATTAAGCATTTTTCCCTGCCTATCCTGTATGGACTGAATTTCAGGCTAAATAAATATTGATGTGAGAAAGCTCTTTTTTGTAGACAAACCATGCAGCTAAAAAATGCTGGAGGAATGATCTACTTAAAAAATGTCTGATCTGCAGCCTCTGGTGGATCTTGGCCCGTCAGGGGCAGCTGGCTGAGATGACCTAAACCCACCTGCCTGTCTTACTATCAGGACTCAGATACTACATTCCTTCCATCTCGATGCAATAGGAATCACACAGAACCATCTGTGAGGCATTCTCATCAAAAGAGTTGAACTTGTATCTAACTGACTCTCTAGAGCTAACCCTCAGTTTACAGGAAATAGGAGGAATAGAGAAACACCTTACATGTCACCATAAGCATAGAATCAGCCAATCAATAATGTGTGAAACTCTGCAGAGAAAACAGCCTAGCTTCTTCTCCCCAAAATAGAGGGAACTTTTATTGATTAAAAGGGACTTGAGAGAAATACTGACCAAATGTAATGTGTAGAGCTAGATTGATCCTGACTCAAACTAATTGCAAAAAGACAGCTGAGGAAATAGGACATGGATTGAGTATTGTATGATATTAAGAAATTAATATTAATTTTGTTTGTGGGATAATGAATTTGATATATCTGTTGGAGCTACCTAATGAAGTACTTACAAGAAAATCAATGCAATGCCTAAAATTTTTTAAAATATTACTAAACAAACATGAGTGGAGACCCATGAAGCAAGATCAGCAAAAAGATGGTGCTGGGTAACGGCAACATGGGCCTCATTGCACTCTTTTATCTTTTAACAAATTCAAAGACTGAAAGAATGCTCAGACAATTTGCAAACTAAAATCTCTATTTCGTCAATAAAATAGATATTTTGAAGCACAAAAGGCTTATCAAAATAAAAGTGCATAATCATGTGCAAAATAGCAGTAATCATGATCCTGAGCTCTGAATTCGGAATCTACCAATTTACACTCTATAACACTCAAAATATATTATATACCCTTTCTAGGTCTCATCTCCTAATCTGTGAAATGTGGAGAATGTGGATGTCTCCTAACAGTGTGTGGTGCCAAGGATTTTGCCTAACCCCATTAGGTGCTTAGCAGTGTTCCAAGTCCCTGGTACTTTCTGGGGTTATGTTTACTGTCATTTTTATTGTGCTGAAAACATGTAAAATTGAATTCCTCATACAAAATCTTAAATTGAAGAGTTCTTTCCTCTTCAGGCTGGGCTCTCTGGAAGGCTATCCCTTTATGGGTTCCCAGTCTTGGACTGCTAAAGGGTGGGGAAGGGGGTGATGGGGTGCTCACGGAGCGTCAGTCATCCTCAACTAGATTAACCATGGGGGATCTCCTCCCACATTATCCGCTGTGTCCCTCCTCTCCTTGTGCTTTTGTTTAGGATACAACAGGTTAAGAGGCAGCAGCCTTTAGAGAAGAATTACACCAAGCACAACCCTTTGGTCTAGAGAAGTGATACTTGTTTTGAATGATGAGAGTTAAGTGGCAACAGCCTCATCTGTTGCATTTGACCTACTTTGAGAAATGTTTACAGGGAAAAGGCAGAATTGTTTTAAAAGATGCCATATGAAGCTTCCCCAAATTTATGTTTGTTTCTATGCAATGAAAAAATAAATTTTCCTTTTGCGATTGTGATCAATTTCTTGTCTGCAGTTGTTAATAGGCTGAAGTATAATCATTGTTTTCCTGGTGCTATGGAAAATGTTATTTCTCCAATGCAAATATCACACAAATACTTAGAGCATTCGAAGGCAAATTTATGTTTATTGGAGTAGGAAGCTAACAGAAATTTAGAGATACAACACAGTCAACTGGAGGGAACCAAGCTCTGCAGGACCACAAAACCCTTCACCCATTGTGTAGAAATCATGGTAGATTCTTCCCTAAAATTCTTCATTCAGAGATTTCTCAACTCAATACAGTCCAACATTTGAAGTTTCTTTATTTTTGTGGAATAAAGGTTACCATTGGCCTTTGCATTTGAGACAGGAGGCAATTCTTTATCTTGGTTCACTGTTTACCTGGTGCTCCACCCTCTCTGGGGCCTGGGGTGACAACATTCTTCCTGAGCATCAGGGCAGAAGGCCCACCCTCGACCTCCAGGGCAAACTCACCCTTTCCATGTGTGTGGGCTGCTCCGCTCTCCCTGCTGGAGATTTCTTGACTCCAGACTTCAATTTTCATGATTCTGTCCTTGAAGAAATTTTTCCTTCAAGTTGTTCCTCCTGTGTCCCTTCCAGTCCCAACAGCAGTGGCTCTGTATATACAGATCTTGCAAATATCTGGTTGGCTCCACATCAAACACACAGGGGTCAAAACTGTCAGACAATAGGGGTTTCCACAAATCCTTCCTGGATAACTCTATCTCAAATCTTGGCATGTACTGAAATGGCGGTTGGGTTCCATGTTTGGTTAAATCCTCACATGGGGCTGTAGCCTCTGGGTTGTCACTTTCTGGAAGCCTGGAATCTTCCAAACCATTAGTTTCTGGTTTCTTTGTACCAAAGAGTTCAGTTCTTAGCCCATTTCTTTCTGTTTGCACTGTACCATAAGTTGCAAGGAGAAGCCAGGCCACACTCTCTATGTTTAGTGTCAAAATCTCTTCAGCTAAGTATCCCAGATTGTCACTTTCAAATTCTGTCTTCCATCTGACACCAGGACTCAATTTTGCCAAATTCTCTGCCACTTTAAGACAAGGATCACCTTTCTTCCACTTAGCAATGACACATTCATCATTTCTGCACAAGGCCTCATCAGAAGTATCTTTAGAGTCCATATTTCCATCAACCGTCTCTTCAAAGCAGTCTAAGGCTTTTCTATTGAGCTCCTCACAATTCCTCCATAATTTTCCCCTTGTCCATCTCAAAAGCCATCCCAACATGCTTGGTATTTGCCATCTCAGCAGCACCTCACTCCCGGTGCCAAAATCTGTTTCAGTTTGCTGATGCTGCTGGAAAACAAAACACCAGAAATGGATTGGCTTTTACAAAGGGGGTTTATTTGGTTACACAGTTACAGTCTTAAGGTCATAAAGTGTCCAAGGTAACACATCAGCAATCAGGTACCTTCACTGAAGTATGGTCAATGGTGTCTGGAAAACCTCTGTTAGCTCAGAAAGCACGTGGCTGGCATCTGCTCTGGAGTTCTGGTTTCAAAACGGCTTTCTCCCAGGATGTTCCTCTCTAGGCTGCAGCAGTGTCTTGGCTGGTGTGGCTCTTTTTAAAGTGCTCCAGAGATCCAATAATGATCCATGCTGAATGGGTGGAGTCACACCTCCATTGAAACATTAAATCAAGAGGTCACACCCTAATCAAAGGTGTCACTCACAGTTGGGGGGTTCACATCTCCATGGCAACACTCAATCACTGGGTTCCAACCTAATCAACACCAATACATCTGCCCCACAAGATTACATCAAAGATAATGGCGGTTTGGGGGCCATAATACATCCAAACCAGCACACCTGGCTTCTAGATTATATGAGCCACACAACTTCTCAGGGATTTATCTCTGTAAGTATGAAGGGACAGTCTAGAACAGTAATTTTGAAACAGTGCATCCTGGCAGTCAATTTAGTGAATCATGTCTAGCAATTTGAAATGAAATATAGTAGAATAAAGGAAAGCATCACCCAGAGTCCCAGGAAATATTATTACTATTATCAAATAAGGTTTGGCTGCCCAACACACACAGAAATCAAAGCTATGACATCAGGATTTTGAGAAAAGAAAGAGCTTTAATGCAAGATCAACTAGCATGGGTACAGGAGCTTCCTGGCTTGAATCTGTCTCCTGGAGTTTAAAAAGCTTAGGGTATTTATGGGATTTAAACAAAGGGAGTTGGACATAGTGATGTTGTCAGAGATGATATTGACTGGTTATGTTTTGGTTATGGTCGATAGGGAGTGGGCAAGCATGGGCCTGAGAAGTCCGTGAAAATTGACAAAAGCCAGCTGGGGCAAGCATTTGGTTACACTTTACAACAGTGCTGAAAATTGCAGTTAACATAAGATAACATGTAAAGGAATGGAAATGAGTTAAAATAAAATTTATAATTATAAGTAAAACAGCTGTAGTCAGAGGTTACATTACTTTGTGTCTTTTCAGTGTGTCTCTATATATTTATGTGTGTGGAATGGAAAATGTATTTCCTAGGTGGTCTTGGTGTACAAAGCTTGAGAGTTACCATCTAGTGTTGCATTTGCAAACTTAGCTCCTTCTTAAGCAGAGAGAACTGAAATGAGGCTGGCAGGGGCGACAGACAAGATGCACGGCCCTCTGCCACCCTCAGTGGGGGCCAGACCTCTCATGAAAGCTCAGTGCTCCCATTGCAACCAAAGGCCCCAAGACCCTGGATCTTCCAGTCTTAAAATAGAAGGCAGAAACATGGAATTTGGTGCAAAATCTCCTGACTTTTAAATGTTGGCAGCTAACTCAATTTATTTTTTAATAATCAAAGTATGTGTACAAGATGGATGCTGCCATATGGGGCACTGGTGGGCACAGAGTAACGGTTTCCAAATTGTTTCTCCTTGAGGGATGACAGCCAGACAGATGGGATGATAGTCGGCCAGAGACTGTGGCTGGAGTTTATTTTTGCATTAATTTTTAGGCCTCATAGCTTCAAGAAAAAGCTGAAAACTCTGGTCTAAATGGAATTACAGCATTATCTTCAGTAATTCTGAGAAAGATATCATCAGTCCTTGACCCACCAAAAGAATTATCCATTCATAAATTTGAAATTATTAGTTGTTTTGTAAAATTATAATAGCACCCAATGTTAAAAGAAAATAATAGAAAATACAAATTTAAAAGACAGCTAACATAGAATGGGAGAAAATATTTGCAATTCATGGGTCTGATGAAGAACTTGCATCTAGAATATAGAAAGAACTCATAACACAATGGTAAAACACAAATATTCCGATTGAGAAGTGGGCAAAGGATTTGGATAGATATTTCTCTGAGAAAGGTATACAAATACCCAAAAAGCACATGAAAAGATGCTTAACAACATTAGCTTTTAGGAAATGTAAATCAAACCCACAATGAAGTAAACAACAATGAAATTCAGAACAGATAGGATGGTATGGTAATTAAGTTCATGTGTCAACTTTCCTTAATTAAGGTGTCCAGATGTTTGGTCAAGCAAGCACTGGCCTGATTGTTACTGTGAGAGTACTTCATGGATTTAAATCATTAGTCAGGTGATTGCATCTATGGCCGATTACATCTACAATCAACAAAGGAGATTGTCTTCAGCTACATGAATCAATCAGTTGAAAGCCTTCAAGGGAAAACTGATGCTTTAAGAATTCAGAAAGAAGAATTTCTATCTTTATTACATCCAGTCAGCTTCTCCTGGGAAATTCATTGAAATTATCATTGGAATTCCCAACTTGCAGCCTGCCTTACAGAATTCAGATTTAACAATTCCCACAGTCATGGGATCCAATTCCTATAATAAACATCATAATATTTACATACATACATATCCTGTCAGTACTGTTTCTCTGGAGAACTGTGACTCATTCAGATTTGGGTAACGAGAGTGGTTCCTGAGAGAGAAACTCAAGAATGAATGAGATTTCTGAGTTGGTTATGGGGTCTTGAGAATTGGTTTTCTAACCTTATTAGAATGAAATCACAAGAACTGCCTCCACCTAGCAAAATAGTAAATCAAAAACAATACCGGATTCCTGGAGGGATTGCAGAGATTAATGCCACTCTTAAGGACTTGAAGGATGCAGGGGTGGTGATTTCCACCACATCCCCATTCAACTCTCCTATTTGGCCTATGCAGAAAACAGATGGGTCTTGGTGGATGACAGTCAGATTATTGTAAACTTAACAAGGTGGTGACTCCAATTGCAGCTGCTGTTCCAGATGTGAAATAATTGCTTGAGCAAACAAACACATCCCCTAGTACCTGGTATGCAGCTATTGATCTGGCAAATCCTTTTTTCTTGATAACTGTTAGTAAAGACCACCAGCAACAGTTTGGTTTCAGGTGTCAAGGCCAGCAATTCACCTACACTGTCCTACCTCAGGGGTATATCAATTTTCTGCCATATGTAATAATCTAATCTGCAAGGAACTTTATTCTTTCCCTTTCAAAGATGTCACACTAGTCCATTATATTGATGATGTTATGCTGACTGGACCCAGTGAGCAAGAAGTAGCAACTACTACAGACTTACTGGCTAGGCATTTGTGTACAAGAAGGTGGGAGATAAATTCCACAGAAATCCAAGGGCCTTCAACATCAGTGAAATATCTAGGCATCCAGTGGTGTGGGGTATGTTGAGAAAGCTGTTGCATCTGACCCCTCCTACAACCAAAGAAGAGGCACAACACCTAGTTGGCTTCCTTGGATTTTGGAGGCAACATATTCCTCATCTGGATGTGCTACACTGGCCCATTTACCAAGTGACCCAAAAACTTGCTAGTTTTGATGGAGAACCTAAACAAAAGTAGGCTCTACAACAGGTCCAGGCTGCTGCACAAGCTGCTCTGCCATTTTGGCCATATGATCCAGCAGATGCAATGGCAGTTGAAGTTTCAGGGGCAAATAGAGATGCTGTATGGAGCCTTTGGCAGGCCCCTATAGGAGAATCAGAGAATATTCTTAGAGGGATTTTGGAAAAAAGCTCTGCCATCTGCTGAAGATAATTAATCTCATTTTGACATACAGCTTGTTTTCTACCGGGCTTTAATACTTAACCATGGGCCACCGAGTTACTATGAGACCTGAGTTGTCTATCACCCACTGGGTTGTCTGAACCACCAAGCCATAAAGTCAGATGTGCACAGCAGCCCTCCATCGTAAAATGGAAGTGGTAGATATGAGACAGGGCTTGTGTAGGCCCTGAATGCACAAGTAAGGTGCATGAGGAAGTGGCCCAAATGCCCACTGGCCACACTCCTGCCACATTACCTTCTCTTTCCCAGCCCAGAGCTATGGCCTCTTGGGGAACTCCTTGCAATCAGTTGACTGAGGAAGAGAAAAGTCGGTCCCGATTTATATATGTTCTGCGTAATATACAAGTACCACCTGAAAGTGGACAGCTGCAGCACTACAGCCCCTTTCTGGGACATCCCTGAAGGACAGTCCTGAAGGGAAATCCTCCTATGGGCAGAATCAAGCAGTGCACCATGGTGTTCATTTTTCTCAGAAGGAGAAATGGCCAGAGGTACATTTGTATACTGATGCATGGGCTTTCGCCAATGTTTTGGCTGGATGATCAAGGATGTATAAGGAACATCATTAGAAAACTGGTGAAAAAGTGGTCTGGGGAGAATTTGTGGATTGACCTTTCTAAATGTGTGAAAAGCATGAAGATATTTGTGTCCCATGTGAATGGTCACCAGAAGGTGACTTCAGCAGAAGATTTAAATTATCAAATGGATTATTAAGATACCAGTCAGTCTCTGCCCAGCCACTCCTGTCATTGCTCAATGGGCTCATGAATAAAGTGGTCATGGTGGTAGGGATGGAGAATACGCATGGGCTCAGCAACACGGACTTCCACTCCAGCCACTGCTGAGTGCCCAATCTTCCAGCAGCAGAGACCCACACTCAGTCCACCATATGGCAGGTGATCAGCTGCTACCATGTAGCAAGTTGATTACATTGGACTACTTCCATTATGGAAGGAGGAATGCCTTGTTCTTAATACAGTAGACACATACTCTGAATATAGATTTGTCTTTCCTGCATGCAATGCTTCTCCATGGGCTCATGGAATGCCTTATTCACTGTCATGGTATTACTCACAGTATTGCTTCTAATCAAGGAACCCACTTTGTAGCAAGAGCAGTGTGAGAATGGGCACATGATCATGGAATTCACTGGTTCTTATTATTTTCCTCATCATGTTGAAGTAGCTGGGTTGATAGAACAGTGCTAATGACCTTTGGAAGACTCAATTACAGCACTAACTAGGCGGCAATACCTTGCAGAGATGGGGCAGTGTTCTCCAGGAGGCTGTGTATGCTCTGAATCAGCATCCACTCTATGGTGCTGTTTCTCCCATAGCCAGGATTCACGGGTCCAGGAATCAAGGTGTGGAAACAGGAGTGGCATCACTCACTATCACTCCTAGTGAACAACAAGGAGAATTTTTGCTTCCTGTCCCTGCAACCTTAAACTCTGTTGGTCTGCAAGTCTTAGTTCCAAAAGGAAGAGTGTTCCACTGGGAGACAACAATTATTCCTTTGAACTGGAAGCTAATACTGCCACCTGGCCACATTAGGCTTCTCGTGCCTCTGAATCAACAGGCAAAGAAGGGAATTACTGTACTGGTTGGGGTGATTGATCTTCATTAAGAAAGGGAAATAGGACTTCTTGCAAAATGGAGGTAAAAAAAGATTTGCCTGGAATACAGGAAGATACCCTAGGGCATCTTGGTACCACCATGTGCTGTGATTAAAGTCAATGGTAAACTGGAACAACCCAATCCACACGGGACTACTAATGGCCTAGCAACTTCAGGAATGAAAATTTGTGTCACCCCATGACGCAAAGAACAAAGGCCAGATGAAGTGCTTGCCAAGTAAGGGTAAAAGGAGTATGGAATGGGTAGTGGGAGAAGGTAGCTATAAATATGAGCTAAATCCATGTGACCAGTTGCAGAAACAAGGACTATAAAGCTATGAGTGTTTCTTCCTTGTTTCATTATGAATGTGTTTGTATATGTACAGAGAGCAAATGTCTTTGTTTTCTTTCCTATCATATTCCCTTATCATATAACATAAATTGTTTTAACTTTATATCATAGTATTTAAGTTACAGGATATCAAGTTTAAGATCAATATTACCCAAGGACTTATATTCTTATCTGGGGAAAGTGTTAATATTTTTCCAGTTATACACAGGACAGTTGAATTATGTTAGATGAAAGGAGGGCTGTTATTGATTTTATTTAGAGTTTAAGTATGTTTTAAGGAGATGTGTTTTAAGTTGACAACAGATGGGCGGTAATGGTTAAATTTATGTGTGAACTTCTAGGTTATGGTGTTCAGCTATTTAGTCAACCAAGCACTGGCCTGATTGTTACTGTGAGGGTATTTCATGGTGTTAAATCATTAGTAAGTTGATTGCATCTGTGGCTGTTTACATCTACAATCAACAAAGGAGATTGCCTTCAGCAATGAGAGAAGTCTTAATCAGTGGAAGGTCTTAATGGGAGAACTGATGATTTCAGCAGGTGGAAAGAATTTCTATTTCTATTACTGCTAGCCAGATTCTTCTGTGGAATTAATTGAAAACTTCATCAGAGTTACCAACTGGTAGCCTGCCCTATGGAATTCAGGCATACCAATCCCTAAGGTTGCATTAATCAATTCCTGTAATAAATATCATAATATTTACATACATATGTATCCTGTTGGTTCTGTTTCTGTGGGAACTTTGAACTAATACATTTGGCTATAATCAAAACAACAGAAAATAAGAAATGGGAGAAATTGGAAGACTCATACATTGCTTGTGGAAAACAGTGTGGCAGTTCCTCAAAACATTGAACATAGAGTTACAATATGACCTATCAATTCCATCCTAGATATGCACACCTAAGAGAAAGGAAGACACATGTTCACACCAGCACTTGTGCTCAAATGTCTGTAGCAGTATAGGCCATAGCAGTCAAAAGTGAAGACAATCTAAATACTCATCAATGAATGAATGGATAAACAAAACCATATATTGCATGATTCCATTTATGTGTGAAACATCCAGAAAAATCCATAGAAATGGAAAATATATAGAAAACCAAAGAGATGGGAAATATATGAGTGTTTGCTTAGGGCTGGGGGTGAAGGGTAGATGGTAATGGGAACTAACTGCTTAATGGATAACGGTATAGAGTTTCATTTTTGCATGATGAAAATGTTCTAAAGTTAGATAGTTGATGATTGTGTGGTTCTTTGAATATATGAAAACCCACTGAATTTTACAGTTTTAAAGGGTATGTGAATTATATTTCAATAAACTGCTATTAAAAAGTCTGAAGCACTATAAAAATAGAGTGCTGGTATCTTCTGCAGCTGTTTGGGAGACCACAATGCAGAGGTGAAACTAGTCCATTCTCTCACATATACACTGCTCCACATACATGATATAAACACAGATGCAACAACTCTCTAATCTGTATTACAGGAGGGACATGTGAGTTTGTTCATCCTGTCAACATGACATCCACTCCCCTAGAGGAGGGGCAAGAGGGACATTAGAGTGATGCAGTGAACACCTAGCATTAATAAGCAGTCAAAGGGCTGTCAAATATTACTGTAATCCTTTTCACTCCCTATTCCTACACTGAGTTTCCTAAGTACACACTGCAACCTCAAAGAGAAGTTCAGGACAAGCCCATGGACTCAGCTGTTTCAAGAGGAGTGCACACATGTGAAATGCAGACTCTCTTGATGCCAGCTGGAATCCCCTGAGCATGCCATAGTCACGTCAATGTGGCTTCTGCAGGGTAAAGTGTGATGGAGACTAAGTGGAAAGGAGCAGAGCTCTTAACATAAAGCTGTTTAAATACCTTACTTCGGCAAATTTTACCAGGACCTCTCCCAGGTCTTGGAAGGAGCTTGTGCAACTGAGGGACCAGTAATTTTATCTTATCATCTTCAGAGTAATGTCCCTGTGGTTCCGTGTTAAAATTAAGATCCAATTTTTAGTTACAGCAGCAATTAACACAAGCAATTATACAGAAAATGCTATACTACTTCAATTCTGATTGAATATCTTAAATATCAAATTAATTCTGGATGGACCAATTTTGTTGCAATAAGGAATATATGCCTATCTTGAAGGTCCTCTTTTATGTCCTTCGATAGAATTTTAATAATTTTCTTCATATATGTCTTGTGCATTTAATGTCAAAAAATATTCCTTGAAGGTGTGTTTGCTTTTGCTTTCCTTTTTTGACTATCGTAAAGAGGTGTCTTTCCTCTATATTATTACATAAATATCGATAACACAAATAAAAGCTATTAAACCTTAAATATTCATTTTTTTAATCAAGTCTACTTCAAAACTCATATTAATCTAATAATATAAATCACATACATTATTTTTCCAAAATACATAAATCATTTCATTGGATAATTATTGATAATATTGACTTCTCCAATACTTATAATGTTCAATTTTATTTTCTTCATTTAATTCGTTGAAGCAGAGATAATATCCCTGATGCCTGCCTTGTGTTTAGCTTCAAGTACTTCTCCCCTTAACACATATTTAGAGTTTTTCTAAAATTAAAATATGCTACTGAATCATGTATTTTTAAATTTCAATCTGTTAATTTAATGAGTTATTTTGAAAGATATCCCAGCGCTGCACCATTAACACATTTCTGGGATAAATTTGACTTTGGTGCATCACACCATTTTTTTTGAATACACTGCTGAATTAAGTTTGCCAGTATATTATGTAGAAATTTTTCAAGTTTAATAGTCTGTTAGATTGTGGTATGACATCTTTTTCTCATTTCAATGCAAAGCTTACTTGAAAGTGTTTTATATCATGAGATAGCAGAAGTAACAATGGAATAGTAAACATTGGTTTTAAAACATTTGATAGAATTCATCTCTAATACCATACAAGCCTAGAGTTTTAAAATAACATTCTATTGCAGTAAACTCTATGTACAGAAAATAACATGTATCAAAAGTATTCAATTTGATGGATTTACAAAAAGTAACATGCCCATAAACCAAGCATCCTAGTCAGGAGACAGAATATTGCAGGCTTTCAAAGCCCCTTGGGTTTCCCCCTAATAACACTCCATTCCAAGGATTACCAGACTCTAATCCCAACCACATTACCTGCTGTTCTGGTTTGCTAAAGCTGCCAGCATGCAAAATGCCGGAAATGGATTGGCTTTTATAATAGGGGTTCATTGGGTTACAAGTGTACAGTTCTAAGCCATAAAAGTGTCCCAATTAAGGCATCAAATAGGATGATACCTTCTCTGAAGAAAGGCGTTTGGCATCTGGGGTTCCTCTGTCACATGGGAAGGCTGGAGTTTGCTGGGTTTCTCTTGGGATTAGCTTCTGGTTTCTGTTGCTTTCTCCAAAACATCTCTGGGCTTCTTTCTTAACTTTTCTCTCTCAGCTTCTGTGTGTCCTTGCTTGTTTCTCCCAGGGAGTTTCTCTCTAAGCACCTGGGGGTCCTCTCTTAGTTTCTGGATTTCATCTCTTAGCTCCTCTCCTTGTTGTGGTTTCAATGACTGTCTCCAAAATGTCTCTGGGTGTTTTCTCTGTAAGCATCTCTGAGCTTTCTTCAAAGTGTCTCTACTTTTTATCCTCTCATAGAGGACACCAGTAAAAGATGATTAAGACCCACCTTGAATGGGCAGGGTCACATCTCCATGGAACCAACCTAATCAAAAGCTCCAACCCACAGTAGGTCTGCTGCCACAAGAGTGAATTAAAGAACATGGCCTTTTATGGGATACATAACAGATTTAAACCAGCCCCCCTGCCCTTATCAGGAGACTGGAGACCCACCTGCATCCTCCTAATCAGAACCCTACTGCAGTGATAACTAACCACCTGACTGCCAACACCATGGGACACCTTGTCAGGATTCAGGTCTTCCCAGGCCCAGGAGCCCCTTGAGCCCCTTTGCGACCCCTCCCTCCCTCCAAGGGCCAGCAACAACCTGCTTCTTAAACCCTTTTATGGGACAAGACATTGCAGGCCCTGGGAGCCCCTATGTCTGTCTTCATAACTCCCCCATTCAGATTGTAACCGAGATACCCCAATACCCATCAGCTTTGACTGCCTGTATTGGGAAGTCAGCCAGTGCAGCCCCAGGCCCCTCCTTCCCTCTCCTGTCACTCCCCCAGTTCAAGTACAACCAGCATCCTGGATTCTGACAGCATTGAGTCATTTCCCTTGTTTTGCACTTTAAATGAAAAGAATTAATCACTATATTCACTTTGTGCCTGGCTTCTTTCTAATGCCTTTTTAAACAGCAATTCTTGATCAATCATTCAATTTTTTTCTTCCATTATTTGGTCTGTTAGCGTTTTCTGATTCTTGGTTCAATTTTGTGCAATTGTTCTTTGCTGGAAAATCACACATAGTTACTTCAATTTCAAATATAGTGTTCTAAATTTCTCCTGTATTACTTTTTATAGTTTCAAAATGAGTGTCATTTCTGTCTTGTTTCATGAGCTTAGATTGTTTTCCCCATTTTTTTCTCTCCATCAAGTCCGCTGAGGTTTGCCACTTTTATTTTTCTTCCAAACTCAGAGTTTTGTTTTATTTGTTGCTCCTATTCCTTGTCTCCATTTTATTAAAATCAATAAATATCCTCATGTATTAACACCTTTTCCTTTTTGTTTTTTGAATTTTCAATCTGACACATGTTTATTGAGCATTTATTGGGCATCTGGTCCCACTCTTTAAGTGCTGGGAGAAAGAAAGAATGAGACGGTAAACAAAGGCAATGCATTGTGGAGGGAAAGTAAGGGAGGGTGAGGGGATTGAGGTGGGCTTGAGATTTGCAATGTGAAAGAGGGATCAGAAAATTCTCTCTGCCTAAGATTCCATTTACCCAAACTCTCAAAGGAGGTAATTTAGACCCTGGAGGGCAGCCAGTGTAAAGGCCAGGAGCAGGGACACAGTTGGGAAGTTTAAGGAAGAACAAGGAAGACGGTGTGGAAAGGACAGAATCAGTGAGGGGAGAGGATTGGAGAAGTGGGTGGCAGAGCAGCAAATATCCAATAATACAGGGAAAATATGATCAGCTTCATCCAGAGTCAGGGAAATAAAAATAGCATTGAGATTCACTTTTCTCCTGAGATAGACAATATATATTTAAAAAAACTCATTAAACAATTATCACTGCATCCAGTACTGATAAAGTTGGTGAAAAAGAGTTCTCTTCATAATATTGTTGGAAGTATTATTTAATTCAAAATTATGAAGTGAAATGTGGCGCCCTGTAAAATATTAAATGTTCATAAATTTTGACCTGTGAATTTTCCGAAAGAAATTTGGGGCTAGCGAAAAGAAAAAAAGGAACAACAAAAATAAAATAAAAACAAAATGCACATACTCAAATGTTTATTGCCATGCTATTCACAAATAACTTAAATGGTGGAAGAAATTATGCTACATCCGTGTCCTTGAAGACAATGCAGCCATTTAAAAGAATGAAGTAGGTCAATATGTACCGAATTGGATGCAAGTCCACAGGACTCCACAAAAGGCAAGACCTAGATGGTATGTTGGGTATGAGTTTATCTTAGTTAAACAAAAAGTGAGTGTGTGTTTGTGTGTCTGTAAGTGCATGCACATCTATGTGTGCATGTTTGCATAAAACGAGATAAAAGTATGGAAAGAAGCACTAAGTGCTCACTGTGGTTCAATACGGAAGAGGGATATGGGTGGCATCAGGAGGGGTGTAATGTAGACACTATATGTGCATACAAGTATGAAGAAAGTCAGTCTTGAAATACTGCAGTGCTTTTCGTGGTCTGCCTAGGAGAATAATAAGGAAAATCAGAAATTTTAAAAAAAGTTCCATCTGTGGAAATAATGGGCAAAAATATTAGAAACCATAATATTTTAGGATGTTTCTGGTTATAATACTATTATAATACCTAAATTATCCAATATTATTATAATGCCTAAATTTATCCATAAATCAATATTTATGTATGCTCAACATTCTTGAAGCAGCTACGACTTCAGATGTACAGACTTTGAGAAATCACGATAACAGTGATATAGTCTAGTGCCATAAGATATGGCCCCACTCAGAGATTTTTGGGTTCCCCCTGATTGAGCCAACCATGATCAACTTTCCTTTCCCCCTGAAACCCAGAAACAACTGGTTAGAAATAAATGCAGAAAGATGCAAGTTTCAAGTTTCAATCTTTGATAATGAAAAATTTTGCTTGTTAGCAAAAAATGAGAGAGAAAAACTCTGAAAATGGAAACAAAAGGAAACATATGTCTGTCTGAGGAATATAATGTCAAGGACCGTTCAATGATCAATATTCAAATTATCACCCTTGATTGTACATATTTCATTATGCTAATTGTAGTCTGTTTCCCAGTTTCTTTTTACCCATGTGGGGGCTGGCATCTTTGACATTTTGGGTGACAATGTCCTTGAAACAAAATCTTTCTTCTTCCTTTTGGGAAACTGTTACTGTCACCTGTACTCATGTGTGTCACCTGTACTCATGTGACATAGCCTACCTGCTGTCCTCAGGTCACCTGCCCTCACCTTGATGTTCTAGGGACTCATAGCAGGTGTGAAGAATCAGGGATGGGACAAAAGAAATAAGAGCTGGCTTTACTATGTGGAGATCAACTATGTGATTCTTCTTTTTTCTCACCAGAAGAAAAACATTTTCTGAAAGACAGTGGTCCTCTAAGCCATCACATTTTGCTTTTAAAAATTGTGGCAAGAGGGCAAGAGTCAACCAGGATTTGAGGTTCCTGAGTGTGTGCCAAGGAGGGAAATATTTTTGGGAAATGGTTGAATAGGAAGAAAAACTTGCTAGAAAAGGGAAGCTGGTGGAGTTGAGTGATGAGTGTATGAAGAGGAAGGGAAGTGGAGCACGGGAACCGGAGAGTCAGAAACATGCAGGAAAAGATTGAAAAGCCACAAGGTGGACTATGAGAGGATGTTGTCTGGGGCTGGGACGCTGTTGTAAGCCTCCAGAACCTCCTGGTGACGTCTGGAAGCCACATGAACCAAGAGCTCACTCCAAAGAACTTTACCTTTCTCAGAGTGCCATCAATTGCCTCCCCTTTGTAGGTTACATGCAGCAATTTGCATCCACTTAGCTGCCATGAAAAATTGTCTCCAGAAAATAAGCCTATTTTCCTTTCAGTGATCTTTTGTCAGAGGCAGCAGGAGAGAGTAATCCCTGTTCAGTTAACACAGACTTCCCTCAGAGGTGAGCTTTATTGCCACCCAGTCTCTGACCCAATGGTGTTCGAATCACAAGTCGTTGATTGCTTCTCAGTGTGAAAATGAGGTTGAGCTTGCACTTCCTCAAACCCTGAAGCAACTGCTGGAACACTTTTCATGACTTGATGAGCTTGTGAATGGGATTATGATTTCAGGGAAAAGATGATTACATTCCCAGTAACAAAGACTCTTTTAAATTAAACTGTTTCAATTATTCTAATCAGGGTGAGAATTGGCTGGACAAATACATGTCGTCAGTCAAAAAGTACTATTAAATGGCCTTGAGGTACCTTTCTCAAAATTGTCATAAAGGTAAACAGCAGGAACTCCAATGAGATTCACAAGGATGGAGCACTGTAGTATTGCATGTCATTCAGTGGCATTTGAAGAATAAGACAGCAGGGTGGGGTTGGAGGGGAGAACCTGGGGAGTGGGCCCAGCTCTGTTGTGTCTTCTGTCCTGGAAGTGCAGGGCACTGAAGCCAAAGCAGATCAACACAGGGGAGGCTCTGCCCTTTCCTCCAGGTGACCCAGACATGCCCCATGAGGTGTCCTCAAATTCCTCCACCCCAGGAGCTCTGTCTAATGGTCTGGAGTCTGGAGGACTTCCCAGCTGAAAGCTGAAGTTTTCTGAGTCTGACCAGGAGTCATTCTACAGAATTTTTGGCAGAGGTGATTGTTCCCTTAGAGATTCCTCATTGACAACAGGCAGAGAAAGAAGATGCCGCTACTTAGACCACATACCTGACGGCACATGGGAGAGGTAAGAGGCCGGGTTGGGATGGGGGAGGTTGGCTGAGGATCTACACAGGCCCAAAGCTGCAAGCCTGAAAGAGGCAGCCTTCTCGGAGTGGGTTATTCCATGGACGGGTAACGTTTGGGGACATGAGCCCATGCGGAGGGCTGGCACCTACGGATTAATTCTGTTATGCCAGTTTACAAAGGAGCCAGGCAATGTTTCTATATCTAACTATAGATCTTCCTCTGCCAGGCATGAATCCCTTTATATAAAATCTGTCCCCAGTGCTGCATTAAATGTTGTTGAACACAACCACCTCCTTATCCAGAGAAGGAAATGTGTCCAAAGAACTTAGTGAAAAAACAGAATCATATGTGGAAACAGAATGAGTAGCCATTGAACTGGATCTAGATCTGGCTATGATGTTTCTAAAAAGGCAAAAGGAAAAATAAATGCATTCTTGTGGGATGTAATTAAAAAAACAATTAGATCCTGTCTCTCCATTTTCCTACATACCTGGTCGGTGCTTGTAGGAATGTCTGGGCCGTTTGTGTGGCTTTACCCATCTCTCCCAGGCCAGTGGGACATCACCCTTGCTGCCCTTAGAGAGCGCCACACTCCCCTCCCACAGCTCATGGCTGGTGGGCTCTGCTCACTGCTGCAAGGGGACAGGGGCCTGCAGCTGCTTCTCCCTGGTCTTTCCATGGTGGGTGGAGGGGGAGAGAAGTGAGGAAGGGTGAGGCGAGCTCTGACCTCTTGTCCTCTGGGCAGCTCTACCAGGCCAGGGTCTGAGGCACCACCGCACCAGCTCCTACACAGCCCAGGGTCTCCTCCTGGGAAGGACATGGTGATGCATTTCCTGAGTCAGCTCCTTCACAGCCTACGTGTGGCTCAATACAGGAGACTCAGAGTCCTGTGGTCCCCAGGGCAGCCTGAGTCTCTCTGACCCAAGCCAGCACAGCCCCAAACTCCAAAGCAGACTTGTCAACATTTCTGGCTTGGTGAAGGTTGGGGAAGCATTTTTCCTTTGTTCTAAGGAGCAAGAGGGAATCCTTGGTCCTTCTTTCTCAGCCTACCAATGCATTCTTTGCCTTTTCTGTAAAAGCTAGAACAGGAGCTAGGCTAACACGTCTGAACTGCTGTCATCATCTCCCTGCATGTCCTGCAAAGCCCATGTCTTTCTTTAGGATGGGAAGGTTCTCACAGTCCCATTGAAGACATCAAGAAGTTCTCGTTGGATGTCTCTTACACCATGCTGGTCACTGAAGTCCACTCAGGGCTCAGCTAATGGCTCAGTGAGCTCAGGATAATGGTAGGACATGGTCATTAGGGAATGGCCATAAAAGTCAAGGGGATGGAGTTCCGAGCCGGGTCACAGTCGCAGAGAAATGAGGTGAACCCAAGTTGTCAGCAGTCCCTGTGATGAGATGACACCGTGTGGATTCTGTGAACTACAGACCAATGCACAATGACAGGGTTTCTCTCATGGCCTTGGACATTGATGAAACAGAGACAGTCAGCTCCAAATTGGAAGTGTGACCCCTTCATACTAGGTTCACACTCACACACACACCCCACACATACTCACACACATCACACACACATCCATTCACACCACACATACGTGACACACACAGATCCATGCTACACATATGCCACATACTTATACACACACACCACACACCACACACATCACATGTGCACCACACACACATAGAGGCACACCAACACCATACACATACTTGCACTACTGTATCATACACGTCACACACATATATGCAGATACACACATATCCTGCACACAGACACACTCATACAACACACATACACATGCACATACACATGCAAATGCATGCACAAATACACAAATTTAGGTTAAAGAAACAGCTATGAGGAAAAAAGAATGTTTCTTGGCTGTTTACACTGGTTTAGTTTCCTGGACTGTTTATTACCTCCTCATTCTGCCAGCCCAGATAATGAAGATAATCAGGAACGCTGGTTAGCAGTATATCACCTCATAAGACCCTGAAAATGTACAATTCCTTTAAAGGAGAAACGCTTCAATGAGAAGAAATTTCTCTTTAAACAGTTTCCGGCTTCAGGCACAGCATTATTAAAATGATAATGGAAAATGTCTCCGGAATGGCCGTAAGAAGCTGCGATGAATGGGAATGATGCCTGTGTTTAGTGAAGTCAAACAGAATGCACTTGGAGCCAAATGCCTCAGGGAGAAAGGGAAGATCGATAACGACCTAGTAACATTCCAGGTAGTATTGTTCTTACAGAAGACTCGGTGTAGAATCCGGTGAACTCATTACAACTTCCTGCAGGGGTTACTATTACAATTTCCCTCTTTGTCAGCACAGTCATAGGCTGATACTAAAGATTCTTGGCAAGAGGCAAAAACGAGCACTTTTCCCAATATAGAAAAGCATCATTTGCTAGGGATTTAAACAAGTGAATGGGGGAACGTAAGGTAGATCAGAATGCTGCAGCCACTTTCCCTATTGTCTTCCTGGTGGAGGTAGATACACAACAGAGCTTGATTATGGAGTTTGCCAATCCGTAGTCTTCTAGCAGGAGAAGAACGCCATTACTTTGGAAATGCTGGTTGTCTGGATGGTGGCTGTGTCACTGAGCCACGGGGAACCCTGGGTACTGGGCTACATTGTTCACTCTGCTTGAGAAATATCAACACCAGTATCACCAAAGTAATCAATTTCCCTTCCACAAAGTTCTCCCATTTAGAAGCAAGACTGTTAGAGCTCCATTACTCAACTTTTCTGTATTTAGACAACTACTGTTAAAACTCACAGGAAGCCTTGCAAATATGTAGATAAATGTCTTCATTTCCTAAGGCTGCCATACAAAAGCACAATTAACTGGTTGGCTTAAACAACAGAAATTTATTATTTCACAGTCTCAGAGGCTACAAGTCTGAATTTAAGATGTCAGCAGGGCCATGTTTCCTCTTAAATGGGAGAATCCGTTCCGGCCTCTCCCCTGGCTTCTGGTGAGTGGCCGGCAGCCCATGTATCCTCATGTTTGTCCAGCCTATATGTCCTTGGCTTGTAGCAACAAAACCCAATCTCTGCCTTCGTCACATGGCACTCTCTGTCTCTCTCTCTTTCTCTCTGTGTATGCCTTACTGACAGACATCTTCAAAGATCCCATTTCCAAATGACTAGGGGTTGGGACTCAAATGTGTCATTTTGGTGGTAAAGCCTCTGAAGATGCCGCCCGGTCTTCTCTCAACCCTAAACAGTCACACCAGCTACAGCAATCCACATGACAGGCTGCAGAACTGGTTTGTGTCTACACTGAACCACATGTGTTTAATATCTCCAAGTTGAAAACATTAAAAGCACACCCCAGAGCTTATCTGAGGATAGATACACTATAGATACATACATAAAGGCACAGCCCAAAATTGATATTGTGCAGAATTTTTTCTATAACTTCTGAACAGTGGCCCCCTCTGTGGAACCATCACTTCCAATATAGACTTTGAATCAACTGTAGAACTTCCTACACACCAACAGAGAGAATAACATAGACATATCTGAGAAACACAAGGCAGACTGCAGGAAAAATAAATAAAATAATAAGCAAACTAAGTACAATAAGTAAAACAAGTGAATGGGGAGGTGCTGGACACAGAACAGAGTGGGAAAACTTTGGGATAAGATCATTGCCATCATGCATTAAAAATTGGGGATTTTGTGAGATTCTAGAGGCTACCGATGCCATTAAACAGCTGTGTTTCAACTTCAGGATGAAATTAACCAATCCTAGTCTTAATTGTATGAATAACCTATGCATTTTCATATTGGGAAGAGGCATACGCCATAGATTAAAAAGGAAAAGAATGACAGCAGGAGAGAAAGATGCAAAAGACATGTTTTTGTCAAGCCAATGAAAATCCACCCCCAAATGTGTCTGCCTGCCAGCAAAAGGCTGTGTTCTTCTTATGGAGCAGGAGGCAATCTCCATTTATGATCCAGACAGCCATTCAGGATTTCTCCAGTGCTAAATCCCTGACAGCAGTATGAGCTTGCAAAATCATGGAATTACATTTTGAGTATTTTAGAAGACTGATACGGGTGCAGCTATAGAAAAGGTACAAAAAAGTAACTCATCAGCACTTGCACATACTTAAAGATGAGCACCACACTTTCTACTGGCAGGCATTTGAAAACATTTGGTTAAATTATTTCAAATTGGGTTTTACGCAAGCTGAGCTGATGATTAGAATACGAGTCACTCATGTAGGTGTTTTGATATTCACAGAGGCAGCCTTCCTTGTCATACCATACTAACGCTTGGGTTCAGTGAGGGTAACATTTCCTGTACAACTCACACAAACAGATTCATTCTCCTAGAGTTGGAGCCAATATAGCAATTAAGCATTTTGCATTTTGTTTTTCGTTATTTTTAACAGGATTGATTCTCTTTGGCAAAATACAGAAATCTCAAAATTAAAATATGCATATTAATCTCCATATATTAATCTAACAAGCAAAAAACATAAACATTTTTACATTAACTTATTTTTGTGGGATTTAAAGTCCTTAACTTTTCAAAACTGAATTTTTTTAAAAAGATTAGATTCTATTTTTAAAGCCTTACAGGATGGTTTGTCCAAAATGGGGCAAGATTATGAGGAAGTATTCTTCTGCAGTGCTGGGCTCTTGCTGGTGGAATTCATGAGCCTCTCCAGCCCTCCCGAGTCACCGAGGTAGGCAGTGCTGTCAGGGAGGTGTGTGATTACAGCAGGAAGTGGCGTGGCCTGAGCATAAGGGAGCTGGGGAGCTACAGTATTCCAACACGGGCATGCACAGTATTCCAACACGGGAAATGAGCTCCATTTCCAAGGCTACAGCTCCCACACATTCCTTTCCTTCACTCCCTGATTCAAGGAGACACCTGTGACTGGAGAAAGTCAGGGCTTGGATGAGGGCTTAAAAGGAGAAAGAAGACCAACCATGGGTCCATCACAAAAATACTCTGGGCACAGTATACGCTCTGCTCTCCTATTGGAGATGAACACATTAATTATGTTAGAGGCTCTTGAAAGATTGTCAGGAAACAAACTAGTTGAATTTTGTTTAATCCTGTGTTTCCTGAATCTATCTGCGAGAACTATGTTTGAAGCAATATAATTTGGGAAATCTCTGGCCTAAAACTTTCATTACAGTAGTGACTTTTTGGGCATTTTGATGTTTTCTAAAGATTTTGCAAGTGTGTGTGTGTGTGTGAGCACACGTGTGTGCATTTGATGCATGGTGGGCGTGTGTGAAGCACTGCATTTTCTATAGGCTCTTTGAGAGTTACCCATTCAATCAACAAATACTTCCTGAATATCTGCTGTGTGTAATAAAAATGTATGGAACACATCAGTGAACAACTTTTTCCCAATAGTGATTATGTAGTGTTCACCTGTAAAACCTTTCCAAACTAACTTGAATCAGGGTTCTTTCAGTATATCATATGACATTACTAAGTCCTAGTGATGTGTAAGGATGTATGCTCATGCTTTATTTTTCAGGCATTATGTACATAATTATGTCATAACTGGTATTCAGATGAAATGATGTGTATTTACAACTCATTGTCTTACATGCTTTTCCAAGTTAACATCTTCTATTTCCCATGAAATCATGCCTCCCAAATCTGTACATTGCCCCTGTTTTAGTTTGCTAAAGCTGCCAAAATGCAAAAGAACAGAAACGGGCTGATTTTTAACAATGGAGATTTATTAGTTTCTAACCTTACAGTTTGAGGCCATGAAAATGTCTAAGTCTGTGCATGATCAAGATGATACCTCCTTCTTGAAGACAGCAAGTGAGTGACCCCAGACTCCTCTGTCCCATGGCAAGGCATCTGCTGGTCTCTCTCTTCTCTTCTGGGTTTTGTTGCTTCCAGTTTCTGGCTTCAGTGGCCTCCTCTCCTTTCTGTGGCTTTTTCTCTGTTCCTTTCTCTGAATTCCATACTCTTATAAAGGACTCAAGTAAGAGGGTAAAGGCCCACCTGGGGCATGGTTCAACTCAACCTAATCAGAAGGTCCCAACCACAATAGGTTTACACCCATAGGAATGGAACGTGATCTTCTGGGGTTCATAACAGCTTCAAACCACCACCTCCCACCCCTTCACCAATTAAAACACCCAATCATGCCATTCCTCTGATTGAAAACCTCAGTGACTCCCCATTTCACACAGTATGCAAGTCCTCTACTAAGCTAGGCCTGCCCAGGTCTATCAGATTCTCACCTGATTTTCCTTCCCAGATTCATACAGCTCTACTCCTTTTACTGGAGCCCTACAGAAATTACTGATGCTCCTGGAACACTCCAAGTAAAATTAGTCTTTCTGTCTTCACTGCTGCTCTAGTTTTGTAAACATCTTGATGCTGACCCTTATCAGTTGTGTTCTGATATTTCACAGGTGTGTCTTCCAAAGTCAGTCTGATTCATCTCTTTACCTCAGATAAAGTATTGGCCTGGTACATAGGGGGAGCAAAACCTCAGTTTATCTAAGGAAGAAGTGATCCCCTCTGCCTTGGCAGGAAATTTCAGAAGCTTCCTGGCTCCTGAAGAGTGACTAACGACTTGGGTACACTCTATGAAGAGGCTCTCCACCATCCCTGTTGGTGATGTACCTGGTGACAACTCCCTTCCTTGACACTTCCAGGAGTGTGACAAGGACCTCAAGAAACCGAAAAGGCCCAGCGTCATAGTCTCAACTAACAGACACAATACAAGCACACCCTCCCATACACATGCCATAGCAGGAGCTCCAAGATGTCTGAGCACAGATCTGCGGTTCCCGGGAATAACAAAGAGCACAAGGCAAAGCCAATACCAATCTGGATTTGAGCCCACTCCCTGCATTTTCATGTTTGTAATTAGCAATAACAGGAATGAGAGTTCAGAACTGCACATTGGTGAATTGTCAAGGGTTTATCATTTTAAGCACCACTCCCCTCCGAAGCCATAAAATCAGTGTCAAGAAGTCGGCAATGACTTTTTCTTCTCCCTTCAGAATACAAAATAAAATATAACCTCCATATGAAGTACTACACTGGTAGGAAACTTCATTTTGTGTGTCGCGCTGAGGTTTCCAACGTGGACCAGTAATCCCAAAGGCCTGAATGTGAGTCTAGAAAACAGACCTTGGTTCTCAGTGGGGGCAGGGTCATGGCCAGGGAATGTGTGAAATTACATGGTTGTCACAAAGGCCAGAGGCACCACCGTTCTGTACTAGGAGGGGAGAAAAGTTGCTGGAAATTCTTCAACGTGGTGAACAACTACCTGCATTCTGCCCATTTTAATGCTCACAGGAGACTAAGGAGGGTGGAAAAAAAAAACAAAACTGCTTCTCTAACCCTGCATATCTATAATTTAAAAAAACAAACTCTCTGGTACAGTGGTAATAAACACTGACTTTATCAGAAAACAACTGATGTTTAAGAGAAGAGAAGATTTTCTTTCAACTGGTTTTGAAATTAACCAAGAATTATTCATCATTTTGACAAGTCATGTCACTAAGGAAAAGTTGTTCATGGTGTTTGAGCTACAAAATCAGCACAGTTGAAGCACCCTGGGTTTGTAGATGCTGGTTTCACAGAGATCTGAAGTACAGATGTGTCTCTTCCCTGTGTCTTCCAATGAAGAATTTGCACATTGAAATATCTGTTATTTTATTTTAAATTACTTTTATTTTCCTTTTCCTTTATGTGACACTTAGAGTATTATGTTATTTTATTGATTTTGACAATTCTGCATGTAAGTTTCATTTTTTATGGGTTTCATTTTAGGAAGGTACATTGCCAAGTTTTTGTTGTATAAAGGAAGCATGGTTATTATGGGATCGAGCATCATGGATCTACATGAATTTATAACCAGAAATGTTTCTCCATGGATCATGATATTTCTGCTTGTGCTGGAACAGAGTTGTCTGACCCAATTTCGCCCTCTCCGTATCTCCTACAGACAGCTTGGTTGCTGTTATCCTGGATGGATGGATGGATGGATGGATGGATATGTGGGAGAGCCCTTCTCTGACAATAGCAGGTAGTAGCCCTGCTCAATAAAACCTCAGCAAATCACTGCATTTTATGCTATATTTCAAATATCGGACTAAATAAATAACATATTTTAGTCATAGAAAATATTCTAAAGTTCAAATTTAAATAAATTGGCAGCTGGTAAATATACCCAATTATCTTCTGTATTAATTTTTTAAAAAAATCCAACTGAGTTGTGATAGATATGACATGAAAATGTATACTGCTGTTCTGGTGAAACTAAGGAATCTTAAAGTAGAGAAAGATTTAAATACATACATCCACCTGCTTGCCCAAATCTCAAAGCTCTACATTTTCTATTTAGATATTCAAAACCACCAGCAGGAACTGCCAAAATGAGAGGCGACTAGAACAAGAATGAGGAGAAACTACAGTTCCTAATCACACCAGAATGGCTGTTTGACAGTAATTCCTGCGATTTTTCAAGTTTTCGCATTCCTCCCCTAAGTGCTCGAGACTGAGCAGCTTGCATGTGTCCATGTTGTACTCACAATGCATTTTCATAAGGATCCCCACATGATCCCTCCATCCACATTTTCCCTACTGCAATGATTAACTTTGTGTCAAGGTGGTTAGGCTATGGTATCCAGTCATTGGTCAAACACTGGCCTAGATGATGCTGTGATGGTATTTTGTAGATGGAATTAGCATCTACAATCAGCTGACTCTAAGTATAGGAGATGACCCTTCACAATGTGGGTTTGCCTCATCCAATCAGTTGGAAGTCTTAGATGCAGAGAACTGAGGGCTCCAGAATAAGGAATTCAGCCTCTAGACTACACCTTCCACTCTTTCTTGATTTTCCAATCTAAGATATTTGGACTCAAGACTTCAGTATCACTATTACTGGAATTTCCAGCCTCTGGCCTGCCCTACAGAATTTGGACTTGCCAGTCCCCACGAACATCTGAGCTAATTCCTTTTCGTAAATCTCTTTGTGGTGTGTGTATACATATGCACCCCGTTGGTTCTGTTTCTCTGCAGAACCCTGACTGATACACCCATCTTTACAATCTGCCCAAACCAAACCACATTGTGTTCTACTCAGTCTAGGAGCGCAAAGACTGGCCAGAGGCACATTCAAAGGATGCTGAAATTTTCATTTGGTTAACAGTAAAGTTAATCCAGGAGGAATAATAGCAGAGTATGAGAACATGGGATTTGGGCTAAAAGATTCTGGCTAAAAGAAGGTAGGAGTAAAAATGCAATTAGCAGAAGGCTACAAACATAAGGGAAGCATAGATCCTACTAACTCCCTCCTCTCCTCTTCCCAAGACTGACGTTCACAAGTATGCATTGGTGTGGCAATGACAGCTGATAACTTTTGAAATGCTTCCATATCAGTTGGTAAGTTACGGTTGCCTGGAACAGCCAACTACCAGCCCCCCTGCCCTTCCATTGTCCTAAATGTTTTAGTTCTTTCCCAAGGATGTTGTGGATGTCACAATAATTCAAACACCTATAGATCTATATCTGATGCAGTGGGGCCTGGAGACCCTGCTGTAACCATCCCTTCCCGGTAACCACAGGTGGTATTTCCAGCTCAGCGGAAAGCCTCACTGTTGAGCATGCTTCCTGCTCAGAGGGTGCAGCTTGGCTGTCTCCTTGGTCAGAAGAGAACTAGCATGTCTGACTCCTCAGTAAGGGTGATTCCCTCAGTGGCTGTCTCAGTGTGCTTGAGGAAGCAAGTGCAGGGACACCATGCATCATCAGGGAAGCTGCAGGTGCCTCAGCTATCTGGTCTGAACATTCAGGCCACAGAGACGCAGCAGAGGTATGGCTGCTTTGGAACCCAGTGACATTAAATCAACCAGGGCTTTTTACTGAGGATTTAGCACATGACTAACTCTGTGTCAGACAGTCCCTTTGGCATTATGGATCAAGACAAAGGGTGAAATAAGCATGGGAAATGCATTTTGGCTTTGATAATGCATGTGAAAGCTTTGAAACATTACCACATTCATGTTGGTTGCAAAAGGAATAAAATAAATAAATGAATACATGCATACATACATAAACACATGCAAACAAAACAAAACCTCAGTGAATCTCAGATTATTTTTCATTATTTATGCAAGTTACCTGCCCCATGAATCAGTGAACCACACTTGGAATTTATTCAGTCCTACTATGGGATTTAGAATCCCATTTATATGGCTCATCTGTGCTTTAAGAAGGATTAAGGTGAAGATTTGGGGATTTGGGAATTCTTGTTGATTGTATTGGGCACTACAATTCCAAGGGAATTAGTGGACCTACATCACAACTCAGTTAGAAAACACATAGAAGAGGCTAAAATTGTGGCAATATATGATATGGTATGGGTCCATTTCATTAATTTTCTTACCTGGTATGATTTTAAAGATGTTCTATGAACATGGTTTCTTTTTAACCCTGCCAGGAAAAGTGGGGTAGAATTCTAAGCTGGCTGCTGTGATCTTGGTCTCCTGGTGTTACTTCTGTGCTCATGCTACCTTACACAGAAATAGGGATTTTTCAAGACATAATTAAGATTAATAACCAATTAACCATAAGATAGAAAGATTATAGGGTGGGCATGGCCAAATAATATGAATTCTTTAAAAGCAGATAATTTTCTCTGTCTGGCCACAGAATGGGAAGTCAGGGAGAGTCAAACTTGGAGGTTGTTGCCGTGTTCTGTTGCTGGCTTTGAGATGGAGAGAGCCGTGGTGCAAGAACCTCAGGGTGGCTTCTAGGAGAGCAGGGATATTACCAGCTGACAGTCAGCAAGAAATTGGACCTTCAGCCTTAAAACCATAAGAAACTGGATCTGAGAACAACAGGAATCCTCTTGGAAAAGGGCCCCAAAGACCAAACTGAAAATGCAATTAGCCAACATCTCCATTTTAGATAAGCCAGAAACACTGTGCTGGACATCGGACTAAGGAACTCTGAGCTAACAAATAGGTGCTGTTATTTTTTTCCCATTTTTTCTCTTTTCTTTGTTCATTTATTTAAATGGAGGTATTGTATAGGAATATAGTACCGACAATATACAAAAAAATCAACTCTCCCTTCTATCTCTGATCACTAGTCCTCCAGCCTCCTCCCCTCCCAAGTTTATCACTGTCTCCAGTTTTTTTTTTTTTTTAGGTTTAGTACAGTACTCTTTTTTAAAAAAATTCAGTTTTATTGATATATATTCAAATACCATACAGTCATCCATGATGTACAATCAGCTGTTCACAGTACCATCATATAGTTGTGCATTCATCATCCCAATCTATTTTTGAACATTTTCCTTACACCAGACAGAATAAAAATAAGAATAAGAAATAAAAGTAAAAAAGAACACCCAAATCACCCCCCCGTCCCACCCTATTTTTCATTTAGTTTCTTGTCCCCATTTTTCTTCTCATCCATCCATACACTAGATAAAGGGCATACGATCCACAAGGTTTTCACAATCACACTGTCATGCCTTGTAAGCCACATTGTTATACAATCATCTTCAAGAGTCAAGGCTACTGGGTTGCAGTTTGTTAGTTTCAGGTATTTACTTCCAGCTATTCCAATATACTAAAACCTAAAAAGGGTTATCTATATAGTGCGTAACAATGTCCACCAGAGTGACTTCTTGACTCCATTTGGAATCTCTCAGCCACTGAAACTATTTTGTTTCATTTTGCATTCCCCTTTTGGTCAAAAAGATGTTCTCAATCCCACAATGCTGGGTCCAGATTCATACCTGGGAGTCATATCCTGTGTTTTCAGAGAGATTTACACCCCTGGGAGTCAGGTCCCATGTAGGGGAAGGGCACTGAGTTCACGTGCTGAGATGGCTTAGCTAGAGAGAGAGAGAGAGAGGCCACAACTGAGCAACACAGAGGCACTCAGGGGGAGACTCTTGGGCACAATTATCAGCAGGTTTAGCCTCTCCTTTGCAGCAACAAGCATCATAAGGGCAAGCCCCAAGATCAAGGGCTCAGCACATGAAACCCTCAGTCCTCAACGCTTGTGAGAACATCAGCAACAACCCAGGTGAGGAAGTCCAACACTTCCACATTTTCCCCCAGATCCTCAGGGGTCCCTGTATGTATATTTTTATTCTCTGCCCAAATTACTTTGGGATGTATCACTATTTCACTCTAACATATACAAATGTACCAGATCTCACTTCCTATTTGAAGTTCCATGTAATTATGGTGTTGAACAAACTGACTGTGCAAGTTAAGTTGTTTAGTGTACTACAGAAAATATAGATCCTGCACTGAATAAACATCTCTTCCCTTGGTTTCACATGGAAGTTGGAATTTTAAAACACAATCAGCATTGTCCTTTATCCTGTGATCCGATGTGCCATAGTCCTAACCACTTCTGCTTCATTCATATCTCTAGTTGAAGTCTAGAGATGTGAATAAAGTCAGCTTTTTAAAATAGGTGCTGTTTTAAGCCACTAAGTTTGTGATAACTTGCTATGCAGCAATAAGAAATTAATGTAAGAAGAATCTAACAGAGTCCCTTCTGTGAGATTTATTCCTTTCTTGATGGTTCTGAAAGCCTAATAGAAGGTTTCTGAATCAGAGATGCTAATTATAATAAAGATGATGATTTATGGATACAGAAAGACACAAAATTGTCAATAGTTGTTTATTGCATTAATTCATTTATTCAGCCCGTCACAAAGTGGAGGAGGTGAAGGTAAGATTTTCACATTAAGCTAGAACACTTGAGGAGGGTTAGAGTATTAAACCCACTTTGTTATGCCCAATAGCACTAATCATCATCATCATCATTATCATCATCATCATCATCATTATCATCATCATCTTCATCTCATCTGGAGTGCAGCATCTGATGCTCAGAACGCCACAGGAAAATATGAACTCATAATCAAAGAGCACTCAAAACACAAAGAAACAAGCCATCAAGGAAAATGTATTCTAAGGAAAAAACATTAGGAAGTAAGAAAAAGGAACTTATAGGGAAGGAGGGAAAGAAAATGTGGCATATGAGGTTAAGTACTGTGTAGAATAATTTCAATTCAATATGAAAGAATAACTGTCTCTAAAAGATAGATGAGCATTTATGGAAACTGAAGCCCATCTGCAAGTCATTTTGATGCCCCTAAATGTCTGTCAGAAGCAAATTTGGCTCTTAAGTAAAAATGCTATCTGTGGGCTAACAATATCTCAGCATATTCTTATATGCAACATCAGTAACTAATAAAAAGTAACAGACATTATATATAATAATAATAGCTCAAAAAAGGAGAAGAAGGAATAAAGGTATATAGAAGAAACACTTCTAAATCTTTCCAGAATTCTTAGTATAAATCTGATGTCAATTCTGATAAATTAAGATGAATGTGGTAATCCCTAGAGCAACCACTAAGAAAATAATGCAAACATATGGTGAAAAATCATTAAGGGAATTAAATTGCTACACCAAATAACAGTCACTTATGAGAAAGCAGTAAAGGAGAAAGTAAGGAAGACAAAGATGAGACATAACAAAAATCAAAAAATAGAATGTCAGAAGTAAATCAATTACATCATTAATGACATTAAATATGAATGGATGAAACAATCATATTAAAATGCAGAGATTTTCCGAGTGAATCAAAAAAAGATTCAAGTATGTGCTATCTAGAGCAAAGATTCAAGTATGTGCTATCTAGAACAGGCACATTTTAGATTCAAAGATACAAATAAATTGGGATAAAAGGATGGAAGAGATAGATCATGTAAACAGCAACCAAAAGAAAACTATATAAAAATAAGATAAAATAGATTTTAAAACAGCAAATGTTACTATAGATTAAGATAGGACTTTACAAATGATACATGAAGATGTAATGAAATCATACACATATATTCACCTAAAACATAGCTGAAAAATGTGAACAAAAACTGAAAGAATTGGAGAAATAGGCAATGCAGTAATAATAATTGGAGATGTCAATAACCTATTTTCAATAATGGATATAACAATTAGACATAAGATCAACAAGGAAATAAAAGTCTAACAGCCCTATAAACCTAATGGATACACTGTACAAAATGGATATCTACATAACACTCCACCCAACAACAATGGAATGCATATTCTTCTCAAATACACGTGGGACATTATCCAGAATAGACCATATGCTAGGCTACAAAACAATCCTCAGTAACTTTACAATTATTGACCCCATGCAAAGTGTGTTCTAGAACCACAATGAAATTAAATGAGCAACCATTAACAGAAGGAAAACTTGTAAACTCACAGGTACATGGAAATTAAGCAACACACTCCTAAATAACCTATAAGACAAAGAAGAAACCACAAAAGAAATTAGAAAATACTTTGAAATGAATACAAATGGAATAATAACTTAACAAAACTTATAGGATATAACTAAAGGAGTGCTTATAAGGAAATTTGGAGCTGTGAATGGCCATATTATAAAAGAAGGTATATATATATATATATATATCTCCATTAACCTAAAATTCCACCTGTATATGAGATTCAGTTTAAATTCAAAGCCTCAAGTAGCATGCAATTGAATGGTTGTAAAAAAATATGCCATGCAAATAGTAATCAGAAGAAAGCTGGGGTCATTAAACAAATATTAGATTAAATTGACTTTAAGTCAAAAATTGTTACAAGAGACAAAGAAGGCCCCTATATACTGATAATTGGGGCAATTATATAAGAATACATGACAATTACAAATTTATAGTGACCTAACATCAGAGATCCAAGTGTATGTAGTAAATATCAACACATTCAAAAGGAGAAATAGTCAGTCCTATATTAATAGTAAGAGGCTACAATGCACCACTTTCAATAATGGATAAACCATTTTGATAGAATATAGGTAAGGAAATATAATACTGAAATAATACTATGAAATGATTAGACTTAAAATTATATGTGTGTGTATATATATATATATATATATATATATATATATATATATATATATCAATTCATCCAACAGCAGCACAATTCACATTCTTCTCTACTGCACATGGGTTATTCTCCAGGACAGACCATTTGTTAGGTCACAAAAGCATGTCTCAATAAAATTAAAAAATATTGAAATAATGCATTGTATATTCTTCAACCACAATGGAATAGAGTTAGAAATCATTGCCAGAGGGAGAACTGGGAAATTCACAAATATGTGGAAATTAAACAATGCATTCTCAAACAACCAATGGGTAAAAAGAAATCAGAAAGGAAATTAGGAAATACTTTGAGGAGAATGGAAACAAAAACATAACACACAAAATGTATGCAGCCAATGAAGTGCTGAGAGGGAAATTTATGGCTCTAAATGTATACATTGAAAAAGAAGAATGATCTCAGATCAGAGATCTCACCTCGTAACTTGATGATTTAGAAAAAGAGGAAGCTAAACCCAAAGCAAGCAGAAGAAATCAAACAAACAAAGATTAGAGTGGAGATAAATGAATTAGAGAATTAAAAAAAAGAAACACAATACAGAGCATCTATAAGCCAAAACTTGGCTTTCTGTAAAATCAATACAATCAACAAACCTTAAGTAGATGACAAGAATAAAATGAGAGAGGATGCAAGTAACTAAAATCAGAAGTTAAAGGGGTATATTACTACCAACCCACATATATAAAACGGATTGTAAGAGGATACTATTCACAACTGTATGCCAACAAATTAGATAACCTAGATGAAATGGACAAATTTCTAGAAACACACAAACTACTCAGGAAGAAAAAGAAGCTCTCAAAAGATGAAAAACAAATAAATAGATTGAATCAGTAATTAAAAAACTAACAACAAAGTAAAGCCCAGTACCAGATGGCCTCACTGGTAAATCTTACAAAACTTCCAGGAAGAATTAACACCAATCCTTCAGAAACTCTTCCAAAAAATTGTAGAAGAGGGAGCACTCACTAACTCATTATATGAGGTCAATATCAGTCTCATATCAAAGATAGATAAAAGTACCACAAGAAAAGAAATGTATAGACCAACATCACTTATGAATATAGACACAAGAAACTTAAAAAAAGAATGCTAGTAAACTGAATCAAATAGATATTAAATGAATGATACACCATGACCAAGAAGAATTGATCCCAAGTATGCAAGGTAGTTCAACATTAGAACATTAATTAATGTACTACATCACATAAATAGAATTATGGGGAAAAAAGCACATGGGCACCTCAATTGACCCAGAAAATGCATTTGAAGAAACCCAGCACTCCTTCTTGAAACAAAGTTAAGAATACTAGGAATAAAAGGAAATTCCATCAACATGAAAAAGAAACATATATGAAAAATCTACAATTATTACATTACTTAATGATGGAACACTGAAATCTTTTCCCCTAGGATCAGGAAGAAGACAAGAATGATCACTGTCACCACCATTATCCAACATAGTACTGTGAGTTCTAGCCAGAGCAATTAGGCATGGAAAAGAAATAAGGGCATCTAAATTCAAAAGGAAGAAATAAAACTTTCCTTATTTGAAGATGATATACACACACACACACACACACACACACACACACACACACACATATATATGTATGTATGTATATATAGTCTTGAAAAATCCACAACAATGCTCTTAGAAGCTAAAAAGAATTCAGCAAATTGGTTGGTGGGGTTCAAGAACAACATGCAAAAATCAGTAGGGCTTTTCTATGATAATAACGAACAATCTGAAGAGGGGAAAGGAAGAAAAAATTCCATTTCCAATAGCAACTAAAAGAATCAAATATCTTGGAAGAAATTTAACCAATGATGTAAAGGACTTGTACACAGAAAACTGCAAAACATTGCTAAAGTTAAGAGCTCTAAATAAATAGAAAGACATTTTGTGTTCTTGATTTGGAAGAATAAGTATTTTTAAGATGTCAATTCTTTAAAAAGAAGTGATTTACAGATTCAACACAATGCTAATCAAAATTCCAACAGCCTTCATTGCAGAAATGGAAAAAAAACAATCATCAAATTTATATGGAAAGGTAAAGGGCCCTATATTGTCCAAACCATCTTGAAAAAGAAGAATGAAGTTAGATAACTCATACTGCCTTATCTGAAAACTTATTACAAAGCTACAGTAATCAAAACAGCAAGGCACTGTCACAAGGACATATAGACCAATGGAACTGAATTGAGAGCTTATGAATTAACACTTACATCTATGGAAAATTGATTTTTGATGAGGGAAGCAAATCCACTAATTGGGAAAATATTCCTTTTAACTAATGGTGCCTGGAAAACTGGATGCCCATATTCAAAAGAATGAAGGTGAGCCCCTACTCATGCCACAAACAAGAATAAAATCAAAATGTGTCAAAGACCTATATATAATAACCAAAGTATAAAACTCCTAGAAGAAAACATAAAGATTGATATTTATGCCTTCATGTTAGGCAATGGTTTCTTAGACTTTACATGATCAATAAAAGAAAACAATTGATAAAAGGGACTTCATGAAAATTAAACTGCTGTGCATCCCAGGACAATTTTCATCATGAAAGTGAAAATACAACCTATAGACATGGATTAGTAAGTTAAATATTAGGAAATCACATATCCAGTAAGGATTTAATTTCTAGAATGTAGTAAGAATTGCTACAACTCAACAACAAAAGGGCAAACAACCCAAGTAAAAAAATTGCAGAAGACATGAATAGACATTTCTCCAAAGAAGAAATACAAATGGCCAAAAAGAACATGAAAAGATGCTAAACATCATTAGCCATTAGGTAAATTCAAGAAAAAACTACAATGACATACACCCGTGCACACCTATGTTCATAGAGGCATTATTCACAATTGCGAAAAGATGGAACCAGCCAAGTTTCCATCAATAAATGAATGAATAAACAAAATGTGTTACATACAAGCAATGAAATATTATTCAGCTGTAAGTAGGAATGAAGTTCTGATACATTCTACAGCATGGATGAATCTTGAAAACATCATATTGAGTGAAATAAGGCAGATGCAAAAGGACAAATATTATATGATATCACTGATAGGGAATAATTAGATAAGCAAATTCATGGAGTCAAAAACTATAATACAGGTTACCAGAGACCAGGGTTTGGTTATAGAATAATTCTATATTTGAATGTGATTAAAAGGGGGAAGTTTTAGATTGTAGTTATGTTACTAGCATAAAGAGTTTTAAAAATCATAGGATTGTACATTAACAGTAAAACTTAATATAAAACATGAACCATAGTTAATAATAACATTATAATATTATTTTAAATCAATTGTAATAAAGGCATCATTTTAGTGAAAAGTATTAATAATATGGGAAGTTATGGAACCCTGCATATTCTGCACAAGTTTTCTGTAAACCTACAAGTTCTTTAATAAAAACGTATAGAAACAAAAACCTAGTACAGCACATATAAAAAGGATTATGTAAATGACTAAGTGGTATTTATTCCAAGTATGCAGAAGTGTCTTCACATCTGACCATCAATTAATGCAATAAATAAGATTAAAATAATAAAGGACAAGAAACTCATGATCCTGCCAATAAGTAGAAAAATCAGTTCACAAAATTCAAAACCACAGCATGTTAAAAACTCAAAAGCTAAGAATGGAAAGAACTTCCAGAATCAGATAAACAGTATCTACGAAAAAACTCACGGCTAACATCCTAATTTAAGGGGAAAGGCATTCAATCTTTCCCCTAATCAGGAACAAGAAAATGTGTTCTATATAAGCAATTCTATCCAACATTTTACTGGAGATTCTAGCCATGTAATTAGGCAAAAAGAAAAATGATAAAAGGCATTCATATTGGAAAAAAAGATGCAAAACTAATTCTATTTGAAGAGACATGATCTTTTTATATAAAATTCTGAGGAATCCACAAAAAACTACTCAAAGTAATAAATTCATCAAGTTAGCAGGATATAAATTCAATATACAAAAATAAATTTCATTTCTAACACTAGACATGAACAACCTGAAAATGAAATTAAAAGAAATAACCACTTACAACAGCATCCATTTATAATAAACCACTTAAGAATAAATTTAACAAAAAGTACAAAAGTTATACCCTGAAAACTACAAAATATTGTCAAAAGAAATTAAAAAGAGCTAAATAAATGGAAAGGCACCCTGTGATTATAAAATACAAGGTTTAATATTGTTAACATGGCAATAATCCCCAAATTCATCTACAAATTCAAAGCCATTGCAATCCGTATTTTAGCTGCTTCTTTAGCAGAAATTGACGACCTTATTTTAAAATTATTAAGGAAGTGCAAGGGACCCATAATAGCCAAAGATGTTGAAAAAGTAGAAAAAAGTTGAAAGGCTTACACTTCCCAGTTTAAAAGCTTACTATGAAGTTTAATAATCAAGAAAATGTGGTACTGGATTAATGGAATAGAGTTGAGAGTCCACAAATAAACCCTCATACTTACAGTCAATTTTTGACAAGGATGTCAAGATAATTCAATGAGGGAGGGGATAGTCTTTTCTATTTTCTAAAGGTTGTTGGGATAACTGAATACCACATGTGAAAAAGTGAAGTTGAACTACTTTCCTTCACCAAACACAAAAATTAACGGAGAATGGAATGTAGCTAAAGCTATAAAACTCTTAGAAAGAAACATAGGAGTAAATGTTGGGTTGGCCAAAGCCTTCTTAGATTTTTACACCAAAAACTTAAGCCAAAAGAAAAAAAAAAAAGATATCATTAAATTTAAACCTCTGTGCCTCTTAGGTTACCAATAAGAAAGTAGAAAGACAACTCCCAGAGTTGGAGAAAATATTCACAAATGATATAATCTGATAAGAGACTTGTATATAGAATATATTAGACACATTTACAATTCAAGTTTGAAAAGATAAATTACATGATTGAAAAAGTGGATGTTTGATTGAAATAGGCATTTCTCCAAAGAAGAAGTGCAAATGTCCAATGAACACGTGAAAAGGTGCCCAACATCAAGGTCTTCCAGGAAAAAGCAAATCAAAACCACAATGTGCTACAACATTGATGAATCTTGAAGACATCATGCTGAGTGAAATAAGTCATACACACACACACAAAAAAAACAAATAAAACACAAAAAAACAAATATTGTATGATCTCATTTATAATAAATACCTGGAATATACAAATTCATAGAAACAGATAGTAGATTACAGTTTACCAGGGGCTTAGGGTAAGGGGAATGTAGTGTTATTGTTTAATGGGTACAGAATTTCTGTTTGAGGTGATGAAAAATTGGGGCAATAAATACTGATGATAGTAGCACAATTTTGTGAATTTAATTAATATCACTGAATTACACACTTGAAATCAATTAAAAATGGAAATTTCAGTTTTATATATGTCACAAAAATAAAATAAAATACCATGATATAGTTCCACTTCACACTTATTAGGGTGGCTGTAATAAGAATGCCAGAAAATAACAAGTGTTGGTAAGAATATGGAGAAATTGCTGATAGGATTGGAAAATGGTACACCTATTTTGGGAAGCAGTCTGGCAATTCCTTAAGGGATTAAACACAGATGTACCATATGACCTAACAATTCCACTTCTTGATACATTTACCCAAATGAAGTTAAAGCAGATGTTCATGCACAATTTGTATACATTCATAGCAGCTGTATTCATTATAGATAAAAAGCTGAGTTGGGAAATGTACAACTGGTGAATGGATATTCAAACTGTAGTATACCTGTAAATTGGAATATTAATCAGAAATAAAATGAAATGTAGTACTTATACACTCTTCAACATAGATGAAAATTGTAAACATTAGGCTAAGTAAAGAAGCCAATCACAAAAGACCACATATTGCATGACTCCACTTTTGTGAAATATCCAGAATAGTAAAATTAATAGTTTTATAGCATTAGACACAGTTGAATATAGTAAAATTAATCTTGAAGATGGGTTAGAAAAAATACATAATTAATCATTGAAAGCTAAAGAGAAATGGAATTAGTAAAGATATGGGTTACACAGTAAGAAAATCTATCATGCATGTACTTGGTGTCTGAGAAGGAAAAAAAATATTTGAAATAATGACAAAGGATTTTCTAAAACTGAAGAAACATGTAAAGTCATAGATTAAGGAAGCTATATGAGCCACTTGTAAAATCTCTCTATAAAATGCCATACATAGACACATTATATCATTGTTGAAAAAAATGACAATGAGAAACCTTAAAAGCAGTTAAAGAAAATAATAGATGCTTCCAAAACAGCAACTAGACTGATACCTGACATCTTGACAGAGGAATGAAAATCAGAATGGAAATTTATGATACTTTCAAAGTGATGAAAGAAAATATCTGAAAACCTAGAATTTTATATCAAGCAAAATAACTTAAAATATTCAAGATATTTTCAGAGAAACAGAATATTTATCATGTGCATACTTTAAGCAAAATACTGTTTTCTAAGGAGAATGAAAATTATCCTAGAGGGCATGAACTAAGGAATAACAATTGTGGGAAAGGGTAAATATGTTGATGGGTATATATTAATACTATGTAGAATAATAATGAACTATGGAAATTTAAATGTACATATAACTAAAATGCATGACTACAATACCATATAAATAGAGAAAGCAAATGAGGTAAAAGTGTTTTGAGACATTTTAGTCATCTGGAAAAAAAATGAAAACACAAGATATCATCAATTTTTGGAAAAACAATGGGGCTTGTAGTAATGCATAAGACAACTTCTAAAATAATAAAATATATTGCATAGCTACCAAGATAATAGAGGGGGAATTGGAATGAAGAGTTATAATTTTTCCAAAACAAGGCAAGAAGAAGAGAATAAATGGGGAGGAAAAGCAAAGGTGGGCTAATTAAAAATCAAATAATAGGCTAGTAGATTTAAATTATATATTAAAGGACTAATAACTATGCTTAAAAGACAAAGGTTATCAGAATGGACATCAAGAAATTCCAAAAATCAACTATATACTATTTCTCAGACATATATATGAAACATAAAGATACAGAAAGTTGGAAGTCCAGTGATAGTAAACAAGATAGATCATGAAATCATTAACCAAAATAAAGCATATGTAGCTATATTAATGTCTGTTTGTCAGGACTGCTGTGTCTCATACCAAAACTGGTCTGCAGATGAACAACTGAAATTTATTGTTTCATAGTTTGGGAGGCAAAAATTCCAAAATAGGGTGACATAATGAACATGGTGATGTAAAATGCTACTGAAAATCTCTCCCGAGAAAATCAATGAGAGGAAAAGGACAATTCTGAATTGTTCAGAACTCTGGAGGAAGATATAGATTGGAGAATGTCCCTACAAATGCCAAATTGAAGGCAGAGATAAATATCAGGTAGGAAAATTCTGTCCCAGACTGGCCAGTTGTCTCCCTTCCCCCTCACTCAGACTCTCACAGCAGCTGGGTTTCCTCCCCCTGGGGACAGAGAATATAAATTCTCTCCCAGCAATGAGACCGACTCCATGATTTGGAGACCCAGGGGACAGGGGCAGACATTTGAAGGCCCAGACCAGTGAGGGACAAAGAGTCTGAGAAAACATGGACAGCGACTGTTTATCCAACTCTGAGTCAAAAAGCCCGTCCCCCACCCCTGAGGGAAACAGCAGCAGATGGCAGTTTCCTTGCCTGGGGGATGGCTAAAAATTGGTACATCTGGGGGAGTCCTTTGCCACAATTAAAGTAAAGGAAATAGCCCCACATTGAGCCAGATTTTGACCAGTAAAATGAGGGCTCAGGAAACCCACAATTCCAGCCTGTCCTGACAAAGGTAATCAGTATGCCAAGGCAAACTGCATCTAAGGATGATTAAGTTACCGAACAGCACCATCTGCTAGGAAGACTAGAAAGTGCAAGGGAATTGAAGGGCTCTTCATAGACTATTTCAGTCCCCTTGCATGGGAATCTGCCCCTGTTTTGGCTTGGAAATATGGACAACACTACTATTAAAACTGTGCCCTAAAACAAATCCAGGTCTTTCTGGCTGGTGAAAAAGAGAGCACTGCTGGTACCCAGCAGATGTTTTTTACCCACACACAGAAATTTTGCTGTGGTGCCAGTGCCTATCCCACATCCACGATTCAGGCCATTTTGGAAGCATGTTTTTTAGGGGAAACTGGGGGCAGAACCAATCTTACAACTGGCTGGTGAGAGAGAGGCAAAGAACAGATAGAGCACAAGGTCAACCAACAAGAAAACCCTAAGCAAAAGAGAAAAATGACTTCCAGAATAAACTAATCAAAGAAATCAGAAAAATCTCATGACTCAAACCAGGAAGAATGAAAATATGGCCACACCAAAGGAGCAACTTACACCTCAGCTGAGATACAGGAATTGAAACAACTAATTAAAGATGTTCAAACCAATCTATATCAAACCAATGAGTTGAAGGAAAATGTGGCAAAAGAGAGGAAGAATATAAAGAAGACACAGGGTGTCCAAACAGAAGAACTTGAAAGCTTGAAAAAACATAAGACAGAACTTATAAAAATGAAATGTACAATAGAATAAATGAAAAACATAATTGAGACATATAACAGCAGATTTGAAGAGGCAGAAGAAAGGATTAGTGAACTAGGAGACAGGATGTTTGAAATCCTAAACACAAAAGAAAACAGGGGAAGTAAGGGAAAAATATGAGCAGGATTTCAGGGAACTGAATGATGACATGAAGCACATGAATATACTCGTTATGGGTGTCCCAGAAGAAGAGAAGAGAAAAGGGGCAGAAAGGATAATGGAAGAAATAATCACCCCAAATTTCCCATCTCTTAGGAAAGACATAAAATTACAGATCCAAGAAACACAATGCACTCCAAACAGAATAGATCCAAATAGACCTACTCCAGGACACTTACTAATCAGATTATCAAATGTCAAAGACAGAGAAAATTCTGAAAGCAGCAAGAGTAAAGCATACAAGGGAAGCTCAATAAGACTATGTGCAGTTCTCTCAGCAGAAACCACAGAGGCAAGAAGGAAGTGGTATCATATTTCAGATACTGAAAGAGAAAAACTGCCAATGAAGAATTTTATATCTGGCAAAACTGCTTCAAAAGTGAGGGAGAGTTTAAAATAATTTCAGACAAATAGACACTGAGAGAGTTTGTGAACAAGATATCTGCTCTACAAGAAATACTACAGGAAGCACTAGGCAGATAGGAGAAGACAGGAGACAGAGGTTGAGAGAAGAGTGTAGAAATGAAAATTAGTAGTATGAGTAATTAATAGGGTAAAAAGAGAGAAAAATAAAATGGTTGAGGAGAATACTGTCTTTATAGTAATAGTATTAAATGTTAATGGATTAAACTCACCAATCAAAAGATGTAGACTTTTAGGGTGGATTAAAAAAAACAAACAAAACAAAAACAAAGAAAACCACAAGAGACTCACTTAACATCCAAGGACAAAAACAGGAAGAAAGTGAAAGGTTGGGGAAAAAAGTTCATGCAAACATCAACCAGAAAAGAGCAGAGTAAGCTACACTAGTATTGGACAAATTAGACTTCAAATGTAAAGAGCCAAAGAAGGAACTATAAAAGGAACAATCCATCAAGAAGACATAACAATCATAAAAATCTATGCACCGACCAAGAATGCCCCAAAATATATGAGGAAAACACTGACAACACTGAAAGGAGAAGTAGACTCTTCCACAATAAAAGTTGATGACTTCAATACATCACTCTCAACAGTGGATAGAACATCAAGAGAGAGGATCAATAAGGAAAAGAGAATTCTGAATAATATGATACATGAACAAGACTTAACAGACCTTCACAAAACATTGCACCCAACAAGAACAGTATAAACATTTTTCTCAAGTGCTCATGGATCATTCTTCAGGATAAACCACATGTTGGGTCACAAAGCAGGTTTCCATGAATTTTAAAAGATCAAAATTATACAAAGCACTTTCTCGTACCATAATGGAATTAAGTTGTAAATAAATAACAGGCAAAAGCCTGGAAAATCCAAAATACATGGAGGCTAAACAACATACTGAAACAAAGAGTGAATCAAGGAATATATTACAAAAGAAATCAGTAATTATCTCAGTACAAATAAAAATTTGAACACAACACATCAAAACTTAAGGGAAGTAAAAAAGGAAGTGCTGAGAGGGAAATTTATTGCCCCAAATCCTTTTATTAAAAAATAAGAAAGAGCAAAAATTGAGGAGTTAACTGCTCATGTGGAGGAACTAGAGAAAGAACAGCAAACTAACACCAAAGCAAACAAAATGAAAGAAACAAAGATTAGAGTAGAAATAAATGAAATTTAGAACATTAAAAAAATAGAGAGAATCAATAAAATAATAAGTTGGTTCTTTGAGAAAATAAACAAGATCAACAGACTCTTAGCTAGACTGACAAATTAAAAAAGAGAGAGGATGCAAGTAAATAAAATCAGTAATGGGAAAAGGGGCATAACTACTGACCCTGCAGAAACCAAGAAGATAATGAGAGGATACTATGAACAAATATATTCTAACAAACTAGACAACTTAGATGACATGAACAACTTCCTAGAAAAGCATGAACAACCAACACTGACTTGAGAAGAAATAGAAGACTTCAACAAACCAATCACAAGTAAAAAGATTGTATGAATCACCAAAAACCTCCCTCCAAAACAAAAGCTTAGGACCAGATGGTTTCACATGTCAAATTCTACCCAGCATTTAATAAAGAATTAGCATCAATTTGCTCAAACTCTTCAAAAATTGAAGAAGAGGGAACGCTATCTAACTCATTCTATGTAGCCAATATCACCCTAACACCAAAGCCAGGCAAAGATACTGCAAGAAAAGAAAATTACAGGCCAATCTCTTTAGTGAACAGAGATGCAAAAATCCTCAAGAAAAGATTTGCAAATTGAATCCAGTAGCACATTAAAAGAATGATACACCATAACCTACTGGGTTTTATTCCAGGTATGTAAGGATGTTTCAACATAAGATAATCAATTAACATTATACACCACATCAATAAATTAAAGAAGAAAAGCCACATGAATATCTTGACTGATTTAGAAAAGGCATTTGAAAAAATTCAGCCTCACTTCTTGAAGAAAACATTTCAAATGATAAGAATGGAAGGAATCTTCCTTAACATGATAAAGGGAATATATGAAAAACCCACAGATAACATCATACTTAATGGGGGAGGGCTGAAAGCTTCCTCTCTAAGAATCAGGAACCAGAGAAGGATGCTCATTGTCACCATTGTTATTCAGCATTGTGCTAGAAGTTACTAGCTGGAGCAATTAGACATGAAAAAGAAATAAAAGGCATCCAAATTGGAAAGGAAGTCAAAATTTCAGTGTTTGCAGAAGACATGATCCTATATTGGAAAATCCTGAAAAAATTACAGTAAAGCTATTAGAGCTAATAAAAAAGTACAGCAAAGTGGCAGGATACAAGATCAAAATGCAAAAATCAGTAGTTCATATATGTTAGTAGCGAGCAATTGAGGAGGAAACCAAGGAAAAAATTCCATTTACAATGGTGACCAGAAGAATAAAATATTTAGGAATAAACTTAACCATGGTTATAAAAGACCTATACATGGAAAACTACAAAAAATTGCTAAAAGAAATCACAGAGAACCTAAATAAATGGAAGGATATAGCACATTCATGGATTGGGAGACTAAATATACTTAAGATGTCAATTCTACCCAAATTGATTTATAGTCTCAATGCAATACCAATTAAAATCCCAACAACTTACTATGCAGAAATAGAAAAACCTACAATAAAATTTATTTTGAATGGCAGGGTGCTCTAAATAGCTGAAAATATCTTAAAAATGAAAAACAAAGTGCTATATTTCACACTACCTTGCTTCAAAGCATATTACAAAGTTACAGTGGTCAAAAAATATGCTACTGGCATAAAGACAGATATATTGGCCACTGGAATCAAACTGAGTGCTCAGAAATAGACCCTGTCATCTATGGACAATTAATCTTTGATAATGCAGTCAAGTTAATTCAACTGGGACAGAGCAGCCACTTAGACAAATGATGCTTGGAGAACTGGATAACCATATCCAAAAAAATGAAAGAGGACCCCATTACACGTCTTATACAAAAATTAGCTCAAAATGGATCAAAGACTTAAATGTTAAGAGCTAAGACCATGAAACTATTACAATAAAATATAGGGAAATATCTTAAAGATCTTGTCATAGGAGATGGCTTCCGAGACCTTACACCCAAAGCACAAGCAATGAAAGTGGAAACAGACAAATGGGATCTCCTCAAAATTGAATACTTTTATGCATCAAAGGACTTTGTCAGGAAAGTAAATAGGCAGCCTATGTAATGGGAGAGAATATTTGGAAACCACATATCAGATAAGGGTTTAACATCCAGAATATATAAAGAGATCATGCAATTCAATTGCAAAAAGTCAAACAACCCAATTTAAAAAGGGCAAAATACATGGATAGACACTTTTCTGAAGAGGAAATACAAATGGCTCAAAAACGTATGGAAAGAGGAGGCGGGGCAAGATGGCAGACTGGCGAGCTGTATGTTTTAGTTACTCCTCCAGGAAAGTAGGTAGAAAGCCAGGAACTGCGTGGACTGGACACCACAGAGCAATCTGACTTTGGGCATACTTCATACAACACTCATGAAAGCGTGGAACTGCTGAGATCAACAAAATCTGTAAGTTTTTGTGGCCTGGGGACCCGCACCCCTCCCTGTCAGGCTCAGTCCCGTGGGAGGAGGGGCTGTCAGCTCCGGGAAGGAGAAGGGAGAACTGCAGTGGCAGCCCTTATCGGAAACTCATTCTACTGATCCAAACTCCAACCATAGATAGACTGTGACCAGACACCAGAGAATCTGAGAGCAGCCAGCCCAGCAGAGAGGAGACAGGCATAGAAAAAAACAACACGAAAAACTCCAAAATAAAAGCGGAGGATTTTTGGAGTTCTGGTGAACATAGAAAGGGGAAGGGCAGAGCTCAGGCCCTGAGGCTCATATGCAAATCCCACAGAAAAGCTGATCTCTCTGCCCTGTGGACCTTTCCTTAATGGCCCTAATTGCTTTGTCTCTTAGCATTTCAATAACCCATTAGATCTCTGAGGAGGGCCCTTTTTTTTTAATCCTTTTTTCTTTTTCTAAAACAACTACTCTAAGAAGCCCAATACAGAAAGCTTCAAAGACTTGCAATTTGGGCAAGTCAAGACAAGAGAAGAACTAAGAGAGCTCTGAGACAAAAGGCAATAATCCAGTGGCCCAGAAAATTCACTAAACACCACAACTTCCCAAGAAAAAGGGGGTGTCCGCTCACAGCCATCATCCTGGTGGACAGGAAACACTCCTGCCCATCGTCAGCCCCATAGCCCAGACCTGCCCCAGACAACCCAGTGGGACGGAAGAGCTTCAAATAACAGGCACACACCACAAAACTGGGTGTGGACATTTGCCTTCCCTGCAACCTCAGCTGATTGTCCCAGAGTTGGGAAGGTGGAGCAGTGTGAATTAACAAAGCCCCATTCAGCCATCATTTCAGCAGACTGGGAGCCTCCCTACACAGCCCAGCAGCCCAGAACTGCCCTGGGGGGACGGCACTCACCTGTGACATAGCACAGTCATCACTCAACAGAGGACCCGGGGTACACAGCCTGGAAGAGGGGCCCACTTGCAAGTCTCAGGAGCCATATGCCAATACCAAGGACTTGTGGGTCAGTGGCAGAGACAAACTGTGGCAGGACTGAACTGAAGGATTAGACTATTGCAGCAGCTTTAAAACTCTAGGATCACCAGGGAGATTTGATTGTTAGAGCCACCCCCCCTCCCTGACTGCCCAGAAACACGCCCCATATACAGGGCAGGCAACACCAACTACACACGCAAGCTTGGTACACCAATTGGACCCCACAAGACTCACTCCCCTACTCACCAAAAAGGCTAAGCAGGGGAGAACTGGCTTGTGGAGAACAGGTGGCTCGTGGACGCCACCTGCTGGTTAGTTAGAGAAAGTGTACTCCACGAAGCTGTAGATCTGATAAATTAGAGATAAGGACTTCAATTGGTCTACAAATCCTAAAAGAACCCTATCAAGTTCAGCAAATGCAAAGAGGTCAAAAACAACAGAAAATTCTAAAGCATATGAAAAAACAAGACGATATGGATAACCCAAGCCCAAGCACCCAAATCAAAATCTCAGAAGAGACACAGCACCTAGAGCAGCTACTCAAAGAACTAAAGATGAACAATGAGACCATAGTACGGGATACAAAGGATATCAAGAAGACCCTAGAAGAGCATAAAGAAGACATTGCAAGACTAAATAAAAAAATGGATGATCTTATGGAAATTAAAGAAACTGTTGACCAAATTAAAAAGATTCTGGGCACTCATAGTACAAGACTAGAGGAAGTTGAACAATGAATCAGTGACCTGGAAGATGACAGAATGGAGAATGAAAGCATAAAAGAAAGAATGGGGAAAAAATTGAAAAAATCGAAGCGGACCTCAGGGATATGATAGATAATATGAAATGTCCAAATATAAGACTCATTGGTGTTCCAGAAGGGGAAGAAAAGGGTAAAGGTCTAGGAAGAGTATTCAAAGAAATTGTTGGGGAAAACTTCCCAAATCTTCTAAACAACATAAATACACAAATCATAAATGCTCAGCAAATTCCAAATAGAATAAATCCAAATAAACCCACTCCGAGATATATTCTGATCACACTGTCAAACACGGAAGAGAAGGAGCAAGTTCTGAAAGCAGCAAGAGAAAACCAATTCACCACATACAAAGGAAACAGCATAAGACTAAGTAGTGACTACTCAGCAGCCACCATGGAGGTGAGAAGGCAGTGGCACGATATATTTAAAATTCTGAGTGAGAAAAATTTCCAGCCAAGAATACTTTATCCAGCAAAGCTCTCCTTCAAATTTGAGGGAGAGCTTAAACTTTTCACAGACAAACAAATGCTGAGAGAATTTGCTAACAAGAGACCTGCCCTACTGGAGATACTAAAGGGAGCCCTACAGACAGAGAAACAAAGAAAGGACAGAGAGACTTGGAGAAAGGTTCAGTACTAAAGAGATTCGGTATGGGTACAATGAAGGATATTAATAGACAGAGGGGAAAAATATGACAAACATAAACCAAAGGATAAGATGGCTGATTCAAGAAATGCCTTCACAGTTATAACGTTGAATGTAAATGGATTAAACTCCCCAATTAAAAGATATAGATTCGCAGAATGGATCAAAAAAAATGAACCATCAGTATGTTGCATACAAGAGACTCATCTTAGACACAGGGACACAAAGAAACTGAAAGTGAAAGGATGGAAAAAAATATTTCATGCAAGCTACAGCCAAAAGAAAGCAGGTGTAGCAATATTAATCTCAGATAAAACAGACTTTAAATGCAGTGATGTTTTGAGAGACAAAGAAGGCCACTACATACTAATAAAAGGGGCAATTCAACAAGAAGAAATAACAATCGTAAATGTCTATGCACCCAATCAAGGTGCCACAAAATACATGAGAGAAACACTGGCAAAACTAAAGGAAGCAATTGATGTTTCCACAATAATTGTGGGAGACTTCAACACATCACTCTCTCCTATAGATAGATCAACCAGACAGAAGACCAATAAAGAAATCGAAAACCTAAACAATCTGATAAATGAATTAGATTTAACAGATATATACAGGACATTACACCCCAAATCACCAGGATACACATACTTTTCTAGTACTCACGGAACTTTCTCCAGAATAGATCATATGCTGGGACATAAAACAAGCCTCAATAAATTTAAAAAGATTGAAATTATTCAAAGCACATTCTCTGACCACAATGGAATACAATTAGAAGTCAATAACCATCAGAGACTTAGAAAATTCACAAATACCTGGAGGTTAAACAACACACTCCTAAACAATCAGTGGGTTAATGAAGAAATAGCAAGAGAAATTGCTAAATATATAGAGATGAATGAAAATGAGATCACAACATACCAAAACCTATGGGATGCAGCAAAAGCAGTGCTAAGGGGTAAATTTATAGCACTAAACGCATATATTAAAAAGGAAGAAAGAGCCAAAATCAAAGAACTAATGGATCAAGGAAGAAGCTAGAAAATGAACAGCAAACCAATCCTAAACCAAGTACAAGAAAAGAAATAACAAGGATTAAAGCCGAAATAAATGACATAGAGAACAGAAAAACAATAGAGAGGATAAATATCACCAAAAGTTGGTTCTTTGAGAAGATCAACAAGATTGACAAGCCCCTAGCTAGACTGACAAAATCAAAAAGAGACAAGACCCATATAAACAAAATAATGAATGAAAAAGGTGACATAACTGCAGATCCTGAAGAAATTAAAAAAATTATAAGAGGATACTATGAACAACTGTATGCCAACAAACGGGATAATGTAGAGGAAATGGACAAATTCCTGGAAACATATGAACAACCTAGAAGAACCAGAGAAGAAATAGAAGACCTCAACCAACCCATCACAAGCAAAGAGATCCAATCAGTCATCAAAAATCTTCCCACAAATAAATGCCCAAGGCCAGATGGCTTCACAGGGGAATTCTACCAAACTTTCCAGAAAGAACTGACACCAATCTTACTCAAACTCTTTCAAAACATTGAAGAAAATGGAACACTACCTAACTCATTTTATGAAGCTAACATCAATCTAATACCAAAACCAGGCAAAGATGCTACAAAAAAGGAAAACTACTGGCCAATCTCCCTAATGAATATAGATGCATAAATCCTCAACAAAATACTTGCAGATCGAATCCAAAGACACAATAAAAAAAATCATACACCATGACCAAGTGGGGTTCATTCCAGGCATGCAAGGATGATTCAACATAAGAAAATCAATCAATGTATTACAACACATTAACAAGTCAAAAGGGAAAAATCAAATGATCATCTCAATAGATGCTGAAAAAGCATTTGACAAAATCCAACATCCCTTTTTGATAAAAACACTTCAAAAGGTAGGAATTGAAGGAAACTTCCTCAACATGATAAAAAGCATATATGAAAAACCCACAGCCAGCATAGTACTCAATGGTGAGAGACTGAAAGCCTTCCCTCTAAGATCAGGAACAAGACAAGGATGCCCGCTGTCACCACTGTTATTCAACATTGTGCTGGAAGTGCTAGCCAAGGCAATCCGGCAAGACAAAGAAATAAAAGGCATCCAAATTGGAAAAGAAGAAGTAAAACTGTCATTGTTTGCAGATGATATCATCTTATACCTAGAAAACCCTGAGAAATCGACGATACAGCTACTAGAGCTAATAAACAAATTTCGCAAAGTAGCGGGATACAAGGTTAATGCACATAAGTCAGTAATGTTTCTATATGCTAGAAATGAACAAACTGAAGAGACACTCAAGAAAAAGATAGCATTTTCAATAGCAACTAAAAAAATCAAGTACCTAGGAATAAACTTAACCAAAGATGTAAAAGACCTATACAAAGAAAGCTACATAACTCTACTAAAAGAAATAGAAGGGGACCTTAAAAGATGGAAAAATATTCCATGTTCATGGATAGGAAGACTAAATGTCATTAAGATGTCAATTCTACCCAAACTCATCTACAGATTCAATGCAATCCCAATGAAAATTCCAACAACCTACTTTGCAGACTTGGAAAAGCTAGTTATCAAATTTATTTGGAAAGGGAAGATGCCTCGAATTGCTAAAGACACTCTAAAAAAGAAAAACGAAGTGGGAGGACTTACACTCCCTGACTTTGAAGCTTATTATAAAGCCACAGTTGCCAAAACAGCATGGTACTGGCACAAAGATAGACATATAGATCAATGGAATCGAATTGAGAATTCAGAGATAGACCCTCAGATCTATGGCCGACTGATCTTTGATAAGGCCCCCAAAGTCACTGAACTGAGTCATAATGGTCTTTTCAACAAATGGGGCTGGGAGAGTTGGATATCCATATCCAAAAGAATGAAAGGGGACCCCTACCTCACCCCCTATACAAAAATTAACTCAAAATGGACCAAAGATCTCAATATAAAAGAAAGTACCATAAAACTCCTAGAAGATAATGTAGGAAAACATCTTCAAGACCTTGTATTAGGCGGCCACTTCCTAGACTTTACACCCAAAGCACAAGCAACAAAAGAAAAGATAGATAAATGGGAACTCCTCAAGCTTAGAAGTTTCTGCACCTCAAAGGAATTTCTCAAAAAGGTAAAGAGGCAGCCAACTCAATGGGAAAAAATTTTTGGAAACCATGTATCTGACAAAAGACTGATATCTTGCATATATAAACAAATCCTACAACTCAATGACAATAGTACAGACAGCCCAATTATAAAATGGGCAAAAGATATGAAAAGAGAGTTCTCTGAAGACGAAATACAAATGGCCAAGAAAGACATGAAAAAATGTTCAGCTTCACTAGCTATTAGAGAGATGCAAATTAAGACCACAATGAGATTAGAATGGCTGCCATTAAACAAACAGGAAACTACAAATGCTGGAGGGGATGTGGAGAAATTGGAACTATTATTCATTGTTGGTGGGACTGTGTAATGGTTCAGCCACTCTGGAAGTCAGTCTGGCAGTTCCTTAGAAAACTAGAAATAAAGTTACCATTCGATCCAGCGATTGCACTTCTCGGTATATACCCGGAAGATCGGAAAGCAGTGGCACGAACAGATATCTGCACACCAATGTTCATAGCAGCATTATTCACAATTACCAAGAGATGGAAACAACCCAAATGTCCTTCAACAGATGAAGGGATAAATAAAATGTGGTATATACACACGATGGAATACTACGCGGCAGTAAGAAGGAACGATCTCGTGAAACATATGACAACATGGATGAACCTTGAAGACATAATGCTGAGGAAAATAAGCCAGGCACAAAAAGAGAAATATTATATGCTACCACTAATGTGAACTTTGAAAAATGTAAAACAAATGGTTTATAATGTAGAATGTAGGGGAACTAGCAATAGAGAGCAATTATGGAAGGGGGAACAATAATCCAAGAAGAACAGATAAGCTATTTAACGTTCTGGGGATGCCCAGGAATGACTATGGTCTGTTAATTTCTGATGGATATAGTAGGAACAAGTTCACAGAAATGTTGCTATATTAGGTAACTTTCTTGGGGTAAAGTAGGAACATGTTGGAAGTTAAGCAGTTATCTTAGGTTAGTTGTCTTTTTCTTACTCCCTTGTTATGGTCTCTTTGAAATTTTCTTTTATTGTATGTTTGTTTTCTTTTTAACTTTTTTTTCATACAGTTGATTTAAAAAAGAAGGGAAAGTTAAAAAAAAAAAAAGAAAAACAAGGAAAAAAAGATGTAGTGCCCCATTGAGGAGCCTGTGGAGAATGCAGGGGTATTCGCCTACCCCACCTCAATGGTTGCTAACATGACTACAGACATAGGGGACTGGTGGTTTGATGGGTTGAGCCCTCTACCACAGGTTTTACCCTTGGGAAGACGGTTGCTGTAAAGGGGAGGCTAGGCCTCCCTATGGTTGTGTCTAAGTGTCTCCTCCTGAATGCCTCTTTGTTGCTCAGATGTGGCCCTCTCTCTCTGGCTAAGCCAACTTGGAAGGTGAAATCACTGCCCTCCCCCCCTACGTGGGATCAGACACCCAGGGTAGTGAATCTCCCTGGCAAAGTGGAATATGACTCCCGGGGAGGAATGTAGACCTGGCATCGTGGGACGGAGAACATCTTCTTGACCAAAAGGGGGATGTGAAAGGAAATGAAATAAGCTTCTGTGGCAGAGAGATTCCAAAAGGAGCCGAGAGGTCACTCTGGTGGGCACTCTTATGCACAATTTAGACAACCCTTTTTAGGTTCTAAAGAATTGGGGTAGCTGGTGGTGGATACCTGAAAGTATCAAACTACAACCCAGAACCCATGAATCTCGAAGACAGTTGTATAAAAATGTAGCTTATGAGGGGTGACAATGGGATTGGGAAAGCCATAAGGACCACACTCCACTTTGTCTAGTTTATGGATGGATGAGTAGAAAAATAGGGGAAGGAAACAAACAGACAAAGGTACCCAGTGTTCTTTTTTACTTCAATTGCTCTTTTTCACTCTAATTATTATTCTTGTTATTTTTGTGTGCGTGCTAAGGAAGGTGTCAGGGATTGATTTAGGTGATGAATGTGCAACTATGTAATGGTACTGTGAACAATCGAAAGTGCGGTTTGTTTTGTATGACTGCATGGTATGTGAATATATCTCAATAAAATGATTAAAAAAAAAAACGTATGGAAAGATGCTCAACTTGGCTGGCTATTAGGGAAATGCAAATCAGAACCACAATGAGATATCATCTTACTCCTACTAGAATGGCAATTATCAAAAATAAATAAATGAATAAAAACAGAAAACTACAAGTGCTGGAGAGGAAGTGAAGAAAGAGGCACACTTATTCACTGTTGGTGGGAATGTGGAATTGTGCCCTCTGGAAGGTAGTGTGGTGGTTCCTCAGGAAACTAAGTTCAGAATTGCCATATGATTCAGCAATCCCATTACTAGGTATATACTCAGAGGAACTGAAGGTAGGGATACCAATGGACACGTTTGTACACAAATGTTTATAGTGGCATTATTCACCATTGCCAAGAGACGGAAACAGCCTAAATGTTCAACAACAGATGATGGATAATCAAAATGTGGTACATACATATAATAGAATACTACACAGCTGTAAGAAGAAATAAAGTTATGATGCATATAATAACATGGATGAGCTTAAGGACATTACATTAAGCAAAATTAGCCAGAAACAAAAGGTCAAATACTCTATGGTCTCACTAATATGAACTAACTATAATGAGCAAACTCTAAGATCTAAAATTTAGAAAATAGGTTAACAGGAGAGAGAACTAGGGTGGAGATTGGGCATTTGATGCTGAAGGAGTACAAAATGTTCAACAGGATTGATTGTAATGATCTGGAAATAGACGGCACAGAACTATCTGATGGTGGTACAATACTGCAAGTTTAATGAAGAAAGCTGAATATAAGTATAGTTGAAAGAGGAAGCCTAGGGACATGTATGACATCAGAAGGATACATATAGGATAAAGGCTGGGACTGTATAGCTTGGTGAAACCTAGAGTGGACAATGATGGTTATTACATGTACAAATGTAAGAAAGTTTTTACATAGGGTAGAAAAAATGGATGTCACCATTGCTGGTGTACAAAATTGGATGGTATATGGAAAAAATGAAATCAATGCAAACTAGGGTCTACAGTTAACAGTAATGGTGTAATAGTGCTCCATTAATTGTAGCAAACTCAATAAACCAAAGCAAATGTCTGTAAGAGGGATTCTTCTTGTTGATGTGGTTTCTTCCCTTTTTTTACTTCTTATTTTTTATTATTCTTCATTTTAAAAATATTTTTCCTCCTCTTTTCTTGTGGAAGAAATGGAAATGTTCTCATATGGAACTGTGGTGGTGAATGCATAATTATGCAATTATACACCAGGTGAGCCATTAACGGCTAACCTAGAATGGATTGTATGGCATGTGAATAAAACTGTTTAAAAATAAACAGAAAGATACAAGTGCTGGAGGAGATTCTTAGAGAGAAATATAGCTATTCACTGTTGGTAGGGAAGTAGAATGGTGCAGCCCATCTGGAGGACTGTGTGGTGGTTCCACAGGAGGCTGAGTATAGGGTTGCCATATGATCCTGCAACCCCATTATGTGGTGTACACTTAGAAGAACTGAAAGCAGGGACACAAATAGGCATTTTCACACTGATGTTTATGGCAGCACTAGCCACAATTTGCAATGGATGGAGGTGACCTAAGGGTACACTGATGGATAAACAGAGGGCAAACTGTGATGTATACATACAACAGAATTTGAGCAGCTGAAAGAATTACTGAAGTCATGAGGCATGCAACTAGGTGCATGAATCTTGAGAATATTGTGTTGAGTGAAATAAGCCAAAAATGAGGGAAATACATTGTAAGGCTGCACTAATATAAACTATCTATAATGAGCAAATGCTGGGTATTGAATTTGAAAGCATAAGTTACCTGGGTATAAAACAGGTACAGAAATTGAGCAATCAATGATTAAGGAGTACAGAATGTCCAATAAAGCTCATTGTAAAGTTTCCTAGATTGTAAGCTCATACAGCAGTCATAGCTATTCCTGAGGTATAACTGTGACTTCTAAATTCTGAGATGCTGTGCTCTTTTTGTATAACTTTTTTCCTGGAAATTTGGCTGTCTGTGTAACATGAGAGACTCAGAGTCAGAGTTTTGCAGCTCTATAAGTCAGCATTACACCATACAGCAATTGTTAAAGAAGCTGAAAAAGAGATCAGACTACAATTAGAGATATGAATGACATGGACTTGGTTAGGATTAAGGTAAATTAGAATACAGGGTAAAGGATGATATTGACTATATTTTAAAACTCCAACTTCTGTGTGAGACAAAGTAAAAGATTTTTTTTGGTACAAAATTTATAGTTTCTGTAGCACACTATCTAATTTACCTTGTCTGGTCAGTTTATTTAAACATCATAATTACACAGAACCTAGAATAAGAGATGAGTTCTTGTTATTTTGTACAGGCTAATGTAATACCCCAGTACCTTCCAGATTATTTTTGGCAGCAAATAAAAAAAATATATATTTGCAAAATTCCCTTGAGGAATTGGGGAGAAATGTTGGAAATATTAAACTTCCCCACCTGAGGAATTCTTGCTATTCTATTAAGCACTAGGGGCTCCCAATTTAATAAGCCAAGCCCTCAATCTTGGGGCTTGCCCTTGTGAAACTTATCTCTACAATGGCAAAACTAAGCCTACTTATAACTATACCTAAGAATTACCCCAGACAACCTCTTTTGTTGCTCAGATGTGGCCTCTCTCTCTCTAAACAAACTTGGCATTTGGACTTGTTGCTTACCCCTCTATGTGGGACATGACTGCCAGGGATAATCCTGGCCCTGGCATCATGGGATTGAGAAAGCCTTCTTGACCAAAAGTGGGGAAAGATATGTAATAAAATAAAGCTTCAGTGGCTAAGAGATTTCAAATGGAGTTAAGAGGTCATTCTGAAGGTTATTCTTATGCATTATATAGATATCCCTTTTTAGTTTCTTATGTATTAGAACAACTAGAAGGAAATACCTGAATCTGTTGAAATGTAAGCCGGTAGCCTTGATTCTTGATGATGCTTGTATAACTACATAGCTTTTCCCGTGTGACTATGTGATTGTGAAAACCTGGTGACTGACACTCCCTGATTCCAGTGTATGGGCAGATGAGTAATAAAATATAGACAAAAATATATAAATAATAGGGGAGAAAGGATTATGGGATGTTTTGGGTATTTTTTCTTATATTTATTTTTTATTTTTAAAATTTTTATTATTTTGGGGGGATAATGAAAATGTTCTAAAACTGTGATGATTAATGCACAACTATATGATGATACTGTGAGCCACTGATTGTATACTTTGGATGGATTATATAGTGTGTGAATATATGTCATTAAAATTGCATTAAAAATAAAAAACAAGTAAGTCAAAAATCATGGTGTTGGCAAGGCCATGACTTCTCCAAAGCCTGTATTTTCTGGTGATGGCAATTCTCAGTCATATGGCAATTTCTCTCTCTGGCTTTTCCTACTTTTGGCTTCTAATTCTGGCTTCTACTTCCATGTCCAATTTCTTTTGCTTATAAGGACATCAGCTATATTATATTAAGGCCCACCCTTTTTCAGTTTGGCCACATCTTAACCAATAATAATGTTTTCAAAGGTCCTATTTACAAATAGGCTCATATCCACAGGACTGCTGGTTAGGATTTGAACACATCTTTCACGTGGGACATGATTCAATCCCCAACAATTAGCAATAGAAAGGGCAGACTTTAAGAGACAGTGAAGAACATTTAACAGTGGTAAAAATTTCAGTTTTTCTAAGCTAAATTTTCATAATCCTAAGAATATAGCCTCAATATGAAAACTTCAATAGACAAACCAGTTGTAAAAACAGAGAAATCCCCAATCATTTTGGAAGATTTTATCACACTTCTTTGATTGAATAAATAGGAAAAAAAATCACTAACTAGTAAGAAAATTTGAGCAATGTGATTAACAAAGTTGATCTAGCTTCTTAAGAATTTTAGAAAAAGAAGAATAAATTCTTTCACAAGATTGATATGAAAAATCAACTGTTCCCATATCATTTCAAGAGACCAACATTGCCCTGATTCCAAAACTGGACAAAAGTATTTAAAAAAAAGAAATTTGACATAAATGCTTGAACAAAATATTAAATATTTGAATTCAGCAATAAATAAAAAGAATAATGTAACATGACCAAATGGAGTTTATCCAAGGAATACAAAGTTATTTTAACATTTGAAAATCAATAATTGTCATATTCCACATTAAAAGAATAAAACAGATAAAAGTATGATCATCTCAATAGATGAGCAAAAAGCATTTGACAAATGCAACACCAATTCATGATAAAACCTCCCAGAAAATTTAGAATTGAAGGAATTCCTTCAACTTGCTAAAGGGCATATGTGGAAACACACACACACACAGACACACACACACACAAACTACAGCTAACATCATACTTAATAGTGAAAGATTAGAACTTTCCCCCTAAGATCAGGAACAAGGAAAGTGCATCCTCTCTTGCCACTTCTACTGATGCAGAATACTGGAATTTCTAGCAGGCGTAACCAAACAATTTGAAAAATTAAAAAACATCAGTTTAGAAAAGAGGAAGGAAAATATGATCCTGCATGTAGAAAGTACTAAAGAATCAAAAGACTACTTAAGTTTATGACAATATAGCAAAGACATGGGAACAAGATCAGTAAAGAAAATCACTGTATTGCCATGTACTTACAATAAACAATTTAAAATTAAATTTAAAGTACACTACTTTTGTTTTAAAATATGAAATTATTATGTATAATTTTAATGATCTGTGGTACAAGACCTGTACACTGAGCATTGCTCAAAGCAATTAAAGATGACCTAATTAAATGAAGGGATAGATGAACTTAATGGATGGAAAGACTCATTGCTCTCAAAATGTCAACTCTCTGCAAATTATCTTTAGATTTAATGGTATGCCTGTCAAAATCCCAGCAGGCAATTTTGTGGAAATTGACAAACTAATTCTAAAATTATATAGAAATTCAATGAAGCTAGAATAGGCAAAACAATTTTGGAAAAAAAAGAACCAAGCTGGATTTTGAAATTTGCCATAATGAAACCATAATCAAGACAGTGTGATATTGGAGTAGAGATATAAAAATTGTTTAGTGGAACAGAATAGAGTCTAAAAATAGACCAATGCATATATTGTCAAGTGATTTTCTACAAAAGGGGCTGAGACAAATCAATGAAGAACGAATGTTCTTTTCTAAAAAAATAAGCTTCTGTCCTTAGCTCATACCATATGCAAAATTTATCTAGAAATTGTTTGAAGTAATTTAATGTAGGTTTGAATGTAAACACTAAAACTATAAATCTCCAAGAAGGAAACATAGGAGAAAAATTTCAACTAAAGATGAGTCAATATTACTGATCACAGAACAAAAATAGTCATCACTAATCATCAAAGAAAAAAATGACAGATTAAGTTTTCCCAAATTAATAATTTCTGCTTTTTGAAAGACACTGGCAAAAATTTGAAAAGGAAGGCCAATACCTGCTTGAATGATGACAATTTGAAATGTTAACACCACTAAGTGGACGCACTGAAACGTTCATATATTGCTAGTGAGAATTAAAAATGGCACAATCACTTTGTAAAAATGCTTGGCTTTTTATTTTAAAGTAAAAACATATAGTTACATACAATTAAATAATTTCACTCCAGGGAAAATGTATCTGTCTGTGCTTAAAACTGGAAATAACTTAGATCTCCATCAACCAGTGAATGGATCAATAAATTATGGTATATCCATACAAGAGAATATGATTCAGTAATAAAAGGGGAATGGATTACTTTTACATGAAATAACATGGAGACTTTAAAAAACATTGAGCTGAGTGAGGGAGCTAGGTACAAAACAGTCTATATTTGTGATTCCATTTACATGAAATTCTAGAATAGGCAGAATTAATCTATAAATTCAGAAAAAAAGAGTTAATCTAAAAGGGAAAACATCTATTGTCTTTTCTAATAGTCAATAATTAGAAAAAACTAAAAGATACCATTTGCACTAGCATTAAAACTATAATTTTTACTACCAAATTCATGGAATATGTTAAAAAAGAATACACAGAAACTCACTGAGAGAAACAAAGAGAATTTAGATGTTCCATATTCATAAATGGAGAGGCCGTTATGTGCAGATGTCCTTATAGCTGATGGTTGGTGCTCCACCCACATCCCTCACTGATCATTCTGTGACATTCTGGTCTGACTCTTCATTGCCTGTTCATTTTCTCTGGCTACCTATTCGTGTGGCAGGTAGAGGGTTAGGGTTAGGGATTTCTCTCCCCTGGGGGCAGCTCAGGACCAATAGCTGTGGAGTTGTTTGTAGAGTTGCACCCATGGGCTCGCTCTGAAGCATGTGGATTATGATGGCTCCCAGAGCTTTCCTGAAGGATGGTTAATTTGCTCAATCACACTCACATTCTTGGCTGCCTTCCCTTCTCTGCATCACTCCCCTTTCCCCAACTGTGTTCCTGTACCAGTGTTTCTTTCACCTCCCAGACAATTTGCACTTGCATACTAGTCCTGGGGTTTGCTGCTGGGTGAACCTAAACTAATCCATCAATTCACCCCCCATTGATGGATAAATTCAGTGTCCTTCCAAAAAAATCTCAATAGTTTGTGTGAGTGTGAGTCTGTGTGTGTGCATGTGGGTATAAACTGGCAAGATGATCTATAATGTAAGACACCTTGTCACAGGTTCCTCAGCAGCAAGCAGACCCTGAGACAAGCCAAGAGGCAGAAGTGTTATTAGGAAGTGTTCCAGGAACACTGGGAGTGAGGAAGGGGACTCAGGCTGGGAAGGAGACTAAAGAAAGGGTGCACCAAGAAGCACAGATTCTGTTGCAGATAATGTAGCTCAATCCTTCAGGGCATGTTAGAGATGGTGAGGCTCACACCTCCGAGTTGTCCCAGTCCAGGAAAGGTCCAGGGAAGGTCCAGGAGCTGGGGTGCATGCATCTCTCCACCGTCCATCCCTGGAAAGACCTGCCCTTGGAGGAGGTAAAGTGCCTGCACTCTGGAGTCCCACACATGCAGGCAGAGCTGGGTGTCGGAGGGAAGACATGCCTGGAAAAGGGGCCAGGAATGGGGAGTGTGGAAAGCACATACTACATCAAGAGGAACTTCTAGAGGAGACAGACACATCTCTCCTTGGAGAGCTGCCACTGATTGAAGCCAGTAGTGATAAGAGAAACTTGTTTTCAGAGCTGCTGCCATGCCTCCACCAGCAAGTGCACAGCTGCAGGGGGGAGCTTCTAACAGAGAGGCTTTCCAGCGACAACTGCTGCCATAAACAACTGCTGACAGACCCTGTCCTGAGAGCTTCCCTGCCTGGCATCTCACAGGATGATGTGTCAAGACACAAAATCCTGCTATTTTAGAGGACTCAATCCACTGTGAGCGCACCTGGGCATGTGAGGAGGTTGTCTAGCTCTGAGCTAGGTCCACATCACTTAACCAAACTCAGCCATATTTTGCAGGGGGTGATAATATCTTTATAAGAAGTTGATCAGGAAAGTTAAATGAGATAATATTTAAGTGCTCAGCTGAATCCCTCTGCCTTGTTGGTTCTCAATAAAATTTCTCGAAGAGTATTTGTACAATAACTATATTTCTTACTGAGGAAAGAATGCATTTCCTTCTGGGAAAGTTGGCTGTTTCGATGGCAGAATTTTAATCAATTGACTACTGACTGTGAGGTCAGTGGGAAAGGGCTCAGAAAAGAGGGGTACAGTATCAGCATCTCACCATAATCCGAAACGACACCTGAATTAGGTCATGGTAAATATCCACTAGGCAGTGCAATGTCCATTCACCAAATCTCCTTTAAATAAAAATTTAAAAAGAGCCTGGCATTTAAATAAATGACAAGAAATAGGGGGAAAAAATTTGACCCTAAACTTTTACACAAATTCTCAGCTTTGTTGAAACTGGTTTCTAATTTTTATAATTTACTCACTAATATTTAAATGGTAGTGATTAAACTTTCCTTACACCTATCTCATAGCTCTTTGGAAAGCAAATAAATGGAAACATATCAGTGCAGAATGCACTGAATTTCACTCTAAATTTTCTGGGGGATGTAAATTGAAAGTGAAAACAAAAGCATGAGCTATCCCACCCTCCATATAAAAATGATTACTAATGTCAGCAAAGATTAAAAACTAAACACCCAAGGATCCAAGTCATTGTACGGCAGTGCCTTTGCTGGACGCTATTGGAGAAAGTCTGACTGTGGCCTGGGAGGAGGACACTGTCCACTGCAGCCAGCACACAGAGCTGCCTATCGAAGGGACTCATTCTTCCTGGCTTTGATGTCCATTAACTCTTATTTGTTTTGATGAACTGACCTCACGCAGTCGGCCACTCGGAAGAAGACAACTGCACTTATGGAATATTTCCCTCGATTTCTTTTTCTGAGATATATAATATGTTATTAGGATTTACAAGCTCACCAATTCAACTTTTTTGTATAAAGGGGTCATGTTTCAGAAAAATCAGTTGAAGAAATCATTTTAGTTCTCAGTAGGAGGACGAAAACCAGAATCTAATGCTAAGAGCTAACGCAATTGGTTTCCAAAGTACATTGTGTGTAAGGGAACATCCTGGGAGGTCTAAGCTCCAGGGAGTCTAAGTGTGCCCGAGGTGGCTTTATCAGACACCTTGAGTGGTGTTCTGCATCCCAGGGCTTCTATTACCAGGAGGAAGAGAACATGACACACTACTTTATGTGCAGACATGTATGCACACATGCACTACTGCTGCCTCCTCAGCACTCCCTAAGCTCTGTGGTCAGAGAGAGCCTGCCTGTTCTGAGGACTCATGGGGCAGTGATGATTACAGACGAGCATGCAGTGCAAGCAAGGACTGGGACCCCAGAGCATACCTGGCTAAGCCACGCTTTGGAAGCTGGTTACCCTGCCTGGGGCAACCGCTTGAGGGTCTTTCAGGCTGGGAGAACAGTCACCCCTGCTCTAAGGTCAAGGCTGGAGACTTCCACTGAGAGAATCCATGAGGAGTGCGTTTCTTCTGGCCTGGCCTTGTTTGTGCAGGGTCTCATCCTTTGGTCCAGAATTTCTCCTAGTGTAACCCACATGGTTCTTTAAAAAAAGGGTCTGAGGCAAAATAATTTGGGGAAGGATGCATGTTATGCTCTCTCTTTGACACAATTGATATGAGTAATACTGTGGAAGCAACCCTTGTTGAAGGTTTAATCCAGTGGTTTCCAAATCTGATCATAAAAGTCTCTAAAAAAATCACATAAAATCTATGATCATCCCGTGGGAACCACTGCTCTAGACGGTGTGAGCTTGGCAGCTTCTTCCCGGGATGTCACAGCCACAGAGAGGGAGGCACAAAGGGGAAGAGATTTCACGGTGGCCGCTGGCTAACCTGGGTCCTCCCTGATTCTGATCTGCTCTCAGGGTAGTTTAGGACTCCCACGGTTTTCCACATCAGTCTTCAGTTCTAAGAAGAGCAAATGAAGATGAGAGCAGGTTATCCAGGAGATTGCTCCTTGATGGTGGGAGAGGAGAGGAGAAATGTTTTTTCTCCATGCTTATCCTGGGCAATGTGGGAATTGTCAAATTATTTTGTAGTTGGAAGTCCAGGGACACAAAATGCTTGGGCATATTTCTCGTTTCTCTCCATGTCAGGGTGGAAGAAGCAAAGCCATCCCTTGGGCTTCTCTGTACTGAACCCACTAAATCTGGAGCAGAACAATGAAATGCCTGCCACATGGCTTACACAGATCAATAACTTATGATAAATTAGGATGATACAATGTATCCACCCTGCCGAGATGTAAGGCTGCAGTGGGCATAGGAGACAAGCATTGTACAAATTGCTGCAATATTTCAGAAGTCATGTAAAATGGAAACTTGAAATAAATGTCCCAAACAAATTTTAAGTGCCTGCTATATTTTCCCCATCTTTTGTTTAATGAATTTTTTTAAAACTGATCTTACCTCACTTGGACTTACAAGGGGCCCTGTATTTTGATCTGAAACAGTGCCTGGGAATGCAGCTGCGGGTGCAAGTGACAAGTTAAAGAAGTTCCTTCACACGTGCACAGGAATATGGGTCTCAGGCTCTCAACCTTATAGAAATCTTCTTAGGTAAAATCTATGGTTTACCTCATGATTATGATATTTATATTGTCATTTAACTTCCATTATGGTAGTATCAAGTCATTGAGTAACTGGATAAATCAGATGGTTACGGTCTATTTTCAAGCATGTTACATTTATATTTCCTTTAACAAGTAGCTTTAGCTCTGCCTTTTACCTTGGACACAATAATGACTCCCTCATCTCAGCTTCCATCGCCATCACCGGGGAAGGCATATTTAAAATGCCCACTTCATGAGAGAACATATCCATTGCCCAAGTTAATCAAGATCCAGTGTTTTCAGTGCTACTTTCTCCACCACCACCCATCCCATCCCCACATCTCCCTTGTCTGGATGTACTTGTTGCACACAAAGTTCAACTTCACCGTGGGCTCCTGTGACATGGGAGAGGAAGTGGCTCATCCCCTACTGGATGAACCTCCGCTCCGAGATCATCTGAGAGAAGATGGAGGTGGCTGGTGCTCCTCACGGAGGGCCCTGTCTGTAGGCGGTGCTGGAGAGAGCAGGATAAATAACACTTTGCTTGGGTGCCTTTCCATGGGGTGTTTAGCTCTGACTGGATTTTCACCACAAGACTGTATATTCTGAGCTTGCTCACAACAACCAGCCTATTTTATCACTGAGCTGATGAGTGTGTGCAGGCTGAGAACAGACAGCAGGGAGAGGACAGACAGCAGGGAGAGAGGACAGATAGCAGTTAGAGGACAGACAATAGGGAGAGGACTGATGCCAGGGAGAGGACAGATGGCAGGGATGGGACAGACAGCAGGAGTGGGGCAGACCCATGGCTCTCCCGGAGGAGGCTGTGAGAGCTGCCTAGAGAAAGGCGCTGAGCACTCAGGGTGGGTATAATGTTTTACTGTTTACTGAATGCTAAACCACTCTGTAAATGGTGATCATCTTCAAGGATTGATATTCAACATCTTGAAGAAAAATGCAGCCCTCTGCTTTCCATGATGATTGTCTTGTGATAGATTCTTGGGGGAATGGAAATAGTTTCCGAGGCAGAGGTCACCTGGAATGAGCAGGGCACTGGCCGCCGGGCTCCGTGCTTTCATCCAGCTTCCACGTCTCTGTGCTTGGCAGGTGAGTCTCCATCATATGTGAAGAGAAATGCTTTCACTAGCATGGGCCTGAGCAGACACTAGCGAATGTGTGTCCTACCAGAGCCCCTGGGTGACAGCTCCAGAGCCGGATGTGCTTTACAGGGAACTCAAGTTTATTTTGCCTTTGAGGGCAACGTCAGCTTTGCATGTGGTCTTTAAAAACTAAGCCCAGGCCTACAAAGTATGACTTGTTTTTCTTTGTGGAGTACACATAATATTAGTGAACTGTTTTAAATTTGTGAATCTATTGCAGAAAACACCGAACAGGTCTCTGATGAGGTTATTAAAAGTGTAGAATTTTTTAGAAGCATGAACTTCAAATGCCAGGTAACAACCACACCACTATTTTCACGTTATTGGATTTGGATGGCACATCCTTCTTCAGCCTTCCCTCCTTGATTTCCATAACTTCGTCCCTCCCCCGGCTTTGGCATCCGTGTTCTGCGACTCTGCTCCGAACGCAACTGCTCATGTCTGCACTCAAGGCTTCTTCCCATGTGTCTGATCTCAGCTTAAAAATCATTTCCCAGGGAGCCCTCCCCTGCCAGATTCTCAATGCAGAGCCCCTAATTTCAGTGTGCACCCTAGTCCTTCCAGCATGCATATTGTGTTTACTTCTCTACTTCTGTCCCTTCCTTCCTCCCAGACTACTAGCTACATAGGGAGACAGCTAAGTCTGCTTTTTTGTCCACTGCACAGCAAGTTTGTGTTAAGGTCCTGTGAATGAGTTTAAGAAAATGCCTCTACTGGTGTGAAAAGTGCAGTGAGGAGTAAAGGGAAGTTGAACATAGGGAAAGATTTGCCGTAAGAAAGTCATTTTCTTCCATTCTAAGTCAGGTGGAATTCCAGTTAGTCTATTTTCCAGATGATAAATAGAATGTCTATTTCTACCAAAATCCAGTTATGAAATAAAGTTTAATTACATTCCATTTATTAACCAGAAATATATTTAGGGTTTCTGTGTTCAGTGATTCTAAAGCTTATAGAGTCTTTGCCTTATGTGCTTAATAAATTGCATCATATCAACAGACTCATTTTAAAAGTTTTGATTTTTGTGTTTTCAGTCTTCCTGGGCAGCTGCAGTTTTAGAACCATCTGGCATGTGTGTGACAAATTAAAAGATGCTTGATAATGAGCAGCATCATCAAAGTTAAGCAAATACCACATAGTGACTGTGATAGATTGAATTATAAATCCCAAGAAAAGGCAGGCTCTTAATCTTATTCGACGTTCCTGCAGGTTTGAATTTGTTTAAAATGTAGTCAGCTGAATCAGGGTGGATTTTAAGCCATATTACTGCAGACATCATAAAGAGAGGGCCACAGGGAGGAGCCAGAAACCGGGATCATCAGAAACCAGGAGAGCAGACACAAGGAGAAAGAGAGAGCTCACAAAACGATGGAGTGTACAGGAAACCCCGATGATTAAGGCAAACCAGCACCAGAACGCTACAGACTTCAGGGAGAAAAGACGGTCTTGGTTCATATGTTAGCTTGCCACACCTTAACTAACGATAACATTCTCAGATGGTCCTACTTACAAATAAATTCAAACCCCTGGGGGCGGGGTATGTAATTCAGTCTTCCGGACACAAATACTGCTTATGTACTGATGACTGTGAGCTATTCCCGCTAACCTTCCCCCCCAAACCTCTGGATGCTGGTCTCCATCTCACTGACTTCCTCCTCCTCATCTTCCCAACAGGTGCCTGCTGGAGAGCCCAAGCCCTGGTCCTCAACCTTCGGAACTGCACTTCCTTTCTAGGGGACCCGTTCAGTCCTGTGGCTTCAAATACAAGTACATGTGAGTGGGTATCACATTTATATCTCTTGCCGGCCACTCCCTGCCCTCCAGAATCCTCTACCCAGCAGGTCACACACAGCATCTCCACCTGCATAACAAAAATAATCTGACTATGTACAAAATGCTTGATATTACCCCAAATCCCGGTCCCCATCTCAGGAACTGGTCACCCCACATACTCAGTGCTCAAGTCAAAACTTCCACTGAAGTATCTTATTGGTCCTTTCTGTAATGCCCACTATCTCTTCATCAGCAATTGCCCTCAGTTCTAAACCCAAAATGTATCTTGAATTTGATTAGTATCTTGAGTTTGACTAGTTTAGTGGCCATCCCCATGGCCACTAAACTAGTCAAACTACCATCACCCAGTGTCAGAACTACTGCAACAGCCTCTCACTGGCTAAATCCACTTCTGAAGTTGATATAAACTGATCTGCCCCTCCTCTACTTCACACCTGATACAGATGATGCCTTAAAGAACTACTTACGAAATGTTTACCAAGTGATTGAAAGAATAGCTAACAGATGAGCTTAGAGGCCTGAAGCCTCCAAATCCTGGAATCTGGCTTCTCCGGATTTAGACCAGTCACTTTATTTTAGTAGGACTTGGTGGTGATTCTAATACCATAACTTTACATTACTGGAGAAAGATAAGGTAAGAAGAAAGTAGCATAAGTAATTCAGTGTTTTAAATATGCCCTTTATTCAAAACTTATACATTCAACATATTTATTGAGCTCCTATATTCCAGTGATGATAGACAATAAATACATGGCCTATGTCTGGTGGTGGAAAGTTCAAGCTCTGGAGAAGGGCCAGTACACAATGGCTGCAGATAAAATTTGGCCTCTACCTCATTTTGTAAATAAAGTTTTATTGAAACCAAGCAACACATTTATTTACATATTGCCTATGTGCTACAATGACATGGTGGAGTACTTGCAAGAGAGAACTTATGGCCTAAAAAGCCAAAAGTATTTATTACTTTTCCCTTTACAGAAGAAGTGTTTCAAGCCCTGCTGAGGAGGAAAATAAAGTAGGATAAGGGGCAGAGACATTACAGACGGAGGGAGGGTGTCATGGCAAGATGTTGTTTTATTATATAGGGTAGTTGCAAAGGTCATTTGGGCAAGGAAATGTTCCAGCAGAGACCTGAAAAAAGTGAGCACACAAACCCTGCACATCCATGGGAAGTGCTCCAGGAAGCAATAACAAATGGCCTGACCCAAGAGAGAGCTTGGTGCATTGTGGAAACAATAGGGATATCAGGTTCCTGAGGCTGGGTGATGGGGAAGGAATGGAAAGAGATGAGGACAGGAAAGAAAAACAAATAAAACACAAGTAGACACACAGCTAACCCTGAACTGGACTCCAGATATTCCCCAAAGGGGCTCATTTAAGGCAGAAGGCAGAAAGGTTGCCCTCCACCTGCTAGAAAATGGAGAGAAGCCAACCTCACCACGGCCACTGAAGGGACTGCTCCCTCCTGGTCTGCCCCCAGAGACTTCTGCTACTTCTGGATTGATGTCCACTGCCTTCAATAACTGGGGACATGGATGACATGGGAGGAAATTCTTGTTACTCCTAGAAATTTCTACTGTAGTTGGGTCAAGCTACATTAGGTTCTGTCATTTCTTGTCATTTTAAGAGGTCATCAACATGAACAAGATTATTTCTCCATTCTAGATTTGCACTAACATATCTAATACAAGTGTATAATTATTTCCCATGAATTATTTCATGTGAAACATTGAACTTCTCAAATCTACTGGCCACCACATATTATGCAGGTTGAATAGGCTAACAAGATGGGACCCAAGTCATAGATGGTTTAGCACAAACCAGCCTCAATAATTTAAATGTTTCTTTGGCTCTGTGCTTGAATTCTATTATTATTCAAAGAAGACATTATTTCTTAGAATTATATTTGACAAAATGATTAATTGGGGGTGCTCATTGCCCACATCCTTTTCATAGCCACAAAAACAAATTTGAAACATTTTAATTGAATCTGCTGTTGACATCTGCATACTTATGCAATGCATTATTCTGGGATGCTTATAATATGTGTGAACTATAGTGTCACATTAACAATTTTCATGTTTATCAAAAAGCTTTAGTCAAGCCAAAAATCAACTGCATGTAATTTGCTATGCAAATATGTTTTCCAGGTCAGCTGGCAGCCTTCATATATTTGCATCAACAGTGATAAGTGATGAAAAATGTTATAAATAAAATAGCTCATGTAAAGTCTTATAAGAATTCTGTTGCCTAAACATTTGGGGGGAAATAAACATTTGCCAGAAAATTATTAATCTTGGTTTTTTAGTGTTTGTACAGAAAATACAAAGTCAGCTTGAAATTTACCATTTTTTTTTCAGGAGGCTTCAAAGTTTGGTAATTGATTTAGTATCATTGCTTCCCAGGAGGTTCTGAATTATCATCTACCAAAAGCAGGGGACTCCTGAGGATTTCCACATCCCCTTAGTTGTTTTATTCAGCAGCTACTTTCAATAGTCCCATAAGCAGATTTTGGTCATATGAACTACACTCACAAGAGCACATACAATGGCACCCTGAAAGTCAAGGAAGACTGCACAGCATCTATTGACTTGGAGTCACCGAAGTAATTATTGATCATTCTGATAAACCAGTTACTTAATTAGACTTAAAAATACCCACCAGAGAGGGAGCACTTGCAGAATGGCAGAATAAGAACCTCTGTAAATGCATTCCTCCATGAAAGCAAGAACATTGGAAAAAAATGTCAAAATCAACCTTTTCAGAACTCCGGAAAGTATCCACAGGCTGACAACAATTCAAGGAGAATTTATTCAGGCAAATGATGGAAGTCCAATAAGAACAATTAGCCTTGTGGTATTATCACTTGTGCCATTTCCACCCCTGTGTCCCCAGATCTGTAGTGAAGGAAGAGATTATTTTAGATTATCTGGATGGGTGTATTTTAATCACAATTGTCTCTATAAAAGGGACACAGGAGGATCAGACTCAGAGAAAGGGATGTGATGATGGAAGCAGACATTGGGAAAAGCTGGAAAAAGCAAGGAGCAAATTCTCCTCTACAGCACCCAGAAGAAACACAGCCCCACCAGCACCTGATTCCAGCCCCATAAAAATAATTTTGGTTTTCTGACCCCCAGAACTATAAGATAATAAATTTGTACTGTTTAGGCCACTGAGATTGGGGTGATTTGTTTCAGCAGCAATAGGAATCTAACAAGGCAACCCCCTGTAAATGTCCCAATCCCAGGGATTTAATTATTTGTCCTAATTTAGAACTTCTTCAGCAAGGAAAGTGAATTGTCTAAAGCAATGACAATTGTTTAACACTGCAACTGTCTGAGGCAGGAGTATAATTTGAAATAAACAGCAGCTTACCAAAACACTTTAAACGATGTTTATAAGGGTGACTGAAAAGATTCAACATATTCCTGGAATTGAGAAGGCCACTCAAATGTGTGGGCACACCAAGAAGAGACCTCAGAAGACCCTAATCTCTCACCTTTGGTGGATCTTGTGTCTCTTCACAGAAAGTGAAGGTTAAGGCAGAGTTGTAAATTTCCAGAGCAATGAAAGCATTTCCCAACACACACACACACAGAGTCCTTGTCAAGGACTGGGAGGCATACTGGTTTAAAGAATTTAAGGGAATTTCTATCCAATCATTAGCTGACCACTAAGCTAGCAAAGGAGAGATTAAAGTGGCCTCACATGACAAAGATTCTATAAAATTAGTCCAGGAAAGTCTCTGAATTCACAGAAAGAAACCAAATAGAAATTCTGGAGTTGAAAAATATATTAAAATGAAAATTTCACTAGAGTGGTAAAAGAGCAGATTTGAGCAGGTAGAAGAAACAAGCAGAAAACTTGAAGTTAATTGAGATTTTCTAGTCTTAAGAACCAAAAGAAAGAAAAATGAATGCTGTTTCAGAGACTCGTGGGACACTGTCAATCATACATATATACCTAATAGGGATTCCAGAAGGACAAGCAAGAGGGAAAGTGCAGAAAGGATATTTAAAGAAATGATGGTAGGATGTTCCCTAAGGTTGACTTAAAAAGTTAATCTACACATCCAAGAAATTCAATGGACACCAAGTAAGACAATCTTGAAGACACCCATCCCTAGACATATCATAATCTAAAATGACAAAGTGAATGTCAAGGAGAGAATTGCGAAGGCACCAAGAGAAAAGTGGCTCACCATATATAAGTAGTCCTGAATAAAACTAACTAACAGGATATTTCTCATCAGCAAACATGGAGGCCAGAAGGCTGAGGAACGACATATGTAAGACGCTAAAAGAAAAAGACTGTCAGCCAAGTAACCTCTGTCTAGCAAGACTATCTTTCAAAAATGAAGAAGAAATTAAGACTTTCCAAAAGAAACAAAAATTGACAGAATGTGTTTCTAAAAGATCTGCCATCCAAGAAATACTGAAGGCATTTCTTCAGAATAAAATAAAGGACAGTAGACAATAACTTGAATTCACACAAAGAAATAAAAAGCACTGGTGAAAGTAATTACATAAACATGTTTTTGCTTATAGCAATTTTCTTCTCCTGACTCATTTGGAAGAAGACTGCATCAATAATTATGTCAGAGTAAGGATGGAACTTATATTGTATAGACAAGCATTTTTTATATAATTAATAATACAGAGGAGGGAGAAGGGAAAGGAGCAATATTTAAGCAGTAAGTTTATATGCAACTGAAATTAAGATGCTGTTAACATGAACTAGGTTGCTTTAAGTTAAGCTGTTAATTGACCTAACAGATATTTATAGAACTCTCCACCAAATAACAGCAGAATACACATTCCTCTCAAGTGAACACAGTGTATTCTCCAGGGTGGACCATAAGCTAGGCCATAAAACAAGACTCAAAAAATTAAAAATTATAAAACCATCCAAAGTATGTTCTTCAACTACAATGGAATGAACTCAGAAACCAATAATAGAAAGATATTTGGGACATTGGAAAATAGAATTTAAAATCACACTCCCACATAACCAAAAGGTAGATCAAAGAAAAAAATCACAAGCAAAATAAGAAAATAATTTGAAATGAATGAAAATGAAAACATAGCATACCAAAACTTACGGGATACAGCAAAAACTGTGCTTACAGAGAAGTTTACAGCTGTAAATGTCTGTCACAAATAAGAAAAATTACAGATCAATAACCTAAAATCTCACCTTAAGAAAGAAGTAAAAGAAGAGCAAGCAAAGGAAGAAAATACTAAAGATTTAGAGTAGAAATAAATTAAATTAAAAAAATTGAAAAACAATAGAGAAAAATCAACAAAAGCCAAAGGTAATTCTTTGAAATAATCAACAAATTAACAAATTTAGGTAGATTAACCAGGAAAAAAGAGAGAAGAATATAATTATCAAAATCATGACTAAAAGAGTGGACATAACTATCAATCTTACAAGAAATAGTAATGATTAAAAGGGAATACTAAAAACAATTGCATACCAACAAATTAAATAATCTAGTTGAAGTGAATAAATTCCTAGAGGGACAAAACTACCAAAATGGACTCAAGAAGAAAGGGAAAGTAGACCTAAAACATGTAAAGAGGTTGAATTAGTAATTAACAGACTTCCCAGAGTGAAAAGCCTAGGTCCACATGGCTCCACTTGTTAATTCTGCCAAACATTTAAAGAATAATTAAAATTGGTCATACACAAATGCTTCCAAAATATAGAAAAGGAGGCAAATCTTTGCAATGCATGCTAGGAAGTCAGTATTGCCCTGATACCAAGTCCAGACAAATACATCAAAAGAAAATAGGGTATAGACTCATGAAATTTAGCCCATGTCACAAAGTAGATAAAATATATGAAAATCAATCAATATAATACACACTTTTAAAAGAATAGTGGCCAAAAGTCACATGATTATCTCAATAGATTCAGCAAAAGTATTTGGCAAAACTCAATAACCTTTATTCATAAAAGCAGTCAACAAATTAAGAGTAGAGGGGAACTACCTCAACCCAATAAAATGTACCTATAAAAAACCCCACAGCTAACACTTTACCAAATGGTGAAATGCTGTATGCTTTCTGAAGATCAGGAACAAGAGAAAGATGTCTGCTATCACACATCTATTCATCATTGAACAGGAGCATCTACCCAAGCATTTACACAAGATAGTGAAATAAGAGGCATCAATATTGGAAAGGAAGAAGAAAACTTATCCCTATTTGAAGAAAATATGATCTTTTATAGAGAAAATCCTAAGGAATTTACATTAAATTAATTCTTTATTAGAAGTAATAAAGAAGTCCAGCATGGTTGCAGTATTCAAGAACAATATAAAAAATTAAATTGTATTTCTATACACTAGTAATGAAGAGTCCCAAAGTGAATTTACCAAAACAATTCAATCTATAATACCACCAAAAATATAAATATAAAAATATAAAACATGTAGGATTAAATCTAAGAAAAGAAGTACAAGACTTTTTACACTGAAATATCAAAAGATATTGTTTAAATAAATTAAAGAAGACCCAAATAAATTGAAAGATATTTCATCTCAGGGATTGGGAGAAATTAATGTAGATAAGATCACAATGTCTCCAGACAAATATGCATGCTCAGTATAATCCCTATAAAAATCTCGCATGGTATTTTCGAGAAATTGACAGTGTTATCCCAAAATTCACATATAAATTCAAAGGACCCAAAATAACCAAAACAATATTGAAAAACAAGAAAAAAGTTGAGGACTCACATGTCCCAATTTCAAAACTTACTGCAAAGATTAAGTAGCAAGATAGTGTGATATCGACATAAAGATAGACCTACAGATCAATGGAAGAGAACTGAGAGTGCACAAATAAATCCTTGTATTTATGGTCAATTAAATTTAAGCAAGGCACCAAGACAATTCAATGGGGAAAGAACAGTCTTTACAACAAATTGTGCTAGAACAACTGGATATGCACATGCAAAAGAATGAAGTCAGACTCATTCATTTCACCACACCCAAAAATTAACTCAAAATGGAACATATACCTTGATGTCAGATCTAAAATTACAAAACCCTTAGAAGAAAGTTTGGGAGTAAATCTCCATGACCTTCATTAGACAATGGTTTCTTAGATATGACACCAAAATCAAAATCAGAGAAAGAAAAACAGATAAATCAGATGTCATTAAAATGCAAAATTTTAAGGCTTCAAAAATACCATCAAAAGAGAAAGACAACCCACAGAATGTGAGAAAATATTTGCAAATTATGTAATATAAGGGACTCACATTTAAAGAAATCTTACAATTCAACAATAAAAAGATGAATAATCCAATTTGAAAATGGGCAGAGGATTTGAGCAGACATTTGTTCTACAAATAGCTAATAAGCATATTAAAGGATGCTTAACATCATAAGACATTAAGGAAATGGAAATCAAATACAAATAACCATATAAAACCACTCATACACACCAGGATGGCTAAAATTAAAAAAAAAAAAAAAAAAAAAAAAAAAAAAGGATAGATACTACCAACATATTACTAAGAATGTGAAGACATTGGAATCTTCCTGCATTACTAGTGGGATTATAAAATGGTGCAGCCACTTTGGAACAGTTTGGCGGTTCAGAAAATGTTAAACATAGTTACCATAAAGATCCAGCAAATCCACTATATACCCATGAGAATTAAAAACATGTAAATCTATGCATGAATGTTTATAGCAGCATTATCTATAATATCCTAAAAGTAAAAACAATGCAAATGTCCATCAACTAAAAAATTGATAATCAAATTGTGGTATATCCATACAATGGAATATTACTTAGTAATTCAAATTCAGTACTAATACTGCTACAATATGGATGAACCTTCAAAACGTTATTCTAAGTGGAAAAAGCCAGTCATAAAAGGCTACAACTGTTTCATTCATTTTTTAAAATGACAAATCCAGGTTCAGAAAGTAGATTAGCGATTGGGGGAGATTTGGGGGGAAAGAGAACAGAGAGTGACTGCTAATGCGTATTGGGTTTATTTTGTAGGTGAGGGAAATATTCTAAAATTTGAAAGTTGCAAAACTCTGTGGATATACTCAAAACTGCTGCATTGTACACTTTGAAAATATGAACTTCATGCAATGTGAATTTTATCTCGATAAAGTTATATTTAAAAATTAGCCATCAGAACACCAGATCATAGGAGACATGGGTTCAGTCAAAGTCCTGCGGCTAATTCTGAGGGATTCACTACCATCTAAGCCTACCCAGGATTAAACAAGTGTAAACTGTCTTCATCCAGGAAGTGGAAACTTTATACAAGGTGATCTCTATTCCTTCCATTTCTCAATAATTTGATAGTAAGAATGACAACTCCAAACCCTCAAAGTTCAGACTAGCTTTGAAAATGTTAATGTGGCCAAATAATAATATCACCCCTAGATTTTAATTTCTAAATAATCAAAACTAATACATTAGGAGACTCTGTGAGATCTGTCCTTATGGTTGAATATTTGCTAAGTTGGTGAGTGAAGTTATACCCTTTGGATTTTTTGTATCTGTGAAAATAATTTCTACAAACGGGAAGAAGCTTGGCTTCACAGATTCACATTCAATTTTCCTCCCCAACTTGTTGTAAACATTGAGAGGTTTAGACAAGATGCCTGCATGTAACCATTTTATCTTAGGAAATCCATTTGCAAACCAATACAAAACCTAAATTGACCTGCATTTTTAATTTAGCTTCAGATATTTTGTTTGTTTGCTTGCTCATTTAGTCAAACCATTTAAAGTCACAAGCTATCACTTCTCCTTGTTGTTAATCAGAAACATGAAGTAGGATGAAGTGAAGCAAGACTTTAATAAGGCTTCAGATTCAAATATGTATTATTTTTGAAAATTACACAAATTTCCAAAATTACAGCAAAGAATCAACAAGTTGGCAGATCATAGATTGTCTGATTTTAATACCGTCTCCTTTCCACCATCCTCGATATTAACTATTCACGTGAAAACAGACCAGAGCTAACCTCGGCTATCATTTTGTTAAATAGTTTCAGACAGAGAAATAATATATCCATGGTGGAAACAACCTTGGCAATATATCTCTTGTGTGAACTACATGGTGAAACTCTTAATCATACATCTGAGCTATATTTTCATAATTAGTAGGAGCCACATGTTATAATATCCCACTTCATGATAGTAGTTTTCAAATTCAAAACCCATTCCCCATCCTAAAAATCATATTTTAAATGTTTATTTGTATAAGTCTTTCAAATTTCAGAGAAATTGAATTGGACAGATCACTTCAGGAGATAGATGGCTGTATCTAGATTTATGAAGATGTTCATCATATACTTGCATATAAAGATTAGGAAAGGAGGGAAGCAAAAGCAAACAACTAGAATCAAATTTATCTTCCATCATATTCCAGGGAAAAAATAAATTTAAGCAACCACTGATTCCCCATACTTAACCCAAATTTGTTCATGCAAGCATTTGTTTTTGGAACAAACAATGAATGGGAACTGGACATAGAGCTAGGATTTTGAATCCAAATCTTGTCACTGACATTTTTTAGGTCTGGATCCAAGGCCAGTCACTTACCGTATGCCTAATTGCACGTACCTAAGAGTAATAGCAATGAAAAGAACAGAAACGTTGTTACACACTTCTTCCGTGTCAGGTCTAGGGAAACTGCTTATATGCTGCATGTTGTCTAAATACAGAAGGTAGTATTACAGAAACTACAAACACAAATTCCACATTTTACAAATGAGGAAACAGGCTCAACAAAGTGAAATTCTGGCCCAAACAGGAAAGGCAGGATTTGAACCCAGAACATCTGTCAACAAACTCTCAGCCTTCTTAATGCCCTATTGTATCACACTACCTCATTGAGCTTCAGGTTCCTCATTTGTAAACTGAATTGGAAAATGCATGCCTCAAATTATTTATGGAAAGATCAAATAAGATTTTGTATATGTAGGGTACTTCAAATGCAAATGAATTAAGATGAGGCATTTACAATTAGGGCATATAAAATATTAAAGGATTAAAACAATCACTGAAAAACACAATCACAAAATGATATTGCTTAATAACAGCATCATAAATCCTATATAAGAGAATACATATTATCACCTGTTCTGGATCACTTCCCAGAAGAGAAGGTGTTGAAATTATAGAGTTTCATTTCCTCTGCTGGTGGAACCCAAACATCAGTTGCGAGGTTGTCAGAGTTCTTCGGAGAACACAGTACTTCCAAGTGCTGATATGACAGCCTGATTGCTCTCCCAGATGCATTTGAGCGGTGCAAGCCATCCGAGAAGCATCAGGGGGTCTGCGAGGAAGACTTTCTTTTGCTGACTTTTCAAGATCAAGATCTAGTTCAGGCTCTTGTTCTGCACCTCGTGGTTTTGGTTGCGTTAAAGAGGCTGTACTGTGGGGTTCCCAGGAGGACTATCACAGCAGCTTCTTTTGCAGACATCAGGCTCCTGAAAGGCTAATTCTTTAAGTGTTGAAATATCTCATTTTCTTCCTCATGCCTGATTGCACAGGCAATCCAAAGTAAGCACACTTAATGCCTAGGATTTTAAAACAAAACCTGATTTATTAGGAGAGCAATAGGAGATGGGTGTGTATCTTTTTTATCCAACCCTCCTGCTTACATACAGCTTCTTTCCCTCATCTTGGACCATAGCTTAGGTGTACCCAGGTTATTGCAAAAACTCTGATGTTTTCACTCTAGAAGAGGAGTTTTCAGTGTATCTGAATATCTAAATTCAGCATTCAAATTGCTTCAAACTCAGGGTATGCTTATGGGTGATTTTTTAATACTATCTCCCCACTACTGCTCTTGCGAGAAGTTAGGGTTTACTAAGTACAGGCCCATTGGCTTCTTCACTTTTAAGTCAAGCCCTGTGAGGAATTAAGCCAGATTCTTCTTTGTTTAGCAAATCAAAATTTCAAACATTGAATAAAAGAAGAAAATTGAGAAGAGAGGTATATCTAATTTTCTTAAAATAGTCCATTCCAGACCTAAACTTTCATATCAATCACACAATCATAATTTCACATTCCAAGGAGAGATAACAAAAAAATATCCTCTCAAAAACCTCACTTGCCACTAACTCAGGAACAAATTTAAAGTTACTAAAATGAGAATAAATAGATTTTAGATTCTATGGGATTACAGAGGCAGGGAATCCCCAAGACCACACTCATGCTGACACAACTTCAGGCTCAATAATTCTCTAGAAGGACTCACGGAATTCAGTAAAGCCACTGTACTCATGGTTTTGGTTCACTACAGAGAAAGGATACAGATTAAAATCAGCCAAGGGAAAATGCCCATCAAGCAGGGTCCAGGAGTCACCACGTGTGAGCTTCCAGCTGCCCTCTCCCAGTGGAGTTTATGGACAGCATTTGCTTTTCCCAGCAACCAGGGAAGCTCACCCAAGGCTTAACGTCCAGGGTTATACTGGGGCTTGTTGATGTAAGTGTGGTTGACCACCATGTGCCTGAGCTTCGTCTCCAGCCTCTGCAGAGGTCCAGCTGATATCATTAGGCCCAAGCCTTAGCACCCCACCATAAATCACACTATTAGTACTTGGGTCAAGTGTGTCCCAAGGCCCCCATCATAATTTACATGATTGACACAGATTATCTGAAGTGGACCAAAGCTCGCAGGTAAACAAAGACTGTCTCATAAAGCTGAGCTTAGAGGTTACCTCCCATGAACAGAGGGCAAAGGTCAGGCCTTTCTTTGGGCAGGGTTAGTCCTTCACTACACACAAACACATTAGCATAGTTGGTTTAGTGCTACTAACTGTCATTTTTGGGTGCATGTTATGCGCTCCCCAATAAGCATTGTGTATTTCACATGCTTTAATTCATTAACAACTCTATATACTAGCTACTGTTATTCCCATTTCAAAGAAAAGAAAACTGAGGAGTAAACAGACCAAGTGCTCACAATCTCACAGCTAATAAAAGGGAAAGTCCACTATGAACCCACAGAATGCACAAGGCTCCTTCTTATGCATACAGATACTCATAGTTAGCTACTGGATAAACCAATCATTGCAGCAGATAACAAAAGCAGGCTTATAAGAAAAGAGTTAGAGCAGGTTTCTGATTGCTTATAGTTTGCAATGTCTCCAAGAAGTCTGAAACTATGATTAGTTCTGGGCCAAGCCTGGGAATGTGGCTCTCCAGAAATTCTCTATATTAATGATTGATGATTTATTTTATAAGCTGGAGGAAGGAACCATGTCATACCAGCTTGTCAGGATTGCTTTGCACAGACATCCCAAGATTGAAGTTGTTCCCCTGCTTTCATTGCTGGCTGGGATCCTGTGTTGTGTTACCGTGGCTGGTCACACAGCAGTGTGTGTCCATATGTCAACCCTCCCGAAAATCCCTGACCCCTAGATTCAAATGGGCTTCCCTGAGCAAAGCCCGTTTGGTTATCTGCTGGACAGAAGCCTTTCTGAATGGCCAGATGGGGAAAGGGCTCAGAAGCCTGCCCCTAACCTTGCTGGAATCCACCAAATGCGTGATTTTTTTCTTGTTGCTCTTGATCTGTATCCTTTTGCATTAATAAACCTTAGCCATGGGTATAAACTGCTGTTTTAACCTGTGACTCCTTCTGCAAATCAGTGAACTGGAGGGCAGTCCTGAGACCCCCAGAGGGCTAAGCACATGCACTTCTCTTTAAAAGTCACCAATTTCTGTCACATTATGGATTCCAATGTTTTGCATGTCATGCCCCAAAAGTGAGAATGTATGGCTGAGACAGGTCAATATAGGGGTGATTTTAGGTGATCTGAGCATTTTAGTGTCCTTAGAACACTCAGCATTGGTGGATATCTAGCTGACTTAAGTGCTTCCCTGTCTCTTTTGGAAAGTATTGAATGGGCTAAAATTTTAGGCAAGTTTTCTCTGCCAGGGTGTTTTTAAATGATGGAAACAGAATGGGGTAGAAACTGTCAAATGTTTATAAATAGTGACCTTTTCCTTTTCAGGGCTTACCCTTGGTACTCAAAACTGATTTAACACGTGGATCTTCTTTTCCATGAACACCAGGAAAATGAGACTTATGCTTGGGGTGCACAGTCAATGGCAGTAATGAGCAGTATCCATCTACTAGTGACTTGGAGAACCCATCTCCATGGGAAAGCACTCATCACAGGCACTCAGAAGAGTGAGTGCTTGGAAGTCTGTTCAGACCTGAACATATATGTTTCTTTGCTGCTCTATGATGAGTAGATTTTTTTAAATTAAATTAGAATGAAAATAGGCTCCTTATCTCATTTAAATTAGTAGAGAGAATAAGCAGGGGTTAAAATGGCAACAAAATGACCATTAGCACATCGGTTTATTGAACATAACTGTATCTTCCATTATATATTCATTTGCTGCTGTCTTTAAAAGCGTTATTTTCTTCCATTTCCTGAATTTTAATGAGATTTATCTTATTTTTAATCATTTACAAAATTCTTTCTTTTCATTTTACTTTAGTGATGTAACTCAAAATATTTGAGAGGTGGAATATTCCAAAATTGAATTTACAGGGAAGTTTCCACCATGTCCTTGTATTAGAAGAGAAAAATCCACAGAAGTACTGTTATTATTTCTTTTGTAAAAAGGAAAGTTTTCAAGGGTAGGGAATTGGTTGATATTTCTGACAGCCTCAGCTATTATATCCAGAATGATAAAAGTCCAGTGTTTAAGTTAACTGGAAAATAGATTATCTTCAAATACTTTCTTCAAATCAGACACTTAAAATGTATGACTTCGGAGTGTTTGAAATATAACAAGGGACACTGTTTTTCACGTCTATCCTGTACATTTTATCAGCAAGTTTCCAACCTATTTGTTAGAAAAGCAGCTTGATACGTTGCAACTCTAAACACCACTGATCAAAGTACAGCATGGTTTGCAAATATGTTTCTTTGGCTTGCAGTGAGCATTTTTTTTTTTTAATTAGATGCCAACATCTTCAAATTGGGAGGTTTTACATAAAAGTCTCAATTCCAATTTCTCATGAAGAATGGGGGATTCTTCCCAACATGGGGCCCACATTCTCCTGGGCTGGGAGCAGCTGCTGCCTGTAGACAGGGCGTGTGGCCCCACATTTACCACTGGCCCCAGCGGCCCTGCTTCGCCTGCTTACGTTTCCCATCGCTGCAGGCATGTGAGCTTGCTCCAGTTGCTAGAGCTTCTTGGCCCATTTATGACCACTCAGAGGGTAGAGCTACACTCTTAATCCAGAATATGGGGAATCAGGCATTCATTCCTAAACTAGATTTTCTTTTTCTTTTCTCCCTCTTATCATACTGGCTCATAAAATTTTAGAATTGGAAATCATCTCATGTTAAAACTAGGTCTGGTTTTGGAAATTTTTTTTTTTTCCTAGAAGAATTCTCTTTAAAATAATATCTTATGCAGAATTCACTACACAACACAAATAAAAGTATTATTAGTGTGTTTATTTTATAGATTCTAACATATTACATTTATTTATAAAATATTGGGAATAATGAGGCTACTATAATGCATAGAAATGTGAAATTTCAGTTACGGATGATAGTTGCAGTTTTATATCAGTTTCAGTATTTGGTTTTAAGAAAATTGTGATTCACACAGATTAGTAGCTGCAAATAATAATAAATTTGTTTTTACTCCCAATCTAACTTTTTTAGCTACACTGACACAATGCTTAGGAAATGAATGATGGCAAATTTTTGTGTGAAAATTGAGTTATTAATATACCTGAAAATTGTTCACATTCTTAATCGATGATTGATCACTTTGGAGAAATCGATGCATGATTATCTCAGCTACTTTAAAAACATTATTGTTTGGAAAAAAATAAATGTATCTTATAAGATCATAAAAAAAATAGTAAGTGGGTTTTGAGCCACTCTCCTGTCACACAGATGAGATGCAGGACTGAAATCTCGCTGACTACACACCAACCACCTCTTCTCACCTAAAAGCCATGTTTGCCCCTGTCTAAGTTTGCCAGGGTTGCTCTAACAAAGTTTGACAGGCTAGTTGGCTTGAAACAATAGGAACTTATTTTCTCACAGTTCTGGAGGATGGATGTCTAAATCAAGGTGTTGGCAGGGCCATGCTTCCTATGAAGTCTGTAGCACTCTAGCAGGTAGCTAGTAATCCATGATGTGCATTGGCCTGTGGCATAACTCCTGCTCTGCCAGTTCATGTGGCTGTTTTTCTCTCTACCCTTTTTTTTCTCTCTCTCTCTCTCCCCTCCACACACACACACACCCTTTCTCTCTCTCTCTCTCTTACTGGGTCCAAACATCCTCTGTTTATAAGGACAGCAGTCACATTGGATTAAGGCCCAGCTTGATTCAATGTGGTCTTATTATAATTAATCACATTCCCAAAAGAAATTTACAAATAATTTCCCTTTCATAGGATGGGCATTAGGCCTTGAACACATCTTTTGGGGGCAAGGATTCAATCCTTAGCACCCCCTTTAATACAAATAATAATGGGATCAGCCTCATTGATAAATGAAGTAGACAAAGTTGCCAATCTAATATCCACAACTGAACTACAGAACTGTTATTAAAAATCTGAATAGCTCGTCTACCTGTTTTGGTATGTCACTTACAAGGACACATCTGGATGTTTGCCCAAATGGGTAACAGCAATCAGCTATGCCCATTATAACCACAAATAACTCTGGGCAGAACAGTACAAGGAGACCATGTTGACCCATTTATTCCTTAGGATTAACCACTTTACTAGAAAAGGTTACCCTAGACAACCGAGAAACTTGAAGGGAATAATGTACAGAACAGGAAATCTAAAATTAGAGGAAGAAGAGGTCAGAAAGTTGAAAGGCCTGAGGTAATGCAGGAAAGCTCCAGGGGTTCCTGGTTAGAGGACCCTGAAACTACAGTCAGCAAACATCCGTACCCTAGAAGCCAACATGGAAGAGCGGGGCACTGCTCGGTGTGAGCTGGCAGGGGAAGAAGGTGCAAAGGCTCTTCTGGTTAAGGCAGAAGGCAAATCAGCCTGGGAGTGACGGCACCATTTCTCATATCCAAGGATGCAGTCCCGCCCTCCTGCCAGCCGGGTGAAAATCTCATTACAGCATGACTTGATGCACGTGCACGGTGAGGGGGCGGCGACTGTGGGGTATTTATGTTGATAGAGGCATCTCCTGCTACAGTCCACTCGGCGTCAGCTGCAAGCCAGCTTCGGGGAAAGCCGGGAGTTGTCATGGCAACCTCTTCCCTGAGACTTGACACCCATGCTGCTGACTGCCAGCTCTGACTTACATAGTTTGATTTTTTTTAGCATAAATTGATAGTGCAATAAAACTTGGTTTAAAGGTGGCTGCGATTTGTGCCGCAATTACTCTAGAGGTCTTTTCCCTCTGGATTGAAAAAGGAAAAATGCTTATTTTATATAAAAACTGTAGTTTTAAAAATGCACTCATGTGTACTCACTTGTTGCTTAATGTACTCATTCTCTACGAGTTCATAGAGGGTCTGAACTCCGGGGCTCACTAGGACGTGCAGGCAAAGCCTCGTCGCTGGGCCCAGGGGGTGGCTTGGTCACCTGGGGTTGACAGGAGCTACCTTCCCCATCAGGGCTGAGGAGCATGCCCTTGTGGTTTTCAGAAAACCTGCTCTCTCACAACGTGGATGGAGAAGCTCTGGGGAAAGTGTTCAAAGGAAAGCCCCAAGGCCCAGCTTTGTTTCCTGCGGCTGTATGTCCTTTCTCCTGGATAGCTGTCTCACTGCTTTCTACCTCTTGCTGTGAAGTTGGTGCCTAGGAGATTACTCCTTCCGTTCCTGTATTTTCCCCACTAGGTCAGGGCGAGCCCATGAGCAGCAGAACCATCTTCCAGCTCTGCTGCTGTGCCTGGTTCTGCTCCACCTTGAACCAGAGGTGGGAGGGGCCCTGAGCTCCTGGGCCTTGAGTTTGGCCCCCTCCTTCCATGTCCATCGGTGGAGGGCTTACCAAACTTCCTCCAACTACTCCTGTGTGACCGCGACTCCACAGAGGTAAGAATTACTTTTGCTCACAATCCACCTTTGGTCTGGGCCAATCGACACTCTCTCAAGCGGAATTACTTAGAGATTGAGTTATGTGCTGAGCCCTCTTTTGTTGCACCAGGGTTGGGTCTGTCTTGATGAGGACTTTCACAACACCTGTGTGACTTCAGGAGGAATTTCCTGTCATTGTTCTATGCACCAGTGCTGTGCTGGGTGTTCTGTGCTTTCCTTTCACTTAGCTTAGGCATATGTATGAGGTAGGCATGCCTTTTTGTTATCCCTTTTTGCATATAAAAAAGAGACCTAAAGAAGAAATGGTGGAGGCAGGACTTGAACTTGTGCTGCCAAGTGTGGAAGCACTCATCGCTGCTGTCCCCTGTGGACACTGTCACGACCATGGGACTGTGAGGCTCTGACGACGCCTCCACCAGAATGAGGAGGGATGAAAGTGCCAGTGCCTGGACTCCAGCGGGCCTTGCGGAAGGAGATCTGGACTGGACTGTGGTCTTGCCAGAGGCAGGGAGGTGTGGGCAGCCTTCCTGGGAGGATTCTCGCCATCCAATGAAGGGAGGTGCACTGCAGATTATGAGCTGACTCAGTGCTACCACAGCTCATTTTCTCCCCTCATATTTAACATCATTCACTTCAAGATTATCACTTCTAGGGAGTGACACTGACTAATCATTTTTCAGAGAAACAGGCCATTGCTGCAAAGTCTACCAGGCTGAGGAGGAATCAAAGGGGATGGGATAGTGGTAACTAAGTCCATTAACTAGGACAAATGAAGCTTAGCAGAGAAAGGGGGAAAGAACATTCCTTCTGGAGAGATAAACAAACAGGGGTAGGGTGATGAGCAACTCACTAAAGGTGAGAGGTAAGCTCTTAAGCTTTCCAAGACTCACAGGCTGTGATGGTTTGCATATATCATGTCCCCCAGAAAAAGTCATATTCTTTAATGCAATCTTGTGGGGGCAGATGTATTAGTGTTGATTAGATTGGAATCCTTTGAATGGGTGTTTCCATGGAGATATTACTCAATCAATCATAAGTGAAATGTTTGATTGGACAATTTCCATGGAGGTGTTACCCCGCCAATTCAGGGTGGGTGTTAACTGGATCACTGGAGTCATATAAAGGAATTCACAGACAGAAGGACATCAGAGCAGCTAAGACTGACAGTTTGAAGAGCAACTGAAGGTGACATTTTGAAGAGGAACTGCAGCCGAGAGAAGACAAAATGCCCCAAGAGCAACATTTTGGAGAATGCCATTTTTGAAACACAACCTGGGAGCAAGCAGACACCAGCCATGTGCCTTCCATGCTAACAGAAGTTTTCCAGACACTAATGGCCATCCTTCAGTGAAGGTACCTGATTGTTGATGCCTTCATTTGGACATTTTCATGGCCTTCAGACTGTAACTGTGCAACCAAATAAACCCCCTTTTTAAAAGCCAATCCATTTCTGGTATTTTGCCTAATAGCTGTATTAGCGAACTGGAACGCAGGCTAAGTGGGAGGGAGGGAGCCCTCATCCCCTCAGATACTTTTCACACTCAACACGTTTAATCCATTCAAAGCCGCAGAGGAAAACCTGATAACTCCCACCCATAAGCAAGAATTGAGGCTCAAGGAAGTTAAGTCCAAATGCACATACCTGTGAAGTGGGAAGTATGGTTTGTAAGGCCTGTGCCTGGCCAACCAACCCACACCATTCACTGATAAGGTGCCTCTAAGGTCTGATATGAGAAAGAACAACCACCCAGTCTTAGGATGAGGAGAAAAACCCAACACTTGGACAAAGACCATCCTGTTAGTGACAGGATACAGGTAGAGGCTCTGTTGGAGATAGTAATAAGCATAGCCTTCAAGGAAGCTATGGTCTATGATGGGAACTAGAAATGGCAAGGGAGGATGTGCTTGCCCAGAAGTGAGATTGTTGATATTTATGATAAATAGCCTGTGAATAGACGAAAACAACAGAGAGAGGAGAAATCATGTCAACATCAGTGAGCCTGTGGAGCTAAAGGGTGGCTAGGCCTTGTTGACAGAAGATTACAACTGGGGAGGCAAGGAAGTGAGGTTTAGAGATGGGAAACAATTTTCACCAGCAGAACACTACATTCAGCATTAGTTGAAGAGTTTGAGCTGGAGAAGGAACAGTAGTGGCAAGAGGAGTAAATATGGGAGCAGGAGCATCAGTCAACTAGAGATCACAGGAAACTCATGGAAGAGGTACTAGTGTATTTCTAGAGAGTTGAGTGTCAACAATGTTGAACTGTTTCAAGGATGATGATATGCTTTTGTTATAGGGTCAGAAATCCCAATTTGAGGATATTATCAATATCCCAGACCTCTATATTTTGGATGCCAGTAGCAATCCACTTCCTACTTGTGGCAACCAAAATTCAAAAATGTATCCAGAGAGGCAGGGCAAGATGGTAGTGTAGGGAGGTGTAGAATTTAGTTACTCCTCTAGAGCACCTAGTAAATGGCCAGGAACTCCCTGGAATACCTGTTTGGAGGACATCCATGGCTGGACACACATTGTAAACTTTCTGGCAGGTGGAATGGTAGGAGGGTCAAGATTGCAGCATAGAACTGTAAGTAAATCCCCAACTGCATTGATGGTGCCCCTCCCCCACAGGCACAGCAGGTTGAGTTGGAATACTCCACTGTGGGAAAAAGAAGCAATCTCTAATAGGAGCAAGGGAAGGTAGCTCAACTGAGCACCAATTGTGGTTTACTTGACAAATCTGAACTACTGAATATGACCTATGAGCACAGATAACCCAAGAGCAAGCAGGAAAAGAATCCTGAGGTCTCTCCCAGAATAGAGAAGGCAGGGCTGGTGGGGAAAAAATAAAATAAATAAAAACAGAGGCTTTAGGAGTCAGCAAAGCTCACAATATTGGAAAAAGGGCTGTGTCCCAAGGAAGGGAGTATATAGAGCTAGGTACCAACTGTGGCTCCTGGCCGGTGAAAGAGGACTGGCTCTGAAAATGGGATTTCTTTTTTTTTCCTTTTTTAAACTATTCTAAGTTGCTCATTAGTGAAAGCCCCAGGCATTTTCAATTGTCAGCATTGACCTGGGCAAGAGTGGAGTTAAGAGAGGTCTGTGAGGCAAAGTAAGGAGTCAAGTGAAGGAGACAATTCCTTTAAGAGTATATCTTCTTTATGAACAGGGGGGTGGAGGTGGATGCAGGGTCTTCAGATAATTAAGACCCTAGGTGCTGGAAAGAAAAACAGAAACAACATAGGTTTGTCTTCTACCTCTAGCCTCTGTCAAATCCAGACCCCTGGGAAGGACAGGGTCAACTGAGAATTAAAGGCACCACACCTCTTTACACCAGTGGGGAGCTGTGGACTGAAAGGACCACATTCTAGCCAAGACAGGAAAAGCACATAGTCTAGAGGCCTGAGAGGAAAGTCTGACAATCTGCTGGGTCTCATCTTCAGGGAAACTTGATTACTGATTACACTTTCCTCCTGAGACTGGGCACATTTGGTCTGGGAAAATCTGATTGGGATCAATCATATCTGGGTAAATTCTCCTCCTCCTCCTCCTCTTCCTCCAAAAAACACAAAGTTTCCATATAGGCAGGGCAAGAAACAGAACAAGAAGAGCTGAAAAATTCTGATCAGTTAAAAAGAAGATATGTTAGAGGTCTAAAATAAGTTGAACTGAATGCCAAAGAACAGATAGGTAACAAATACAACCAACAATAAAACCCTAGATAGAAGAGTGAAATGGCCTCTAGAAAAAAAAACCAAACAAGGAAATCAGATGCCAAGACGCCAACAAAAATTTACAAGTCACACTAGGAAAGACAAAGATAAGGACCAGTCAAAGGAACAAACTAATATTTCAAATGAGATACAGGAGTTGAAACAATGAATTAAAGATGATCAAACAAACATGATAAATCAATTCAAAAATTAAATCAATGAATTGAGGGAAGATAAGGCAAAAGGGATGAAGAATAAAAGAAGACATTGGGTGAACATAAGAAAGAACTTGAAAGTTTGAAAAAACAAATGGCAGAACTTATGGGAATGAAAGGCACAACAGAAGAGATGAAAAACAATGGAGATTTACAACAGCAGATTTGAAGAGGCAGGAGAAAGGATTAGTGAACTAGAGGACATATCATCTGAAATCCTACATACAAAAAAAAAAAACAGTTAGGGAAAAGAATGGAAAAATATGAACAGGAACTCAATGAATTGAATGAAAACATGAAACACATGAATATAGTGTCATGGGTGTCCCAGAAGGAGAAGAGAAAGGAAAGGGGGCAGAAAGAATAATGGAGGGAATAATCACTGAAAATTTCCTATCTCTTATTAAGGACATAAAATTACAGATCCAAGAAGTGCAGCATATCCCAAACAGAATAGATCTGAATAGACCTACTCCAATACACATACTAAATCTGATTGTCAAATGTCAAAGACAAAGACACAATTCTGAAAACAGTAAGAAAAGTCATCCATCACATGTAAGGGAAGCTTGATAAGACTGTGAGGACTTCTCAGCAGAAGCCATGGAGGCAAGAAAGGAGTGGTATGATATATTGATGATACTGAAAGAGAAAAACTGAGAACCAAGAATTCTATATCCAGCAAAACTGTCCTTCAAAACTGAGGGGAAACTTAAAATATTTCCAAACAGACACAGAGAGTTTGTGAAAAAGCACCTGCTCTACAAACAAACAAACAAACAACAACAACAACAACAACAAAATACTAAATGGAGCACACAAGGCAGACAGAAAAGACGGGAGAGAGAGGTTTGGAGAAGAGTTTAGAAATGAACAATATCAGTAAGGGTAAAAAGAGAAAGAGAGGGAATAAAAGATATGACATACAGAATCCAAAAGACAAAATGGTATACAAAAGTACTGCCTCTACAGTGATGACATTAAATGTTTATGGATTACACTCCTCAATCAAAATATATAGACTGGCAGAATGGATTAAAAACAGAATCCATCTACATGGTATCTACAAGAGACTCACTTTAGAACCAAGGACAAAAATAGGTTAAAAGTGAAAAGTTGGAAAAGGTATTTCATGCAAACAACAACCAGAAAAGAGCAAGGTAGCTGTACTAATATCAGACAAATTAGGCTTCAAATGTAAAATAATTAAGAGACAAAGAAGGAAATTATATATTAATAAAAGGGACAGTTCATCGGGAAGACATACAGTCATAAATATTTATGCACCAAGCCAGAGCACCACAAAATACATGAGGCAAACACTGACAACACTGAAGGGAGAAGTAGACACATCTACCTTAATAGCTGGAGGCTTTAATACCCTACTCTCATCAAAGGATAGAACATCAAGACATAGGATCAATAAGGAAACAGATTTTGAATAGTATGATAAATGAACTAGACTTAAGAGATATTTACAGAACGCTACAACCCACAACAGCAGGATACACATTTTTCTCAAGTGCTCATGGATCATTTGTCAGGATAGACCACATGTTTGGTCACAAAGCAAGTCCCAATAGATATCAAAAGATTGAAATTATACAAAGCACTTTTTTGGATCATCATGGAATGAAGTTGGAAATCAGTAACAGGTGGAAGGCCAGAAAATTCACAAATATATGGAGGTTATACAATATACTCTTAAACAACCAGTGGTCAAGGAAGAAATTACAAGAGAAATCAGTAAATATCTTGAGGCAAATGAGAATGAAAACACAACATATCAAAACTATGGTATGCAGACCTCTGGGAAGACTGCTGAACAGGAGAGGCAGAGCAAACTTCTCCCCTGTGAAAAAACTAGAGAAAAAGCAGAAAACACCCAGGACAGCAATTTCAGGGTACGAGAACCAGAGGAGGACCTCTTCAATATATTGTAGGGGCTTGGATGAAAAAGCAGAGAATTTATGTCTGAAAGGACAGGGTAAGTTTAGGTAACTGGTGTTGCCACCAGGAGCTGGAAGCTGTGAGCTTTCTGCTGAGCAGGGGAGGGACAAGTTCTCCACTCCCATGCACCCTCTTCAGCAATTAGCTGGGGAGATAATCCTTCTCAGCCCTGCGGCCAGGAGCTCCTGTGAGGGAACTCAGGAAACAGGGCCTGTGTTGACTGCACGCAGAAAACCTGGTGCACTTATTCTTCCATCATGGAAGCCTGCAGTGTGCACAAACAAGAGGAAGGGATAAGCAGGAGTGCCACATAGAAGCACAAGGTGCCCTCCCCCACCCCAGAGGCTTGCAGGCACAGGCAGGCAGAGACAGGGGCACATTTGACCTGGATGATGAGTTGTGCAGCACCACTGTCCGAGAGTGAACTACTTGGAGGTCCAGGAACCACCATACCCTTGATGCCATTAAGGAGACTCCCAGCACAGGGCCCATGCCCCAACCCCAGTGCTGGTAATCCCTGGGGCACAGGAACAGCTGCACTGACTGGATTTCCATCTGGTTGGAACCCCACCCAGAGCATCACTGCAGTTAGGGAAAAGCTGGCTTGAGAGTAAGAAGCAGCTAAAGAGCACCATCTGTTGGGAAGACAGGGAAAGTGCATTCCAGCAAGCTGTGGTCCTGCCAAATTCTAAATAAATGTTCAAATAATCCTGCATTCCCCAAAATAACATTATCAAGATAAGGAAATGACCTGAAATCATAGAATCACAAAGCACATGAAGACCCAAGGAAATATGGACAAGCCAAATGATCAAAGTAAAAAGCCAGAGGAGACATAGAACTTGGAGCAATTAATCAAAAAAGTAATACAAATCTCCAAAACAAATTAAAAAAAATGACATAAAGAACATCAAGAAGACTCTAGAAGAGCATAAAGAAAAAAATTAATGAGTAAATAAAAAATAGCAGATCTAATGGAAATAAGAGGTACTGTAGATCCAATTAAAATATATTAGAGACACATAACAGCAGAATTGAGGAAGCAGAAGAAAGAATAAATGAACTAGAGGTCAGAGAAATTGAATGTGAATGCAAAAAAGAACAAATGGTGAAAAAAATAAAAAAAGAAAATTTGAAATGGATCTCATGGAAATGATGGATAACATGAAGCACAGAAATACAAGAATAATTGGTGACCAAGCAGGAGAAGAGAAGAATAAAGGGCTATGAAGAGTATTTGAAGACATAGTTAGGGAAAACTTCCCAGCTCTTCTAAATGACATAAATATGAAATCAAAGAAGCCCAATGAACTCAAAATAGTAAAAATCCAAATAGACCCACTCTGAGACATACACTAATCAGATTGTCAAATGCTGAAGAGAAGGAAGATATACCAAAAGCAGCAAGAGAGAAGCAATTCACCACATACAAAGGAACCCACATGAGACTAAATACCACTCAGCAGAGTCCATGAAGATGAGAATGCAGTGGTATGACATTAAATAGTCTGAAAAAGAAAAATTGCCAGCCAAGAATTCCTAATCCAGCAAAGGTATCCTCCAAAACTGAGGGAGAGTTAAAAATTTTCACAGACAAATGCTGAGAGATTTTGTTAAAAAGAGACCTGCCTGAAAGAAATACTAAAGGAGTTCTACCAGCTGAGAAGAAAAGGAGAGAGAGATCTGGAGAAGGGTCCATAACTTCAGAGCATTAGTAAGGGTAACCTAAAGGAAAAAAAAAAAAGATAGAGAGGGGAAAAATAAATCTGAAAAATAAAAACAAAAGTATATGATGGGTTGATTCAAGAACTACCTCCACAGCAATAATTTTGAATGTGAATGGATTAAACTCTCCAATTAAAAGATAAAGAGTGGAAGAATGGATTAAAAATATGTTCCATCAATATGTTGTTTACAAGAGACTCATCTTAGACTCAGCAACAGAAAGAGATTGAAAGTGAAAGGATGAAAAAAAATATTCCATGTAAGCTGCAACAAAAAGAAAGTAGGGGATAGCTATACTAGTATCAAACAAAATAGACTTCAAATGCAAAGATGTAATAAAAGACAAAAAAGGACACTATATATTAATAAAAGGTACAATTCACCAAGAACAAATCACAATCATAAATGTTAACACACTTGATCAAGGAACTCCAAAGTGAACATGAGGAAAACATTGGCTAAATGTAAGCGAGCATTAGGCATTTCTACAATAATAGCAGGCAGCTTCAATACACCACTGTCTTCTATAGATAAAACAACAAGTCGGAGGACCAACCAAGGAATTGGTAACCTAAACAATGTGATAAATGAATTAAACTTAAGAGACATATATAGATTGTTACATCCTACGTTACCAGGATATGCATTATTCTCTAACACTCATGTAACATTCTCCAGGATAGATCATATGCTGATCACAAAACAAGTCTCAATAAATGCATAAAGTTTGGAACTATTCAAAGCACATTTTCTGACCATAAGGGAATGCAATTAGAAATCAATAACCACCAAAGAACTAGATCTTTCACAAATATATGGAGGTTAAACCACACACTCTTAAGCAATCAGTGGGTCAAAGAAGAAATTGCAAGAGAAATGAATAATTATCTAGAGACAAATGAAAACAAGAACAAAATATATCAAAACCTATGGGATGCAGTGAAGGTGTTGCTGAGAGGGAATTTATATCTCTAAATGCATACATTGAAAAGGAAGAAAGAGCTAAAACCAAAGACCTAACTGAACAACTGAAGAAGCTAAAGAATGATAATCAAACTACACCTAAAGCAAGTAGAAGAAAAGAAATAGATTAAAGCAGAAATAAATGATCTTGTGAACAAAGAAAAACTACAATAGAGAGAATAAATAAAGCCAAAAGCTGGTTCTTTGAGAAGATTAATAAGATTGACAAACACTTAGTGAGACTTACAAAGTCTAAAAGAAAGCAGATCCAAATAAACAAAATCAGAAGTGGGAGTGTGGTAAATTACTATGGATCCCAAAGAAATTTAAAATATCATAAGAGGATATATAAATAACTGTACCCCCAACAAATTAGACAACTTAGAGGAAATGGAAAATTTCCTGGAAGCACAAGAACAACCTAGACTGACTTGAGAAGAAATAGAATATGTCAACAAGCCAATCACAATTAGAGTTCCAATCAATCATCAAAAATCTTCTTCCAAGTAAAAGCCCAGGGCCAGATGGCTTCATGGGGGAATTTTACCAAACTTTCCAAAAAGAACTGACACCATTCCTGCTCAAAATCTTTCAAAAAATTGAAGAAAAAGGAATACTACCTAATTCATTTTATGAAGCTAACATTACTGTAATATCAAAACCAGAAAAAGATACTACAAGAAAGGAAAAGTACAGGCCAATCTCCCTAATGAATGTAGATTCAAAAATAATCAACAAAATACTTGCAGATAGAATCCAAAGACACATTAAAAGAATTATAGACCACAACCAAGTGGGGTTCATTCCAGGCATGCAAGGGTGGTTCAATTAATGTAATGCAACACATTAAAAAATCAAAAGGGAAATATCAAATGATCATCTCAATAGATGCTGAAAAAGCATTCTACAAAATTCACCATCATTTTTTGATATGAACACTTCAAAAGGTAGGAGTTGAAGGAAACTTCCTCAATATGATAAAGGGCATATATGAAAAGCCCACAGCCAGCATAGTATTCAATGGTGAGAGACTGAAAGCCTTCCCTCTAAGATCAGGAATGAGACAAGGATGCCCGCTGTCACCACTGTTATTCAACATTGTGCTAGATGTGCTAGCCAGAGCAATTTATTTCAAGACATAGAGATAAAAGGCATCCAAATTGGAAAGGAAGAAATAAAACTGTCATTTGCACATGATATAATCTTATATTTGGAAAATCCTGAGAAATCAATGACAAAGCTACTTGAGCTAATTAACAAATTCAGCAGAATGGTGTGGTACAATATTAATGTGTGAAAGTCAGTAATGTTCCTATACACTAGCAATGACCTAACTGAAGAGACAATCAAGGAAAAAATCCAATTCACAATAGCAATTAGAAAAATCAAGTACCTAAGAATAAACTTAACCAATGATGTAAAAGACCCCTGCACAGAAAATTACAAAACTTTACTAAAAGAAATCAGTGAGGACCTAATAGGTGGGAAGTCATTGGATAAGAAGTTCATGAATTGGAAAGTTAAATGTCATAAAGATGTCAATTCTACCCAAACTGATCTGCAGTTTCAATGCAATTCCAGTAAAAATTCCAACAAACTGTTTGCAGACTTGGAAGAGCTAGTTATCAAATTTATTTGGAAGGGAAAGGGACCTCGAATTGTCAAAAATACTCTATAAAAGAAGAATGAAGCAGAAGGGATTACACTTCCTGACTTTAAAGCCTACTATAAAACCACAGTGGTCAAAACAGCATGGTATTGGCACAAAGATAGACCTATTGATCAATGGAATCAAATCAACAGTTCAGAAATAGACCTCTAGATCTCTAGTCAGCTGGTATTGGATAAGGCCCCCAAATCCTCTGAACTGGGGCACAACAGTATCTTCAACAAATGGTGCTGAGAGAACTGGATATCTATATCCAGAAGAATGAAAGAGGACCCCTAACTCACACCTATACAAAAATTAACTCATTATGGATCAAAGACCTCACTATAAAACACAGTAAGTTAAAACTGCTAGAAGATAATATAGGGAAACATCTTCAAAGATATTAATAGAAGGTATCTTCTTAGACCTTACACCCAAAACACAAGCTATGAAAGAATAAATAGATAAATAGGATCTCTTCAAATTGGAAGCTTCTGTGCCTCAAAGGAATTTATCAGAAAGGTGAAGAGGTATCCAACTCAATTGTATAAAATATTTGGAAACCATATATCTGATAATATATCCAGCATATATAAAGAAATCCTACAAATCAATGACAATAGTACAAATAGCCCAATTAAAAACGGGCAAAAGATATGAAAAAACATTTTTCTGGAAAGGAAATACAAATGGCTAGGAAACACATGGAAAAAAATGTTCATTTTCTCTAGTTATCAGGGAAATGCAAATCAAAACCACAATGAGATATTTCACACCATTAAGAATGGCTGCTATTAAACAAACAGGAAACTACAAATGCTGGAGAGGATGTGGAGAAATAGGAACTCTTTTTAATTGTTGGTAAGAATGTATAATGATACTGCCACTGTGGAAGACAGTTTAGTAGTTCCTCAGAAAAATAAATATCAAGCTACCCTGTGATCTGGCAATTCCATTTCTTGGTATTTTCCCAGAAGATCTGAAAGCAGTGACACAAACAGACATTCGCACACCAATGTTCATAGCAGCATTGTTCACAAATTGCCAAGAGATGGAAAAAGTCCAAATGTCCTTAAATAGACAAATGGACAAACAAAATTTGGTATACACATGATGGAATACTATGCAGCAGTAAGAGGAATGAGGTCCTGAAACATATGGCAACATGGGTGAACCTTGGAGATATAATGCTGAGTGAAATAAGTCAGACACAAAAGGAGAAATATTGCATGTTCCCACTACTATGAACTCCATGAACAATGTAAAATCAGGGTCTTAGTTCTTATAATGTTGAATATAGGGGACCTAGAGATAGACGGAAGCTAGTGAAGTGGGTATGATAAGCTAGCATGTTCAGATATGTTCTTAGGGTGAATTTAAAGGTATGGGAATGGACAGGGCTGATGATTGTTCTTTAATGGGCTTATAAGTATCAGTGCCACTTTGAAGGCAAACATGATTGAAACAGATTCTTTAAAGGCATGTATCCCACAGATTAGCACTACAAATATTAATAAGTGCTTGCATGATATACATTTAAGGTATGACTCTAGTACAAAGAGTTAACAACAGAGTGGTATTCAGGAAAAACTACCTATTGCATACTAGGGACTATACTTGTTAGGAATACCTTGTCAATGCTACATAAATACTAGGGATGAATAATTAGGTGCTGACAAGAGCTTTGAGGTGTTTTGCATCATAAGCATTGTTTAAAATGGAGAGTGATGATTGTACTACTAAGTGAAGATAATGTTAGACATTGATTGTTTACCTTGGTTAGAATATATGCTATATGAAGTTAGGAACCCCCTATTTAATAAGTAAGCCTTTAATCTTGAGGCTTTCTCTTGTGAAGCCTACGTCTGTAAAGGTTGGCTAAGCCTATCTTTAATTATGCCTAAGAGTCACCTCCAGAGAGCCTCTTTTGTTGCTCAGTTGTGGCCTTTTTTAAGTCCAACTGTGCAAATAAATTCAGTATGCTTGCCTTACATGGGACATGACTCCCAGGGGAATAAGTCTCCCTGGCAACATGGGACATTACTCCCAGCAATGAGCTTGGAATGGCACTGAGGGATTGAGAAAGCCTTCTTGCCCAAAAGGTGGGAAAGAAAGGTAACAAAATAAGGTTTCAGTGACTAAGAAATTTCAAATAGAGCTTTGAAAGGCCATCCTGGAGGTTACTCTTATGCAACCTTCAGCTAGATATTCCAAATGGCTGCAGTATGCCAAGCCCAAATAAACAGTAGGTCTCAAATACTAAAGAATACCTAGGTCCCTATCTGAGACCTTATAAAACTTTCACTCACTGAGTTTATTTTTCTGAAATTTAAAACCTCCAGAGTGTTCCTATGCCAGATAAGTCCCAAAACCCAGAGGCAACAGCTTCTTCAAGAACATCAAACAGATGCAGTCCTCCTTCCCCATAATGTCAAAACCCCTTTTCAATATGAACAAGTGATAGTGGTCATGGTCCAGATATCTCTGAAGATTGAGACAGTGATCAAATGAAAGGGAGAGTAGCAGCAGACAAGATAGGATTTAACAAAGGATTATGAATACTGAATCTTTATATAAACACATTATTTCTTGGTTTCTAGGGTATTAGAATAGCTAGAAGGAAATAACTGAAATGGTGGAATTGAAACCCATAACATTCTTTGAAATTTGCTCTCTTAACTACTTGTCAAACTGTACTTTGACAGTTATCCCTTTTCTGTGTATATATTTCACAATTAAAAATGTAAAAACATATTAGTTGCTAAATTCAGTGCAATCCAAATTAAAATTCATTAGGGTGGGGGGAATAGGGAAGATGATTCTTAGGATTAATGGAAATAGTTAATAAGGAAGAAAAAACAAAAGCTAAAAAGACCAATAAAGGGGAATTGCCCTATAGGCATGAAAATTATGTGATAAAGCTAAAGTAATTCAGAGTGTGGTGTAAGCCTTGAAAAAGGCAAATTTATTAATGGAACAAAAGAAAATCCATAGCATGTGATAAAGGAAACATCTCAATTCAGTGGAGAAATGGTAGTGTAGTCAATATAGTATGTATATGGAAAAAATAAAGTTATATTCTTATATACTACATACTCCATTATACTATAAACTGAATTCCCAATGGACTCATGATCTATGTTACAATTTTTCCAATCTGAATGCTTGTACAAGCTATTTTTTTTTACTCAAAAGTGGACTATAAGAAAATATAGATATATATTTCTGTTATCTTAAGGTGAGAAACACCTTCTCACTACAATGAATATTTGAAATATAATTTTACTGCTACATACAGGCTATAATATTGGAGAAATATACTGCAAAATGCTGATAGTTATTATTTTGGGGGATGGTATCTATAGGTACTTCCATTTTCTAGGTTATGTTATTTCTGTAATGTAGTCTTATATAAGTTTGTATTGTATTGTGTTTATAACTAGAAAAATTAAATATAATAAAAAAGAAAATAAAGACCAAAAAAAAAACAAAGAAGGGATACAAATAAATAAAATCAGAATGACATTATTATATCCAGGAATTAGGTATCTTGCATGAATGCTCTCTTCCGTGTTTTGGTATTCTATGCCACTCCTGCTGTGAAATTGAAGTGCATGCAGAAAAAAACCTTTTACTGTATGAAACTTTATAACACTTGTGAAAACAATTCAATTTGGTTTATGAATAATATAATACAAAATTCCCCAGAGACAAGGCTTTCATCCTCATTAGGTGCTGTCCTCAGCCTTAGAATGCGTGACTGTTCTATTAAATTGCAGTCTGAATTTTACATCAGTTACCTCCAGTTTCTAGAATGCCTTCTCTACTAATGTCATCGAAACCACTTTCTACTTCATACAGATATTTTTTTTTTGCAACAGCAAGAGTCAAATCCTCTTAAGAAAATGATTTTAGTTATTAATTTTGTGAATTATTTTAATGTTATAGTTCCCTCCCTTTGTAGCCCTTCCATATAAAGCAATACACTGTTACACTGTGGGTTTATACTAATTTTATACCACAGAGGGGAAATGGGAGTGGACCCTGGTCCCAGTTTTCTTTTAAGATCAAGTGAATTTGGTCTTCTTTTTATTGGCTGATGGTGACAAAAATAAGCATTAGAATATTGTAGCTTGAGATTAGGGTGCATGGGCAGAGCTGTACAGAAATCTTAAAACCCATGCCATGATCCCCAGTAAATCAGTAAATGAGATCAGTTTATCATGAGCACCACAACTTTGCTAATTTGCTAAACAGTATAAATGGTGTTTATCAAAGCTCAGATCAGTCACTTTAACTTAAATTACTTTAGCAACCATCTCCACTAATTTCCACTGAAAGCTTTGATTCAAAGCAGAATCTATATCTTTTCTACCCTGTGACTGCAATGCATATGATAGTGTCCTGACTTCATCTGTTCTTCTCACTGGTGCTACTTTCACCATGGTTTGATAGGATAAATGAAGTGACTGCTTGGAATGATAGCTGTCCAGGTTACTCAGGAGGGCACAGAGATACAGAATGCTACTCATAAAACATAATATGAAATTCCAAAACAGCCAATGGGAAATGACAAGAAATGCAGGCTGTCCAGAGAGTAGGCATCTTTTTAGCAAATTCAGTGGTATTTAAGCAACTGAGAAAACAGTGAAGCTTAACTAAATTTTGTATTTCTTCTTGTCCTCAATATATATGTTTTTTTATTTTTTTCTGGATTGGTACCATGGTGTTTCGTTCCTTCCAAATTTATAGATGAAACACCCTTTTTAAAGAGCTTTCTAAACAAAATCTACTTGGTTTGAAATCAAGTGGTTGGAACGCTGTTTTGACTTATTTTATGCATGTTGTTGAAAGTTTCATGGAAGTAGCACTCAGTCAATGTGTAATCAGTTTGGTTCTGTAAGCAGCATACCACCTAAAGTTTTGGAGCTTTGGTTTCTTAAGGACCAATACTGAAAATAGATTTTGTTCTTGAACAGTATCCCGGCAGATTTGATGATATTTGTTGGCTTGAGGTCTGATTTTTTTTTTTTTAAAGTAGAATTCTGTCTAATGTTGATAAAGTGCACAAATTTGTATGGAAGTAATCCTAGAAAATGAAAACTGTAGAATTGGAGAGTAATCTAAATCTTACTGTTATAGAGGAGGGGAAGTTTTGGTGCCATAAGTTCTCCCTTCATGGTGTTGGATTTTAATCAGTTGAAATGTATTTCTGTACCACAATTTATGCTTCAATAAAAGTTTGCTTAATTAAAAAAAAAATGGCGTGAACATAACTGCTGACCCCACAGAAATAAAGGAGATAATTAGACAGACCTATGAGCAACTACATGGTAATAAACTAGATAATGCAAATTAAATGGACAACTTCCTGGGAAAGCAGAACAGCCTACACTGACTTGAGAAGAAACAGACAACCCCAACAAACCAATCACAAGTGAAGAGACTGAATCAGTCATCAAAAACTCCCAAAAATGGAAAATCCACAATCAGATGGCTTCACATGTGAATTCTACCAAACATTCAAGAAAGAATTAACACCAATCCTGCTCAAACTCTTCAAAATTTGAAGAGAAGGGAAAGCTACCCAACTCATTCTATGAAGCCAGTGTCACCCCAATTAGACAAAGAAACTAAAAGAAAATTACAGACCAATCTCTTCAATGAATACAGATGCAAATATCCTCAACAAAATACTCACAAATTGAATCCAGCAGCATATTAAAAGAATTATACACCATGGCCATTGAGATTTATTCCAGGTATGCAAGGCTGGTTCAACAGAAGAAAATCAATTAATGTAATATACCAAATCAGTAAATCAAAGGGGAAAATCCACATGATCATCTCAATTGATTGCAGAAAAGGCAATTGATAAAATTCACCATCCTTTCTTAATGAGAACACTTCAAAAGATAGGAATAGAAGGGAGCATCCTCAAAATGATAAAGGGAATATATGGAAAACTCACATCTAAAATCAGAATATCAACCTTGAGGACATTATGTTGAGTGAAGTTAGCCATAAACAAAAAGACATATACTATATGGTGTCACTAAAATGGACTAACATTAATGAGCAAATTTTGAGAATTAAAGTTGAGAACACAGGATATCAGAAAATAGAAAGAAGGTGGCATTTGGGCATTTGATGCTGAAGGAGTAAAGAATGTTCAACAAGACTGATGTAAAGATCCAGAAATGGATAGCACAATACTACCTGATGGTAGCACAATATTGTAAGTACACTGAAAAAAGCTGAGTGTAAATATGGTTGAAAGAGGAAGGATAGGGTCATGTATGATACCAGAAGTAAAGAAAGGCGATAAGGACTGGGACTGTATAATTTATTGACACCTAGAGTGGAATATGATGGTGATTAACTGTACAAATATAAGAATGTTTTTACATGAAGGAGAACAAATGAATGTAAATATTGCAAGTGTTCAAAGCAGGATGGTATATGGAAAAATACAATCAATGCAAATTAGAGTCTACAGTTAGTAATATTGTAATATACTTCCGTGAAATGTAACAAAGACAATATACAATGGCTAAACGTCAATAAGTGGGGAATTTAAGGAAGGGGTGTAAGATTCTTGGCATTATTGTTGTTGTTTCTCATTTTAATTTAATTTTATTTTTATTTGTTCTTTTATATTTTATTCTTTATTTTTTTTCTTTTTCTTTCTTTGAGGAAGAAATGGAAATGTCTTCATACAGATAGTGATTATACCAGGAATCATTGATTGTTTACTTAGGATGGATTGTGTGGTGTGTGAATAAACCTGTTTAAAAAATATACAGAAAATTACAAGTGCTGGAGAAAATATGGAGAGAGGTATGTAACTATTCACTGTTGGTGGGAAGTAGAATGGTGCAGCCCATCGGGAGGGCAGTGCAGTGATCCCACAGGAGGCTGAGTATAGGGTTGCCATATGGTCCTTCAACCACATTATTTGGTATATACTTGGAAGAACTTAAAGCAGGAACACGAATTGACATTTGCACAGTGATGTTTATAGCAGCAATATTCACGATTTGCAATGCTTAGAAGTGGCCTAAGAGTACATCGATTGATGAACAGAACGGTGAACTGTGGTGTATAAATTCAATGGAATATTGATTGGCTGCAAGAAAGAATGAAGTTGTGAGGCATGCAACTAGATGAATGAGCCTTGAGGATAGCATGTTGAGTGAAGCAAGCCAGAAACAAAAAGACAATTATTATAATGCCTCACTAGTAAGTACTAAATATAATGTGCAATCTGTGAGAATTGAATTTGAGGGCATAGGTTATCAGGGAAAGGCTTATTGCAAAGGTTTCTAGATTGTAAGCTCTTACAGCAGTCACATCTATTCCTGAATTGTTATGGTCATTTCTAAATTCGGAGGTCCTGAGCCCTTTGATAATCTTGCCATTCCCTGGAACTTTGGGTGTCTGCGTGACACTTGAGACCTGAGATTCAGAGCTAGAGTTCTGCAATTATGAAAGTCAGCATTACTCCTCAGAGCAACTGTTAAGCCAAAAAAGAGATCAGACTTCAATTAGAGTTATGAATGAAGTTATTCTGGTTAGGACTAAGGCAAATCAGACTAAAGGGTAGAGGACAATATTGATGGTGTTTTAAAACTTCAACTTCTGTGTGAGACCAAAGGAAGAGATGTTTATTTAGTGTAAAATTCAAGTCTTCTACAGCACAATATCTAATTTAATTTGTATGGTCAGTTTATTTGAACACCATAACTACATGGACCCTTGAATAGGGAGTGAGATCTTGCTCATTTGTACAGGTTATTTGATGCCCCAATAAATCCCAGAATAATTTGGGCAGAGAATAAAAAAGTATTTACAATGCCCCCTGAGGGACTGGGGGAAAATGTGGAAATACTAAACTTCCCCACCTGGAGAATTCCTGATATTCTCACAAGCAATGGGGACTACCAACTTAATAGGCCAAGCCCTCGATCTTGGGGCTTGCCTTTATGAAACTTATTTCTGCAAAAGAGAACTAAGCCTACTTATAATTACACCTAAGAGTCTCCCCCAGAGAACTTCTTTTGTTTCTCAGATGTGGCCTCTCTCCCTCTCTTTAAGCCAACTCTGCAAGTGAACTCACTGCCTTCCCCACTATGTGGGACATGGCTCCGGGGGATGAGCCTGGCCCTGGCATTGTGGGATTGAGAAAGCCTTCTTGGACCAAAATGGGCAAGAGAAATGAAACAAAGTACAGTTTCAGCGACTGAGAGGTTTCAAATAGAGTCAAGAGGTCATTCTGGAGGTTATTCTTATGCATTATATAGATATCCCTTTGTAGTTTTTGTGTATTGGAATAGCTAGAAGGAAGTAACTGAAACTGTTGACCTGTAATCCAGTAGACTTGATTCTTGAAGATGATTGTATGATTATATAACTTTTACTGTGTGACTGTGTAATTGTGAAAACCTTGTGATTGACACTTCCATTTTCCAGTGTATGGATGGATGAGTAAGAACATAAGGACAAAAAACAAATAAATAATGGGGGGGGGGCTGGGTAAGGGCATTCTTTCATATTTTTATTTTTTTTTTTGGAGCAATGGAAATGTTCTAAAATTGATTATGGCAATGAATGCACAAGTATATGATGATACCGTGAACTATTGATTATATACTTTGGATGATTATCTGGTACGTGAATGCATCTCAATAAAATTGCATTTAAAAAATGTATCCAGACATTACTGAGTGTCCTCTGAGAACCGCTGCTGTATAGAACCTCATTACATGGCAGAGCTATTATTTTATGTAAATTACCTTTTTATAGCGTAATTTCCAGCATTCCTTTGTGGTGAGTAGCTTTAATTATATAACTATAAGTGTAGGTATAAATATAAACAGAAATATGTTATTATTTATATGAATTTCTAGAAATGAAATGTTATTTTTAATATTGTTATGCCTATTTCCAAACAGCAGGGGGAGAGGGTTCGGTTGGAGAGAGACCTGTCAGATAATGATATCCAAGCTTCTGCAGAACAGAAGGCAGGACAATGATCGGAAAGCAAGGGAGTCTGACGAGAGAAGGTAGAGCCACAGTGGAAAGCAAGTGCTCAGTTTCTTTGATGTGATATGTGCACCCCGTGAGAGTGGCACAGTCATCCAGTTAAGCAATGCTATGGAGAAGACATCAATGGATTCCAGGTAGTAATTGGACAAAATTAATATTTTACTTCTTTTCTAGTCCCTGTATTTCCTTGTATTTGTCATAAGGGATTCCTCCTCTCTGGATGTTTGTTTTATATATTTAAAATAAGCAGCATGGCTCTGCCACTCAAAGCACCAACAGGGGGTCTTGACCTGTTGCAAACTTAGGAGAAAGAATCAGGTGATGGCAGGAGGCAGCCAGCCAGGAATGGAAATATCACGAGGGTCTAGGGTGGTTCACGAACCAGAAGGATGATATGCTCTTATCCCAAGGGGTGAGAAGAGATGGAATTAAAGTGTTTAGGTTGTTTGCTCTTGAAAAATTATTATGCTTAATTATTCCATTAACTTTAGGCTGCTTCAGAATAAAATTTTGTTTAAGTATAGGCTGCACAGTAGTTGAATTAGTGAATTCCATATAAGCATGGAAATATCTACCATTCCTTTATAATTAATAGTAAAAAGATTTGGAGCATTAACATTTCTAAGGAAATCCACCATGCACATTTTATCTGTGTAAACTTAATTTTCTAGAATAAATCAGAGACCTAACAGATGTCTGGTAGTGTGCTTTGTTCAAATTAGTCATTCAAAACAGGAATATTAATTAACTGGAAATATTTGGGAGAAAAATAGGAATATGAAAAAATTGGTATCTCTTTCCTTCTTTCTATTCCCCCAAAATAGTTGTTGGATATATGAAAAGGGGACATCATTTGTTAGACATAAGTGCAAAATTACAGCATTGGATGAAGAAATAATTTTATTCTGTCAGCAGGCTCCAGCAGCTGGGTCTTGCATTCTCAACTCCCTCTGCAATTCTCCATCTTAAAATCAACTGTAATTTATACACACTAATCTGAAATTTTTTTTTGTAAAATTAGAGCCCAATTATATATGAAAGTGTGCATTTAAATTATCTCCTCAAATGTGATTTAAGCTCTAACTACAACTGGAAAATAAGCAATTTCTCGTGTCTCATTAAGCACAGGTGAGAACTCATTTTTCTTGGCACATGCATACTAATTGCTTTTTCTTTAAAAAAATGCTGTTTTTTTATCACAAACTATGGGATCTTCATATTAATTGTAAGCTTCTCTCTAACATCTCTGAACTGGAGTAAAGTTGGCTGTTTCAAGGTCTTCCCCTACCATATTCATCTTAGCTAATCATAGCAACCTTGAGGTGTGTAGGATCACAAGATGATATGGGAGGCTTTTCATAATTACTTCAGCGGTAAATATTTTAAACATGAATTTATTGTAAACACAAAGAATCTGTAAATTTACATTATGATCTGCAGAAACTGTTTTTCTAAACATTAAAGTGGTTAAGGTATGATTTATAATCTATCTATTGGCTCATTTGCTGTTTGTTCCCAAGGGATTATGAATCTTTTCACTTTGGTTGCTTTGCCTTGAAAAGATTAATGCAAAACAAATTTAAACATCTAAAGATAACTTTGCAATTAATTATATTCATTTTAGAGTGACTTGCAATAAACAAAGAACAAAGAAAATGGTTACCCTATGTGAGATTTTTTAAAAGAGCAAATATGTAATTTGTAACTGGACATGCAATGTTGAATTTAGAGTAATAAGTACTGAAAAAAAGAACACTTTAATTTTTACTTCCTTAAGGGAAATCATAATATTTGCCTTTTTCTTCAAAGAAATGATTGATGATAATAAATCTTGGTCCTTCAGTGAGCTGGCACACAAGGAAAGATGAAAGTTAACTCAAGTATACAGGGTGAAGAATAACCCTGAATTTAAGTAAAATGGCCTGAAGCCTACCCCTTTCTCCTCTATCCACAAATGTCTGAGGGGTTCAAAGAACATCCAATTTCCCCTTCTCATTTCTCCCACGCATGTCAGATTCCTGAGCTAAGTTCATTGGTTATGAATGATGGGTGGATAACACAATGGATAATGTGAACAGATGCTATAGTATCAACTTGCTTTATTTATTAAAGACAAAGTCACATAATAACCTGGATGAATCTCCAGAAAATTATGCTGAGTGAAAAAATCAATCTGAAAAATTTATATTCCATGTGATCCAATTTACATGACATTCTTGAAATGACAAAATTGTAGACATGGACACGAGAGGGTGTGACTACAAATGGGCAGCATGAGGTCCTTGTGCAGATGGAGATGTCTGTTATTTTGACTCTTTCCACATTGATATCCTAGTTGTAGTATTGTACCATGTTTTTGCAAGATGTTATCATCAGGAGAAGTGGGTAAAGGGCACAGGGGAGCTCACTGCATTATTTTTTTAAATTGTATGTGAATCTACAATTATCACAAAATTAAAAGTTTAATTTAAAAAATATATGACAGAAAAAGTGAAAGAAAAATAAAGATTCACAAATAAATAAAAATTAAGGGATAAAATGCTATACACCCACAGGAAGTTCTTTAAGCAGAAGAAAATGATATAAAGTAGACTTGGATCTACATAAAGAAAGGAAGAGTATTGGAGAAGGAATAAATGAAGGTAAAGTAAACTGTTTTATTTTCCTTATTCTTAACTGATCTGAAAGATAAACTGTTTAAAGCATCAATAGGACCAATGATAAGACAACAGTATCTGAAGGAATGGGAGGGAAGGATTGAGTATATTCTGTTAAAAGGTAACTGAAATGCACATGAAACGGTGTAGTATTATTTACACATAGACTCAGATTATTGTAATATGGATGTTGTAAATGCTATGCGAACCACTTAAAAACTGAATAAACAAGTATAAATGATGTGTTAAGAGAGAAAAAATAAGAGTAATATACAATATGCACCATTGAAGCCAGGGAGACAGAAAAAGAGTAGAAATTTTGGATGAACCTTGAAAACATTACACTAAGTGAAATAAGCTAGTCACACAAGTCCACATATTATACAATTCCATTCATATGAAAATCCAGAATAGGGAAATCGATAGCAAAATAGATTAGTGGTTGTTTAGGTCTGGAGGGATGATGGACTGATAAGGGGGCAACAGCAAAAGGATATGCATTGTCTTTTTTTTGAGGTGGTGAAATGTTCTAAAATTGCCCATAATGATGGCTGTACATGTCTGAAGAATAGTAAAAACCATTGACTCTTACATTTTAAATGGGTGAATTATATGCTATATGAATTATACCTCAATGAAGCTGTTTTAAAAACAATGAACATGCACTTATTACTGACCCAACAATCACACTTTTGGGATCAGTAGCTGAGAAATAAAAAGTATATTCACAATAAAAATCTGTGCACAAATGTTCATAAAAATATTCATAACAAATTTATTCCTAATAGCAAAAAATCCTGTAAAAACTCAAATGTTCTTTAATGGGTGACTCGTTAAACACAATTTGGTATATGCATACCATGGAACACAACCCAGCTAAAAAGGAAAATCGACTGGCTGATGAGACAACAAATACTTAGTGAAAAGAAGTCAAGCTAATTAAGGAAATTATAAATAAGCTAAATAAATGGAGAGACATGATGTACTTGTAAGACAATTGAATCACGTTCCCCACAAAAGGCATGTTCGGGTTCCAATCTCTGGTCCTGTAGGTGTGAACCCATTTGTAAATAGGACTTTTGAAGATGTTATTAACTAAGGTGCCCAAACTGATTGAGGTTGAGCCTTAACCCAATATGGATGAAGTCCTTATAAGCAGAGGAACTTGGACATGGAAGGAAAAGTCAAAAAGAGCAGCCAGAAGCTGGAAGTGAACAGAACTCAAAAGAGAAAGGAGAAGATGTCACCATGTGCATTGTCATGTGACAGAAGAGCCAAGGACCACAGATTGCCAAAAGCCAGCCCCAGAATGCCATGGTCTTCAGGAAGAAAGCATCACCTTGTTGATACATTGAGTGTGGACTTCTCCTAGCCTCAAAACTGTGAGCCAATAAATTCACATGGTTTAAGCCAACCCATTGCATGATACGTGTTTTAGAAGCTAGGAAACGAAAGCAGTGTTCATGGATTGGAAGACTTCAAATAGTAAAGATATCAATTCTCTTCATATTGATCTATGGGTTACATACTATAGAGACAGAGAACTGATTCATTATGGCCAGTGGACAAGACTGGAGGTGGGGTATGCTCGGGTTTGCTGAAGCTGCCAAAATGCAATATACCAGAATGGGATTGGCTTTTACAATGGGGGTTTATTAGTCCACAAACTTACAGTTCTAAGGCCGTGCAAATGTCCCAATTAAGGCATAAAGAGTAGGATACCTTCTCTGAGGAAAGGTCGATGGTGTGGGGTTCCTCTGTCACGTGGGAAGGCACACAGCTGGAAGCTGATGATCCTTTCCTGGCTTTACCCTCTGGTTTCCATGGCTTTGTTCAAAATGTCTCTGGGCTTCTGTCTTAGCATTTCTCTTGGCTTCTCCTGGGGGCAAACTCTGAATTACATATCTTAGCTTCTCTCTGAAAGTGTTTCTCAGTTTCTCTGAGCTCTCTTTCTCTGTGAGCTCTCTTAAAGGACTCCAGGAAAGGACTAAGACCCACCTTGAATGGGGGGGGTCACCTCTCCATGGAAACAACCTGATCCAAAGGTCCCACCCACAATAGGTCTGCCCCCACAAGATTGGATTAAAAGAACACAGCCTTTTATGGGGTACATAGCATATCCAAAACAACAATGGGTGGTAATGCATGGTGGGTGCATAAAAGGGTGGTAGGAGGGAGTTGCTTTGAGGTGATGGAACAGTTTTGTATCTTGATTGTGGGGATGGTTACAGGAATCTACATGTGTAATAACATTGCATACCACTATCAAAACATACAGAAATGAGTTGGATATATAAAAAAGGTAAATATTGAATAAGATTTGTAGTCTAGTTGCCAGTATTGTTCCAATGTCCATTATCTGGTTTTGCAATTGTACTGCGGTTATATAAGATGTCACCAGTGGAGAACCTGGGAACCTATGTAGAATCTTTGCCATCTATAATAATTTCAAAACAAAAATGTTAAAAAGGCAATGGGAACAATGCTCACTTTTAATTGTTACTATCAACTTAAGGCCTTCCTACTTGGGATACCCCAGCAGGTCCTGCCCCATCTACAGCCCTGTAAATTGGTGGCTCTGTGTTTCTTCCTGCCCATCAGAAGATTGCCACTAACTCTCTAACCACAAGTGAAACATTTTTCCTGTTCCCCATAATTTTAGAACTCTGGTTTTTGTGCTTTTTAGTGTTAAGGCTGGCAATTTGATAAATTAAACTGGGACAAAGATGTGGCACTTTGCCTTAGAGAGCACTCCTCCGAGAGGACTTTTAATTCCTCTATCCCCATACCCTCTGATTTGGTGACATACCTACCCTCTCGGGTCCCCGATCTGTCAGATAACACTAATCATACCTAGATACCTAGCTTCCTTAAAGAAAGAAGCTGCATTCTGATAATGTGAGAATGATACAGGAGATGCTGAGTGCTCTTTCTTTTTCCTGTAAGATATATGCCATATTTTAGGATTTGGTTAAAGCAGAGACTCCTCTCTTCTCATTATCCTCAAAATTAAATGCACTGTATTCTCTATTGGTTAAAAAATGTAGTAAAATAAGATGAATGCTAACTCAGGAGATCCTGGGCACAGGCAAAAGACTTTGGATATTTTTTAGCTTTACAGAGATAACTGCTGACTTCAACCCTATGTAGAGGCCTGAATGCACTGCTCTTTAAATTATTAATTTATTACTGGAGAGGATTCTGCATTTTAAAGAAGGACTTGATTCAGAATGGTAGTTATATCCAGAAATAGCCAAATTCAACAAAGTGGACCAGATAAAGACCAATGGTAAATATTGCTCATCCCCTATCTTTGCTCACTATTTGCAAAGGCTGGGTCAAGACCACATGGGAATCAGGGAGATATGTTCACATTTAGAATGGAAGTTAGGAGACCTGCCAAAACAGACTGGGCCTGGAAACAGAGATGTGGAGTCAACAGGCTAGTTGACAGAACGTTAGTCATCACTGCTTGGCAAAGACCGTCCCATCCTTCAAGGCTCACAGCTGCCATTCCTGAGAGCTCTGTATCTAAAAACCGAGAAAGAAGGCAAAGCTGCCCTGAACAGGCTTGGCAATGGCTTGTAGCCCCAGAAGACTATGGTTAGAAGACCTCAAGGCTACAATGACCTCTCCTTTATGACCACTTTCTTGTTATGTTATCAAGGTAGCTAAGTCAAAGGGCAAGTTGTAAAAGTTGGGGGAAAAATCAGAGAAATTTAGAGCTTGTGGATATCACAAGTAAACTAAGTTGAGGAAGTCAAAATGCAGATTAACAAATGACTTGCCCAATGGTATATTCCAGTTCAAACAAAGATATCAGTCAGTGGCCAAACAGCACTCAGCCTGAAATGTAATATGCACCCTCCTGCCATCCAGAGTCCTCCAGTGGGACAGGGGGATGATTGTGGGTGATATTTCTGATGGTTATATTTGTCTTCTTGAGAGCAGGGAAATGCACTTTTTTTTTTATCTCCACTGTGGTATATGGTACCTGGGAATTTTATATGCTTACTTAATTTTTTTTCTTATAGAATTCCTGAATAACTAAATAGATAAGTAAATGTTATTCAGTAATATTCTAGAAAATTGAATATAAAAAATTAATACCAAATGTTTTAGGTTAGATTTTTCCTAGACAAAAACTGTAAGGCAGAACCTTTCATCTTCAAGGATTTGCTGTCTTCCTAAATCTGCAAAATTTTCTATGCAAAAATACTTGTCACAATTATTCCAGTGTTGTATCAGAAAAAAGAATCTGCCAGGTAAAGTTCACAAGCTTTGACAGTCACCTGAATGAAGGTGAGGATAACCTCTGAGATGAGATGAGAAGCAGAAGAGAAGAAATTTGGGAATGGTGAAGGGGCATGGTAGTTAATAATGAGTTGGGTTTTTGACTTGTTGATTTGCAAGGGCCAGTGGGGCATGCAGTGGTAATTGGATGTACAGACCTGCAGTTGAGATAAAGGTCTGGCAGGAAGTAGGGTATATGAGATTCATTCATGTAGAAAAAATAATTGAAAACAAAGGAGTGGATGCTATGGCTCTGGAGCCTGTGCTCACTAAGGAGAGAAGAGCTCCAAAACTGGGGACACCAGCAGCTCAAGAGGAAGAGAAGGAGGAGGGGCCTGAGAAAGGGCTGAGGAGGAGCCCCTAAAGCCACGAGGGGGACAAACAACAGAGAGGGCTAATCTGGAACCAAGGGAGGAATGAATAGTGGGAAGAAGGGAAGTGTGAACTTTGTCCAATGTTTCAGAGAGAAGGGACCCACTAAGAGCATTATAGATTGAATTGTGTCACCCCAAAATTTCTGGTACAAGTCTCATAAATATAATCCTATTTGGAAATAGGATCATTGAAGATGTTAGTTCAGATGAGGCCAAACTGGATTAGAAGGGCCCTATACGTCAGTGTCCTTTGAAGAAGAGGATATTTGGACACAGACAGACAGACAGAGAAGACAGTCATGTGATGGAGGCAGAAGTTGAGTTATGCCACAAGCCAAGGAACCCCATAGATTGCTGGAAAGCCACCACCAGGACCCTATAGATTTCAGAGGAAGCATGGCCCTGACTAAACCTTGATTCCCACTTCTGGCTCCTGAGTATGAGACAAATGAGTTTCTTTTGTTTTTAGAGACCCAGTTTGTGGTCCTTCATTATGGACACCCTGGGAAACTAAAACAGGGTGGCAGAGCTGGAAAAGTTTCCACTGCATGAAAATCAATTTAATGGTCTTAATATTTTAAGCATTATTTCTGAAAACCTGCATAATGCATATGGTATGAGATGATTTATGGAACCTTAAAATATTTTAATGCTTGACCATGAAAAATAATTACTGCATGACCCAAGGCCTCAGAGTGTATTAATGCAGAGGCTGCTAAGAAAGCAATGATTTCAGTTTCCTGCCATATTTGAATATTTATCATGTAAACTGTGGAGGTAAACAGATTCAGTGACATCTGGGGGTTGGAAAGTGGCTAGAGAGCAGCAGGCTCTGTGATGAGGAGAAAGCCTGCTGTCCTCTGCAGTAACCCTGAAGTAGAATGAGACTGTGCTGGAATTCTCAGGGGGTCATGTGTTTCTCACTTCTGTCCACTGCTTTATTTGTACCTTCCCATGTGCCTTAGCACTGGATTCCCTTGTACCAATCCTCAGTTCCTCGCCGATAATAGAATGCATAAAAATGCTTTAATATTAATGATCCCCAAACCTCAGAGCAGACACATGTGGCTCTCCTAAGGGATTCTTAAACCTGGTTGCTGGCTGTAGTTTAGTAACTGCCTATCTGTATGACCACTGGCATTCATTAACTTTCTGGTGGGATAAGTTCTTGCCTATATTCTGATTTATACATATCACTAATATTAAGGGATCTGGGAGCTCTTGTTACAATAAAGTTTCCAAAGCCCCAGGCCAGACCACTTAATTCAGAATCTCTGGGACTGGGGCCATGGAATCTGAATTTTATAATCTTCCAGGGTAGCCCTGATGTTTATCATTATTATAGAACCTCTGATACAAAAATTCCACAGAGCTCTACAAGTCTATGATTTGAATAGATATTTTACTTTGGAATAAATTTATATTTACAGAAAGGTTAGAAAGATAGTAAATAGAGTCCCTGCATGCATTCACCCAGTTTTACGTATTGTTAATTGTATATTATTGTGGAACATTGACAACATTAAGAAACTGCATTGGCATTCCTACTCTAGACTCTATTTTTCTCATTGCTATCACTTTTTCTGTTCCAGGATCCTGTCCAGGATACCACATGGCATCTAGCTGTCATGTCCCTTTCGGCTCCTTTTGGCTGTGACAGTGTCTCAGACTTGCCTTGTTTTTGATGACCCTGGCAGTTTAGGAGAGTGCTGCTCACGTATTTTGGAGCATGTGCATCAAATGAGAACTGTATGATGATTTTCACATGATTTGACTGGGGTTATTGATTTGGGGGAGGAAGATCATAGAGATAAAATACCATCCTCATTGCATCATACCCACAAAATGATGTCAGCCTTGGTCATCTGGCTGATGTAATGTCTGCCAGATTTCTCCATTGTGAAGTTACTTTTTTTCCCTTTATACTGTACCCTAGCTCTTTGGAAGCAAGTCACTCTGTCCAGGGCATACTTAAGGAGTAAGGAGTTATGCTATACCTCCTTGAGGGTGAAGTATCCACAAAATCATTTGAAATTCTTCAGCATGGAAAATTTGCCTATTATCTCTCATTTATTTATTGATTCAATCATTTATTCATAACAGTATGGATGCATGGATTTTTTTTTAATACCTTCAGTTATATTCTATATTAGTCAGGGTTCTCCAAAAAAGCAGAACCAACAGGAAGTGTATATACATATATGTACACACACACACATACACACACATCCCTTGCAAGAAATAATTCTCTTAATTTTAATATTAAGAGATTTACGATAAGGAATTTGGGCATGCAATTACATGGACTGGAAAGTCCAAACTCTAAAGGGCAAGTAGCAAGCTGGAAACTAATAAAGATGATGCTGAAGTCTTCAGTCCAAATTCCCCAAGGGAACCTGGCTTGCTGGAATATCCAGAAAGAGCCAATGCTGAAGTTGAGGCAGAAATTCTTCTTCTGACCTCTGAAATAAAAATGCTTCATTACTGGCTTTTAAGACCTCCAACTCATTGGATGAGGAGAATCTACATGTTGCTGAGGACAGACTCCTTTGTTGATCATAGATGCAATCAACTGATTACAGATGCAAATCATCCTGAAATGCACTCACCTTAGCAAGCAGTCCAGTGCTTGACCAAAAACTGGACACCATAACCGAGGCAAGTAGACACATGAAATTAACCATTGCATGGTCCAACACTTTATTTTATTCCACAACTTGTTCTAATATTGGTCATTAAGAATTCTGTTATTTGGCTTCTGTATCTCTTTGACATACCCAATATTGTTTTGGTTTTCTTTTAGCATTTTTTTTCTATATTTTCAGTCTCAGTCCTAGAATCAGCCATTTATCAAAGGATTCCTGGCTCCTTTTATTAGAGAATGGTAATAGAAATCAAGATTTTAATGTTAAGTGTGCTCATTTCTAATGGGAAGTTGTTATATCTAGGGCCTCTCAGCTGATAAAGAAAATATATGTATGTATAATAACTAGTGTATAAACACATATCTGGGAATATTTCTATATGTAACCATCTCTATCAATATTAAGTTAAACATGAGTTCATACTGATATTTCCAACTCTGACCAATTGTATAATTCTAAACTCCTCCCCTTGTTATCTGTAAGCCTCCTACTCCAAAGTGAGAATCCTGGCTTCTATTCAACATCCAGTTGGTTAAGTGTTCGGATCCATTAAACGTGTGTAGTGGTTTCAGAATTATTAACCTAAGCCCCCATGGGAAACAACTCTGTCAGTCAGAATACAGAGCTTAACTACTATTCCTTTTGACTTTAGTTTTGCAGACGCCACTCATTTCCAAAATTACTTAAGTCAGCACCGTTTTCCCCAGCACCTTCAGTGAGGTTTCTCATAAACTTGTCATGTGGTTAGATACTCTTGTCACAGCCCGCATTCCCTTCTGGATCTCCCAACATCCTAAATAATATTTTTTTTAGGAAAAAAATTTGCACTTATTAAATTTCACTCCTTGTGCTGAAAAGTTCATTTGGTTTTGAGAAATGCACAGTATCATGAATCCCAATTACAATATCAAATAGAATCATGTCACCATCCTAAAACAACTTCTTGTGGACCACATGTTCAAATCCCCCCCACCCCCAAACACCTGGCAATCACTGATCACTTCACCATGTCTATAGTTTGGCTTTTTCCAGATTGTCATGTAAATGGAATCATATAATGTGTATCCTTCTATATGCTCTCTTTGACTTAGCAATCTGCATTTAGAATTCACCCATGCCTTTTTGAGCCTTGAAAGTTCATTCCTTCTTATTACAAAAAAATGTTCTAACACATGGATGTGCCATTGTTTGTGTATCTCTCCACCTACTGAAGGATATCTTGCTTATTTCCAATTGCTAGCAATTATGAAGAAAGCTACTATAAACATTGGCATGCTGGTTGCCTTCCTGTTGTATCAATTACTGACAATGGGATGTTGCAATCTCTAATTATCAAAGAGTTTTTCTATTTCTTCTTTTACTATTAGAAATTTATCTTAAGAAACTAAGGTTTGTGTGCTGGATGTGCTCATTGCTAATAGGATATCACTGCTTCAGGGCCTTCACAGCAGACAGAAATGCTAGAAATGCCATCTGGCTCCACCAGTGTATGATTTCTGCCTTCCTCTTATAATGTGCAGCATAAGTACACTATGTTTTTGAGATACATCCTTGTTGAAGTCATATGTCTCCAGTTCATTCACTTTAAGTGCTTAATATATTTCACTGCACAAACAACAAACAGTATTTATCCATTCCCCTATAGAGTATTGAGATTCTTATCAATACTTTACTAGCATGAGGAGTATTGCAATGGACATTTTAAAAAAAAGTTTCCATGAGTACATGAGTGAAAGACTTTCCTGGTTATTTTACTAAAAGTGAGATTGTTTGGACAAAGGAAATGCACTTCATGTGCTTTACTAATTACTGCCAACGATTCTCCCACTAGCAGTTCTGATTCTCCGTATTTTGAACTCAACTTTACATTTAGTCAGACATGTAAAATGTTGCCAATTTCGTGTGCATGTCTACCTCATTTTTGTGTAAATTTGGATTTCTGACTTTAATAAAATATGAGTTTGAGCAAGTTATCATGTATCTATTGTCCACAAATTTCATGGCCATAGGGATACTTTCTTACATATACTTGTGAGTGCTTCATATTGTTTGTTCATCTTTACATATGTTGATACAACTGGAACTGATATTTAGATGATGTAAGGATTTAATTTATATTAGTTTAATTTACTTTTACTTTTAATTTAATTATCTTGTATCAAATAATCCATCCAGTCACCACTTTTTTAATGCAAGCTTTAATGTCAATTTTCCATAGAAACATTGATCTGTCTTTGGACTTTCTATTCCATTCTGTTTGTCCATTTGCATATTCTTGCATCGATATCACGCTTGTACTTTTTATCCAAAAGTATCCTGATTATTCTTGACTCCTGAATTTTAGGAACAGCTTGATACATTTCATAAAGCACCCCCTGAGTTTTTAAATGAGAATACACTGGATATGTATATTAATATGGGAGAATTGACATATTTATAAAATTGAATCTTCCATCCATTAATATTTTATAGCTCTCTAGGTATTCAGGTTTTATTTTAAGTCCCTCAATTTCCCCTATAATTTTCTCATGAAAGTCTTTAGCATTGTTTAACAAATTAATTCCTTCTTAGGAAACAAAGATTTGTGTTGCTGTAAATAGGATATTTTATTATTATTATTGTCTTCATAATCACTATTAAAATATCTCATGATTTATTATTATGCATGATCACCCTTCATTTTTAGCATTATTTTATCCAAGATTATTCTGAACTTTTCTTTCAGTTCTATTAGTTTGCTATAGTTTGCCTGGTATGTCTTTTGTAGACAAACCATTTTCCAAAATGGTTTTACCATTCCAAATCCCATCAACAACTATGAGCCTTCCCTTTTGTTCCATATTCTCAACAACATTTTGCTATTTCTATCATTTTAATTTTAGTTATTCAAGAAATTGAAGAGAATGTCATATTGTAATTTTGATTTGCATTTCCCTAACAAATTATATTGATATATCTTTCTGTATCTATATCTATACATCCATATCTATAGCCACATCTACACTGGACATAAAATATTTTCCAAATGTATATTCTGCATATACACTTCTGCTTATACACAAGTGAAAAGGCAAGCCAAATAGTGGGAGAATCTATAGCTTGACTTTACTCTTTGTCACTGGTGGCTTTTGATAAAGAGAAATCTTTAAATGCAATGAATTCAAATATACTTTTTTTCTTTTATGGTTATTATTTTTTGTATCTCGTTTGCAATTGCATTCTGGTTTTTTGTTTGCTTTAGAAATTTTCTAATATAAGCTTGCATATTTATATTTCTGATTCATCTCAAATTAATATTCATGTATGGACTGAGGTAAGATTTGAGGTTCACTTTTTTCATGTTTATCCAGATGTTCTACCATCATTTGTTACAAAAACTATTTTCCTGATTGAATTTTCTTGATACATTTATCAATAATAAATTAAATATATATTTGAAGATCTTGTTCTGAACTCTCTTTTATTCCATTTATTCATCTATTTATCCTTCTACCTGTACTGCCCTGTACTCTTCTGATTACGTTTCTATTGATCTGTCTGAAATTTTACAAATACTTTTTTCTGTGGGCTCCAATTAACTGTAAATACATCCAATGATTATGTTTCCTCATAAATTATATGGTTACATTAAATAATTTCTATATTTGTATAGTTTCCTTTTCTCTACTGAGTTTCCCCACCTGTTCATTCATTATAGCTATCTTTTCATTTACCTGCTTGAGCATATTTATTATAATTGCTTTAAGGTACTGGTCTGCTAATTCCAACATTGGGGTAATCTTTGAGTCTGTTTCAGTAGAATCCTTTTTCTTCATTATAGGCAAATCTTCCTGCTTCTTTGCTGTATGGAAGTTATTGTAGGTCATACCTATTTTCATTTACACTGCATACGGTTTTGTTCTGGCAGAACTAGCAATCTTTGTTCCTTTTAGACATGGTTTCCTTTTTGCTAGGTTGGGTCTATTTCAGCTATGAACTCCATTTTCAGAGCATGGATTTACTCTTTAGTAAGGTTGTTATTTCTAATATATGCCCTTTCTGGAATCTGAGCTGATATCCCATGGTGTTCTGTTAGGTATCTCACCTTGGGTTGACCAAAACTGCTACATCTCGCAGCATTGCACAACTTTGCTCAGCCTTCAGCTTCACAGCAAGCACTCTGCTAGGATTCACAGAATTTTACCCTGTGCACACAGGTTCAGCCATTGACAAATGACCATGGTCAACTCCAATAAAGACTTTTGGCCTTTCCTCTCTATGCAGCCCCTTCATCTTCAGTAGTATTCTTCCAAACTCCAGCCACTCAGGCCACCAAGAACTCTGGTCTCTACCTCCTGAGCTTAGGGAGACTACTGTTACACTTAGGCTCCACATCCCTTCAGAGAACTAGGAAATGGGCTGATGCAGAAAATTGGTGTGAAGTGTGGCTCATTTTTGTGTTTTCCTTCTGTCAAAGACCGTGTAGTCCTGTGCAACTTGCTGTATGGTACTTCTTCATTCACTACCTTAAATATTTTAGCCAGTATATAATGATATAGGGTGAGGGGAAATCTGTTCTTTTTTACTCTGTCATAGCTAGAAGTGAAAGGGCACAAGATTTAATATTTAGTATTTTCATTATCTTTCAGTTCAAACCATTCTCTAACTTTCCTTGTGATTTTAAAAATATTGAGGAATGACTATTCAGAAGTCTATTTCTTCATTCTGACATAAGGATTTTCAAGTTAAGTCATTTTTTTTTTAATTTCTAGTTTAAATGTCCTGCAATCGGAGAATATACTCTATTTGATTTCAATTGTTTGACATTTACTGAGACTTGCTTTATGGCCTAACATATGGTCACATTATAATGTACTTCAAAAGGATGTATTTTATCTTGCAGATGTTCTGTGCTGTGCTCTACAATTGGAATTAGGTCAAATTTGTTAATTGTCCTGTTGAAATCCACTGCATATTCACTGATGATTTTGGCATTTTACAGTTATGGAGAGGAGTTTACTGAAAACTCTCAAAATCATTGTGAATTTGTCCATATATCTTTGCAATTCTGTAAGTTTTTAGTTTACATATTTTCAGGCTGTGAAATTAGGAATAAACTAATTTAGAAATGTTAAATCTATCAGTGAATTGAGCCCATAATTTTCTAAGCATCACTGTTTAGTGCTTATTTATTTTAACCTGACTCTATCTCATTTTCATTAAGCTATATCAACTTGATTTGTCTAGAATTTCATGGTATACCCTTTTCTTTTCTTTTCTTTTAATTTCAATTTTTCTGTATCCTTGTACTTTTAGATGTGCTTCCCTTAAAAAGCACCAAGTATTGTTTTTAATCCAGTTTGATAATCTTTGTATTCTAACTGGAGTGTTCAGTCTATTTACATTTCATGAAATTACAGATTTAGTTGACTTTGTTTCTCATTTGCTTTCTTACCATTAAACTTGTTCTATGTACCTTTATGTATGTTTTAGTCTATTAGATTAATAGATATTTTGAAGTATTCAATAGTTCCATGTATTAGTTTGTTGGATTGTTACTATATTTTAAAGCTTATGCTGAGTTGCAACTCATGTATGCTTGACTTAAAAAACTATAACCTTATTTTGCATGTTTACCCTTCCCGTGACTTATTCAGTGTCACTATTATATATATAGGTATATACATATATACATACATATATATATGGTCCTGTGCAATTATATATATACACACACACACATATATACCCATATGTATACATAATATAGTGATACAATTGTTGTTTAATATAGTGACCATTTAGATTTATTTTATTTGTTGTTCTTCATGTCTTCTCATCTCAAGTCTCCATGCAGGATAATTTTCCTTCTGACTAAAAGAAGTCAATTAATTTCTCCTTAGTCTAGTGAGGTGGTAATAAATTTCTGTAGTTTCTGTCTGCCTGAAAAGTGCATTTTTCAGTCAATTTTGAAGGATATTTTATTCAGAGTCATCCCTGGCATGTGGAGTCTTAGGAAAATATTTTTGATAGGGGATATGAAAAATACACATCCACATATGCACACACACACCCCAGGGATATATATTTTATCTTAGAATGCATTGCTAACTTTATGCCTCACATGAGGTATAGAGCTTTGTCAACGAAGATTTAGAATGAAGGATAGAGATGAGATGCTTACGTATTTGTTCATTGTCCAGTCACCTACCTGAAGGTTCTTTGCAGTGTGCAGGCAGCAGTTTTCCTGTGAATGCCCAGGAAACATCTCTTTGAGCTCTTTATTTCAAGTTTGACATTCCTGACTAATTTTATCTTTCCCAGCATGAGAAAAATATAACAACACTGTTATTATTCACATGCCATCCCTCTTTAGAAGCAGCTTGTGTGGAAACAGTACAGATTTTCTTGCCTCTTGCTGGTCCTTAATACTATTACTTTATTGCTGGTTTTATCATTACTCTGCTTCATTCATTGGGTTGCCATGAATACTATTACCTAATGATAATTTCAGAGCTGGCTCTTTTGTTTCACTTGTGATGACCACAAATGCAAGTCTTACACAGAGTATGTAGAAAATGTGGACACTAATTTATCATGTGGAATTTTATAGCATAAACATACAACAGCACACTTTACGATCGTGTCTTCTCTTGAACTCTTGAATGTAATTGCTATATGCCTAGAATGTGATCTATTTTGATGTATACCACATCCCTTTCTTCAAACACACCTCCAGCAGAAAGGATGGAAGAGAGCGTGGAAGGAGGCACAGAACAGCAAGAAGGCAATGCCATATGTGCAAATAACGTGCATCCTCCTCCAACATACTGACGGATTTGAGAGCACAATGGCAGCCCGCTGATCAGAACTGGGAGGACAGTGATGGGAAGAGTCCATTGGCTTTGCACAGGAATGGTCTTGAAGGCCCTTAGAGAAGAAAGGTGTGCTCCACTCCCGTGACTAACACGGTGAAGAGTGAGATGGTCACCCAGGTGCACTGCCAATTTGGTCAGAGCACAGACAGGGTTCGAATCCAAGCATTGGCTGTGGCCTGTTAATAATGCAGATCCCTGAGCTCTTCTCTTGTCCAGCATGAATGAGAGCCACCAAATGTTAGCTTGTCGATGCCTTTCTAGCGCTCCACACTCATGCCAGCCAGCAGGAGCAATCCATTCTCCAGGATGGCTACAGAAACCCAGGATGACCCCATGGGCACCAATCCCAGAGCTTGGTGGAGCATCTGTTAACAATGTGTGCAGAACAGGGCATCAGAAAGCACCCCAAAAGGGAGAACCAAGAATCAGGCCCAGATGTGTGATACAGCCTCAGCTGTCCAACCCAGACACAACTGCCAGCCCTGCTGGAAGCTTCACCTGAGCGGAGCAGAGGCAATTAATATCAAGGTAGTCAATCCCAGAAAACCCTAGGATTTATACTGAACCTAGTTAGTCTTGGCTCAAAGTGCCCTGGCCAGATGGTACCCCCAACTCCAATCATAACAGGCACCACGAGGGACTTAAAACATTTTGAGGAAGGTTCTCCTAAGTACCAGGAACCATGAAGCATGGACCCCAGGGTTAAGTATCTTTAAAGCATTCTGAGGAGCTCACTCCATTGTCTTCTGAATTCCATCTTCTCAATCAAGAAGTCAGCTCTAAATATAATGACTCACCTTTGAAGGAAATGCTTATCCTTACTCCAGGTGCTTTTAAGATTTTTTTGTTTGCACTGATTTTCAGCTGATTACCTCGATGTGTTTAAGTATTTTTAATCACTTTCTTATTCATCATGATTGGAGTTCATAGGCATTTCTAAATTTTGATTTGACTTCTTTCATCAATTTTGAAAATTTCTCAGCTTTTATCACTTAAAATATTGCTTCTTTCTCCTTCTATTTTTCCTTTTATTCTAAGAATTCCAAATCTACCAATCTATCTATCTATCTATCTTTGGAATTCTAAGAAAACTTTAACTTAGTTTTTATGACTTAGAAAACTATAACTTTGCTTCATAGTTTTACCCTTCCCCTGACTCATGTAAAGTCACTATTTTATATATATACATATGTATGTATAGTTGTCTCTTTTACTTTTTACTGTGTCACCTAGTTTCTACTTCTGCTTCAGTATTTTCCATCTTTTAGCTTATCAACATTTTATTTTGGTAATCTTGGTCTGACCTATCTTCTAGTTCACTAATACTTTCTTCAGAGTTCTTAAATCTCTGTGATTTTGTGCTGGGCTTCAGACCATGAAAAGGCCAGAATCCCTCTGTTTTGTCCTTAGACCCAGGGTCTATTTCTATGTGATCCATAAAAAAAAAGGCGAGCTGGTGCTTTCTGGGCCAGGCTCATTTTGGCCTTAGATTCATGCAACTATCAAAATTTCTCCTTAGTTCCTTAACCATCTCAGATGGTTACAATTTTTCTTTGGTTTTATGACTTTTAAAAATAGATTGGAAGTGAAATTAGCTCTAATATCATTAATTCAAGAGTAAGCACTGAAATTACTGCCTAAATTCTACAACTGGACATTTTTTCTTCTTTCTGAAGCATTTTCCTTTATCTGCACTATTTTTTAAAATATAATTACAAGCATAACAATGGAATCACCAGCTATTTTTTTTTAATCCTTAACAAAGTCAAGGTTTTGTGGCCTATGGTTTAAGTTAAGGCACACAAAGCTATGTTGGGAATTCATTCAAGGGAATGAATAAAATTTGTTGAAAAAGCATGAATTTAGTGTTAAAGAAATATTCAATTACTTTGTTAATTTATTTTGCCTTTCCTGTGTCTACAATAATAGACAAGTACTTGCAAATGCCATGTTGGGTATTTCTTCACATTACATTTCATGAATCTATTTATCCTAGTATTGTACAACCCCTTCTAGAACACAATCAATCTGTAATCCAGTGGGGCAGTACTGAAATTGACCACTAGAACATTGAGGAAGCCCAAGATGTGGACACGGCACCAGTTACTGAGACATATGGAATAAGAAGATTAGGATGTCATGATGGTGAGGGTGGGAGATCTGCAGTGAGGGGCTGGTAATTAAACCATCCACATAGTTATCCATAAACTGAAGGAAAGACATTGGATGCAATACAGAGTTTAGATCAAGAGAGTTCGTGTATTGCTTTGGATACACCAGAAAATATTCAAGTATCCGTGAGATGGAGTGTTTAGCCTTGTTTTTCTGCAGAATGCCAATGGACTCCTGATTTTTATAAGAATAAAACAGAATACATATAGTTTAAAGGAAATGAGATTTATTCATGCAATTGATAACACTAATAAAAACATTTCCAGTCTGGTAATATAAGTGTGTCTCCAGTGAAGCATCAAATAAGATCTAGTGGAGAGCCCAGAATCTGCAGTTTTCATGTAGTGAGGAGGAAAATGCTACTTTGTGGTTCCTACAATTGCTATGATGTGATGTGTGAATATTTGTGATTTTTACTAATGAACTATTGAAGTTTGAACCTGTATTTAAAATTAAAGGCATGTTAAATTTCAATTAGAATTTACTGAAAATAAAGATGAAATTATTTTTCCATCCAATCATCCAATTTCAATACCCCCAACTCTGTCCATGGATTATTTGTGGAAGAGGGGATCCATGAATCTCAGGATAAATATCACTGTTATAGAGGATCAATGGAAGCACATTTTTCAGGGCCAAGTAGCTACAGTAGGACTCGTGCTACCAGAAGGGAGTGGGGTAAGCAGGGCGGGACACCTCCTCTGGCTTCACTCACTGGGATGACAGTAGCCTGTGAGGTCCCTACAAATTCATCGGGTAGGTCAAAGTGAATTTAGCCACTATAAAGGATTTAACAGACAATACTCAAATCATTTTGATCATACTTATAGTCCTGGGAAAACAGCTTGGAAATTTATAAAATATTCTTAGTCTACAATGAATGTTAAGGTGGCATCTACAAAAGATTTAGTTTTATGAATAGCAGTTGTCCTAGTTTTCTAGGGCTGTCATAGCAAAGTATCACAGACGGGGTTGTCTCAGTTTGGGAGAGTAGAAGTCCTAAATCAAGGTGTTGGCTACATGTGTCACCTGAGATCTGTAGGATACTGGCTGTACCTTGCTGGCAAGCCCTACATTCTCTGGCTTGTGGCATAACTCAATTTTTGCCTCCACTGGATGTTAGTCTGTCTCTAAATTTCCCCTTTTTATAAAGACACCAGTCGTACTAGATTAGGGTCCAGCCTAATCCAGTTTGGCCTCATCTTAAATAGTAACATCTTCAAAAATCCTACTTCCAAATAGGGTTGCATTCACAGGACCAGAGATCAGGATTGAACATATCTTTTTGGGGCACACAATTCAATCTACAATATAGTAAATCCAAGAAATACGTTGTTGCTATTATCATTAATCTAAAACCAAGTTGATATCTATTCAAAGACCACATGTATTAAGTTTGATGAATTAATCTCACTTCCTTTGCTGCTTTGAGTAAAACATAACATATCCTTTAAAAAATATAAACTGCTAAGCAAAGACTGGGTGTTTACAATTAACTTTTAAAAAAATTAACTCGAAGAAGCAGTCACATTAGGGGCTGAAAAGATAAGTAGAGAGATTTTTAAAAATCTAATATAGACAGGATCATTCTAGAAGAATTGATGGACACGTCTGTGACAACAGAGTCAGAGAGGAAGGCAGGAGGCACGAGATGGACACTGCAAGTATGTTAAGTTCAGGTTGGAGAAGATGGATTGATGTTTCTTCACGGGGATGGATGAGTTAGTACAGAAGAGAAGGGAGTGATTGCTACAAATGCCCTAATGATAAGGAAATTCTGTCCTCATAGACCTAACTGTCATGTACTGAAGGGCCCAGGCTAGCTTCGTGGCTGCTTCGTACTTGCTTGCCGTGAGCAGAAGGGTATCTGCGAGGGACCTGCCCTCTCCCTGAGCAGGGGAGGGTCTGCAATTCATCTCTAATGGCCAGGAGGGCCAAACTTTTGGGTGTTATCAAATAGCTAATGAGTCCCCAATTTGTCCATTTTTAATGCTTTCTCATCAATTTGTTGTCAACTGATACCTCCTTTAGTCAATATTTCATCTCAGGTGATTTGATTCAACAGTCCTGTGCTGGGTCTAATACAGGCATGGCCAGTTGGAGGTTCTGAGGTTAACAGCATGAAGTTTGAGTTAAGGAATGGACAAGGAGACACGTGAACCTGGCTGGTTTGGACTGATAGTTGCATCAGAATAATAAAATCACCAAAAGAAAAAAAAAATGATAAAGAAAAGGAAAAGTCTGTTAATAACCAAACCTCTATATTGGGAAGGTTTGGAAATCTGGAGAAAGAAAGAATATCCTTAATTTCCCTGTGGACACCATGCTTTTCTCAGGGATGTGCCTCTAAATAGAGAGAAGGACCATTTCACAGTCTTCAATTATTGCTTCTGTAGTCAGCGTCCACCAGCCTAAGAGCAAATTTGTCTTCTCTGCCTACTGCAAAAGACACAGTTTTCTATATTAAAAGTATATTGAACCAATCACTGACTGAGCAAAATGGCAATGGTAATAAAGAAATTTAGAAAAGGCAGTTCTCTTTGAGCCAACAGACTTCTCAATCAGATAAGCTCACCTCATACTTAAAAATACTCCATATATAACTATTTTGAAAGAGCACAAAATCTACACATCCTTACCTAATGATGAGGAATAATAGAGAGATAGAGTCATAAATATGTTGAAAATTTTGGACTTCTTTCTCCTTTATGGCTTAGTTCTATGATAAGCAAGTGCTTTCCTAATTATCATTTAAAACAAATCAACAAATATGTGAATAGAAAGGGACTAAAGTAATAAGAAATAATCAATTGTTACTATGTAAAAACATCAAATAACATTATTTTAGTAGTGGGTAAGGAAGGCAGCATTTTAGTTATTTCAAGATAGTCCTTTATAGTAGAGAAATTGCTTTGAAAATTTTAGTAAAAATTGCAAAATGCTTTGCAAAATCATGACAAAATAATACAAATATGAGGAACCTTGTTAAAATCTTAAGTTGGAAAAAAAACCAACACAAACTAATTTATTTCCATAATATAATGTAAGGGACAAGACCCTGAAAGGATATTTTAAAAAATAGCATGGTGATTTTTCATTACAGTGTTCTAACAATTACAAATCAGTTGAGGAGACACACATTTCAAAACTCTGAATATCTGGCTTTTGTAACGAAAGAAAAACATCTGCAAAATAGACATTTGCTAAAAAAAAATCCTTTGATAGCAAAGTGGTAAAAGATTTCAATTTTGTTTGTAACCTCGAAAATATGGGAGAAAAAGAAAAAGAAATAAGCATTCAATAGGCACAGGGTTTAATTGTCCATATACACTAATATATAAATATGTAACTCCTGCTCATATTTCACTCACAAGCTATATTTGCTTCCCGTGAGCAGACAGCTGTCTCTGAGGGTCCACAAGCTTCTGTACTTTGCCTAAGTGCCCAAAAAGCATGTTAGTAAAAGGATGGTACTTAACTTGTGACTCAGCTCCGACCTTTTGTCTTTGTGTGACGATCTGGTTCTACTGTCATCACTCAGAGGAAATAGCTTTAATAGTCTTGAGGTAGAAAATTGAAGGCATTTTAACAAAATGAGCCAAATGCTCAGGGTCAGCCATACAAAATAGCAAATACTGATAATGCTTTAAATTGGATCTAAAAGAAAGTACTCTGTTTCCTCCAGAGAAGTCCTTGAGGTCAAGCACAGGATGAGTTTCAAAAAAAAAAAAATACTTCTGAGTCAACTGTGTCTAGAAATATCAGAGCTTAAACTAGTGTCTTTTGATACATTAATTGAAAATGCACTATAGTTTTAACAAAGGTTACTAGGTATGTCAAGGGAAAGTGAAGGGATTACAAAGACACTGTTGCTATGTAATTAAATAAGGCACTTGAATATTGATTAACTGCCGGATTGGAAACCGTTGTTAAGCATCCGGAGCACAGATTTAAGTCCAGCACAGAGAGTGCTTATTCATCTGTGCAGCAACTAGAGGGGCCTTTGTCTCCTTTGGTTTCATGGACAGAATCAACATTCATTTATTTTTCCAATTTTAGGTTGCATCACTCAATCTTGATTTCCAGGTCCTATCAAACAGTATCTGAATGTACTCACAGAGGAAGTGTTCAACAGAGAGACCACTATTACTAAACAACTTCCTGAAATTTCAGGTAGCAAATAACATATTTTAGCTAAACAGAGAATATCTTGTTCTTTTACCTTTTCAACCCATTCTTCTATTTTCATAAGCATGGATTTATAAATGAGACCTGCCATTCTAAATGAACAAGTTGAGACTAAAACGCATAAACTAGTGCTCTGATGACGGAAGGTTCTGATCAAGGTAGAGGAAAAAAATTCCTGCCCTCTGTCAGATTTCCCAACGTGTCTCTACCCTTGCCATTCTAGCTCCCACCCCTCTGTTCTCACTCCTAGTTTTTCCCCAGCAGTTCAGCCTTTCTTGTTTATCGATCTCTGTTACAGAATTAAACTGTAGTTCAAGGACTACTGTATTCTAGCTTCTGAAAAAACTCAGTAAACAGTAAGGTCCATATTGGCCTCTGAGTAATCCCTTTTCTGAGTTCTTGCCATAATGTTTATCCATACATACCCATGCATATATATATGTAACACATACGCACATATATAAATATGTATATTTGTCATGACACTTTCCCAAAAATATAAAATGTAATACATGCAAATGAGAAAGAAAGTAAGTGCCTTCAATGAATATGACTTAGATACAAGGAATACAGCTTTAGCTGTTCCTTCATCTCCACCCTCCAAAAAATTACAAGCACAGGAATCCATACGACCACAACCATACTATCACAAATTAAGTAGTATGTAAGGCCTTGCCACCCAGAAACTGCTATTCCTGCAAAAGTCAGTCTCAGGACTTTCCTTAAGTGGCTTCAGCCTGTATTGTTAGATGGTATAAATGATATACATGACATGGATATACGGTGATACTGCAACATCAACTGTGAATATCCTCCCATAAAAATTCCGTTTATTCACATTAATTACATGTAAAGCACTGTCAGTTGTAGTAGAGGTTGTAGGAGAGTATAGGAATGGGCTTGGCAGGGATGTAGATAAGCAGAGGCAGACAGAAATTTAAAAGAAGCATTAAAATTCAGAGGGAAACTATGTCCTCTCTATGCCAGGGAAAGGGTATTTTGCTAAGCGAAGGAACCAAAATGAATGGAATAAAAGAGAAAGGTTAAAAGAGAGTCTAAAATAAGATTAACTATGTAGGGTGAAATCTGATGAGGGTGAATATTGCCTGACAGCCAAGTAGAGGAATTCAAACTTGGCAAATCAGAAAATATGGAGACATTACAGGTTCAAAACGTAAAAACAAAACATTAAGTAGTTAAATCATAGACTTTAACAGTCACTGTCTCCTCAATATCAGGGCTGGAATTATAGATTTTAAATAAATAAACATGATAGTCAGATTTAAAGTTACAGTTGTTCTTAGCTTTAGTCTTACAGTGTCAAGTCCAAACACCATAACTTATGTCCGATCTTTTGTTCCCCATGGTTTCCAGTGCAGTCATATGTTCCACTTGTAATACAGTTAGATTCAGTCAGCATCTGAATTCCATCTTTCTTCCAATCCTAGCTGATTTTAAAGACTTTATATCCAGTAAAATTTCCTTTTTTGGTCCTATTGAATTTAACAAATGCATTAGAGTCATGCATCTACCACCACAAATTCATCACCCCACAATTTTCCCTGTGCTACCTCTTTATTGACAATGCCTCCCTTCATTTCCCACACCAGGCAATTACCAATCTCTTTTTCCTCCTATTATTATGCCTTTTCCAGAGTAATGTAAGTGAAACTATACAGTATGTAGCCATTTGATCTGGCTTCTTTCAATTTAAGATCTATCCATTCCATTACATATTAATAGTTTTTTTTTTTCCTATTCCTGAGTAGAATTTTATTATACAGATGTGTAGCAGTTTATCATTCACTGCTTGAAGAAACTCTGGATTGTTTCAGATTTTTCGCAATTATGACCTAATTTTTTTTCATGTACAGGTATATATATATAAATTGTGGGTTTACAGAATAATCATGCATAAAACATAGGGTTCTCATATACAGGTTTTTGTGTGAAAATAAGTTTTTGTTTCCTAGAAGTGGATGTGCTGGTAATAGCAGAGGTGAATGTTGAACTCCACATAGATTGAAAAGTCCTTTTCTAAGGTAGCTGTAACAATTTGCTTTCCTAAGAGTAATGTGTCAGTTCCGATTGCTCTGTATCCTTGTCAGCATTCTGTGTGGCATTTTTAATAGGCATTCTAATGGACAGGTGGAGGTTTTAATTTACAATTTTCTAATGTTTCATGTTCTTGATCATCTTTTCATATGTTTATCTGCCATCCACAGACTTTCTTTAATGAAGTGTCTGTTTAAATATTTTAGCTATTTTTAATTGGGTCATTTGTGCTTTTATTATTGACTTTTGAGTTTCCTTTATGTATTCTGGATACAATCCCTTCATTTAAATGTAATTTGCAAATATTTTCCCCAAGTTTGTAGCTTGTCTTTTCAAAATCATTTTGGAGTTTTAGTTCCTTTGACTTTTCATCTATATTTTAGAATTAGCTTGTCAATATCTACAAGTCTTTAAGTCTCACCAGATTAATGATAACAATAGACAGGGAAATTATTTAAAAAAGAACTAAATAAACATTCTGTAATTGAAATAAACAAGAAATGAAATGAAAAATACAAAACAGAAGATTCAAGCTGGCAGAAGAGTCAGTGAATTTTAAGATCAGTCAATTGATCTGATCCAGTCTGAGCATTAGGAAAAAAAAGAATGAAAAAAATGAACATTGCCCCAGAAACTGTGAGGTGTCATCAAGAACATCAACATACAGGGAGTGCCAGAAAGAAAAGAGAGAGAGAGAGAGGCAGAAACAAAGTTTGGGGAAATGGTGACTTCAAAATCACCAAATATAATGTGAATCATTAATCTACCTATCCAAGAAGCTCAAAAAAATTCAAGTATGATAAACTCAATGAGTGCCACACTGGGACACAAGATAGTCAAACTGACAAGTCAATAACTAAAAGAAAATCTTGAAAGTAGCAGGTACGGTTTCAAGGAATGAGCAACAATGTTTAAAGCTGAATGTTCACCAGAAACCATGGAGGCCAGAAGGCACTGAGATAAGATAGTTAACATATTCAAAGTGCTGAAGGAAAGGATTATAATTGAAGAATTCTATATCCACAAAACTATCCTTCAGCAATTAAGGAGAATTAAAATATTTTCAGATTAAAAATCTGAGAAGATCCATAATTTGCACACCTGCCCTACAAGAAATACTAGAGGGATACCAGGCTGAAAGGAAAGTAAATGGTAACCAGTAGCCACATGAAGAAATATAGAGCCCTGGTAAAGACAACCACACTGGCAAATATCAAAGACAGAAACAGAAAAATAGTGGCAGTTTAAAATGCTGTATCAGTAATTATTTTAATTGTAAAATAGTTAAATACTACAGTTAAATACAGATTAGCAGGATGGATTAAAAAACAAATGTGATCAAATTATATGATGTCTAGAAGAGGCACACTTTAGGTTGAAAGATACAGGTATATTGAAACAGCAAGTTTGAAAACCTAACCTTAATTCAACAACACAAATTTATTATCTTACAGTTCTGAATGTCTGCAGTGTGAAATAGGTTCGAGTGGGTTAAAATCCAGGTGTTGTCAGGGTTGCCTTTTTTTCTGGAGAGCTAGGGTAGGAGCCATTTCCTTGCCATTTCCAACTTCTGGAGGCCACCTTCATTACTTAGCTCGCCTTCTCCTCCATCTTCAAGGCCAGCAACGTTTCATGTCTCTGAGCACTCTTCTGAAGTTAAAATGTCCCATTGAACATGGCAAGGAGAGTTTCTCCACTCTTCAAGGCCCATGAGATTAGATCGGGTCCTATCAGAAAACACAGAATAACCTTCCGATCTCGTAGACCCTAACCTATCACATCTGCAAACAATCCTTTGCCATGCAAAGTAGCATATTTAGAGGTTCTGAGGATGAGGATGTAGACGTTTTGTGAGGGTGATTATCCTTCTTACCACACATACATGGAATATTATTTGATGTTGGATGAACCTTGAAAAAATTATGTTAAGTGGAAGAAGCTATTCACAAAAGACCACATAATTCATGATTACATTAATATGAAATGTCTAGAATAGAGACAGAAAGTAGATTATTTGTCACCTAGCCCTGGTGTGGGGGACAATGGGGATTTACTTCTGAAGGGTACAAATCGTCCTTATGGGATGATTAAAAAGTTCTAAGATATATTGCGGTGATTGATGTACAACTCTATGAATATAGTAAAAAGCACTGATTTTTAAATTTAAATGGGTGCATTTTATGGTATTGAATTATATTTCAATAAAGCTGCTAAAAATAGCAAATTTTTGTAAAGTGTCCATGAGTAAAATCTTTAGTATTAACTCAAAGCATTTTTTTCACTTGGTGATTTTCTCTCAGTTTAAATTGACAGATCTTAAATATTGAAATTTTTGCTATTACACATTTATATTTTTGACTGACTCTCTTTTTCATGAAGAGACTTCACACACTGAAAAAGAATGAAGTTTAAATTCTATTTAGTGACTTTAAATTTCCTCATCATATTACTACCTCATATGAAAATGATGGCGTCTGTCTCTAATGACATCTTAACATACACAGTGAATAGTAAGAGTAAAGCTCACCCCTCAAAGATAACGTAAAACCTAATAGTGAGTTTGGAGTTGCTCTTCATTTCCGCTGACATCGTCAACGGCTTTGCCCCTCTGGCTAGGCCAATTTATTTATATTTTAACTGAAGATATTTTGAAACTCTCTGCTAATGGATTTAGGGTGTTTGAGGTGTTTAAAATATTCTAATATTAGATGGTGATGACGGTTACACAATTGTGAAGTAAATAAAACCACTAGATTGTACATATTAAATGGGTAATTTTATGGTATGTGAAATATGTCTCAAAAAATCCATTAAAATGTTAGTCTTTCTTGATACAAGAATGGCTGAATAGACCAATGGGACAGAATAGAGGGTCTAGAAACAGACCCAGGCATATGCAGTCAATTAATTTATAACAAAGGCACCACTGAAATTCAGTCGCAAAAGCCTGGTCTTTCTCATGAATCATACTTGATAAATTGGGCATCTTTTTGGTAAAAATTGTTATAGACAAGACTTTAAAAGTAAAAACATAAAACCTTATGAAGGAGAAAAAAGTTTCTTATGCATAACACAAAAACTATTAATCATAAAAGGAAATGTTGAAAAATTGAACTTAATGGAAATCACACACTTCAATTCATTGTAAGGCACCAGAAAAAATGAAAAAGCAATTGGAAGATACATACATGTGACAAAGGACTTGTATACAAACTATATAAAACTACAAATCATTTTAAAAAATGACCCACTTTTTTTCAAACGGGCAAAAGACTTAACACTGGCAATTCATTAAAAAGTGTGTCTAAATGTCCAAAGGCATATCAAAAGTTGTTGAAATTCTTACCCATCACATAATACATATTAAACCCACAGCAAGATGCCATGCAAACACCCCTGAATGGTGAAAATTTAAAAGACTGATAACTGTAAGTGTTGTTGAAAATTTGAAGCAACTGAAGATCTCAAAACATTGCTGGTGGGAGCATAACTTGGTATAACAATTCTGAAAAATTGATTACTAGTAGCTACTAAAGGTGAACATACAATTACCCCATGAATCATCAATTCCACTCCTAGCAATTGTCTTAAATAATTCCTCTTCATATATTTAGAACTACATTGGACAGTGATATAATTGTAGTTTCAACATCAATTGTAATTTAGAAAACTCAAAAGGAAAAGGGAGATGTATTGTGCTTACCCATATTTTTACTCTCTCCATTCTTCTTTCATCCTTCCTGATTTCTGAGATTCCTTCTTTTATCATTGCTTTTCTGATTAGAGAACTTCTTTTAGTCATACATTTACGGTGGGTCTGCTAGTAACAAATTCTCTTAGGTTTCCTTCATCTTAGAATGTCTTGATACAGCTATTATTCCTGAAGAATATTTTTACTGAATGTAAGATTCTGAATTAATAGTTTTGTTTTGTTTTGTTTTTTTCTTTCAGCACCTTAAAAATGTTGTGTTGCTTCTTTCTGGTCACCATGGTTTGTGATGAACATCTTTTGAAACATGGGGGAAGTTTTCAGTCTTTATAATTTCAAGAACCTTTTCAATTCCAACCTCTTCTCTATTTCTTCTAAATCTGGGATCGGATGACATGAATTTTAAACCCACTTTTATAGTACCACAGGTCACCGGAGCTCTGTTGAGTTTATTCAGTTTGGTTTCTCTCTGTTGTTCATATTAGATATTTTGTATTTTTCTATCTTCATGTTCACTGATTCTTTCCTTTCTGTTCCTTTCTGCAACTGAGCCCATGATTAATTTTTATTTCCATTATTGTATTTTCAACTTCTAAAACTTCTATTTTAGAAATTTTTCCTTTGCATCATCTATTTCTTTGCTAATACTTTTCCTTCATTTGTTCCAAGCATTTCTGTAATTTCTTGTTGAATTAATTTTATAATAGCTGCTTTAATATCCTAAAATCCTTGTCAGATAAATCCAACATTGTTGTCATTTCAGTGTTAGTATCTGTGCAGGTGGAAACTGTTATGTTCCCCAGGAAAGGCCATGTTCTTTTAATCCAGTCTTGTGGATGAGGACTTATTGTGGGTGGGAACTTTTGATTACGTGTTTCCAAGGAGAAGTGACCCACCCAACTGTGGGTGAGACCTTTTGATTAGATTATTTTCATGGAGGTGTGACCCTGCCCATTCAAGGTGGGTCTTGATTAGTTCACTGGAGTCCTTAAGAGAGCTCAGGGCCCACACAGACCCAGACACTTGGAGATGCAGTCAGAAGACATTTGGAGATGCTAAGCTAAGAGATAAAGCCCAGAGTTGCCCTGTAGAAGCTAAGAGAGGACTCATAGATGCTTAGAGAGAAACACCCTGGGAGAACAAGCAAGGATGTGTAGGAGCTGAGAGAGAGAAGCTAAGAGAGACAGAAGCCCAGAGACATTTTGGAGAAAGCCATTGTGAAACCAGAACCCAGGAGCAAAGGACCAGCAGATGCCAGCCACGAGCCTTCCCAGCTGACAGAGTTGTTCCGGACGCCATCGGCCTTTCTTCATGAAGGTATCCTCTTACTGATGCCTTAGTTTAGACACTCTTATGGCCTTAGAACTGTAAGTTTGTAACCTAATAATTCCCTTTATAAAAGCCAGTACTTTTCTGGTATTTTGCCTAATGGCAGCTTTAGCAAAACAAAGCAGTGTCTATTTATTTTCTTTTTTCATTCAAGTTGAGAGTTTCCTGGTACTTAATATGATGAGTGATTTTTAATGCAATTTCATTGAAATATACTCACGCACCATACAGTCATCCAAAGTGTACAGTTGTTCACAGTATCATCATATAGTTGTGCATTCATCACCATGATCAATTTTTTGAGCATTTTTATTACTCCAAAAATTAAAATGAAACCATTTACTTTTTGTCCCCATTTTTCTAGTCATCTGTCCATACACTGGATAAAGGGAGTGTGAGCCACAAGGTTTTCACAATCACACAGTCACACCATGTAAGCTACCTAGTAACACAATCATCTTCAAGAATACACTGAAAACTAAAAATGGATGTCTTTGTAACACGTAAGACTAACTCCCAGAATTACCTTTTGAATGCATTTAAAATCTCTCAGCCACTGAAACTTTATTTTGTTTCATTTCTCTTCCCCCTTTTGGTCAGGAAGGCTTTCTCAATCCCACAATGCCAGGTCCAAGCTCATCCTCAATGATGAGTGATTTTTTAAATGAAACTTAATGTTTTGGGATTTATGTTTGATACTTCTGGGTTATGTTGAAAGTCCTGACTCTCCACTAAGCCTCTTCTGACACCACCCAAGCAAGGAGAGGCACCTTGTCACTGTTCGGTGAAACTGGAAACAATTCGACTGTCCATCAAGAAGAGAAAGGATTGAAAATATTGTGGTATGTTTATGCAGTGGAATACTATACAGCAATAAAAACAAATGAACTACTCCAAACACACAACATTGTTGAATCTGACAGATCTATGGTGAGCAAAAGAATGTAAGAAAAACTGTTCTATATATATATAATTATACAGTTATTAAGAACTTCAAAAACAGGTAACAGTAAACAATGGAGATAGAAATCAGAATGCTGGTTATCTCTGGTGGGGTAGAAGGGTGCATAAGGGATGATGTTTACTGGAAAGGGGTACCAGGGAGCTTTCTGGAGTGCTGGAGGGATTTTACTATCTTGGTCTGATTGCAGTTTTACTGGTGAATATATAAACAAAAATTTATCAACTTGTCCCCTTAAGATATGTGCCCTTTACAATATGTATATCTCAATATGTATTTTTAAAAGGTACAAAAGTGATGCTCAGCCACTCACTCATCTTTCTCCCATTTCTAGTGAAATGTATATTTTTGTATGTTTTGGTTTTTGGGATTTATTAATACCTGGCTGTACAAGTGACATTCCACATATCTTGATCTCAGTTGAACTTTTCTTTCAAAGAAAACTTCTAAAGAAAGCTGCCATATGGGGCATGTTAAAACCATCCCTCTTACAGAAGGGGGGATTAAGGAAGGAAGATCCCTAGATCCAGACTATGCCTCTCTAGTATAAAAACTGTCCTCAATGAATACAGAAATATCCCATACTGCCCTGGAAAACTTTTTCTTTATGCTTCTGTAAAAATAGCAGAAGTAATATCTGGAAAACCATTTGGCAACAACTTAAGGTGCATTTCTTTGTCAATAAATATTGCTGTTAGAAAACCTTGCTAAAAATCTTAAGAAATAGTTAGTAGAACAAATGTCTCTGGGTGGGAGCTTCCTTCCACAGTCAGATGAAAATGCATCTTTCAGCCGATGATATTTGCAATGAAGCTATTTAAAAAAAAAAACCCAAAAAGTAAAATAGGCACTTGAGTAGAGGTAAACGTACCATAAACTAACTAGCTTAAAGAGAATTTGGTATAATTCCTAAGTGGCAATGCATGAGTAATTCATTTGCACAACACTGAGCTATTGTGGGAAAGAAGTTGAAACAAGAATAATGCAAAATCTTAGAGGAAGTCAGCCCTGTAGTTAGTTTTTTTGTTTGTTTTGAAATTTAAACAATAATAGAATATTTTAACTATTTGCAATGAGAAGGGAAGTAAAAAGGATAATCTTTATTACCACCACCAAGGACCACTGATTACCCCATGCCAAATTTCTAGATGTTGCACATTTTTCTTGAAACAAAAGGCTCTTTTGGAATCACAATCGTATACTCCCTAGCAGATATTTCCAGTGAATTCAGACTTTATTGCTGTAGGCTGTCCTGTTCCTGAAGGTCACATATTTGGAATGGCCGGTATGCACTCTTTTATGCCTGGCTTCTTTTGCACAACATCCTCTCTGCGGGACCTGTTGTGTTGTGTGTATCAGTATTTCATTCTTTTTTATTGCTGATTAGTAGTTTATTATATGAATGAATCACAGTTCTTTTTTCCATTTTTCTGTAGATGAGTGTTTGGAGTCCTACCAACCAAGCTTTCATAAACATCCTTGATCTTCTCTGGTGGGCATTTGTGCTCATTTCTCTTGACTATGTGCCAGGTATGGGACTGACAGGTCATAGGACAGGCATATATTTAAGTTTAAGAAAGAGTCCAGGCAATTTTCTAAATTGGTTGAGATATTTGGTTGTGGGTTTATTCATGCTCCTAGTAATCCCCAGAAACCCTCATTTCCTGTAAGTTGCACACTTTCCCAGGTTGGAAAGCCAAAGTATTACTCAATTAACTATCAGTACTGGCTAACTAGTTTTCCCTGCTTTTGTGCTTCATGGGATACAAGTAGAACCAGTCAGAATGAGCTTGAAATTCAGATTGTTAAAATGAATGTTAGGCCTGATGAAGGAAAGTAAATGCTTTAAATAAAACCTCTCAAATGGTAAGCTCCGGAAGTATGTTAATGAATGTGAGAATCAGTAGGATTTCAACCCAGCTCAATACTATATTCTGAAGCCTATAAGAGTTTTCCTGTGTCTCTTTTCCTTTGATAATTCTCATCAAATCTAGGTTTGTCTCTGTTTAATTTTTGAGAATGATAATCATGTATGTAGAACATTATAATTCCTTCACATATGCTTTTATATTAATCCTTCTAATTCTATAGTTTATTAGATATTTTGTTTGGTTGGTTTTTGCTACACAGTACAAAATCTTTCCAGAGCTATATGGGCATCAAAAAACACTACTCCTTGAAAAGTAATATTGCACTGCCCACAAAAGAAGTCACATTCTATCAGTGGTTTTGGGCATTTTATGAGTGGAACTCATATTTTGTTTAATTGTTTATTTACAAAAGAACTGCAAAGGTCATTAAAAAACTAACACCCTTACAAAAACACTTGCTGTCTCATAGATGATACCTCCCTGTACCCTTTCCCAACTACAAAGTTCCCAGAATCTAGGCAGAAAAATGCTATGGCCCATTTTGCACCTACTAGAATGGTTGCTATTAAACAAATATGAAAATACAAGTGTTGGAGAGGATGTGGATGCACAGGAACAGTTATTCATTGCTGGTAAGAATATAAAATGATACAGACACTGTGGAAGACAAATGGCAGCTCCTCACTAAGCTAACTATAGAGTTGCCTTACAATCTGACAATTCCACTACTTGGGATATACACAGAAGACCTGAAAGAGGGACACGAACAGACACTTGCACACTGATGTTCGTACAGCATTATTCACAATTGCCAAAAGATGGAAGCAACCCACATGCCCATCAACTGACGAATGGATAAACAAAATGTGGTGTGTGCATACAATGGAGTATTATTCAGCAGTAAGAAGGAATGAAGTACTGAAGCATGTGATGACATGGTTTAACCTTGAGGACATTATGTTGAGTAAAACAGTCAGACACTAAAGGACAAATACTGCATGAACTTACTGATATGAACTAATTATGATATGTAAACTCATAGACATAAAATCTAGAATACAGGTTACCAGGAGATAGAATGAGGTGGAAGAATGTGGAGCAGTTGCTTAACATGTGCAGAATGTTTAACTAGATTGAACTTAAACATTTGGAAGTGGATAGAGGTGATGGTAGCATGTTATTGTTGGTTAATTAATAATGCTGAATTGTGTGTGAATGTGGTTGAAAGGGGTAGTTTAGAGCCATGTATGTCACCAGAAGGAAAGCTAGAGGTGAAAACATGGGAATGTATAACACATTGAATCTTCTGGTGGATGATGACTGATTAGCAGTACAAATATAAAAAAGTTCTTTCATGAACTAGAACAAATGTATGATACTATTGCAAGGGGTATTAATAGTGTGGTACATGGGGAAAATGTACCTATTGCAAATTATGGACTCTAGTTAACGGTAATATCTTAATATTCTTTCATGAAAAGTAACAAATGTACCACACAGATTCTAGGGGTCAACAATATGGGAGTGGGGAAAAGAGTATAAAATGTTTTGTGTTTTGGTTTTTTTAAATATTTTTATTCTTTTTAAAGTAATGAAAATGTTCTAAAATTGATTGCGGTGATGAATGTACAACTATGTGATTAAACTTTGGATGGAATTTATGGTGTGTGTATATATCTCAATAAAATTGCATTTTAAAAAAAAGAAATTGTAGGGTCACCTTAACACACAAAGGCCTTTTAGTACTTGTACGGTTTTACTACCCTGGGTCACAGCTCCTTTTTCTGAGGACCCTCTGACTGGAGAGTCCTGTTGTTCTAAGGCATGGCCTCTCCCTCAAAGAACTTACAATCTCATTGGGAAAATAAGACAAATTCATACTAAACAAAAGTAAAATAACACAAGATAGTAAATCATCTAGGGCCAAACTATATGTCAACACAGATTTTTAATAAAATATTTTTTCAAACAGTCCTATGGCCGTGCTCTCATCTACCCGAGATGAGCTGCAGCTCGGCATCAGCGTTATATTCCCACAGGCTGATTAGGAGCCGTCCATGCTGATATGGCTGCTGGGGACAAAGGTCTTATTTGCCAGTTTACCTTCCCAGGCATTTTTTTCCTTTCAAAACCTCCCCACCTCTTGACCCACTAATATTTCTAAGATGGGCAACCACACCTTTTTCTCTTAATATTTTCATAAACATCCTTTTCCCTTGGCACTCAATTTTGAGTGATAGTCTCAATAATCTAGGTATGTGGCACCATTTTCCCATGGGCTTGGGAAAGTTCTGCTGTAGAATTTAGGGGAAATTATCAGCTGTTTTATACCATAGTGAGAAAATTCCTGTGTGTAATTCCCCTAGAGCATTAAACATGCTCTTTAGAGTGGAAGTGGGTGGTTAATACGTGCACTGTAGACCAACTTCCTGCTTGGCAGTGGCTAAACCAGTGGAGACACTTGAGATCAATAGTATATAAAATCACAGAACACAACACGGAAAATTCACTAGAAGGAAATGAAATCTGCAACAGTGTCAGGAAATTAAAGGAGATCATTTTATTTTCAGTAAAATCAGAATACTTGCTGGAGGACAAATATAAATTAACTTGCTCTTTTGGCAAGCCTGGCTATCAAAGTGAATGCAGGTGATTAGGATTTATTAACTGATACCTGAAGTGCTTTCTGACAAGCCCTGGGACCACATACATTGAGAAAAATGACGGCAATTAGAGATACATTAATCAAAGATATTTGGGAGTATCTCAAGAAAATTCTGCCCAAGTTCTTTAAACCAAATTAAGAGAGCAGTACTGCCGATTCATACTCATCTAATCTAATGGAAGTCTAGGGCACTCTTACTTCTGTAGTTTTTAAAGCTCTTTGCTTTATATTACTGACATACGGGTGTCTGGTTGACAGGAAATATATTCCATGTACAGTCCCAGGTATATGGTGAATGTTCAATATAAAATATGAATTATCTTGTCAACTTGGAGGACCCATGTACATAAATGAAAATACATGAATGTAGATATGAGCTACACATACATTCTTGCATCTTTATTATACATTCATACTCTATTCAAACTGGTGATATTACTCAAGATTTATTTGATAAATAACATCGCTTAGGTAATTCTTTTATTTGCTCCTCTGGAATGCTTCTTAACTGGATACAATAAATGCATTAATGAGTGAAATAAATGCATGATTATTTCTTATTTAAAATAAAAGAGTTTTAATTTTGGATGTGAAAGGGAAATACACATATCTATGCATAAAAAATAGCTGGGTATACTACCTTCAAGTTGTTGTTTTGTTTTTGTTTTTTTTAGTTTGTTGTCACTTCCACTAAGATTAGACTGGGACAGGGAAAACTTTAGTCATTCTTTCATTTTCTTTGATGTTCTTGATTTCCTGGCCTCTCTGTTTGTAGCAGAGGTGATTAGAATCCACATATTTTTCTAAATAAGAACATGAGGCTTTATCCAGGCCCTCTATTAATACACTGAATGTATTCAACCAAATACACTGAAGGAAAGTAAACAGCTTTATTTCCTATAGAGAATGTATCTACAATAAATATCTAAAATACTATATAAAATAAATAACCACAAACGTTTTCAAGGAAAACTGCCAAGTTCTAGAGAAAACATGTGGGGTTGAGGGGGACATCAAATTTATTTATTATTATATTCACATAGTTAATTATCACTAAGAAAATAGGCTTTTTTTCTGAAGCTAAACTCTAACTTGAGCATGAAAAAGTATCAGTCAAATAAGTGGCAAAAGGCAAAGGGAGCAGGCTATGTCTGGTGGCTCCAGATCATGCATGTTTACAGTTGACTGACATCTCAAGGAGCCATGCCATCTATTTCCGAGGACTATCTGTGGTCTAATAGATCTTCAGACTGTCCATCTCATATTACACAGAGAGAAAGCCAAGGAAACAAAACCAACTAAAGTGTTCCTAAAACTTACTGGATAAGTAATGTAACTTGATTTTATTTCATCACTCTATCAGTTCCTTTGGTCATTGTTATTATGATAAATTTAAGGATAGGGATGACTTCCAACCAGGGTAAAGTAAGAAAATCCAGGACACCTACTACTTTACTTGATACTGTGGTGTATTCTCTTACCAGCAGAATATAAAACTATCCACAGATTATATAATAGCTTTGTCCTTTAAAAAATAAATAAAACATATAGTTACAATCCTAAAAACACATGCAGTACATGGAATCTCCCTTTTTAAAATGCACTTTTATTCAGATACATTCATAAACTATATAATCCATTCAAAGTTTACAATCAGCAGCTCAGAGTATCATCATATAGTTGTGCATTCATCACCACAATCAATTTTAGAACATGTTCATTACTCCAAAATAAATAAAAATAAATAAAAACTAAAAAAACACCTAAAACATTTCATGCACCCTATTATTTATATATTTTTTGTCTCCATTTTATTACTCACCTGCCCATACACTGGATGAAGGGAGTGTCAGTCACAGGTTTTCCCAATCACACAGTCCCATGATAAAAGTTATACAGTTATACAATCATCATCAAGAATAAACCCTACTGAATTACAGTTCAACAGGGAATCTCCTTTTTTTTTTTTATCACTTTTGGAGCAAATTATATCACGGTGGACTCTATTTTTCTGTTTAAATATCATTGGAATGGTTTTCACTCCCTTCTTCCAGTAGGTATAAAAGCATGACAAATAAAAATCAAGTGTCTTTTTCTGTAAGAAATGCACACTATTGAGTCTTTTTCTTTGCCATTGCTCTTAGCAGCACCCATTGTATAAAAGTATTGGTAATATTTAGGGGAGGGTGCGGCAGCACGTCTAAAATAGAGGTGAGGAAAAAATGTATTCCAACTGGAGTAGAAAATAGCACAAACCACTGCTGTCTCACTCCCCTCTTCTTGGTGGGCTCTGTAAGTGCTCCTCCCAAGAGCTGTGCAGTCCTCTGCCTTGGTCCCCAAGAAACCTTGTGAATGAGTCCAGCATCCAAGTTCCCACCCAATGTTAGCACAGGAGATGCTCACGGCTGCCTGTTTTTGAATTCTTCCTCCTTTTTATAATCCTAAGGAGGCTTGAAATGTATTTTTAGAAAATAAATATATTGAAGCTAAAATATACTAATTTACTATTCTAATATGAAAATTTGTTCTAGGCATATTTGCTTTAAATGTGATGGCTCTGGAATTAATCAAACAACTCAGGATGAAAGTGTCAAGTCACTGTTTCAAATGTCTCTCCTAAGCACCACCTCTCTGCTTTATTCACAGGTATCCAAAAGGATACAAGTGAGGGCCCTGCTCATTGTTCAGGCCAAGAAAGGAAGCAAATTAACTCACAGAGCATCTTTTATATAGCTTTTTGATTAATGCGCATCATACATATTTTAAATTCTGAAAATAATTGTGGCTATACCTGTTAGTGGTAACCTCTAACATGTCTATTCTCATTCAGCTGTAGAGAAATTTATGTAGCATTAGAGTTTGTATGGGGATTAAGGCTAAAGTCTCTAGAGTGATATGCATAAAATATTTTATTTTAAAAATGCTGCAAAATAAGGAAAAGGCTCTACCTTAAGATATTGTGGTGAACTCCAATATGTAAAGATCTTGGAAGTTGTCACTCTAATCCATAACAGGAAAAAGCAGGACAGACTGAAAATCAGCAACCTTTTTGGACCTGTTGGAGGATTGAAGTTGCAGAGCCAACCACCACCCAAAATCTTGAGCAATAGGCTCATCCAAAGAGAAAGAGATGAGATCTGCTTAGCTGGAGCAGAAGCCACTGGAGCCGTGAAATTGTAGGGACACTTAAATGTTAATTTTGACTAATTGTTAGAGGCTGAATCTGTGTTACAGGGAAAGAAACTCATTGGTAGCACAGTCTCAGGGAACCCTAAGACTTGAGGTTTTACCTCAAGGACCCCCAAAGTGTCTCACAGTAAAGATCCAAGAATGATCCCTTTCTGGCTCTGGTGGAAGGGGGAGGATGATAGTGATCATTGTGAAATATCCCCAGTCTTCTCCATAAAAGAGCCCAGTTTCAAGGGGAAGCAATACTTTGCCAGAGCCTATCCCAGTTGGGGGGGAGGACTTACTCCCACTCCAGCTGCCCCCACCCCAGCCTTCCTGTTTCACCTATAGGTGATGGAGTGTAGTCAACAAAGTATCAGGGTTTCAAGGAAATAAATGGAGAATTCTGAAGCCAGGGAAGAGAATAGGGATTAGGAGGCAAAATAAAAAAAGCTGTTCCACTGAGAAACACTCACGAGGGTCACAACACAGAAACACATGCTCACTAAAATACAGAGATTTAATCAGAAGATTATAGAAAAGAGCCTCCCCCCCACACACACATACAGCTTAGCACCACACCACCAGACTCTAGTGTTTAATAACAGGATTATAGCTGAAATAGCTGCAAGACACAGCTTCTCTCTGAGAAGGAGTAATTAAGGAAGCCCAAAGACAAGAAGGGAGATGAAAACAAGGATACAAGGGGAATTTGAAGCTTCTGACACTTATAACTACAACAAACATTAAATGCAGGCCAGCTCCTAGCCAGATTACACAAGTGCTCATACAAAATCCCCATTACCTGTTACAACTTATCTGCTTTTCCACAAAAAATTACAAGGCATACCAAAAGACAGGAAAAAAAATCCTCTGAAGAGGCAAAACAATCATTGGAAACAGACTCACATATGATATAGATGTTGGAATTATCAGACAGGGAATTTAAAGTAACTATAATGCTATGAGTTCAAATAAAAAATAGAAAACATCACAGGACAGATGTTTAATGTAAGTAGAGAATTGAAAACTCTAAGAAAGATCCAAATACAATACTAGAAATCAAAATCACCATAAAAAGGTAAAGAAAACTTTCAATGGGCTCATGAATAGATACAATACAGTAAAAAAAAGAATAAGCAAACTTGAAGATAGATCAGTAGAAATTTCCCAAAAGGAAATGCAAATAGAAAGAAATAATTTAAAAAACAGAACAACATCCCAAAAATTTTGAGCCAATTTCAAAAAGTATAATATATTTGTAATTGGAATTCTAGGAGGAAAAGAAAGAGAACACAAAAAAGAAGAAATATTTTAAGTAATAATGGCTGAGAACTTTTCAAAATTATTGACAGATGCTGAACAAGAGACCCATGGGACTCATAAAATAACCTGCAGAATAAGTAACAAAAAATGCCTGGGCAGATAAAGTAAGAGATAAGGAAAGTAAGGGAGAAAACCTTGTCATAAGCCGCAGAAGGGGAAAAAAAACAATCCTCTTAACTACAGAGGATCAAGGATAAAAATTATAGCAGACAATTTTATAGGAAACCTTGAAAGCAATAAGAGTGTATTGAAATATATAGTGCTGAGGTAAAAATACCATTTAGTATTCTGTATACAGGTAAAGCACCCTTCAAAGGTGAAGATTGAATAAAGATATTCTCAGGTGAGAAAATCACAAGCAGATCAGCTTTGCAACAAATGTTAAAAGAAGTTCATATAGGCAGAGGAACATGATAGAGATCAGAACCTGGAGTCTACAAAAAGAAAATAAAAAGTCTCAGAGTAGGGTTAAATTCAAGTAAAATAGAATCTTTAATTTCCTTATTCTTAATAATCTAAAATAAAACTATTTAAAGTAAGAGTAGTAACAATTTATTGGGTGATTATAGCATATGTATAAGTAAAATGAAAGACTGATTTCAAAGGGACAAAAGCATGAAACTGGGAATATTCTGTTATAAGGTATATGCACTATATTTTAAGTTGTTTCAAGGTATGCTTAGATAAGTTAAAAATGTATATTGAGAACTCTAAGGCTACTAATAAATATCATTTTAAAGGAATATATATTTTAAAAAGCAGATAACATGGAAAAATATAACATACAAAACAAATCAGAGAAGCTGTAAATAAAGGAGGAGGAACAAAAACAATTAATAGAGAACAGTTACAGTATAGTTGTATATTAATCCAACTGTATAAATAATCATTTTAAATGGGAATGGTTTAACTACACCAACTAAAAGTCAGAGATTGTCACATTGAATATCAAAGAAGACCCAATTATATGTTGTCTACAAGAAACTCCCTCAAACTATAAAGTTTCAGGATAAAAGTATGGGCATAAAGAAAGCTATACCACACTAACAGTAACAGTCAAAAAGGCTGGAATATCTTCATTAATTTCAGACAACACAGAGTTCAAAGAAGGAAGCTTAGTAGAGATAAAGAGGTACATTATTTTATGATAAAAGGACCAATCCTTCAAGAAGGATGAACAACATTACATATGCACACAAAAAGAAAGTGTCAGTTACATAAGGTAAAAATTAATAGAACTAAAAGGCAAAATAGAAAAATCCTCTGTTATAATTGGTGAGCTCAACACCCCTCTGTTAATGATTGATACATCAGGCAGGCAAACAGCACACAAATGTTGATAGCAGCTCTATTTATAATTGAAAAAAAAATTGGAAGTAACCAATATATCCTTCAGTAGGTGACTTGATAAATGACGGTAATTCCATACAGTGGAATATTTTGCAGTAATAAAAATGAGTGAGCTATAAAGCCTAATAAAAGCTTGGATGAATCTTAAAATGCATGTTGCTAAGTCAAAGAAACCCATATAAAATTGATCTACTGTATGATTCCATTTATATAAATATCTGTAAAAGACCAAACTATACACATGGAAATCAGTGCTTATGAGGAGTTTGGAGGGAGTGTGGTGGGGTGAATAGGTAAAGCACAGGACATATTTCTGAGGGTGCTGAAACTATTTTAAATGAGACTGTAATAGTAGATACATGACACTATACATTGGTTAAAACATACAGAATTTTCTATCACAAGGAGTGAATCTTAATGTGCACAGATTTTTAAAAATCACTTAGGAGGTTGGGAGATTACAGGAAGGAATGCAGACTATGACAAAAGAATCTAATCGTATTACAAGTGTATGAAACAGTGTTACTGAAGGGGGTTGGGGAGTGGGAGGGCACTGACCAAAGTAACTTTGGAAACAAGTGGAAAAGACAAAAGGAACTGTATTTAAGCACTGTACTGTAGTTGATAAAGTTGTTTCCCACAAGGGCATGTGTTAACAATTCTGAAGCCACCACACATGTATACTGGAATTCAACACTTAACCAAATGAATGCTAGATGGGAAGCCAGGATTCTCACTGTTGGAGTCAGCATTTACAGATAAGCAAGGGGAAGAGGCTAGAATGATCCATGTAGCTAGAGTTGGGGAACTCAGTATGAATTCATGTTTAGCTTAATATTGATACAGAGAGCTACATATAGTAATGTTTATAGATATGTGTATATATACTGGCTTTTATACACACATATATTTCCTTGCTCTGTCAACTGGGGGATCCTAGAAGCAAAAATAGGCCAGTGGACATGAGCACATCTCACTCCCAGATCTTGGTTCTGAATACCATTCTCAAATAAAAGGAATCAGGGATCCTTGGGAAAATGTCTGATCCTAGGATTGAGCAGAAAAAGTAAAAGATGAGCTGGGATAAACCTGCTTATAATTGTGCCTAAGAGTCTCCCCCGAGTGCCTCTTTGTTGCTCAGATGTGGCCCTCTCTCTCTCTCTAAACCACCCAGGCAGGTGATCTCACTGCCCTCCCCCCTACTTGAGACCTGACTCCCAGGGGTGTAAATCTCCCTGGCAATGCAGGATATGAGTCCCGGGGATGAATCTAGACCTGGCATCATGGGATTGAGAACATCTTCTCACCAAAAGGGGGATGCGAAATGAAACGAAATAAAGTTTCAGTGGCTGCGAGATTTCAAATGGAGTCGATAGGTCACTCTGGTGGACATCCTTATGCATTATATAGATAACCCTTTTTAGGTATTAATGCACTGGAATAGCTAGAAGTAAATACCTCAAACTACCAAACTCCAACCAGTGACTCTTGAAGACGATTGTATAACAATGTAGCTTACAATGGGTGACAGTGTGATTGTGTAAACCTTGTGGATCACATTCCCTTTATCTAGTATATGGATCGATGAGTAGAAAAATGGGGACAAAAGCTAATAAAAAATAGGGTGGGGTGGGATGGTTTGGGTGTCCTTTTTTACTTTTATTTTTTATTCTTATTTTTATTCTTTCTGGTGTAAGGAATATATTCAAAAATAGATTGGGGTGGTGAATGCACAACTATATAATGATACCGTGAACAATTGATTGTATACCATGGATGATAGTATGGTATGTGACTATATCTCAATAAAAATGAATTAAAAAAAGAGATGAGCCTGGAGCATTTTGTAGTACCTGAAAGTAAGGAAACAAAACAAACAAAACAATGTTGGATATGACAAGTGAAAGAATTCCCAATAACCAAAGCTGGATATTTGAGTAAAAAATAAGTAGTGTAGCATTGGATTATAACCCAAGGTATAAAATAAATATCCATGAGTCCAAACTGATAAAAATAAATTACTGAATCAATAAATAAATGAGGAAGAACAAATTTCTTATAGAGAATTCCTAATAATTTACATAGACCCTTTGCCCTCAGGGAGATGTGGCATAACTCCCCACTCCTTCAGTGTGAATCTAAGACTTCCCTCTAAAGGTAAAGAGGATGGTATAAAGAGAGAAAAAAGTAACTTGACAGAAGAGACACCTGACAGAGACTATCTTAGCCAGGAAACCAAGGTTAACATCATCAGTGATAAGTCAATAGTAAGATGTGATAAGAATAGCATTTTGCTTCCGTGGTCTTCTTCCCCCAAATCCATACATCCAGTCTAATAATGAGTGAAATATCACATAATTCCCAATTGAGCTGCATTCTACAAAATACTTGACCGATACTCCCCAGTTTTGACAAGGTCATCAAAATGAAAGGAAGTCTGAGAAGTGTCTCGGTCCACAGGAGCCTAAGGAGACAACAACAACTAAATGTGGCATGCTGTCCAGGATGGGGCCTTGGAACATAGGAAGGGTGATAGGTAAAAACCAGGAAGATCTGAATATGTATGGGTTTATGTTAATAACAATATCAATATGTTTATAGGAAGGATAATAGGCAAAAACTGAGTAGATCTGAGTAAGTATGGGTTTTTTGTTAATAATAATGTCAATATTTGTTTATTAATCTTGAAAATATATATGACTCTACTGGGTCACAATTTTTCTGTAAATCTATATTCTAAAATGTAAATTTTATTTAAAAATAATTTTAACATGCCAATGGCACCTGTCACAGCCCATGTACCAGGACTAGGAGTTAACTGTTATTCCAGGTTTCAGCACTATCTTCTCATCCGGACTTCTATCACGTATGTGGGGAAAGTAGTTGGATACTGCTCCACCCACTGCCCGCTCCTCCCCTAGCCTCACTCAGGTCTAGCTACCTGGTGAATGAATGACATTCTCAAATCAGTCCGGTTGAGATTGTAGCCACTTGTTTCAAACAAATATTATTTCTAAAAATAGAAAAAAAATTACCGTGGGCATGTAACAGGAACCATCCTTCTATCTTACATAAGATGCTGAAGAGCTGTGGAAACTATTGGGTCTCCACTCCATGTTACGTGTCATTTGCTACCTGGGAGATTTCTGATGGCTTTATTTGATTGGAAAGCCATGGACTTCATGCAAGTAGTGGGAAATCCATGGACCGATCCTAAAGGCCTGACACAGGATGTCTTTAGCTCTTCTTCTAGGCTGACCTAGAAGGCAAACGATGGAGTGGCTCTCTGACTCGACATAGGACACTGACAGTGAACAGCTGGGACCTGGTGAGGGTCAGGAGTTTAGGTAACATGTTACCCAGGGGTACGAGGGCTCGGCTGCTATCATGAAGACGGCAGGGAAGGGGGGCCTCTCCTTCATCCCAGTTATGAACACATTTCCATCATTGGGCACCCAGCATTTATTGGACTCTCTGGGGTGGGGGTGGGGATGGAGGGTGGGGGTACCATGCTGTTCAGAAGTAATCTAGTACGTTCATGCTTATAACACTGAAGGAAGTAAAATTATATCAACAGATTCAAGTCTAGTGCATCAGAGGAGGAAAACTCAAACTTTATTTCTTGTTCATTCTTAACATGTATATTATAAATTACAAGCTATTCATAGCTTATAATGTATTTCCAGGGAAGTCAAATTTAATTTCTATAAAGCATCTAATGTTAACAATAAATAACCAATGGCAGTTTGTTTTCCCGATTTTCAATGGGGCAATATATCAAAGAAGCAATATTGATTTGAGGTATTGTTTGTGAAGCATTATTCATGAAGGGATTTATCTCTCAATATTTTCCAATTTGATTTTACCACAATGTGTATTTGATTTTTTAAAAGTTACAACACATAAAAATAGCACCATGTGAAATTTATATCTTTAACATTGGCATTTATGTTTTTATACATTCTTTAATAGATTCCTGGCACACTAAATGTTAGCATCAGAGTCAAGATAGTTTACATTCTTTGTTCTCAAATAATTATTTCCCTATTTCCTTAACATCATGACAGTTTTTATACCCTGCATGGAATTTTATGTCTGCATACTTTATATTGCTTTTAAATTCAATCATTAACAAGGAAACACCACAGCAAGCTTTTTTTAGTGATTTTATTTAAAATTTTTTTTCAATGGAAAAGATGGAAGCCACTATATTTGGCTGTTTCTTAAGCATTTATCAAATATAATTTGATTTATTAGCCTTCAGGATTATATGAATAGATTGACCCGAGTAGGTTAACTGATTATTTTCCTACATGGTGCTATTGTATGTGTCTGTTTTGCCAATCATAATTAGATTATAGGATGCATAAAAGTACAAATAAGTTAGTTTGAAAGGTCAGGAATATTTGTTGAGTGATAAGATGTTTAAGTGGTAGACACCATTGTTCTGAGAAGTACACAAGTACCAATAACATACATTATTCATCAAAATTATCCATGTACCTTGAATCCATCTGATCTCAGATACAGTGTTTGGGTTTGGACAAATTTGGCTGAATAAGCTTTTAGGATTGCAGGTTTAAATGGAAACTGTATTGAATGCCAATTTTCAAAATGTGTGGTTTGGAGATATGACTATTTACTTGATATGGTTTGGAGATATGACTATTTATAGAATTATAGTCTATTTGATGTTTACAGCAAGGTTAAGTGTGGAAACTGTCTTGCCTTCATGTCATGATATATAACACAATGAAGCCCACGGTTTCCTAGAATTTTATGATTTAGATGACTAAGTTTTATGCCAGTTAAGTCTTGTTCCTTTGTAAATAACCACTTATTTCCTGGTGAAATGTGTAGAAAATTCCTTTTATCCTTGGACTTCACAATGTCATAATGGTACTTTTTTGGGTGGAGAGAGGGGAGCAAGTGAATAGCTCTAGAGATACTTTGTAGACCTGTTGAAGGTGATCTGCTCAAGGATATTTTCCTCTAGTTTTCTTCATTTTAAATTATTCTTTTCCTGATAATTTTCTCTTTCTCTTTCTTCCTCTGGAATTCCAGCTTTTATCTTCCTGCACTTCTCTCTCTCTTTCTTATTCTTTCCCTTCCTTTTCTTTTGCTTCTTTCTCTCCCCAGAGTTGCTATTTTCTGTAAGAATTCTTTAGCTTAATTTACCAGTTCACCAGTGTTGTCTAATTGCTATTCAATCGTTTTAATGAATTTCTAATTTTTGAAAGTTCAGCACTCATGTATTTAACTTCAATAAATCTGCTTCTTTCTTCTCTATAGTACCTACTTTTGCACTAAATCCATTTCCTCGGAATCCCTGAGATCCAGTTGGTGCACTCTCACCCAATGGCTCTGTCCAGCCTCAGCCCCTACTCAGGAGCTTCCACTGAAGATACTTCATTTACAGGCCTGTTTTCATAGCTTTGCGTGGGGTAAGACACAACAGCTGATGATCTCAGACGGAAGCATCACAGCTCTCCAGAGCTGTCATTCCCCCTAACCATTGCCCAAGGACCAGCTTCTGCTCTTGGGCAGTGCTATATGTGTGCCGAGGCTTCCCCGGGACTCGTTGGAAATGAATCCTAGCTCTGCTGAAGATTCCTCTGCTGTGTCTGAGTCCTCTGCTAGGTTTATATCCCATCTGTGTTTGCTTTTCATCTCTTTTGTCTCCCTCCCCTCTCTCTTCACACTCTTCCTCCTCTCTTTCTCTCCCCTTTCTCCCTCCCTTTCCATCTTTCTTCCAGTAACATACAGTGGCCACCTTCATCGGACATTGCCAAGAGAAGAACCCTTTCCAGGAAAGACTTTTCTCCAGGACAAAAGCAATTGACCTGCAGGGGTTCTCTGAGAAAACAGAACATACCTCACAGGGTAGCTAATAAACCAACACTGGTAATATAATTAGTTTCAGTCTGGTAGAGAGAACCAATCAGAATGGACAAGCATACCATACTAATCAATGTACATCTGCTTCCCACTTTGTAAGACCTACCAACGTAAAATAGAAACAATGTCAGCCAAACAGAACATTTCCCCTCTTAATTCTTCGTGTGCTCTATATGAGCTTCCCCTTTGCACCCCCTTGGTGGAACTCCCTTCTACTTTCTGAATGAGATGCTGCCAGATTCATGAATTGCTCAATAAAACTGTGACACAAACTGCATGAAATGCTTTCTTCCTTTCTTTCTTTCTCTTTTCCTTCATTTCTGTCTTTTTGGATCTTGGGTACAGAAAATTTGATGAATCATAATCCCTGTTTTGTGATACATTCATCATTGACCCTCTGGTTCATTTATTCTGTTAGATATGTTTAGTAATATAATAAATTGCTGAAAACCTACAACCTGAAGCAAAAATTAGGACTTTGATAATAACCTACAACTAAATATATGGTCTCCCCTAAATCCACCCCCTTGTGCACGCACAATGCGATAATTATCCTGGTGGTCCTTATTCCCTAGCATCCACTTTCATATAGTCTAATTGTATCTGTTTGTATCCTGAAAGATATATCTATATCTATATCTATATATATATATAAATATATATAAACACATACATACATACATACATACATACATACATACATAGAGGCACACCTCAGAGATATTGCAGGGTTCAGTTCCAAACCACCAAATATCACAATAAAGCAAGACACAAATTTTGGTTTCCCAGTGCATATAAAAGGTATGTTTACTCTATACAGTAGTCTACTAAGTGTGCAATAGCATTATGTCTAAAATAATGTATATACCTTACTTTGAAAATACTTTATTGCTAAAAAATGCTAACTATCAACTGAACCTTCAATGAGTCCTAATCTTTTGCTAGTGGAAGGTCTTGCCTCAGTGTTGGTGGTTGCTGACTGATTAGGGTAGCGGTTGCTGAAGGTTGGGGTTGCTGTGGCAATTTCTGAAAGCAAGAAAATAATAAAGTTTGCCACATTGATTGACTCATCCTTTCATGAAAGATTTCTCTGCAGCATGCTATGCTGTTTGATAGCATTTTACCCACAGTAGAACTTCATTCAAAATTGGAGTCAATCCTCTCAGACCCTGCCACTGCTTTATCAACTAAGTTGATATAATATTCTAAATCCTTTGTTGTCATTTCAACAATGTTCACAGCATCTTCACCAGATTAGACTCCATCTCAAGAAACCACTTTCTTTGCTCATCCATAAGGAGCAACCCTTCATCTGTTAAAGTTGTAACCTGAAATTGCAGCAATTCAGTTTCGTCTTCAGACCCAACTTATAATTCTAGTTCACTTATTATTTCTACCATATCTGTAGTTACTTCCTCCACTAAAGTCTTGAACCCCTCAAAGTCACTCATGATGGTTGGAATCAACTTCTTCCAAACTCCTGTTCATGTTGATATTTTGACTTTCTCCCTTGAATCACAAATGTTCTTAAAGGCATTTAGAATAGTGAGTACTTTGCAGAAGGTTTTCAATTTGCCGAGTGAGATCCATCAGAGGGATCATTATCTATGGCAGCTATAGCCTTAGGAAATGTATATCTTAAATAATATGACTTGAAAATCAAAAGGAGTCCTTGATCCATGGGCTGAAGTATGGTTGTGTTATCAGGCATGCAAATGTTTCTGTCATTGCACATCTTCATCAGAGCTCTTGGGGGACCAGGTATATTGTCAATATTTTGAAAAGAATCTTTTTTTTTTTTTTTTCTGAGCAGTAGGTCTCAACAGTGGGCTTAAAATATTCAGTCTACCACGCTGTAAAGAGATGTGCTGTCACCTTGGCTTTGTTGCTCCATTTATAGAGCAAGGCAAGTTAGATTTAGAATAAATCTTAAAGGCCCTAGGATTTTTGGAATGGTAAATGAACATTGGCTTCAACTTAGAGTCACCAGCTGTATTAGCCCCTAACATGGGAGGCAGCCTGTCCTTTGAAGCTTTGAAGACAGACGTTGACTTCTTCCCTCTCACTATGAAAGTCCCAGATGGCATCTTTCTCCAATGGAAGGCTGTTTCATTTACATTGAAAATGTGTTGTTGAGTGTAGCCACCTTCCTCCATTACCTTAGCTAGATCTTCTGGATAACTTCCTGTAGCACTTGTTGCTTCACCTTGCACTTTTATGTTTTGGAGATGGCTTCTCTCCTTAAACCTCATGAACTAACCTCTGCTAGCTTCAAACTTTTTTTCTTCAGCTTCCTTGCCTCTCTCAGCCTTTGCAGAATTGAAGAGAGTTAAGGCCTTACTCTGGGTTAGACATCAGTTTAAGGGAAAGTTGTGGCTTGTTTGATCTTCTATCCAGACCATTAAAACTTTGTCCACATCTCTGATAAGGCTTGTTTCACTTTCTTATCATCCATGTGTTCACTGGAGTAATGCTTTTAATTTCCTTCAAGAACTTATTTGCATTCACACCTTGGCTAACTGTTGGGCCTAGATTTTGGCCTTTCTCAGCTTGCAACGTGCCTTCCTCACTAAGGTAGCATTTGACTAAAAGTGAGAGATGGTGACTCTTCCTTTTACTTGAATACTTGGAGGTCACTGTAGGGTTGTTAACTGGCCTAATTCAAATATTTTTGTGTTTCAGGGAATACAGAGGTCTGAGGAGAGAGATGGGGGAATAGCCGGTCAGTGGAGGAGTCCGAACATACAGATCGTTTGCCAGGGAAGTTTGCTGTCTTATATGGGTGCGGTTCATGGTGCCCAAAAACAATTACATTGGTGACATCAGAGATCACTCATCTCAGGTCAACATAACAGATAAAATAATAATGAAAAACTCTGAAATAGTGTGAGAATTACCAAAAGGTGACAAAGATATTAAGTAGGTACTTGCTGTTGGAAAAATGGCACCATATATTTGTTCCATGTGGGGTTGCCACAAACCTCCAATTTCTAAGAAAAGGCAATGTGTGTGAAGCACAACAGAGCAAAGCACAATAAAATGAGGTGTGCCTGTATGTGTCTATCTATATATATATATATACACATACATACATACGTATACTTGTTTCCACTTTCCTATAAAGGTCACCAAAATATGACCTATCTCTGATGTAAAGAATATTTTGGGACTTATTTTTTCATTAAATATATCATGCCCTATAATTTTCTTATTAGATATAATTATAGTCCATTTATATTTACTATTGCAGAATAGCCTATTTATTTTTATTCTCCAAATATTTCTCAATAGTCTGTTCTACTAATGAAACCCTTCCTGGATGTTCTGTGAGGCTATGAATTATTTAAATTTTAGATGTCTTCTCTAATTGTAATGGGATTACAGGAAGGAAGAGAAGTAAATGCTATGTCAGTCAGCCATTTGGAACTAAATGTAGCATCATTCTATCAAAATTGCTGTTACTCTCCCTACCGAGGCCTGAAACTCTAAAAGGATAAAAATAAACCCTGTTATCCAGCATTCTCTTACCATGCTCATCCCTATGACACAGCATTTCCATTTTTAGGTATTTAAGAGAAATGAAAACACATGCTCAAAAAATGAGTCAAGAATATTTATAACAGCTTTTGCATAATAGTAAAAACCTGAAAACAATTCAAATATTCACCTACAGGAGAAAGGAAAACAAATTTGGGTATATTCATACCATTGGATACTGCTCACCAAATATATATATATATATATATATATATATATATATATATATATATATATATATATATATATATATGGTAGAGTATGTTCTACCCTATTTTACTGCTGAATTCAACTAAAATCCCAGACAATTTATATAAAAATACTATCAGAATATACAAAATGTATAAAACTACTACTAGAATCTTCTTAAAGGTGGAGAAAAGAAAATAGACAGGCTGGAGAGTTTGAGACTCAAGGGAAGACATGGTGTCTTCCTTTATTTGGAGAACAGCATGGAAAAATCCATGTCTGGGACATCATAAAAGCAATAGAGATCTCAGTGGCAAATGGTCATGGAAAGCTAACACTGGTGACATACTAGTTGGGGAAAGTAACAAAGAGCAGACTAGTCAGAATTTTAACAGGAAGAGCCAGGGAAAAGAGACAGCCAAAGGGAACCCTGCTAAGATTAAACATCCTGCACCCACTCATGAGAGAGTAGAGAGGGCCTTTGACACTACATGTCCCTGGCAGACATCAGACAGACTTCTTCACTTTTTCAATTAAAAAAAATCCAAATTACACACAGATCCAGTGGCAAAGGGTAGAAGCCTAACTCAATCAATAACCTCTGACTAATCAATTGTCACCACTAAATCCTGCTGATCCACTGGTAATCTCTAGGAAGGCAGGCTTAAAAATACTAAGAAAGGAAAACCCAAATAGTGACACGAGACCGTCCTGTGGGGATAACAGACTCCACAGAAAATAGTCGAGCTAAGTCAGTAAACAAACAAAAACTGGCAACAATAAGCCCTAGGAGTATTAGAATGCAGGATTGTTACAATATATTATTTTAAATGACTGGTTTTCAGCAGACACTTTTGAGACATCAAAAAAAAATAAAACAGGATTGCATGACCCATGCACAGGGGGGAAGAAACAATCTCTTTGGGGGAAGTCCTAATATTTGACTTAGCAAAGACTTTAAAAAAGATTAATATATATAAAAGGAAACTATGTTTATAGAATTGAAGGAAAGTATTATGATTATACTCATCAAATAAAGGGCATCAATATAAAACAAAAGTATAAAAATGAACCAAATAGAAATACTGAATTTGAAATGACAATAAATGAATTAAAATTTCAGTAGAGAGATTCAATAGCAGAATTGAGCTGGCATAAGAATCAATGAACTCTAGGAGCTAAGATGGCAGCACAGAGAGGAGTGGAAGACTGTTAGTCCCCCCCGGAACAATTCATAAATGACCAAAAAACTAGTAAATAACCTGGAATAACTGCAGGGAGACAAATGTGGTTGACCATTCATCATCCACCAACTTGAATTGGGAGGAATGCCCAAGATCACAGCATAAAATCTGTAAGTAAAACTGCAGACCCACACTGAGAGCCAAGAGCTGAGATCCCCTCCCTCATGGAAGCCTCACAGTGCGAGAGCAGAACTCTCCAAACAAGCTAGCATGCCTCAGCCCAGCTCCAACTGGGGTTTTAATGTTAACTGCTCAATACAGACAGCGAATCCCCAACAAGCAGACAGAGGCTTTTGGTGACAATTGACCTTGGGAGAGTCGGGGGGCATATCTGTCTCAGGACAGGGAGCCCAGAGGATCGGGTGCGATCTCTGGCTGATGGGTGAACCTGGGAGCTTTTCTGTCCCTTTCTCTCTGTGGAGAAAACCTCAGCCATTTTCAGCCTGCAGTGCTTTGCAGTAAAGAGAGCCTCAGCCATTTTAACATCAAAACACTTTGATCAGCAGAGTCAGAGAAACAAAGAACTTATTGATATGCAATGGCCTCTCTGGAGGGGGCATAGCTTCCCAAGAGGAAAGGGAGGGGCCCAGCTGTACTGCCTGCCTTACTGAAACCAGACCCCAAAGCCTGGGGGAGGAGAGCCACAGGCCACACCCTCTTACACGAGCTGGTGACAGGCTGACAGGTGCACTTGCTGGGCAGAAAAGCCCAGGTGTGTCAGCCCTCTAAGAAAAACCAACGGGGAAACCGGATACTGAATATTTCCTCCTTCTGTGACCTGACCCTGTTCTCATCTGGGAAAACCTGATTGGTGTGGCCTGGGAGGTCAGATGCCTAGACAACAGAAATCTGCAACCTACACTAAGAAAAACGAAGTTATGGCCCAGTCAAAGGAACAAACGTACACTTCAGCTGAGATACAGGAATTTATACAACTAATGCTAAATCAATTCAAAAAGTTTAGAGAAGATTTTGCAAAAGAGATAGAAGCTGTAAAGAAAACACTTGGCATACATAAGGCAGAAATCGAAAGTTCAAAAAAAAACAACTAGTAGAATCCATGGAAATGAAAGGCACAACACAAGAGATGAAAGACACAATGGAAACATACAACAGCAGATCTCAAGAGGCAGAAGAAAACACTCAGGAACTGGAGAACAAAACACCTGAAAGCCTACATGCAAAGGAGCAGATGGAGAAAACAATGAAAAAAGATGAGCAACATCTCTGGGAACTTAAGGTTGAAACAAAGTACAAGAATGTATGTGTCATTGGTGTCCCAGAAGGAGAAGAGATGGGAAAAGGGGAAGAAGCAATAATAGAGGAAATAATCAATGAAAATTTCCCATCTCTTATGAAAGACATAAAATTACAGATCCAAGAAGTGCAGTGCACTCCAAACAGAATAGATCTGAATAGGCCTATGCCAAGACACTTAATAATCAGATTATCAAATGTCAAAGACAAAGAGAGAATCCTGAAAGAAGCAAGAGAAAAACAATCCAACACATACAAAGGAAGCTTAATAATACTATGTGCGGATCTCTCAGCAGAAACCATGGAGGCAAGAAGGAAGTGGTGTGATATATTTAAGATACTGAAAGAGAAAAACTGCCAACCAAGAATACTATATCCAGCAAAGCTGCCCTTCAAATATGAGGGAGAGCTCAAAATATTTTCCAACAAACAGACAATGAGAGACTTTGTGAACAAGACACCTGCCCTGCAGGAAATACTAAGGGGAGCACTACAGTGTGATAGGAGAAGACAGGAGTGCATGGTTTGGAACACAATTTTGGGAGACGGTAGCACACATAATGTAAGTACACTGAACAAAGATAACTATGAATACGGTTGAGAGAGGAAGGTTGGGAACATGTGAGACACCAGAAGAAAGGAGGAAAGGTAAAGACTGGGACTGTGTAACTTGGTGAAATCTAGAGTGTTCAACAATTGTGATAAAATGTACAAATATGTTCTTTTATGAGGGATAACAAGCAAATGTCAACCTTGAAAGGTGTTAAAAATGGGGAGGCATTGGGGGAGGGATGCAATCAACGTAAACCAGAGACTGTAACTAACAGAATCATTGTATTATGCTTCCTTTAATGTAACAAAGGTGATATACCAAGGAAAATGCAGATAAGAGGGAGGGATAGGGGAGGCATGTTAGACACTTGACATTGGTGGTGGTGTCTGACTCTTTATTCTACTTTGATTTAAGGTTATCTTTCCTTTTGCTGCTTCCTAGCTGTCATTTTTTTTTCCTCTTTCTTTTGCCTCTCTACCTTCTTTGACTCTCCCTCCTGCCTTGTGGAAGAAATGTAGATGCTCTTATATAGATAGTGGTGAAGGTAGTGAACACATAAATACGTGACCATACAGAGAACCATCGATTGTTTACTTAGGATGGAATGTATAGTATGTGAACAAAACTGTCTTAAAAAAAAAAAAAAAGGGTTGATGGCAAAACCTTGAGGGCAATATACTGAGTGAAATGAGCCAGACACACAAGGACAAATATTGCAGGGTCTCACTGATAGGAACTAATTATACTAGGTAAACTTACAGACATGAAATATAAGGTACCAAGATATAGGATGAGGCTTAAGAATGGAGAGCATTTGCTTAGTATGAGCAGAATGTTCAACTAGGATGAACTTAAACGTATGGAAATGAACAGAGTTGTCAGTAGCAAAATATGAGAATAACTAACAGCGCCGAATGGTGTGTGAATGAGGTGGAAAGGGGAAGCTCAGAGTCATATATGTCACCAGAAGGAAAGTTGGAGGTCAAAAGATGGGAATGTATAAAACTGAATCCTATGGTCGGCAATGTCCATGATCAACTGTACAAATACTAGAAATCGCTTCCATGAACCAGAACAAATGTATGACAATACAATTAGAAGTTAATAATAGAAGGGCATATAGGGAAGAACTATATACCTATTACAAACTATATACTACAGTTAGTAGTATTTCAACATTTTTTCATAAACAGTAGCAAATGTACTATACCAATACTACGAGTCAACAATTGAGGGGGGTTGGTTAGGGATAGGGGAGGATTAGAGTTTCCTTTTCTTTTTTCCTTTTTTCATCTTTCACTTTATTTCTTGTCTGGAGTAATGAAAAGTTTCTAAAAATTGAACAAAAATTAAGTGTGGTGATGGATGCACAGCTGTGTGAGGGTACCAGGGGCAACTGATTGTACAGTTTGGATCTTTGGATAATTGTATGGCATCTGAACAATCCCAATAAAAATTAAAAAGAAAAAAAAAAGAATCAATGAAATCAAAGATACTCAATAAAGTTTATCCACTCTGAATATATCAGAAAGAAAAAATAATGAAGAAAAATAAATGTTTTCAGGGACCTGTGGGACACTAGTAAGTGCATTTATGGTAGCACCAAAATGAGAGCAGGAGATAATGGAAAAGAAAATACGTTTGAAAAAATAATGGCTGAAACTTCCCAAATTTGGTATAAAACATTAATCTATGTGCTCAATAAGCTCAACGAATGTCAACTAGGGTAAACACAAAAAAATCAACACCTTGACATGTGATAGCCAGATTGTTAAAAGCTAAAGACAATAAGTAATCTATGGTGACAGAAATCATGGTTTAGTTGCCACAGGGCTGTAGGAAATTTGAATGTAAAAGGGAAAAAGGAATATTTGGGGGATAATAGAATATACTGTATCTTTTTTTGGGTGGATGTGGTTACGTACATGTATGTAAGTATCATAATGCATTAAACTGAATATCTAAGATCTGCACATTTTGCTATATTGCAATTATACCTCAATAAAAATATATAAAACAAATAAAAAATTAGAGACAATCTGAAATAGTAATGTATAAGGAGAATGATTGTACATTGGAAGGTTAATACTAGAGTCTAAAATTATATTTTATATATATATATATATATATATATATATATATATGATTTCTAATGTAGAGTTTAGTGCATACTAGGAGCCTGAAAATTTTATATATATATATATATATATAAGGTTTCTAATGTAGAGTTTAGTACATACTAGGAGCCTGATAAATAATAGCTTCTATTATCAAAAACACTTCTGTACTCTCCACCACTTCTGAACATTTAACATTCATCTAAAATTCACATCTGTGTTGATCCCTAAGGCATAGCATACTGCTAAATAATTTATCAAGACTAAGCATCAGGGTATCTTTATGATTTTCTATTCTATGAATATTTATAATTTATCTAAAACATGAATTACAATACTCTATCAATTGGCTACAAAACCCCCATTCCCAGGCACTTGTGTGTGTATATATGTGAGTTTTTCTTGTGCTTGCTCTTAGGAGTTTCCAATAATCCTTTTATTAAAATGTTCTCTTTCATTATTTTCAGACAGCAGGTAGGTGATGTGGCAGCACGGCTAGAACCACCTCATTTAACACTCTCCTTAGTCCCATTTCCTAGGCATGCATTAGATTTTAATGTTTCTTTGAAAATTGTTCTCAGAGGCAGCTGATTTGCATCCAGTCAAAAGAAGCTTACAGATTCCAGAAGCCTGCACCATCTTCTGGGCTGCTTACTGTGGTTCTATGTGCCTTGGGTGTCTTCTGTTCCTGGAATGACGTGGCTTTAAGCCCCTCACTTTAGAAATATATCACACGCTAATTATGCACATAGCCTTAAGCTTAAATGTTTGCATTTCTGTTGAGCAAAAATTTAATGCTATTCCATTTTTGAATATTTTATGCTTTCAGAAGAAATCTACCTTAGAAAGTTTGTTATATGGTCCTCAATAATAGCTGATTCTAAAGAAAATCAACAGAATTTATACAAAATCAATCGTTTGGTCTCAGCTATCATTCCACTGTTGAATTTATCACCCTGTTTAGTGCCATTATGCAAATAAAACAAGGAACTCTAATTACTATAGACTCCATTTTACGACGGTTGATTTACTTTAAATCTTGTAAACACTTATATAAAAGGAAAAACATTTTATCATTTTAATTTATCAACAAGTTTTTAAGAAAAATAAATAATAATAAAGAGCACAACATGCATTTTGGCATAGTGCTTCACGCTCAGTCAGGTTGGATCAGGAGGAGTCATTTCTCTGTCAGTAGCTGTCTTCCTCTCAGTTTGCTTGGCAGAGTTAACAGAGTGGATAGTAAAGTTTCACCTAATGTTGCATTATATCTAAAAATGAAAAATTGGGACAGATGCTAAACTGGACAGATGGCTGGGAAACAAGCATAAATCAGAATGGTTCTGGGCAAGTAGGATGAATGTCATCCTACCTGAGGGAGAAGAATTTAAAAGGAAGTTGAACACCAGATAACATCACTACTTCATAACTTTTGCCTGGTTTCCACCCTGATATCGTGATCTTAAAATTATTGTGTTTTTTTTTTTGTTTGTTTGTTTTCCATCACAGATATCAGATTTAGGAGTTAGATATAAACCACTCTCCACCAGGGTATGTTAGAGAATGTTACTCAGTCATCTGTATAATGAATGGTTGGATTAAATGGTCCCCAAAGTCCCTTTCCTAGCCTTGTACCCATCAAGATAATACAATTCATTTACATACTATTCCAATTCTCCACACCTTGTTCTAGCAGAAACGGAAAAGCCAACTCAAGTTTGATTGACTGAGGCATGGAAAATCAATGCCAGGTATTATTCCAAAGATGCCACAGATGAACTTTACAGACAATCACTTTCACAAAAGGTGCCTTTAGAGATATACCATGTGGGTGGGATCTCACCGTTGGTCCTCAGGGTGTCCTACAGTGGTACCTCCAACTCTGTCAGAAGCTCCTCTCACCAGAAGTGTCAGGAGCTTAGCCGGTGATGAATGGAAGTGGGAAGACAACACCTTCAGCATCTTTATCCCCAGTACATGCACCTATGATCAACTCCACTCCAGGTGCTCAATGCGGGAAACAGCTCCTGGCACACCTGTTATTGGCTGCCATTGCCTCCTCACCTCCTCACCTCCTACCTCCCCACCAGTGTTTTCTGAAATCACCTCCAATATATGCTGCTTGTACTAAAGTGCTTGTTTTAACATTTTGCTTCTGGGCAAATTCACCCTGAGACAATAGAAAATGAAGACAACTAATTTGAATGGGTAAAATATTTGTTTATGAGTTACAGGAACAAAGTAGAAAAAAGGGCAATAAAATATGAGGTGAATTCCTGAATTTCAAAATGCAGATATATTAATAGAACATTTTAGAATACATCAGGTTGATCTCCTTTTGACAAAAATAATATCGCATTTATGAATCCAAACTATTCAAGAGGTCTTGGACTTCCTCTGTGAGATGAGGAGATAAGTAACAAAATGAAGAGATATGAAGGCACTAAGAGCATATTAATATTACACAGAGGCAGTGACCATTTTGTGACCGTGTTTCAGAAGATAATAAAGAAAATCAGCCAACCTGACCAGCAGGGGGAACTGATGAGGGTTCTATGATGTGTTCATTATGAATTGTGCATTTATAAGTAAAATTATCCATGTTTTAAATGGAAATTCTTGGAAGAGAAAAATTATTTTATTGTAATACTGAAGGTTAACAAAACAAAGACTGAAATAAATGCCAAGAGAGGAAAAAACAATTTTTTAGTAGGTGTGAATTGCCGCATACAACTAGATATTTTTAATTTTGATTCATAGCATTTTAGACTTGAAAGAACACTTTAATGGACATTGTGGACATTGTTAAGATTATGTATCAGAGGTCTTAGCCACAGTGAAGTGACTTGCTAACTTGTCAATTTTTGTCCATTAGAGATTCAAATAATTTTTGTCTGGTAGAAAAGATAACTCCAAATATTGTGGTTTATTTCTCTGTGTGAATTTACTAGTGTTGTATCTAACTCAGCAATCTTTTCCTATCATTTCTTTATTAAACTTCCTATAAATACCTAGTTCCTCAAATGTTCCTTTTACTGGTATTGACATCTTATTGATATCCTCATTTATTAATGAGCTGATTAAAAACATTGATGTGTTCATTTTATATTTATACTTTTTTTGCAAACTATTCTTTAGGGGCATATAGTTCAAATTCTTCATTTCATAGGCAGAGATACTCAGAAAGATGAAGCAACTTTTCCTGAGAATTAAGACCCAGGTGTTGTAGAACTCAAACTAGGCTTTTTCTAGTCTAGCTCATACTTCTACTATCTTTTACATGATATTTGCAAGTCCTTTCACATTTACAATACTGTAAGTAGGGCAAGGGTAATCATATCCTTTTTGTAAAGGAAGAAATTGAACCCAGCTGTGATAATATCTTGCTATAAGTCCCAGATCTGGTCATTGTGAGGCACTGTTGCTGAGAGGAAGCAAAGTCCGCCAAGCCATGGCTAATGCACACAATGAATTTGCAGCTGTCTTACCTGCAACTCAAGGTCTGGGGCCTGGAGGAAGGTGGAGGCAGAGTGCTGCTAGGGGCTGCTAGAGGGAGTCCACCTGAAGGTGAGGTCAGGGAAGAATTCAAAGAGCTGGACCTTTTACACAGCCTCAGTGATGGTGACACTGGGCAGAAGTGGTGGGTTCTCTGCCCAATGCACATAACAGCCAATCCATGACACCGCAGTTTCAAAGAGAGAAAGAGATGTTTGCTAAGCAAGAAACAGTAGATAAGCTGGGCTATCAGCCTAAAAATCTGTCTCCCCGAGACTAAGGAGTTCAAGGTTTTTATGAATTCAAACAAGGGGAAATGGAGTTGTAACCATTTCAATAACAAGTATAAGCAGAAACCAGGGGAGATTGATGTTGCTATTTCGATAACAAGTATAAGCAGAAATGAGAGGAGGTGGAGTTGTTTATTTTATATACTCAATAAAAAGTATATGCAGAAACAATTTACAAATGCAAAAGAGCTGAGGTATGCTAGGACTAAGCTAACCACAAGAACAAGTCATTGGTTAGTTCTGAGCTGACTCAAGTTCCTTCATTAACATTATGGGTTGCTTTTGTGATTATACAACTCTAAATTTGAGAAAACTAGATAAGAGTACAGTGACAAGGTTTTTACAATCACAAATTCAAAAGATAGAGGCTATATAGTTATACAACTATTATCAAAATTCAAGGCAATTGGATTACAATTCAGCAATTTCAGGTAATTCCTTCCAGCTATTCTAATACACAATAAAGTTAAAAGAAATTTCCATATATTGATTCAGTAAACATAATCATTTCTTAAAATTCCTTGGGTACAATGGTAAAATTTTAAACTTGGTGATGGATTTAAATTTTTAGAACTAGACTAACGCTGTAAGGAACTAATTCTAGTAAATAGTTTGTTGACCAAACTGGGTTATACTAATAAAACTGAAGGGAAAAAAAAACACATAAAAGACATCCTCAAAAAGTTAGCCCTTATCTAAGTTTTCAATATTATTTTAGATATTACTTTTTTCTGAAATAAGTCTTGAGTCTAATAATAATGATATATGCACAGATGAAAGCTGGAAGCTGAACCAAGATTTGAATATAATTTTGTACTGTATTTTTGGTTTTTATTAACTTAATAAACCATAACAATATCCTACTTCTATTAAAATAAAACAATTAAAACCGAGATATGTATGCTTAAAGCCATTAAAGCAAACATTCACTGACTTTCATTAAGACTATATTTTGCTATTTAAAAAAATGATTCAGAAGATTCTTTTGCTCTTAACCAATTAAAGTGAGCTAACATTATTAAATTGCATGATCCTTATCACATTTATGTTATATTCTTTTAAGATATCAATATAATACTTTGAGACAACACTAATGTTACATTTGTGTTTTCCAAAATATATTTAAGTAAATTATTAATACTTGTGGGTTGGAAAATTCATTATAATTAGCTTTATGGAACTGAAATTTAGGGAAATATATTATCCCTCTCTAGTTCTGATTTTTTTCCCCTTCACACATATATATATACAGGCTTGGTGAATATATACAAAAGAAGATTTGAATCCAGAGAAATAAGTTGCCTTTACAGCTTGCCTCTGGCACCCCATCATTAATTGGTTTTGGAAAAATCACTTAACATTAATTATAAAACTGTGTCCTTGTATTATGATTTGCATTAACTAGAAATCTCTACCATCATTACCACAAATCAAAAGGAAAGAGAGAGATAATAATAAAAAGGTAAGTTTTTTTTTCCTAACAGAGCAGATTCCTATTCCAAATTTACCTTCCCTATGTAGAATTTTATCAGGGATTTCCTGAATGAATATTTGCATCCTCCCACCTAGACTAAAGAAATTAGTGCCTATTTCACAACTGGAAAATGCAGACATATTTCTAAAACATTATAAAAATGTTAAACTCTTCATCATTTCAGGAAAAAGTCAGACAGAAAGATGTTGACATATTCTATCAAAGTCTAATATTTAATTTAGCCCTTGGGAAGCCAAGTTCAATGCATGTAATCCAATAGCACATTTTTTTTTTTTTTGACAAAATATCCTCTGCTTCTAATTCTAGTTGGAGTGTCAAACAATGGAACTTGATGGCCTAGCCATAAATGCTGGTTAACATTGGATGATCATGTAATTGTTTAGGAAAATGAGGGCACTTGAGTGGTCATTTCATAACTCAACAGCAGGTGATGACATCATCAATATTGTGATATAAGATATCCCCTGAGAAAGCCTCCCCATAGAATTAGCAAATAAAAGGACAAGTCTCACTTGCTTAGAACTATGAAGGACAGTAGAGACTGAAGAAAGACTCTACAAATGCTAAAAGGAAGAAAAAGAAAAATGTCAGGTAGGAAAAATTTTGTTATGGACTGCTGGTGCCTCCCCTTCACTCAGTCCTGCACAGCTTGGGAGCCACACAGATGCAGTACATCCTGGATCCCTTCTACCATGGATAGAGACTGTAAAGCAACTCACAGCAGCAAGATAGAACTCCATGCATATCCAGGAACAGAGACCTAAGTCCACTGATACCCAGGGACTTAGTTTCCAAGAGTTCTGCATAGCAAAGGATGCCTGGGATACACACAAAAAAAAATTGCTAAAAATGCTTACAAGAACTGATATGCCCTCAGTCAATCCAGTTTCAGCCAGCTGTAGCACCTAAAGGCAAAACAGACTTTTCAGAAGTGACTAAACTTTCCAGATTGACCCTATCTTGCTCCCCAGGACACGATATGTAATGGGGTCAATCTGGAAACCAGAGACAGAAAAGCCTAACAGGAATAAAAGGGAGGTGTGGGCACTAAATGAGAGAGAGAACATAAACAAATCATAGGAGCTGGAGAGAAAAGTTTGTACAAAAACAAACAGATCATTTCAAGATTCCTGGAAAAAGAAATAAAGAACAGGAAGCTGTCTCCTGGAGGTGAAACAATTGCACAAGAAGTGCAATCTTAATAATCGCACCACATGTCCAGGTCAAGAATCAGATGATGAAGAGCTGAGAAAATCTGAACAGTTGAACATTGCCTATTGTAAAGTCTAAAATAAGTTGAACCAAGAGCCAAAGAAGAGCCTTAATACAAAGGCTTAATACAAAAATAAAACCCTAGACAAGGAAACAGACCTACAGGGTGAGTTAATTAATCAGGATAATCAGATATCTAGACATCAGCAAAAAATTACAAGCCATACTAAGAAACAGGAAGATCTGTCTCAACCAAGGGAACAAATTAAAACTTCAAAGGAAACTGAGAAATTGGAGCAAGTAATCAAATATATTCAAACAAATCTCTTAAATCAATTCAGTGAGATGAAGGAACATATACATAAAGAGATAAAGGACATTAAGAAGGCACTGGGTGAGCGTAAAGAAGAATTTGAAAGTATAAAAAGAAATATAGAAATTGTGGGGATAACAGGCACAATACTAGAGATTATAAATACACTAGGTGCACAAAACAGCAGATTTTAATAGGCAGAAGAAAGAATCAGTGAACTAGAAGGTACAGCAATCAAAATCTTACAGTCAGAAGAATGGATAGAATAAAGAATAGGAAAAACCATGCAGTGTCTCAGGGATTTGAGTGACAGCACAAATCACACAAACATACAAATCATGGGCATTTCAGTAGGAGAAGAGACAGGAAAAGGAAAAGAAAGAATATTTGAGGAAATACTAGCCCCAAATTTCCCAACATAAGTTTACATGTCCAAGTAGTACAATATACTCCAAACAGAATAAATCCTAGTAGATCTACTCCAACACTTATACTAAGCAGAATGTCAAAAGCCAAAGATAAAAGGAAAATTCTGAAAGCAGCAAGAAACAAGTCATTCATCACATACAAGGGATCCTCAATAAGAGTAAGTCCCGATTTCTCATCAGAAACCAGAGAGGTGAGAATACAGTGGTATGGTATATCTAAGATACTGAAAGAGAAAAATGCCATCCAAAGATACTTTATCTGGCAAAACAGTCCTTCACAAACGAGGAAGAGTTTAACATGTTCACAAACAGAACTCAGAGAGTTTGTCAACAAAAGACCTTCCCTGTAAGAATTACTAAAGGGGGCCCTGCAGGTTGAAAGGGGGAGATAAAAGAAGAGAGAGGTTTGGAGGAGAGTGTAAAAATGAAGATCATCAGTAAGGGTAACTAAAAGGGTAAATGCAAAATCCAGTAGTACTGTATTTACTTTATGCTTTAATTCTGATAAGAATCAGAATATATTCGACCAAGAAAAAGGCATATTTCTTGAAAATAGGTGTGCAAAATATAAAATGGTGAAGTGGGAAAAAAACAGCATCAAGAGTGGAAACACAAGGGTATTGGAGCAGAGAATATGTACTCTACTGAATCTAAGTTGGTATTTTTTCAAATTAGTAGGTTATAGAGGTAGATTGTGTATTATAAACCCCAGAGTAACCACAAAGAAAGCATTTTAAAAATATACAGAAACATAAATGAGAGCAGAATCAGTCAGATACATCACAAAAAATCTTCTATACAGAAAAGGAGGTTACAATAAAGGAAAAGAGAGGAAAAATATATGAATGTAAAAACCAAAGAAAATACGACTCAAGCAAATATTGCCTTTACAGTAATAACACTAAACATTAATAGATTAAACTTCTCCAATCAAAGGACAGAAATTGGCAAAATAGATTAAAAAGTATGATCCAACTATACATCTTTTTACAAGAAACTCACCTTACACCCAAAGACACAAATAGATTGGGAGTGAAAGGATAGAAAAAGATATTCCATGCAAATACTAACCAAAAAAGAGCTGGAGTAGCTATACTAATATTGAACAACATAGACTTTAAGTCAAAAGCTGTTATGAGACAAAGAAAGATACTATATATTAATAAGAAGAGCAGTCCATCAAGAATATTTATGCTCCTAACAAGGGTGCCCCAAAATACATGAGACAACACTGGCAAAACTGAAGGGAGAAAAAAGTCACCTCTGCTATAATAGTTGGGGACTTCAATACACCACTCTCATCAATATAGAACATCTAGAGTGAAGATCAATAAGTAAATGGGGGAATTGAATAATATGATAAATGAACTATATCTAACAGACACATTCTAAACATTGCACACCAAAACAGCAAGATATACATTCCTTTAATTGCACATGGATCATTCCCCAAGATAGACCACATGTTGGGTCACAAAACAAGTCTCAATGAATTCAGAAAGATGGAAATCATGCAAAGCATTTTCTCTCACCATAGCTGGAAATCAATAACAGGCAGAAAACTGAAAAGTCCACATATACAGTGAAATTAAATAACACTCTCTTAAACAATCAGTAGATCATAGATGAAATTACAAGGGATATCAGTAAATACTTTGAGACAAGTGAAAATGAGAAAACAATATATCAAAACATGTGATGCAGGAAATGCAGTGTTGAGAGGGAAATATATAGCCCTAAATGCCTATACTAAAAAGAAGAAAGAGCTGAAATCAAAGACCTAATTGAAAACCTGGAGGAACTAGAAAAAGAACAGAAAACTAATCCCAAAGTAAGCAGAAGGAAAGAAATAATGAAGATTAGAGCAGAAATAAATGAAATTAAGAATAAAGAACAATAGAAACAATTAACAAAACCAAAAGTTGGTTCTTTGAAAGCATTAATAAAATTGACAAACACTTAGCTAGACTGACAAGAAAAAAGAGAAGATGCAAATAAATATAATCAGAAATGATAAGGGGGCATTACTACTAAACCCGCAGAAATAAAAAGGATCATAAGAGGATACTATGAACAACTCTATGTCAAAAAATCAGACAACTTACATGAAATGAACAAATTCCTAGAAACACGTGGACAACTTACACTGACTTTAGAAGAAACAGAAGACATCAAATTACCAATTAAAAGTGAAGAGAGTGAATCAGTCATCAAAAACCTCCCAAGAAAGCAAGCACAGGACCAGATGACTTCACAGGTGAATTCTATCATTCAATTCAAGAAAAATTTTATGCCATTCCTACTCAGACTCTTCCAAAAAACTGAAAAGAAGGAAATACTACCTAACTCATTCTATAAAACCAACATCACCCTAATACCAAAGCCAAATAAAGATACTACAATAAAAGAAAATCATAGACCATTTTTTCTTACAAACATAGATGTGAAATTCCTCAAAATAAAATGCTTGCTTATCGAATCCACAGCACATCAAAAGAATTATACACTTTGATCAAATGGATTTTATCCCAGTGTGCCAGTTTGAATGTATCGTGTCCCCCAAATGCCATTATCTTTGATGTAATCTTGTGTGGGCAGACGTTACCAGTGCTGATTAGATTTCTTTGAGTGTTTCTTTGGAGATGTGCCCCACCCAACTGTGGGTGATAACTCTGATGGGATATTTCCATGGAGGCATGGCCCCACCCATTTAGGGTGGGCCTTGATCAGTGGAACCATATAAATGAGCTGATGGGCAGAGGCAACTCAGTGCAGCTGTGAGTGATGTTGGAAGAGGAGCTACAGCCAAGAGGGACACTTTGAAGAACACACTGGAACTGAGAGAGGAGCTTCAGCTTACAGAGACATTTTGGAGACGGCCTTTGAAAGCTGACTTTTGCTCTGGAGAAGATAACAGAGAACAAACGCCCCAAGAGCAACGGAGAGTGACATTTTGGAGAGAAGCTGAAGCCTGGAGAGGAACGTCCTGGGAGAAAGCCATTTTGAAACCAGAACTTGGAGCAGATGCCAGCCACGTGCTTCACAGCTACCAGAGGTTTTCCGGACACCATTGGCCATCCTCCAGTGAAGGTACCCGATTACTGATGTGTTACCTTGGATACTTTATGGCCTCAAGACTGTAACTGTGTAGCCAAATAAACCCCCTTTATAAAAGCCAATCCATTTCTGGTGTTTTGCATTCCAGCAGCATTAGCAAACTAGAACACCCAGGTATACAATGGTGGCTCAACAAAAGAAAATCAATTAATGTAATTTATCGCATCAACAAAATGAAGGGAAAAAAATCAAGATCATGCTAATTGATGCAGACAAGGCATTTGACAAAATTCAGCATCCTTTCTTGATAAAAAAAATGCTGAGAAAGATAGAATAGAAGGAAACTTCTTCAACATAATAAAGAGCATATATGACAAACCCACAGATAACATCATACTCAGTGGTGAAAGACTGAAAGCTTTCCCTATAAGATTGGCAACAAGATAGGGATGCCCCCTGACACCAATGTTATTCAACATTGTGCTAGAAGTTCTAGCTGGCGCAGTTAGGCAAGAACAGAAATAAAAATCATCCAAATTGGAAAGGAAGTGAAACTTTCACTATTTGCATATGACATGGTCCTATATAGAAAACCCAAAAAAAGGCACAACAAAACTACCAGAGCTAATAAATGAGTTCAGCAAAGTGGCAACAGAATGCAAGATCACACAAAAATCAATAGTGTTCACAAGAAATGAACAATTTGAGGTTGAAATGAAGAAAAATATTTCTATTTACAATAGTAATTAAAAAAATCAAACATCTAGGAATAAATTTATCCAAGGATGTCAAGGACCTGTACACAGAAATCTACAAAACATTGCTAAAAGAAATCAAAGAATAACTGAATAAATGAAGGACATTCTATGTTTGTAGATTGGAAGACTAAATATTGCTAAGATGTAAATTCTACCCATATTGATTTACAGATTCAATGCAATCCCAATCAAAATTCCAACAGGCTACTTTGAAGAACTGGAAAATCCACTTATCACATTTATTTGGCAGAGTAAGGGGCCCTAATAGCCTAAAACATCTTGAAAAAGAAGTGCAAAGTTGGAGGACTCATACTTTCTGACTGTGAAGTGCATTACAAAGATACAGTGGTCAAAACAGCCTTGTGTTGGCATAAGGATAGATATATTGAGACATGGAATCTTATCGAGAGTTCAGAAATAGACTTTCACACTTATGCCCAATTGATTTTTGACAAGACTGCCAAATCCACTCAATTGGGAAAGATTAGTCTCTTCAACAAATGATGCTGGGAGAATTGGATAGCCATATGCAAAAGAATGAAAGAGGATCCTCTCTTGTGCCATAGATAAAAAATCACTCAAAATGGATCAAATTTCTAAATATAAGAGCTGGGATTATAAAATTTCTAGAAGAAAATGTAGGGAAGTGTCTTCAGGATGCACAAGAAACAAAAGAAAAATAGACAAATGGGACCTCCTCAAAATTAAAAGCTTTTGTGTATCAAAGGACTTTGTCATGAAAGTGGAAAAAACCTATTTCTCAATTGGAAAAAATATTTGAAAACCACATATCCAATAATGGTTTAATATCCAGAATATGTAAAGAAACCCTACAACTCAACAATAAGAATACAAACAACCTCATTAAAAATGGGCAAAGATTTGAATGGACATTTTTCCAAAGAGGATGTACAAATGGATAAAAAGCAAATGAAAAGATGTTCAACATCACTAGCTGTTAGGGAAGTGAAAATCAAAAGCCTAAATAGATATCATTCCACACCCACTAGAATGGCTACTATTAAAATCACAAAAAATTACGAGTATTGGAGATTATGTGAAGAAATAGGGCCACTCATTCATTGCTGGTGGGAATGTAAAAACGGAGCAGCCACTGTGGAAGACACTTTGGCATTTCCCCAGGATACTAAATACAGAATTACCATATGACCCAGAATCCCACTTACTAGGTATATACCTAGAAGAATTGAAAGGAGGAGCTCAAACAGATATTTACACAGTGGTGTTCCTAACAGCATTACTCAGACTTGCCAAAAGGTGGAAGCAAATCAAGTGTCCATCAACTGAAGAATGGATAAACAAATGTGGCATACACACACACACACACACACACACACACACACACACACACATATATACACACATACATATATATATATATAATGGAATATTATTCAGCTATAGAAAAATGAATAATGTCTTGATAGCTGGATGAATACTGAGGACATTATGTTGAGTATAATAAGCCAGACACTAAAGGACAGATACTGTATGATCTCACTCATATGAACTAATTATAATAAGCAAACTCCTAACAGTTAGAATCTAGAATACAGGTTACCAGGGCATAGATTGGGGTAGAGAATGTAGATCTAATGGCTTAATTTGTACAGAATTTCTATTTAGGTTGAAGGCAAATGTTTGGAAATGGATGGTGGTGCTGGTAGCCCATTATTGTGAGTGTAATTAACAGTACTGAATTATGTACGTGAAGGTGGTTAAAAGGGGGAAGTTTTGGGTCATGTTTGTTACTGGAATGAAGGTTAGAATATAAAACATGGACTGTATATCACAGTGAACCCTGTTGTGGATGATGGATGTGGTTAATAGTAAAAGCTTAAGAATGTTCTTTCATGAATTATAACAAATGTACTATAATTATTAATGGTGTTAATAATAGGGTGGTATATGGGAAAAATACACCTAATGTAAACTATGGACTACAGTTAATAGTACTATTTTAAAATTCTTTCATCATTTGTAATAAAGGTAATGCAATGACTAAAGCAAAGTGTCAATAATAGGGTGTATATTTGAACATTGTATTTTTTACTTGAATTTTTTTAAACCTACAACTTCTCTAATTAAAAAACAATAATAATTTTAAAAGACATTATGTTAAGTAAAAGACACCAGACACCAAGTACTACCTATTGTATGATTCCTTTTACATAAAATGTAAATATAAACAGATTATAGGGACAGAAATATATTAGTGGTTATGTAGGTAAGACTGGAAAAGAATAGAGGGATTGAGTTGTGACTGCTAAGACATATAGGGTTTTTCTTTTGTGAATAATGAAAATATTATAAAATTGATTGTGGGGAGGAGTGCACAACTCAGAGAGTATACTAAAAGCCATTGATTGTACACTTTGGATGAATTGTATGGCATGTGAATACATCTCAATAAAACTACTTTTTAAAAAGATAAAAAAGAACTCAACAGCAGAGTTTTGAGTTTGTTTTTTTTTTCCCATTAGCTTAGTTCATGATTGAAAAAGAACACATATGAGAGCAGTTAGTGTCACAGTCAACAGGGAAGTATGAATGACAAGTTTGTCAATTATACGTAACGTAGAACTGGATCTGACCCCAATTCTTGCCACTGTTAGAAAAACAATCCATATCCTTCTAAAAGCCATGAGAAGCATCTCGATACACGGAACATGCACATATTGCTGTATTAAATACACCTGGAGATTAATGTGCCAGAGTGGCCATGCCATTTTGTCATGCCTAATTATTTTCCACAGAATTATAATATACTGTGGGCTTGTTGCATTGCAATGTAATGGATGAGGAAAAGACCATCTGCGCTGTGTGATTGCTTTAAATAAGCCGCTAATGATGCAGGAGGCATCTGCTCCTTTTCTCAGGTGACCCCACAGAGATCTCAGGGTAGACACCACTCCACATCAGAGCACCTCATGCTGTTAGATGGAAGCCTGCATGGAGCTGAGATTGACGGATGCTCCCAGGCTACTCTTCAGATGCTAGGGGGAACTGCGGAAAGACTTCAACAAGCAGTCCAGAGATTTTCCATACAGGGAGGATATTGGCAATTTTAGATCATCTATTGTTGATAGCAAAAGCAAAGTAAGGAAAGCTGCAAAGCGTTTGCTCCAGGCTATTGTTTGAACTGGATGAGTGGCTAACGGCCCATCTGGTTAGAACTTCTTTCCTGGCAACCAGTGCATTGCTCTGTTCTCCCTGGATTCCATCTATTCTCTGCTAAATGCCTAATTCAATCCCCATGAATGTCAAAGTGGAAAGAGACTTCAAGATCACCCAGTCAGACACTTTATTTAGCAGATGTGGAAACCGAGGATCTGAAATGACAGATCCCTACCCTAATATTTAGTTCTCTTGGAAATATTTCTGATGCATGTGCTGTTGAATTCCATTGAATAAGTTTTTTTTTTTTTTTTTTTTTTTTTTTTTTTTTTTTTTTTTTTTTACATTCATTTTCGTATTCTTTATTTGTATAACTCAAAACTGGAAACCACCCAAATGTACCCACAACATGAGAATAGTAAACAAATTGCAATATATTCATATGATGAAAATAAACTACTGATACCCACAACAAAAGAATACATACTGTATGACTCAAGTTATAGCATCATATTCTAGGACTGTCAAATTTAATCTAAAGTGAAAAATTGCAAGTTTGGTTGTCCCAGGGTGGCAGGTGGTGGGATTGACCAAGGAAATTGGATTGACCAAGGTGGGAAAGGGCACAAGGAAATTTTCTGGAGTGATGTAAATGTTCTATAACTTGAGAAGGGTATGGGTTACATGGTTATATGCATTTCAAAAATCATTAAACTATGCACTTATGATATGTACATTTCTCTCTATATAAATTATAGCTCAAAAAAATAAAAGACAAAAAATTAGATACAATTCATCTCAATCATGGTAAATAAACCCTTAGCAATCTAAAGATAGACGATAACTTACTTAACCTGATGAAGTGTCTATCAAAAACCCATTGGAAATATTAAAACTTTAATGACAAAATTTAGAAGCATTTTTTATCAAAGGTAAGTAAAAGACATGGATATCTGCTACTATCCATAGTGGTCAATATTTTATTGGCTATTGCAATAAAGCAGGACTTTTCACTATACATCTTTTAAGATTTTGAACCGTGTGAATATAATACCTATACCAAAATTAATTGAAAATAGTATTGATAATGATATGTTACTGACTTAGCTCAAGAAATGAAAATTAATGAGTATAATAATTTGAAATGAACACTATACTTTTCTGATGATATTATTATCTGTATAAAAATCCAAGAATGTCTACAGATAGGTTATTAGAACTTATGAGACTTCACCAAGTTTGCTGGATATAAGATCAACATATAAAAATCAATAGCAATCTTATATTAACAATATTATTATTACCAATTAGAAAATCTGATAGGAAAGAAAAGCAATAAGAATTATGAGGTGCCTAGAATATAACCAAGAGAAGACAGAGAAAATATAAAAAGATAATTATAGGATAGAACATAATATCTAAATAAAGGAAAGTGTATCATTTATTACTATGTAATAAAACAGCCTCCAAAACTTACTGACTTAAAAAAATGATTTATTTTTTCTCACAATTTTTTAGATTGACCAGTTGGTTCTCCTGTTGGTTATACCTGAACTCACTCATGCAGCAGCTTTCAGCTGGAAGGTTGACCGAGGACTGGGCTCAGTTAGAGCTGAGATGGTTGGGTTCCTCTCTCTACCTGCTCTCTATCCCGGTCTCCTTTTCAGCATGGTGGTCTCAAGGAGGCTTTTAAATAGACTGAAGGCAGAAACTACAAGGTTTCCAGAGGCCTAGGCTCTGGAACTTTAATAATGTCACTTCTATCATATTCTTTTTTTTTTTTTTTTTTTTGTTTCATCACAGTTGTAGTCTAAGGCTTTTTACATTTTTTTTTTTTTTTTAATCATCATTTTATTGAGATATATTCACATACCACGCAGTCATACAAAACAAATTGTACTTTCGATTGTTTACAGTACCATTACATAGTTGTACATTCATCACCTAAATCAATCCCTGACACCTTCATTAGCACACACACAAAAATAACAAGAATAATAATTAGAGTGAAAAAGAGCAATTGAAGTAAAAAAGAACACTAGGTACCTTTGTCTGTTTGTTTGCTTCCCCTACTTTTCTACACATCCATCCATAAACTAGACAAAGTGGAGTTTGGTCCTTATGGCATTCCCAATCCCACTGTCACCCCTCATAAGCTACATTTTTATACAACTGTCTTCGAGATTCATGGGTTCTGGGTTGTAGTTTAATAGTTTCAGGTATCCACCACCAGCTACCCCAATTCTTTAGAACCTAAAAAAAGGTTGTCTAAAGTGTGCGTAAGAGTGCCCCCCAGAGTGATCTCTCGGCTCGTTTTGGAATCTCGCTGCCACTGAAGCTTATTTCATTTCCTTTCACATCCCCCTTTTGGTCAAGAAGATGTTCTCCATCCCACGATGCCGGGTCTACATTCCTCCCCGGGAGTCATATTCCACGTTGCCAGGGAGATTCACTTCCCTGGGTGTCTGATCCCACGTAGGGGGGAGGGCAGTGATTTCACCTTTCAAGTTGGCTTAGCCAGAGAGAGAGGGCCACATCTGAGCAACAAAGAGGCATTCAGGAGGAGACTCTTAGGCACAAATACAGGGAGGCCTAGCCTCTCCTTTGCAGCAACCGTCTTCCCAAGGGTAAAACTTATGGTAGAGGGCTCAACCCATCAAACCACCAGTCCCCTATGTCTGTGGTCATGTTAGCAACCATGGAGGTGGGGTAGGCGAATACCCCTGCATTCTCCACAGGCTCCTCAAGGGGGCACTACATCTTTTTTTTTTTTTTTTTTCCTTGTTTGTCTTTTTTCTTTCTTTTTTTTTTTTTAACTTTCCCTTCTTTTTTGAAATCAACTGTATGAAAAAAAAAGTTAAAAAGAAAACAAACATACAATAAAAGAACATTTCAAAGAGACCATAGCAAGGGAGTAAGAAAAAGACAACTAACCTAAGATAACTGCTTAACTTCCAACATGTTCCTACTTTACCCCAAGAAAGTTACATACTATAGCAACATTTCAGTGAACTTGTTCCTACTACATCCATCAGAAACCAACAGACCACAGTCATTTCTGGGCATCCCCAGAACGTTAAATAGCTTATCTGTTCTTCTTGGACTATTGTTCCCCCTTCCTTAATTGCTCTCCACTGCTAGTTCCCCTACATTCTACATTATAAACCATTTGTTTTACATTTTTCAAAGTTCACATTAGTGGTAGCATATAATATTTCTCTTTTTGTGCCTGGCTTATTTCGCTCAGCATTATGTCTTCAAGGTTCATCCATGTTGTCATATGTTTCACCAGATCGTTCCTTCTTATTGCCGCGTAGTATTCCATCGTGTGTATATACCACATTTTATTTATCCACTCATCTGTTGATGGACATTTGGGTTGTTTCCATCTCTTGGCAATTGTGAATAATGCTGCTATGAACATTGGCGTGCAGATATCTGTTCGTGTCACTGCTTTCCGATCTTCCGGGTATATCCCGAGAAGTGCAATCGCTGGATCGAATGGTAGCTCTATCTCTAGTTTTCTAAGGAACTGCCAGACTGACTTCCAGAGTGGCTGAACCATTATACAGTCCCACCAACAATGAATAAGAGTTCCAATTTCTCCACATCCCCTCCAGCATTTGTAGTTTCCTGTTTGTTTAATGGCAGCCATTCTAACCGGTGTTAGATGGTATCTCATTGTGGTCTTAATTTGCATCTCTCTAATAGCTAGTGAAGCTGAACATTTTTTCATGTGTTTCTTGGCCATTTGTATTTCCTCTTCAGAGAACTGTCTTTTCATATCTTTTGCCCATTTTATAATTGGGCTGTCTGTACTCTTGTCATTGAGTTGTAGGATTTCCTTGTATATGCAAGATATCAGTCTTTTGTCAGATACATGGTTTCCAAAAATTTTTTCCCATTGAGTTGGCTGCCTCTTTACCTTTTTGAGAAATTCCTTTGAGGTGCAGAAACTTCTAAGCTTGAGGAGTTCCCATTTATCTATTTTCTCTTTTGTTGCTTGTGCTTTGGGTGTAAAGTCTAGGAAGTGGCCTCCTAATACAAGGTCTTGAAGATGTTTTCCTACATTATCTTCTAGGAGTTTAATGGTACTTTCTTTTATATTGAGATCTTTGGTCCATTTTGAGTTAATTTTTGTGTAGGGGGTGAGGTAGGGGTCCTCTTTCATTCTTTTGGATATGGATATCCAACTCTCCCAGCCCCATTTGTTGAAAAGACCATTATGGCTCAGTTCGGTGACTCTGGGGGCCTTATCAAAGATCAGTCGGCCATAGATCTGAGGGTCTATCTCTGAATTCTCAATTCGATTCCATTGATCTATATGTCTATCTTTGTGCCAGTACCATGCTGTTTTGGCAACTGTGGCTTTATAATAAGCTTCAAAGTCAGGGAGTGTAAGTCCTCCCACTTCGTTTTTCTTTTTTAGAGTGTCTTTAGCAATTCGAGGCATCTTCCCTTTCCAAATAAATTTGATAACTAGCTTTTCCAAGTCTGCAAAGTAGGTTGTTGGAATTTTGATTGGGATTGCATTGAATCTGTAGATGAGTTTGGGTAGAATTGACATCTTAATGACATTTAGCCTTCCTATCCATGAACATGGAATATTTTTCCATCTTTTAAGGTCCCCTTCTATTTCTTTTAGTAGAGTTATGTAGTTTTCTTTGTATAGGTCTTTTACATCTTTGGTTAAGTTTATTCCTAGGTACTTGATTTTTTAGTTGCTATTGAAAATGGTATCTTTTTCTTGAGTGTCTCTTCAGTTTGTTCATTTCTAGCATATAGAAACATTACTGACTTATGTGCATTAATCTTGTATCCCGCTACTTTGCTAAATTTGTTTATTAGCTCTAGTAGGTGTATCGTTGATTTCTCAGGGTTTTCTAGATATAAGATCATATCATCTGCAAACAATGACAGTTTTACTTCTTCTTTTCCAATTTGGATGCCTTTTATTTCTTTGTCTTGCCGGATTGCCCTGGCTAGCACTTCCAGCACAATGTTGAATAACAGTGGTGACAGCGGGCATCCTTGTCTTGTTCCTGATCTTAGAGGGAAGGCTTTCAGTCTCTCACCATTGAGTACTATGCTGGCTGTGGGTTTTTCATATATGCTCTTTATCATGTTGAGGAAGTTTCCTTCAATTCCTACCTTTTGAAGTGTTTTTATCAAAAAGGGATGTTGGATTTTGTCAAATGCTTTTTCAGCATCTATTGAGATGATCAATTGATTTTTCCCTTTCGAGTTTTTAATGTGTTGTAATACATTGATTGTTTTTCTTATGTTGAACCATCCTTGCATGCCTGGAATGAACCCCACTTGGTCATGGTGTATGATTTTTTTAATGTGTCTTTGGATTCGATTTGCAAGTATTTTGTTGAGGATTTTTGCATCTATATTCATTAGGGAGATTGGCCGGTAGTTTTCCTTTTTTGTAGCATCTTTGCCTGGTTTTGGTATTAGATTGATGTTAGCTTCATAAAATGAGTTAGGTAGTGTTCCATTTTTTTCAATGTTTTGAAAGAGTTTGAGTAAGATTGGTGTCAGTTCTTTCTGGAAAGTTTGGTAGAATTCCCCTGTGAAGCCATCTGGCCCTGGGCATTTATTTGTGGGAAGATTTTTGATGACTGATTGGATCTCTTTGCTTGTGATGGGTTGGTTGAGGTCTTCTATTTCTTCTCTGGTCAGTCTAGGTTGTTCATATGTTTCCAGGAAATTGTCCATTTCTTCTACATTATCCAGTTTGTTGCCATACAGTTGTTCATAATATCCTCTTATAATTTTTTTAATTTATTCAGGATCTGCAGTTATGTCACCTTTTTCATTCATTATTTTGTTTATATGGGTCTTCTCTCTTTTTGATTTTGTCAGTCTAGCTAGGGGCTTGTCAATCTTGTTGATCTTCTCAAAGAACCAACTTTTGGTGATATTTATCCTTTCTATTGTTTTTTTGTTCTCTATGTCATTTATTTCTGCTTTAATCCTTGTTATTTCTTTTCTTCTACTTGGTTTAGGATTGGTTTGCTGTTCATTTTCTAGCTTCTTCAGTTGATCCATTAGTTCTTTGATTTTGGCTCTTTCTTCCTTTTTAATATATGCGTTTAGTGCTATAAATTTCCCCCTTAGCACTGCTTTTGCTGCATCCCATAGGTTTTGGTATGTTGTGTTCTCATTTTCATTCGTCTCTATATATTTAGCAATTTCTCTTGCTATTTCTTCTTTAACCCACTGATTGTTTAGGAGTGTGTTGTTTAACCTCCAGGTATTTGTGAATTTTCTAAGTCTCTGATGGTTATTGACTTCTAATTGTATTCCATTGTGGTCAGAGAATGTGCTTTGAATAATTTCAATCTTTTTAAATTTATTGAGGCTTGTTTTATGTCCCAGCATATGATCTATTCTGGAGAAAGTTCCGTGAGCACTAGAAAAGTATGTGTATCCTGGTGATTTGGGATGTAATGTCCTGTAGATGTCTGTTAAATCTAATTCATTTATCAGATTGTTTAGGTTTTCAATTTCCTTATTGGTCTTCTGTCTGGTTGATCTATCTATAGGAGAGAGTGATGTGTTGAAGTCTCCCACAATTATTGTGGAAACATCAATTGCTTCCTTTAGTTTTGCCAATGTTTCTCTCATGTATTTTGTGGCACCTTGATTGGGTGCATAGACATTTACGATTGTTATTTCTTCTTGCTGAATTGCCCCTTTTATTAGTATGTAGTGGCCTTCTTTGTCTCTCAAAACATCCCTGCATTTGAAGTCTATTTTATCTGAGATTAATATTGCTACACCTGCTTTCTTTTGGCTGTAGCTTGCATGAAATATTTTTTTCCATCCTTTCACTTTCAGTTTCTTTGTGTCCCTGTGTCTAAGATGAGTCTCTTGTATGCAACATATTGATGGTTCATTTTTTTTGATCCATTCTGCGAATCTATATCTTTTAATTGGGGAGTTTAATCCATTTACATTCAACGTTAAAACCGTGAAGGCATTTCTTGAATCGGCCATCTTATCCTTTGGATTATGTTTGCCATATTTTTCCCTCTCTCTATTAATATCCTTTATTGTACCCATACCGAATCTCTTTAGTACTGAACCTTTCTCCAAGTCTCTCTGTCCTGTCTTTGTTTCTCTGTCTGTAGGGCTCCCTTTAGTATCTCCAGTAGGGCAGGTCTCTTGTTAGCAAATTCTCTCAGCATTTCTTTGTCTGTGAAAAATTTAAGCTCTCCCTCAAATTTGAAGGAGAGCTTTGCTGGATAGAGTATTCTTGGCTGGAAATTCCTCTCACTCAGAATTTTAAATATATCGTGCCACTGCCTTCTCGCCTCCATGGTGGCTGCTGAGTAGTCACTACTTAGTCTTATGCTGTTTCCTTTGTATGTGGTGAATTGCTTTTCTCTTGCTGCTTTCAGAACTTGCTCCTTCTCTTCTATGTTTGACAGTGTGATCAGTATATGTCTCGGAGTGGGTTTTTTTGGATTTATTCTATTTGGAGTTCGCTGAGCATTTATGATTTGTGTATTTATGTTGTTTAGAAGATTTGGGAAGTTTTCCCCAACAATTTCTTTGAATACTCTTCCTAGACCTTTACCCTTTTCTTCCCCTTCTGGGACACCAATGAGTCTTATATTCGGACGTTTCATATTATCTATCATATCCCTGAGGTCCATTTCGAGTTTTTCAATTTTTTTCCCCATTCTTTCTTTTATGCTTTCATTTTCCATTCTGTCATCTTCCAGGTCACTGATTCGTTGTTCAACTTCCTCTAGTCTTGTACTATGAGTGTCCAGAATCGTTTTAATTTGGTCAACAGTTTCTTTAATTTCCATAAGATCATCCATTTTTTTATTTAGTCTTGCAATGTCTTCTTTATGCTCTTCTAGGGTCTTCTTGATTTCCTTCATATCCCGTACTATGGTCTCATTGTTCATCTTTAGTTCTTTGAGTAGCTGCTCTAGGTGTGTCTCTTCTGGTCTTTTGATTTGGGTGCTTGGGCTTGGGTTATCCATATCGTCTGGTTTTTTCATATGCTTTATAATTTTCTGTTGTTTTTGGCCTCGTGGCATTTGCTGACCTTGATAGGGTTCTTTTAGGGTTTGTAGACCAGTTGAAGTCCTTATCTCTAATTTATCAGATCTACAGCTTCGTGGAGTACACTTTCTCTAACTAACCAGCAGGTGGCGTCCACGAGCCACCTGTTCTCCACAAGCCAGATCTCCCCTGCTTAGCCTTTTTGGTGAGTGGGGGAGTGAGTCTTGTGGGGCCCAATTGGTGTCCCAAGCTTGCGTGTGTAGTTGGTGTTGCCTGCCCTGTATGTGGGGCGTGTTTCTGGGCAGTCGGGGAGGGGGGGTGGCCCTAACAATCAAATCTCCCTGATGATCCTAGAGTTTTAAAGCTACTGCAATAGTCTAATCCTTCAGTTCAGTCCTGCCACAGTTTGTCTCTGCCACTGACCCACAAGTCTTTGGTATTGGCGTATGGCTCCTGAGACTTGCAAGTGGGCCCCTCTTCCAGGCTGTGCACCCCGGGTCCTCTGTTGAGGGATGACTGTGCTATGTCACAGGTGAGTGCCGTCCCCCCAGGGCAGTTCTGGGCTGCTGGGCTGTGTTGGGAGGCTCCCAGTCTGCTCAAATGATGGCTGAATGGGGCTCTGTTAATTCACACTGCTCCCCCTTCCCAGCTCTGGGACATTCAGCTGAGGTTGCAGAGAAGGCTAATGTCCACGCCCAGTTTTGTGGTGTGTGCCTGTTATTTGAAGCACTTCCGTCACACTGGGTTGTCTGGGACAGCTCTGGGCTATGGGGCTGGCGATGGGCAGGAGTGTTTCCTGTCCACCAGGATGGTGGCTGTGAGCGGACACCCCCCTTTTCTTGGGAAGTTGTGTTGTTTAGTGAATTTTCTCAGCCACTGGATTATTGCCTTTTGTCTCAGAGCTCTCTTAGTTCTGCTCTTGACTTGACGTGCCCAAATTTCAATTCTTTGAAGCTTTCTGTATTGAGCTTCTTAGAGTAATTGTTTTAGAAAAAGCAAAAAGGATTTAAAAAAAAAAAAAAAAAAAAAAAAAAAAAAAAAAAAAAAAAACGGTCCTCCTCAGAGATTTAATGGGTTATTGAAATGCTAAGAGACAAAGCAACCAGGGCCATTAAGGAAAGTTGCCCAGGGCAGAGAGATCAGCCTTGCTTCGGGATTTGCATATGCGCCTTAAGGCCTGATCTCCGCCCTTCCCCTTTCTGTGTTCATCAGAACTCCAAAAATCCTCTGCTTTTATTTTGGAGTTTTTCGTGTTGTTTTTGTTCTATGCCTGTCTCCTCTCTGCTGGGCTGGCTGCTCTCAGAGTCTCTGGTGTCTGGCCTCAGTCTATCTATGGTTGGAGTTTGAATCAGTAGAATGAGTTTCCGGTAAGAGCAGCCACTGCAATTCTCCCTTCTCCTTCCTGGAGCTGACAGCCCCTCCTCCCCCGGGACTGAGCCTGGCAGGGAGGGGCGCGGGTCCCCTGGCTGCAAAAACTTACAGATTTCGCTGATCTCAGCAGTTCCACGTTTTCATGAGTGTTGTATGAAGTATGCCCAAAGACAGATTGCTCTGTGGTGTCCAGTCCACGCAGTTCCTGGCTTTTTACCTACTTTCCTGGAGGAGTAACTAAAACATACATCTCACCAGTCTGCCATCTTGCCCCGCCTCTGAATAAGTTTTTAAAGAATGGCTTTATTTTTCAATAACTGAAGTTTTAGTTGACTAGGATGTAGTAAAGTAGCATACAGTCAACATCCAACCTGTTACGTGTCTACATCAGAGCTGATGGTTCTCATTCGAGCATCTGAGGAGTAAGGGAGAGATGGACTCTTCTCTCTCAGCATCTCTATGATGACAGAGGAGGACAAGGCAAAGTCCATCCATACCTGCATGTGGAAGGTTTCTATGCTCATATACCAAAGAAATGCCTAGAATCTCATGCAAATTTTAGGCATAATAGCTGCATCATTTCCTGTCGGGCAGCACTGTGTACCCCGGTGCCCTCTGTGTGTTCCCTCAACCACCATTCCTCACCGATCGTTGTTGGGGACGTTTTCCTAGTTAAGCTTCTTGGGCCTATTAATCTAAAGGGTATTAGTCCTGGTGTATCTCCCTGTTTTTTACTCTTTCACCACTATGTTCTATTGCTCAACACACTTTAGTTACCTAGAACTTTCTGCTCACTGGCACTCTACACATCTCTAGTGCAATGCTACCTGACATCGTCACTTAAGATGACCTCAGAGGCTTTATAAAATCTAGAAATCATATCAATCATCAATATACAATTAAGTGGTGTTCAGCACATTTTTAGCTTTGAGCATAAGCAAGGTAGAATATGATGGGGGAAAAAAAAAACACCAAAATACCAGAAGAGATATGAACATGCAAAACCTTTAAAATAACAAAAGAAAAAAAAAGTGAATTAAAGTCAAGTCTCAAAAGATACAGGCCATTTATTATTCGACCCTTGTCTACCTATCCAAGTTCATTTCAGAATGTTGGCTCCTTCCAATCAAGCTTCATCAGTAGGGAACTTATTTCACCAAATTTCAAGCCTCTTCACCATGTTGACCTTTGCTAATGCATGGCCCTCCATCCCTTCCCCTACATCCCTTCCAGCCGCAAACTCCTATGCACCCTTCAAGTCCCCATCTTCTCAGTGTCTCAGTGTACCTACTGTCTCCTGGACTTCTAAGCAAATATATTTGTTCCTCCTCTAGTGTTTCTACTTCTCATTTTCAGCAATTGAGTGTGTGAGTATTAGCGTCAGAGTGTGGGTTCGATCTGCATGGTCTTGGGGAAGACACTCTGCATCCCTGTGCTTTAATATCCTGTACAACTGGAGGTAATGTTGACACCTAATTTGTGTGATCTTGTGAGGACTAAATGAGACTCTGCTGTAAAGCACTGGAATATAACTGGGAAGATGACTATGCCTACTATGGACATCAGACATCCTTCTACTGCACTCGTTAGGGTCATTACAATCACCTGTATTATGCAATAACCTTATTGAAACAAAGCTGCTTCCCATGTGAGGCTGTGCATTCTGTGAGGACAGGCCCATGTCTCTTTTTCATCTTCCTCATTTTTAGCACTACAACATTGCAAAAATCTAGACCAATACCCCATTTTGCTGGGTGCACGTGTGTGTGTTACTCAGACCCATGTACTTGGCCCCATATATCTCTACCAAATCTCCCAGTGGCAATGCTTGAGAACTTTCTAAAGAACTAGTTTAAAAGCTAATAATGAGTGGCCAAGTTGTCTGCTCCTCATCTCCATTCTCTGAAACTCACACCATAATACTAATCATTTAGCTTTAACCTTACTCCTCAGCAGAAGGAATTAAATGGAAAACAACAACAGCAACAAAGTCCTTCTCTCCAAGACCTAAAACTGAGTGGTCCATTCCATGATTCCCTTCCCCATCCAAGACCTGGACATTGGGACCTCAGGAGGTGGTGGGGTTCCAAATCTGGAAGCACCCCAAGTGAGACGGAGGAGAGAGAAACAGGACAGCACATCCAAGAAGAGAGGGGGAGAAGAGAGGAAGAGCTAAGAGAAGAATCCAGCATTTACCGCAAACTCTTTCCACTTCTCTTCCTATGAAAACTTTTCCTTATGACCATGAACTGATTTTCCTTAACCTACATCTGGACTTCTTTGCATGGGTAAAACAGAAATAAAACCAGAAACAATCATTGAGATTAACCAGTGAGGACAGTAAGACATATAGTAGGCACTGTAATTATTATATGGTTAGAATCCTGAATTTAAAAAATAAACCTCCACAAGTTTAGAGAAATTGCCACATATGTGGTGTGTTAGAATAATTCAATTTTCCCATTGCATTTATTGACACTCCCACTATATTGGAGGCATTTCAAAGGCTTTTTGAAAACACAGCTTCTTATCAATCCTGAAATTAATTCTCTCTCTCTTGTCATGCACTGGGCAAGGCATCATGTAAAGAGAGAATTATAAATTTATTGTTGCTACAAAGCAAAATAAAACTCCTTTTAGGAACAAAACAATAGTATCCTCTCTCCCCTACCCTCACCAAGATTTACTAAAGTGTTTTTGAATATTGGGCACGTTATTTTGGACATTTGGATTCCACGTACCTTTATCAGCAGGCTGGCTTCTTGTGCTATGTGTTTGATCAACCAGGAAAAGTCAAGAGATGTATTGTCCTAGGGAATGAGGAGGAAGACTGAAATCTCCCACCCAGAAAACTAAAACAAACATTGAGTACAAACAGGTCCTGAGGATGGAAAAGAAGGAAAATGTAGCAGTTGCTCCTGCCAGAAGACAAGGGGTCCCTCCAGAGGAAGGAAGCAGCATGAGGATAATAAGGAGGGGACATGAAGTTTTAGGATCTTCCTATCTCTGGGCCTAAACTGCAGGTGAGGATAAAGAATGCCAGTACAGACACAGAACCCCCAGACAGGGAAAGGAATAAAAGGCAAGTGTCTCACATGTGAGGGTTGTCAAAGAGGAGTGCACATGAGCACACTGAGGCCAAGTCAGCAAGAACATTCCAGAGCCTACCTGTGTGAATACTGCCCACAAGCCACCAGGGACAGGGGCAAGCCAGAGGGGCACTCACCTGCTGCCACAGTAGGAGGTAGAGATTACAGAATAAGAGCTGAAGGGCAGCTGCTGCAGGGGTCACCTTGGCTGAGACACAGGGATGGACAAAAATAGTGAAGGCAAGATCAGGTTCAGGTTAGCAAGGGGGAAGGGGCAGAGACAAAAATACAAGTTTTAGCAGCCATGCAGGTCACAAATGGGTGTCCATGGGATCCATGTGAGGAAGTGGGGAAAGGATTATTGTTGCGGAGATGAACAAAGGATGTGTGCAGCAGGATCGTTGAGGATGAATCATCTTCGTCTTCACCAGAAGGACATGGTGTTGGGGACTGAACTAGGTATCCCCGCAAAAGACATATTCTTGCTCTTAATCTGTGCTCCTGTGGGTGTGGACACATTTTAAATAGGACCCTTTGAAGACGTATTATCAGTAAAGGTGTGGACTCATTTGTAAATAGGATCTTCTGACATACTATTTAGTGTGGCCCCACTGAATCAGGGTGGGCCTTCATCCATAGTAGTGAAGTCCTTTATACACAGAAGACTTTTAGGCACAGTGAGTCAGAAAGCCACAGGAAGTCAGCAGAAACTAGACGAGCAGACACAAGGAGAGAAAGAGCACACCATATGTTCTGGTTTGCTAATGTTGCCATTATGCAAAACATCAGATACGGATTGGCTTTTATAAAGGGGGTTTATTCAGTTACAAAGTTACAGTCTGAAGGCCATGAAAATGTACAAATGAAGGCATCAACATGAGTATATCTTCACTGAAGGAAGGCAAATGCTATCCGGAAAACCTCTGTTAGCTGGGAAGGCATGTGGCTGGCATCTGCTGATCCTGGTTTGTGTTCCAGCTCCTCTCTCAGCTCCTGTGCATTTTGCAAAATGTTGCTCTTGGGGTATTTTGTTCTCTCATAGCTTCTCTGGAGCAAAATGTCAGAAAAAGCCTGCTTTCAATGTCCATCTCCAAAATGTCTCTCTTGTCTATAGCTGCACTGAGCTCCTTCTGTTTGTCAGCTCTTTTATATCACTCCAGTGCTTTAATTAAGACCAACCCTGAATGGGTGGGCCAACACCTCCATGGAAATCATCCAATCAAAGGTCTCGCCCATGTTGATTGAGTCATGTTCCCATGGAAATACTCAATCAATAGGTTCCAACCTAATCAACACTAATAGTCTGCCCCCATAAGATTGCATCACAGAGCATGACATTTTGGGGGGTATAATACATCTAAACCAGCACACCATGTGACAAGAAGCAGAGATGCAAGCCAAGGAACCCCAGAGCTGCAGAAAGCCAGCACCAGAATACCACAGATTTTGAGGAAAAAGCTTCACTTTGCCATTACCTTCATCTTGGACTTTCAGTCTTCAAAACCATGAAGAAACAAGTTCTTATTTTTTAAGCCAACCCATTCTATGATATTTGTCATAGTAGCCCTGGAAAACAAAGACACCCATTCAAGCTGGGAGGAAAACCTTGAAGACTAAGCATTTACCCCAAAGACTGTGAGCTGAGTCAGACCATGAGCTGTATACCAGATGTGCATGATTGGCAAGTGAAGGTCACCCAGGCCTTGGGACCACACAGGGATCGGTGAGAATGACGCTGAACAATGAAGTTCAGCTTGATCATGCCAACAAAGAAAACAGGATTTCTTTTCCTTTGATCTTTTTAGCTTGGGATTTTAGAGGATGCATTTGTATCCTGTTCCAAAGATCCTTCTGCTTATAATGTAGGAAAAGAATATGGAGTTGGATTTCTGGAAGCCCGGACTCTTGGCCCAGCTCCTGCCCAGTTCACTGTTGGAACCATGGATGCCCCACTTGGCTTTCCAGGTCCCATCAGGTCACCTGGCCCCAACTCCAGGAGCCTCCAGGTTTCCTTCTGGGAGATGTCTTAGTTCTGACTGTGTGTCCCTACTTAGACCATGGAAATCAATGGAGTCTGATTCTGCGATTTCTATGATTGTCTTTGGGTTCTGACATGTAAAGCCTGAAGGAGTTTTATATCTTCTTTTCGTGAACCCCAGAAGGAAATGAGATCATGGCACATTTAAACTTTTTTCTTTTCCAATTCTCATTTGACACTATGAAAAAGAGACTCTTTAAAAGGGAGAGCTTTTTCCATTTATGTCCCCCCCAAATTCATATCCTTTTATTCTACTCAATTAGAGGCATAACATCAAATCTTATAAATCAATACAAAAATATTTTTTTTCTCATTATGCTCCTTTCTTTCGCAGGAGAGTGAAAAGAGCTCAGCCTTTGGTGGGAGATCTGGAGCTGATTTCTGGCCTCATCTCAAGCAGAATATGTGCTCCAGGACAAGTTATGTAGCTTCTGAGTCTCCGATTACCTATTTGTTTTATTTTAAAAGGATAGAATTGATGCTTCATACATCTTTACACATAATTATAAGTTTAGAATTCATTGATATTTTGGTAATGTTAAAGTGCTTGAATCTCTTTTAATTGATTCTTCAAAGAAAATTTGAGATGAAGAAGTTCAGACATTGAATTTACTTATTTAGCTATTTATTTCACTGCTAAGTGACTCTGATTCCTTGTTTTCTAAATAAGAGTATGAATTCCAACCTCCCAGGAATGTTTGGCACACACCCTTCATAATAATATATTACAAAGAGAAAAATAGTAACTTGACAGTGGATAAATCTGGCAACCTGCCTTAGCAAGTAACCAAAGCTAGCACCATCGGTAATGGGACAAGCCGACAATCCCAGACGGGGGCACTGCCAGGAGGTGATGTTGGCTCCAGGGGATTCCTGCCAGTAATGCATAATACAACTCAAATCCTGAGGAAACATCAGACAAACCCTAGTTGAGGGATATTATGCAAAATAACTGGCCTGCCCACTGCAAACATGTCAGTGTCTTAGAAATACTGAAGATTTAAGATTAAAGGAGATTAAGATAGAGCAGAAAAATGCAACTTGTTATCTGAGACTGGGTCTTAGCCTGGGGGAGGAAAGATGAATGTGTACATGTGTGTGTACTTTAGCTTTAAATGATATTATTAAGACAAATAGTGAAATTTAAATACAGTTTATAGATTAGTTAATAGGATTGTATTCTGTGGCTATTAGAAACGTACACTTACAATAATGTCTGATTATGAAAAAGAATATCTTGGTTTTCAGGAAATGTATGCTAAAGTACTTAGGGGGAAAGAGGCAATATGTCTGTAACCTGTAATTTGTTCTCAAATGGATCAGCGAAAACAGACAAACAAAAAAAGCCATAAAAAAAGAACACACCTGTTTTTGTGTGTAAAAGGACAGAACATAACAAAGCAAATGTGGTAAAATGTTAGCATTTGGGATATGTAAGTGAAGGGCATGCAAAAATTATTTTTCCTCATCTTGCTGCTTTCCTGATGGCCTGAAATTTTTTGAAAATAAAAAGTCAAAAAAGGCAATATTGAATTAATATAAATCTTGCTTATAGGATAAGAGTCATGTTTCTCTTTACCAAGCTACCTGATTTGTGCTATTCGCATTGCTAAATTTTAATTTCCTTTGAGTAGTTTGGAAAACGTTCTGGAAATCTGTTAAATGATCATGGTGCCACCAAGTTATAAATAAGAACTTGTTTAAAATTGGAAGCACAGGGACCCCAGCATCCAAAATTTTCTCAAAGCCAATCATGCTCCAGGAAAACTGACAAAACATAATTGTGGAAAACATCATGTTCTCTACCCTTCACAAACCTCTGGGGATTGCTATGAAACTCTTCTCAGTTTTGGTGTTGAACTGTAGATACAAAACTATTCACCTATTCACAGCAGGGAGTAGATGTGCAACTTTCTTATCTTAATCACATCACACTCTCCCAGTGGTATTTCAGCAAAACCTCCATTTCACTCATAAACAATGCTCTGCACATGTTTTTTCCTCAAAGAAAAAAATATTTTTTCCTATGATGGGAAGACATGTTTTTCATGCAGCACCACAGTTCCCTCACTGCTCAAAGTCAAACCATGGACACCTCGGGGCTTATGAGATCATATCAATGCCTCAAAAAGCAGATCCACATGGGGCCTGTGCATAGCTCAGCCAGTTGACTGCCACACAAATTAAATGTTAGAGAAAATACTTGATCACTTTAATTTGAAGTGATTAGTCTATTAGGTATTCTCTTGAAATATATAAAACCAAAGTTTGTCATAGTGCAAGATTATTATAATGACAGAAATCTGGTTTTTGAAATGTTTACTGAGGTCAAAATGTATATGCTTTTCATGCAAGCATTGATCAGAACTTTGAGCATAAGGAGCACAATCATTTGCACCAACCGTGGCAGTTTGTGTCTGTGTAGTACCTTTTCTCTGCCACTGCCCTTCTCCTCTTTGTTATAAAAACATTTGTTCCTGCTCCTCTACATGAAGAAGGTCCATTTTGGTCATTTAGCTACAGTACATGTACCTGTCAGAACCGCCCCCTCCCTGTGCCACAACCACACAGCTCCTTTTAGGAGGAAGACTGTGCATCTGCAGGCGCTAGCATGAAATGCTGATTTCAGTGACATGCTCAAGCCCCACCATAGCCTCCTTGATCCTCTTCATCTCCCCTCTTGCCCATGTCTGAAATTTCAAAGGTAGTTCAATCCTTTAATTTAAGTCTAGATCAGAGCTTTATATGCTAATACCCCCTTGAAGAACTGATGCTAATTCACATGTTGTGATTGATTTGAGAGCCTGGGTAAGTACGAGAGAGGAGAAGAGAGCAGAAAATGCCCTCCCAATGTGGAAAACTGGCGTGGACAGGGAAGGTGCAGTTGTTCCACTGATGGATTATGGGGTTAAGTCTGACATCAAGGGCAGACACGACTGATAATATGCTTGTCTTCTTAAGAGGTAGCTCCAACTGTGTGTCCGGAGTCAGCTGACCCGTGTCCAGGACAGACAGTAACTCTCACCCTGGAAAGGCTGAGTCCCAGTCTTCTCCATCTCTGCCACCAGCTGCTACAACATTGGAGGTTGTGGGTACCATGTTGATGTCCTAATGAATGAACGAACACTGGGTTTGGACCTCTGTCATAAACAGTCCAAGTCTTCAGACTCTCTAAGAACCGGGACTGGTAACATGTCTCATTAATTTCCCATGTGTGTATTTCCTTCTACCACTCTCAGATTTCATGTGGCTATTGGATTTTTTTTAACATTGTCATTTCTGTCCCCTTACCACCTCCCTCTTGTCTTACCTCCACTTGATCATGCCATTACAGCATTGTTGCAGAAAGCTCCCATCAACTATGAAAAATGCCCCCAAGTTTTCAGCCATACTCCATCACCCTCAACCCCAAACAAATTCTGGGAAGAGAACAACACCCATCTTGTTATGTTGTTGCTTTTGTGATGAATGACCTTAGTTTGCACCCTGTTTTTTTCCATATGTCATCCTATTCTATAATGTACTGATTTCCTAGCTTTGGCATCTCTATTTTTTCCTTCTTCAGAGTACCTTCCTCACCTATATCCTAAGCGATTATGGTAATTATTAGATTGGCAGCCCTTTAAATGCTAGACAGGGATCCCGGGAGGCCTTCTGTGGATAGTGATTCTGGTGATCTTTGTCTGTCCTGATGGCTTCCTCTGAGTCAGACTGTCTGCTTCATCATTACTAGCACCTATGGGAATGCACGACCCTCTCGTCTCAGAAAGTTGCCTTTACAGGTTAGAAGACGTAGAAAAATTGGCACCGGTCATGGGAGCAAGGTGCTGAGCAAGACCCATCCCTATCTCACAGACCTGTCTACAATTGTACACATAAAAAATGATACTCAGAGGTCTTCTGATGCTAAGTCCACACCTATCAGTTCATAGAAGGTTATCTCCATTCCTTCACTTTTGTTGGTGGGTTTTTTTCTTTTGGCAGAACTGGCTCCCTTAGAAGTCATCCAACCAAATTCAGTGACAGGAATGATTGATTTTGCTGCATCTCTTCCAACACTCTAGCTGAAGCTCTCAACCCAGGCCTTCATAGAGATCCCTCTTTTATATCTTAGAGATCACCCTTTTTTTTCCACCCCATCCTCAAACCTCTCACACTCCCACCCCAGGTCTTACCCTATTTTCTTCATAGAACTAATCTTTCCTGAAATCTTGTTCTTTCTAAATTGATTTTCTTGCATGCTTGCTTGATTGGTCATTGCCTCTCTCTCTCGCCACTGGAATGTGAAGACTCATGTGAGTTCAGGCTCTGGAACTCCCATGGCTAGAACCTAAATGGGCACATGATCAGCACATAATAAAATATATATTGAATGACAAATCAAGCTATGTCCTTCACAGTAGATAGCCTGCTCCTCCACCCCAGACCCTGCCTCCAGGGTGGATGCGCTCAACCCCAAGCTACTGAGAATGTCAGCTTACAGCTGCGACTTTTCTGGGAATTGCCTGCGGTTGCCAGAGACTGCCTTGCTCCAAGTCATGCACCCTCTCCAGAATAATCTGCTGGTTTGAGGATACAAAGCCATCCTCAAAACCTCAACATGGGACTTCTGAAGGGTCGTTTCCGCCCCAGAGCTCCCGTAGGATTGAATGGAGTGTCAGTGGCAAACACACTGTGAGCTGACTTTTCCCTCTATCTAATCCTGCCTTCCTGACTTTCCTACCAGTATAACTCTAGAAAGCACTTCCCAATAACCTCTGCTTGTAACCCTCCAGCTCAGTCTATTTTCAGGTAGCCCAGTTGTCTTAGTTTGCCAGTGTTGATATAATAAACACCACATGGTGGTTGGTTTAAACAGTAGGAATTTATTGGCTTCTAGATTTGGAAGCTAGAAGTTCAGCATCAAGATGTCAGCTGTAGTGTTATTGGTACAGTCATCCTGTCATATGGCAATCTCTCTCTCTATGGCTTCTCCTACATCTAGGTCCTACTGACTTCTGTGCCCAATTTCCATGCGTTTTTTTTTTTAATTTTATTTTGAAATAAATTCAAAGTTACATAACTATTTGCAAAAACAATACTAGCCCCATACACAGAATTCCATCATACCCTGTCCCCCCTCCCCCGATGGCTCAATCCTCCAACTTTAACATGCTGTCACATCACTGTTTCTTTCCCTCCCTATCTATCATCCATCATACATTTCTCTGTCTTCCGAATATGTGAGAGCTAGCTGCACACATCCTTGAACATACACTATAATTCACGTATGTACTTCCCATGAACAAGAACATTCTTTTATGTAATTCCATTAAGCACAGCTAAGAAGTATATGAGATTCAACAATGATACAATGCTTACATTCTGTATTTCCTTTTCCTTATGTCTCAACTGTGTCCCTTCGAGCCACCTGTCCTCTATCCTCCAATCCCATCCAGGTTCATCCTTGGCATTCAATTGTCATCTGTTTAGACTGTCTTTTTTTTTTCCCCCTTTTTTCAATTGTGGAAACATATATACAGCCTAAATCTTCCCATTCCACCCCTTTCCTAGTCTTCCATTAGTGGGATTAATCACATTTAGAATGATGTTATGCTCTTTCCCACCATCCATTACTAGAAATTTCCCTTCACCTCAAACAGCAACCCTACACTCCTTTCTTAACTCCCCATTGCCCCTTCCCCCATTTCTCTTAACCCAAACTCTACTTTTCATCTCTATGGTTATATTCTCTGATAATTTCTTTGTGTTTACTGTGGGGCTTAAAATTAACCTCTTAAATCCCTATCAATCTTGTTTTTCTTTGATACCACCTTCACTTCAATAGGGCACATAAACTATGTTCCTATACTCCTTCATTCCCCCATCTTTATATAGTTGTCTAAAATTACATATTTTACATTGAGTTCAAAACCATTGATTTGTCCTTAGAGTTTGTGTATTTTTTATCATGTAGGAAGTAAATAGTGGAGTTATAGTTCAAAAATCATTGACTTCTATTTGTATTCCATTGTGTTTGGAGAATGTATTTTGAGTATATTCAATTTTTTTTTTTTTTTTTTTAATTTCTTGAGGCTTGTTTTATGTCCCAGCTTATGGTCCCTTCTGGAGAAAGATCTGTGATCACTAGAGAAAAATGAGTGTCCTGGTGATTTGGGATGTAACGTACTATATATGTCTGTTAAAATTCTCTATATCTCTTTCTCCTTTCTTTGTCTCTCTGTTGGTAGGGCTTCCTTTAGAATCTGAAGTAGGGCAGGTCTTTTACTGGCAAAGTCTCTCAGCATTTGTTTGTCTGTGAAAAATTTAAGCTCTCCCTCAAATTTGAAGGAGAGTTTTGCTGGATAAAGTATTCTTGGCTGGAAATTTTTCTCTCTCAGAATTTTAAATATGTCATGCCACTGCCTCCTCACCTCCATAGTGGCCACTGAGTAGTCACTACTTAGTCTTATATTGTTTCCTTTGTATGTGGTGAATTGCTTTTCTCTTGCTGCTTTCAGAACTTGCTCCTTCTCTTCAGTATTTGACAGTCTGATCAGAATATGTCTTGGGGTGGGTTTATTTGGATTTATTGTATTTGGAGTTCGCTGGGCATTTATGCTTTGTGTATTTATATTGTGTAGAAGGTTAGGGAAGTTTTCCCCAACAATTTCTTTGAATACTCTTTCTAGACCTTTATCCTTCTCTTCCCCTTCTGGGACACCAATGAGTCTTAATTTTGGACGTTTCATTTTATCTATCGTATCCCTGAGATTCATTGCGATTTTCTCAATTTTTTTCTCCATTCTTTCTTTTGTTCTTTCATTTTCTGTTCTGTGGATTTCTAGGACACTGAGATGTTGTTCAGCTTCCTCTAGTCTTGTATTGTGAATATCCAGAGTCTTTTTAATTTGGCCAACAGTTTCTTTTATTTCCATAAGATCTTCTATTTTTTTTATTTACTCTTGCAATGTCTTCTTTATGCTCTTCTAGGGTCTTTTTTATGGCGCTTATATCCTGGGCCATGGTCCTCTTGATGTCCTTTAAATCCTTTGCCATGTTTTCATTCTTTGATTGTAGTTCTTTAATTAATTTTGCGAGGTATAACGTTTCTTCCAAAATCTTGATTTGTGTGTTTGGAGTTGGATTCTCCATATCATCTGGTTTTATCACATGCATTAAGATTTTCTGTTGTTTTTGGCCTCTTGGCATTTGTTTTGCTTGATAGGGTTCTTTCAAGTTGTATGAAAAAAAAAAGGACATCGATCTAATTTTTCAGAGACACAGTTTGGTGACGTACACTTTCTCTAACTAACCATCAGATGGTGTCTGTGAGCCACCTATATCCCTCCAGTCAGTTCTCAACCTTTTTTACTGTGTAGTGTGGGGAAATGATTCTTGTGTGTTCAGTTGAAGAGCTCAGCCTGGGCATGCCGCTGGAGTCTCCCTCCCTGAATGTGAGGCGCGCACATGGGTGGCCAGGGAGGAAGGGCAGCTCTCTCTCAGTGTCCCATAAACCACCAGACTTGGCATAGCGCCCCTGGGTTCTCTGAGCAGACTCCCCCCCCAGCCACAATCATCCCTCAGCTGAGGGAGATGCCGTGCTACGTCATCAGTGTGCACTGACCCTCTAGGGAAGCCCTGGGCCGCTGGGCTGTGCCACAGGGCTCTCAGCTCATTTCAGAATGCAGAATGTGTGAGGCTGTCTTCACTGCAACACCTTGTGGGCTGAGAGCAGCTGAGGTTTTCTCCACAGAGAGAGAGCGAGGGACAGAATATGTCCCCTGATTCTCCCAAGGTCAGTTGTCACCAAAAGCCTCTGTCTGCTTGTTGAGGATTCGCTGTCTGTATTGAGCAGTTAATATTAAAACCTCACTTGGAGCTGGGCTGAGAAAGTGCACGGCGTGGCTTCCGTGAGGGAGGGGCTCCCGGCTCTAGGTTCTCAGCTGTCAGTGTGGGTCCGCAATTTTACTTACAGATTTTATGCTGTGATCTCGGGCATTCCTCCCAATTCATGTCGGTGGATGTTGAGTGTACAGTCACGTTTGTCTTCCCTCTACCATTCCAGGTTACTTACTGTTTTTTTGTTTATTTATGAATTGTTCTGGGGGAGACTAAGTCTTCCACTTCTTTCTATGCTGCCATCTTCCCAGAAATGTGTCTCCATTGCTTTTAAGTACGTTAGTCATCAGGTCCACCCTGATTCAGTTTGGCTTCATCTAAATAGGATCTTCAAAGATCCAATTCAAAACTGAGCCCACACCCTAACTAATAATAACATCATCAAAGGTCTTATTTACAAATGGTTCCACACCCACAACTGAACTGGGGGTTCAGACTTGAACATGTCTTTATTGGGGGCATGATTCAATTCCCAGTACCAATCTAAGGTAGTTTCTGTCCCTCTGTCTGTATCTTGTCCTTTTTGTTTCTATTTTTTTCCTGATAAATTTCCTTTATTTGCTCTTTAGGGTTTGGTGATATTCTTTGTGCAGCCGGATCTGCAATCTTATAGGTGAGGACTTCCTAGTGGATTGGTCCAGCCTCCCTACATGTATTCTCACCTCTTAATATATAAGGATCTTACCAAGTTGTGGTAAGATATGAGAAATTATGAGATCTCACTTCTGTTCATTTCACCTTGAAAAAAGGAAGGCAGACACTTCCGTGTTACATGGCAGCATTTGGGAGGAACTCTAAAATATGGAAAACTAAAATTTGTAGCAATATATAATGTCAATGTATTTTTTCATGAACTGTTGCTTATCAATATAATTACTTGTTTTGCTCATGTGTATTTTCTAAGCCCTGGAAATTCTGAAGAATGAAGTGTTACTTTTGGCAGTTTAACAGCTTCTGATGCACTCTTATGTTGGCAAGATGCTTATTTGAAGCACTGGCAGCTGCCTCTAAAGTCTGAGATCGACTTGTAAACTCTAGGTGATTGGAAGCAGTGATAGTAATGATAGCTAAACATGATGCTGGCGTTAAATAAAAGGCATCCAGTAGACCATGACAGCATACAGAGGGAGGTCCTTTTAGTAAAAATTCCATTTCCTGTTATTTGTTGAAATCACACATAGGGGACCATTTTCAACATGTGCATATTTTTCATATTTTAAAATATTGGTTATAAAGTCAAAATTCTGTCTGTACCAAAGGGTGCTTAATGTATACCAGGGGGAAAAAAAGGCATGAGAAAAGTTTACACTTAAAAGAGACATTTATTGAGGAAGAGGAAGATGGCAGCATAGAAAGGAGTGGAAGCTAGTCATTCCCCTGCAAGAACTAATAAACTACCAGGAACAACTAGTAAATAATCTGGAGTAACTGTGGGGTGACAAATGACCGTCCACTCATCATACACCAACCTGAATTGGGAGGAATGCCCAAGATCGCAGCATAAAAACTATAAGTAAAAACTGTGGATCCAAGCCAGGAGCCCCCTCCCCCCACAGCCTGAACTGCAAAGCCTCACTGTGCTACAGAGCAGCTCTCTCCAAGCAAGCAAATATCCCTCAGCCCAGCTCCAATGGAGGTTTTAATTAACAAGTGTGCTGTGCTCAATATATGCTACAAATTCCCAACAAGCAGACAGAGGCTTTTAGTGATGACTGGCCTTGGAGAGCAAGAGGACCACTCTGGGAGGGAGGGAAAGCCCAGAGGACCAGATGCTGTCTCTGGCTGATGGGTGAAACTGAGGGGGGCTGTAGACTGACCCTGAAGGGGGGCTTTCTGTCCCTTTTTTGGCTCAGTGGAGAAAGCCTCAACTATTTTCAATTCCCAGCACTCAGACCCAGACAAGGGTGGAGATAGCACAGGCAGAGTCTATTCAAATGCTAATCACCTCTCCCTGGGGGGGGGTGTCTATCTTCTCTAAAAGGAAAGGGGTGGGGCCCAACTCTACTACCCACCTTCCATTCAGAACCAGACCCCAGAGCCTGGGGAAACCAGCCAAGGGCCACAACTCCTTACACCAGTCTGGAGTTACAGGCTAACAGGCACCACCTGCTGGGCAGAAAAGCAGTGACTTGAAGCCTCACAGGGTGTATCAATCTTCTAAGACACACATTCAGGGAAACCAGATACTATTGCCTCCTTCCAAGATCTGAGCCCATTCACGTCTGTGAAAACCTGATTGGGGTAACCAAGGAAACCAGATTCCTAGACAACAGAAAACTATAAGAAAAATGAAGTTATGGCCCAGTCAAAAGAACAAACATACACTTCAACTGAGATACAGGAATTGAAACAACAAATGTTAAATCAATTCAAAAAGTTTAGGGAAGATATGGCAAAAGAGATGAAGCATATAATGAAAACACTGGGCATACATAGGGTAGAAGTTGAAAGTTTGGAAAAACAACTGGCAGAATCTATGGAAATGGAAGGCACAACACAGGAGATGAAAGAGACAGTGGAAACATACAACAGCAGATCTCAAGAGGCAGAAGAAAACACTCAGGAACTGGAGAACAAGGACCTGAAATCCAACCCATAAAAGAACAGATAGGGAAAAGAATGGAAAAATATGAGCAATGTCTCTGGGAACTTAAGGACAAAATGAAATGCAGGAATGTATGTGTCATGGGTATCCCAGAAGAAGAGAAGGGAAGAGGGGCAGAAGCAATAATAATTTTATCAAAGACATAAAATTATGGACCCAAGAAGTGCAGTGTATCCTAAACAGAATAGATCCAAATAGGCCTACACCAAGACACTTAATAATCAGATTGTCAAATGTCAAAGATGAAAAGAGAATCCTGAATGCAGCAAGAGAGAAGTGATCCATCACATAAAAAGAAGCTTGATAAGACTATGTGCAGATTTCTCAATAGAAACCATGGAGGCAAGAAGGAAGTGGGGTAATATATTTAAGATACTGATAGAGAAAAACCACCAACCAAGAATCCTATATCCAGCAAAACTGTCCTTCAAATATGAGGGAGAACTTAAAATATTCTCTGACAAACAGACAATGAGAGAGTTTGTGAACAAGATACCTGCTTTACAGGAAACACAAAAGAAAGCACTGCAGACAGAAAGGAAAAGAAAGGAGTGAGAGGTTTGGAATACAATTCTGGGAGATAGTAGCACAGCAATGTAAGTACACTGAACAAAGATGACTGTGAGTATGGTTGAAAGAGGAAGGTTAGGAGCATGTGGGACACCAGATGGAAAGAGGAAAGATAAAGACTGGGACTGTATAACTCAATGAAACTTAGGGTGCTCAATTATTGTGATAAAAGGTACAAATATGTTTTTACATGAAGTAGAACAAATGAATGTCAGCATTGCAAGGTGTTAAAAATGGGGTGGGTTTGGGGGAAAAATTCAATCAATGCAAACTAGAGACTATAGTTAACAGAAATATTGTATTATGCTTCCTTTAATATAAGGTAGGCAATATACCAAAGCTAAAGGCATATGGGGTGGGGGGACACAGGAGAAGGGTATGGTACTCTTGACATTGGTGATATTGTCTGACTCTTTATTCTACTTTAGTTTAATGCTATCTTTCCTTTCAATGCTTTTTTGCTGTCATTTTTTTTCCTTTCTTTTTCCTTTTTCTTTTGTCTCTCTACCTTCTTTGACTCTTCCTCCTTCTTTATGGAAGAATGGAGATGTCCTTATATAGATAGTGGTGATGGTGCTAAATACATAGATATATGAGTATACAGGGAACCAATGATTGTTTACTTAGGATGGAATGTATGGTATGTGAACAAAACCATCTTAAAAGAAATGGGTCGAAGAAAAACCTTGAGAGCACTTTATTGGGTGAAATAAGACAGACACACAAGGACAAATATTGCAGGGTCTTGCTGATACGAAATAATTGTAATATGTAAACTTATAGACGTGAAATGTAAGTTATCAGGATATAAAATGAGGCTAAAGAATGGGGAGCAGTTGCTTATTATGAGCAAAATGTTCAACTGGGTTGAAATTAAGTGTTTGGAAATGGACAGAGGTGATGGTAGCACGTAATTGTGAAAATAACTAACAGTGAAAGGTGTGTGAAGGTGGTGGAAAGGGTAAGCTCAGAGTCATAGTATGTCACCAGAAGGAAAGTTAGTGGTTAAAAGATTGGAATGTATAAAACAGTGAATCTTGTGGTGAGCAATGTCCATGATTAACTGTACAAATATTAGAAATCTCTTTCATGAACTAGAACAAATGTATGACAATACAACTAGAAGTTAATACTAGAGCGGTATATAGGGAAACATATACCTATTGCAAACTATGTACTACTGTTACTAGTATTTTAACATTCTTTCATCAATAGTAACAAATGTACTATACCAATACTATGAGTCAATAATGGAGGGGGGAGGTGGTTAGGGGTATGGGAGAATTTAAGGTTTCTTTTTTTGGTCTCTATTACTTTCCTGGAGTAATGAAAATGTTCTAAAAATTGAAAAAAAATATGGTGATGGATGCACAGCTGTATGATGGTACTGAGGGCAACTGATTGTGCACTTTGGATCTTTGGATAATTGTATGGTTTGTGAACAATCTCAATTAAAAAAGAGGCATTTATCAGTTTTTACCATTTCCTTAGTCAAAAACTAGTCCTTTGAAAATTTCTGTTTTATCAGAATGATTTTCATTCTTAACTTTGTTATCTAAAGAAAATCTTTACAAGCTGACTCACAACATCAACAACATCTTTAATACTATGATTGAACCTCACAGCTGAAAACTGCTTGGGAAACTTGTGGGCATAAATTCACTCCTTGGTACAACCTACCATCCAGAGTGTACATTGTAACCTAATTCTGTTGTGGAAGTAAAACAAGCTTCCTGAGTATCCCTGATGAAGAGCAAAACAGAAAGATAATGTTACAAGGTATTTGCCATTTTTTGCTGTTGGGGTTTTAAAATTCAATATGTACATTTTAATTGAGTGCCAACTTGAGTTCTTGAAAGACATACAACAGCTTGGAAGAACATCCAATCTAACATTAAATACATGTGAGGAAATAGGAAATTGTTATGGATGGTTAACATTTGTGGTCATCATCTTTAAATACAATGAGGCCAGAACCAGGAGAATGACGTGTATCAGTATGTGTGTGTAAATATACTTGTGCACGTTACGTTTTAACGTGGGCTTTTCTCAAAAGTGAATAACACGGGGGTTACTTTATTATCTTTAAAGGGGCTGCTGACCATCAGCTAAATGAGTTCTAATATTTAAAGATGGGATTTCAATCATTTCAGAAAATGTGAAATTACAGATGAAATGAAAAATCTTGGAACTTGAATTAACTGATAGTGAGTAGTAGGAACACAACTGAAAGTGAAGGACATTAATGTAAGAACAGATTAGCCCAAGAGAGTGGCTTGTCCCATCCCCACTGCAATCAGCCAACCGTCTGCCCTATTGAAGCCTGGTGTACTTGCTCCTAGATCCTGGAGACCCCTCCCCAGAAGCTCTCACCTGGCGGAAGGGGTCTTCCTGTCTTCTCCTGCAGTGGAATTTGTGAGGGTGAAAGACGGGCCAAATATTTGACTCCCAGGGTGGCTGCTAAATTCAATTTCATGGGAGTTTACCCTGGAAACCAATGCCATTTCTTCCACCCTTAGTTCTGAAGTGAAATGGGTGCTTGGGGCTAACACAAATCCAGTCTCTAGAATCAGTGTGTTAGCATCACTCCGGGAATAAGTTAACACCGGATGCTTAACACACGGCCTTGACCCTTTGTGGCCTCTAGAGCACCCTTTACGGACCCAGAAATGGGCTGCCCCTGAGAGAGGGGAAGGGATTCTTGGGAGGGTCTCCTCGGGTGCCACTCACTAGGTTATGCCACCACTTCAGTGTCCGGCGGTTTGCAGTGGCTGCAGGAACTTGGAGACACATTCCCTTAAACACCACCAGAGCCACTCAGTGAGAAAAGGACTCTGCTCTCCCATGCTTCCTGGCCAGCCTGGGAGAACCCACACCTGACTCAGGTCTCAGCCACAAGGCACCATGCTTCCTGAGGGCTCACCTTCTCCATGACAAGCTTCTGCCTTTGTGTAAGTGGTTTCATGTAATTGTCTCGTGGCCCCATTGAGGGGATTTATTATCCCCATTCTCCCTGAGTAAGCTGACGGGAGGCAGAGCTCAGCCTTGACTGTGGGAGTGTGGACTCAGAGTTTCGTTACCATCTGGGGACCCCAATAAAACCTAGGCTGCTTTGGGATGGAGGGGGTATCCCACACCAACAGGAAGTCATGGAGACATGGAGTCCAGACTCCTCATCCCAGAACCAGGTGGGGAACTCCCAAGGGTCACATTTGCATCAGGAGGTCCGGTTCTGGTGTGGAGGAACTGTCACTTGCTGAGCTTATGTAGTAACGGCAATGTAGTAGTGGGTGGTAGGAAGGGGGTGTCCCACTGGGCAGCATCCCCAGGCAGTGGAGGGCTCTCGTCAGGTGATGGGCGTACATTGAACATGCCCCTGTGGTCTTCAGATGGCTGAAGCTTGTCTATCAGGAATTGCTCTCTAATGGTTTGCATTAACAAATCTCCTTCTGAGGCATTCTCATGGAAGCAAGCATCCCTTCTACGGAAGGTGTTTCTCCTGGCCCGTGAGTGCCCAAGGTAAAATATTTTCCAATTTATGTATAGGGTTTGGGGTCTGGAGCAGTTTAATATCCAGACAAAGGAATTGTAGTTCTTTCACCCCGGGCTGTCTGACACAGAAAGTCATGTGCTACAGACGAGAGCAGTCTGTCATGCCCTCCATTCTGCAATTTCTCGGAGTAGGGCCCCCAGTACATGCTGATGGGGTGAAATCCACAGGGTTTGTGGGAATGCTGCCCTCCCACGGCATCCTGCTCCGTCCACTGCAGCCACTCGGAGGAGCCGCCTGCCTGGCCAGGGCCACCCCATCCTGCACCCAGATGTCCCTTCCTCCATGAGACATCTGACAGGCCCCGCAGCCTCGGCTTCCCTCGGGCGGCATTTCCCACACAGCTCTGTGGTCTGCAAATGCCTGTCCCCGGCTCTGCCTTGGGGCCCTAGCACTGTCCCTATGTGGTCTGCATTTGATAAATGTGTGCCACATTGAGGAACAAAGCAGATGAGATTTACAAAGCAGAAGAAAATCAGATATAAAAATATTTGTATTAGGGCTAATCAGAGAACTTGATGCCTTTAAAAGGAAGATGTTTAGATCATCCTGATTCCTATGGCTTATGTAAACTCTGACTTTAGATGTGTCATATAGAAAGGGAAGATCTGGAAGGCAGCTTAAAAGAAATACTCAAGGAAATAAGAGGCATTGTGTATTAAACACTCAAAGAAAGTGCAACATGCTAATTTCCTGTAGCTGCTTCATATAGAGGTTTTAAAAAATTAGAGGGAATAACTTATACTTAGTACATCCAGCCACAAAGATTTTTTCCTTCGTTTTAGTATTTTACTATATTATGTTTTTAGGTACGGGGATAGATTGCACATGTTTGTTTCCTCAGCTTCAAACCAGAATTTAAACTACCCTGACTGATATATAATTTTATTGTTTAGTCTAGTTTTGTTTGTGTTTAGTTTGATTGCTTGCAAAAATAAAGAATTACATAAACACATCTCTTCTCATTAAGTTAAGGTTTTAGTCTCAGGCCATTGTGGGAGTTGGTAAAATCTGATTAAAGTAGAACATACGCATAATATATAACTTAGAGGGAGGTATAGGAATAGGAAGAAATACACTTTTTTTTTTGGTAATTAAATACGATTTTAAACAATGCTGCTCTGACTGTGAGGGAACTGAAGGTTGGGAGGATGAGTGCTGCACTCCAACCCAGCTTCAGGCAGGCTCAGCTCGGCTTCACTGGCGACTTCCTGAAGATGGGTGGTCTTAGAGGGCGGAGGGACAGCAGAGGGAACTGGGCCCCCCACTTTCCCGACATGTGTCCACAGAGGAATGCAGTGCATTCCAGCCACCAGAAGGGGTCAACACAGCCTTTGGAGCTAAGTACATGTTTACACCCCACTCCCACCACCATCTCAGAACCCAGGCCAAGTCAAGAGTCTCTAGACACCCCCTTGCCGGGCCCCCCGAGAAAAAGCAGCCCTGTGCAGCTGCAGGCCCATAGGTCCAAGAGCTGGCCTTGCACAGAGCTGGTATGGGCTCAAGTAAGCAGCTCATCAAGCACAGAGCAACCAAGGATCTCCTATCACTCTGTGTGCACCAGAAGAAACCGAACCACCCTTGCCTTTTGGTCACCACAACTCCTCACACATAGTAGGCTTTTGATGTGTGTGTGTGTGTGTGTGTGTGTGTGTGTGTGTGGTTGGATATAGAATAAATCATTTTTATGCAGTGCTTTCTCTTTTTTAATTTTTATCCAGTCTCTCACTTGCTATGTACTGTGTGTGCCTACCACTGTTTTCTTTTTTGAGTTTTGGTGGAACCAATCAGGGATAATGGAATCAAGGGCTTCCATGGGAGCTGCTAGCTTCAGGGTATGGCTTTGGACTTCTCAACTCACTGCTGTGGCTGATTGCTTTTTTTGCCACTGGCTGCTGGTCCGTCTCTCTGCATGTCTTTTCCAAGCTTGGCTCTGCATGATATGTACCACAATAACCTTTCCTAGAGCTAGGAAGGAGATCTCCTCCATTAGATTAGCTTTCAGAACAGGCTTGCCCAAATGATTTAGAAGGAATATACAATATCTACCCACAGTCAACCTCAACATCCAAGAAACTGAAGGACAGGACTGAACTAGCCTCTTTTCTCATGAAATTCTATTTTTACTTGACAGAACACTGGCAGACAATCTATGGTGATTTTCAGACTTGGGTGTTTGGCAGACTTTTTACTTGAAAATGAATGAAGGAATCTGTCACTTCTAGGAACACAATTGACAGTACTTATTGCCAATACTAAAACTTGATAGAGTAAATTAGTATTTTGGAAAATGTGTATTCCCTACCATGAGCTTGACAGCTTCCCAATACTTAGATTACTTTTTTCTAATGAGATTGGTAGGGATAGTAACAGATGCATTTTATGATATAGTGTCAATATTTGGATGATTTGCACAACTCTGTCAAAAAATATTCTCCAAAGGACCAATGTATGATGTTACAAAATAACTAAGTATAAAAAGTTCATTAATATGGTTTGAGATTCCACATTGCAACTAAATTCTAAGAAACTACTACCTGTTGAGTTATGACGTGATATCAAAGAATAGCTTCAATGATTTGAAAAAGTTAATAAAATATTTACCCATTTTCCCAACTATATATCTGTCTAAGGTTAGATTTTCTTCAACTGAAACTATATATCACATCATCCCAGCAAATTAAATGCAGAAGCAGATATGAAAACCATCTTTCTTCTATTAAGCCAGAACTTAAATAAATTTGCAAAAACAACTGTTGCTAAATTTTTGTTTCTTTGGATAAAATAGTTATAGATATCTATTACTTATGTGGGTTTATTTTTGTTATTTTTAAGTGAATAAATAAATAAATATATTGAAATACCTCTGCTTTTACAAACCACATAAATAAAAGTCCTTTGGAGTGTTTAAAAATTTGTGAGTTTTGCATGATGCTGAGAACATTTTGCTATATTTATGTGCCCATGGACCAGTAATTTTGAATCTTACACAGGCTAATTTACACATTTGAACTTCATGGCTGCTAATGTAGATTCCCTTAAGACTCACTTGATCTTTAGAGACTCAAGTTACTCACTAGAAATGGTCTTCATAGATAGCACGTGAAAAATGCATATGAAGGGTTTCACTTCTCAGTGTTAGGGGAGATGGAATCAAAGAAAGGACGTTAAACACAATGAAGAAACTCTTTACTATAAGGGTAATTTTTACATTGGAGAACATCACAGTGGAACTCCCTTCAGTAGTCTTCAAAAATGGATAAATTTCCTACTCATGAGAATAAGTTACTGTTTACAATATTTTATGAAAATTTCAAATATAAAAAAAGATGAAAAGATTTTGTGGTAAAAACCCATATATCCACCTAGATTCTACAATTAACATTTTATTATACCTGCTTTATCACCTATCTATCCATCAATTCATCTTTGCCAAGATGTAGGCTTGGATCCAAGAAAAATTAGGGACTCAAGATAGGGTATGGGTTATAGAGCCTTATAAGGCTCATGTAAACTTATTTCATTTCTGTTTTCCTCATTTTAATAATAGAATTGGGTTCTATGTAATAATTAACCTGAGTGTTTTTTCCACACCTAAGAATTTAGCATGATTTTCAATGTATTAACCAGTTCTAATCTATTTAAGTTCTAACTGTTGCCATCATCTTGACCCACAAACATAGAGAATGATTACCACCACCCAAATCCTCCAACTTCAAAATACAGGAGGCCCTTCAGGTCCACATCTCCCCATCAGGGCTGCTTCAGAATCCCCCTTCTTAGTTTGGGTTAAAGAAATATCACTCAAAAGGAAATCTCTATTACAATGCAAATCCACCCAGTCAAACTAGTGAAGGACTCTTAAGGAAGTACTTAATTCAGACTATGTTTTTCAAAGAGCATCGCAGCGGTTGAAGTTGGTGAGGTATTTGCCCAAGAACAGCCAGATTCTTAGTGTGGAGCCAGAAATAGAACACTAACAGAAGGAAAACCGCAGAGACACTTTGTCTACCTCATGTGCTATCTGGGCATGGTTCTCGGCTCCCTCTCTGAGTTTAAGAAACTGGCAGTTATGCTCCTCACTGCATATCTCTGAGGTGTAAACGATGCCATGTTCAGTAGCAGTCACACAAAGGTGATCATTTCCGGGATGGTGTAAAACGTGGCACTGATGTTCGTTCACCTTGTCAGGAAATTAGTACAGACAAAGAGGTGAGCGACTGACAAATGGCATCGTCACATCCTCCCACCCCCTGTGTCTGCTCTTCCAAGGACAGAACGGATGCAATCCACTCATGGGCCTGAACCACATCTCTAATTAGGGTAACGGGACAATGGCCAGGACCCACCACGCCCTATGCAGGGCCATGTCGCAGAGCAAGCGGGGCCTTATCCTTTAGAGATGGAGTGAAAATAATCTTGCAGGCCAGGACTGGCGGCCTGAATGGGACCCCATCTGTCAGACACACAGAAGTCTCCAGGAAACAGGTTGCTTTAGTGCTTGCTAACGTGCCATGTTGGGAACACTCAGCAAAATGTTCTTCCTTACACAGTGCAACTTTGAGAGCTGTTAATGCTCTCTTGTCCCTTTTAGGACATGTTCCAGGTTGTTTTTGCTCCTCTGAAATGAGCTGCCAACAGGGAGAGCACTGCTCTGCCAACGTGACTGGTGCTGTGTGGCTCGTGCCACCCTCCTGGTTTGGCCACGATGCCAGGAGCAGAGCCAGAGTTCTCTTCTGTTGGCAGCTGCCCATCCTGGGCCTGCAGCCAGGGCCACGCCCCATCATCAAAGCAATTCCTCAACTTACTGCAGACTTTTGGGAACATCCCTGAGTAACATGAAACCCACAAGAAACACTGAGCTTTTTTCCTAGGATTTTATGGATAAACTAAACATGTAACAAGGGAAATGAGTATTATTATTTTTTACTAAAAGATTTGTTTTAATTATTAAATTTCAAAAGACACCCATAACTATTGTAAAAAGTAATTATACAGGTAAAAATAAAAAATAAAAAAAAACTATAGTTAAATATTTACACATTAAATCCACGGGATTATATTACTCCTGATGTCATCTACTTGAATGTGTACATTAACATCAGATTATGAAAGCCTTTATTTGTTGGTGAATGTAAATCCTCATTAAGATTTAAAGAGGTGCATACAACTTTTTTTGGGATGGCCACATCATAGCACATTTAACCATTCTTTAATGATTGAATATTTGAGTTATTTAACCATTCTCTAATGATTGAATATTTGAATTATTTAAACTGTTAATTTGATAAGTGCTAAGAGGGACTTGTTTTTCCATAACAAAGGTCTTTCATTTCCTTAGGATAAATTCTAAGAATTAGGGTTCCTCAGTGAATGGGTCCACCCACGTCTATGGTTTCTTGTGAGTGTTGTGGCAAGTTTCCTCAATGCAATTTGTCTTTAAATGTTAAGACCATATGGAAATGTTGAAGACAAGGTGAAGTTTACTCTGAAGGCAGGAAGAATTGAGGGGACATTACAGCTTCTTTCACATATCCCACCACATAATAGGTCCTCAAGAAATATGTGTCAAGGAATGAATAACTAAACAATGAAGGGCAGTAGGAGTAGAAGATTTATTTCTGGAGTTTCTGTTTGGAAGAATGGGAATCACAACTAGAGTTGCTGGGAGGTCAACTTTGATTGTCTTGAGACCCCACCCATCCCAGACCCCCATCCTTGCCTTCCTTACATTTTTTTTTTTTTTTTTTTTTCTTTTTTTTCTATCTGGGAACACTTTTTTTTCAAATTATCATGGAAATCAAAAGTGAAACATGGTCTTTTATATGACTATAGAATTCATTTGGTTACTAAATATTCTATATCACCCATATACTTAAAAAAACAGTTTTATTGAGACATAGTTGGTATCATATATAACCAAGTTTGCCCTTTAAAAGTGAACAAAGTCAGTGGTTTTTAGTATATTTGCAAAGTTTTGTAATTACCAATACAGAAAATTTTCATACTCCAAAAAAAGAAATCCTATGCCCTTTAGCTATTACTCTCCACACCTCCTGGCAACCACTAATCCACTTTGTGTATCCACGGATTTGCCTCATCTGCACATTCCATATAAATAGATTCATACAATATGTTGAATCTTTTGTGACTTGCTTCTTTCACTCAACATAGTGTTTCCAAGGTTCATCCATGTTGCAGCTTGAATCAGAACTTCATTCCATTATATGGCCAAATAAAATTCCATTAAATTATATACCACATTTTGTTCATCTATGATGGACATTGGTTTTTTTTTTTCCCTACTGTTTCTACTTTTTGGATGGACATTGTTTTTTTTTTTCCCTACTATTTCTACTTTTTGACTATTATGAATAATGCTGTTATGAATATTCGTGTGCAAGTTTTTGTGTGGATGTGTCTTTTTATTTCTCTTGGGGTGGAATTGCTGGGTCATGTGGTAGCGTTAAGTTTAACATTTTAGTGAATTTCCAAACTGTTTTCCAAAGTCTCTGCACCATTTTACATTCCCACCAGCAATGTATGAGAGTTCCAATTTCTCCACATCTTCATCAACTCTGTGTTGATATCATTTTTGTTCTAGCCATTTTTTTTTTGAAGTGGTATCTTGTAATTTTGATTTGAATTTATAGAATGACTAATAATGTTGAGCATTTTTTCATGTGCTGATTGGACATTCTTTAGGGAAATGTCTATTCAGATCCTCTGCCCATAGTTTAATTGGGTTATCTGTCTTTCTATTGTTGAGTTGTACACTCACGTGCTTTTATTCTCCCTCTTCTCATGGTCTGCTCATTTCCACACAGGAGACAGATCCCATCTGGGATAATAGAAAGGGTTGCTAAGCTGGTGTCATTTGGTGGTGGACAATGAGACACAGAGACAGGCCAGAACACACACAGACCACAGCTCACAGTGCAAGTCAGGGGGATAGCCCCTTCCCTTCCAAGGTGGACAAACACCCTGGGCTTTCTTGGCACAGACTTGATTTAGTTCTGTTGTCTTGTCATAATTATCAGCAGTACTCTTTCACTCCCAAAGGAGTTCTGATTAGACAGAACTGACCTAACATACAAGCCCTAGGTGAGAACAAGAGAAACATAGCACTAACAAATGCATTCAGAACACTCAATACATTAGGGTTGTGCCTCTCCCAGGTGGAGTCCTGGATACACAGTGCTGAACACAGCAGACACGGTCGCTGGCCTCTGGGAACTTTTATCTCGTTAATGAAAGTCTTCCTTAAAATTGGAGTAGACTCTGAAATTGTGAAAATTGAACCATATTTTAATTATTATCATTGTCGTTGAGATACTCACCCACCTAATGGAACCTATTTTAACCTACTTGTTAGGTTTCTGCAGTAGTTTCTCTGGTTGGGAGCATACCTGTTACTGTAACCAAAAATTTTTGAGAAAATATACCAAAATTTCATATCATTTCCTGATGGCTGCTCCCAGTGCAGCTAAGCAGCCTTGCTTTTCCCTCAGGCCTGGTGAGTGCTTGCCCTTTGAGCTGCCTGCCCAGAAAGGCCTTTAGACCTTTCGACCCTTTGTATTGGGTTTGGTGGTTGTCACTGTAGTTCTGTGGCAATGTGAGACATGGCTCAAAATAGTTTCATTACAGTGAAAATATTGGACTATATATTTTTGTTCATTTGAAAGGGTCCAAGTTTATTACTATGATCACACTCCACTAAATTCTATCATGATCTTTTGAGCAGGAGATATAGGACCAGAAGGGGACTTGTCCACAGTGAATAAATACAAAAATCATATATCAAATATGTTGATGGTTTCCTATGCAACAGAAATATGCTCACCGGTCCACATGGTTTATCTAATTCAGTCTACCTTTCAGACCACAAACTACAGTGTTGAAAATACAGTAACTGTGTAAGGTTATCCAGGTTATCAGAGCACACTTAGATTTGAACCAAAGTGATCTGATTTCAGAGTTAGCCAGCTGTCTTGTCAGATCTTTCTCCTTCCCTTTTGTAACCTTCTTTCCTTCCTTCCTTCAAAAACCACTCTGAGCACATACAGTGCCAGGCTCTGGGCTCTGAGGTAGAGGTGCAGGAGACCACAGAGCAAACCTCTGTCCTTGTGGTGCTCAGTGAGGTGCAAGAGATGGGTCTCAGAATTATGCTGAGAATTATGGAGGAAATAGGCAGAATCCAAGGGTAGGGAGTGCCAGCATGGGGGGCTGATACTAATTTACATGCGGTGATCTGGGACGGCTTCTTCAATATGGTGACATTTGAGCAAAGTGCTGGAGAAAGTGAGGAAACTGCATTTGTCTGCAGGAAGAGAGCTCTAGTCCGAAAGAAGAGCCAACATGGGGTTCTGAGGCAGGAGTGGCCCTGCAGGCCCATGGGACAGGAGGGTGTCCACAGCCGAGCTCCTGGAGGACCCAGCAGAGGGCTGGACAGGAAGGGGAAAAGCCGAGGGACCATGTAAGACCAGAACTTCTATTCTGAGTCAGATGGAGAGCAATTGCAGGTCCACAAGCTGACCAGTGTAGCTGCTCTGATGAGAACAGAGTGCAGGGTGCTCAGGGGGTAGCATGAGGTGACAGCAGCATCCACACAAAGATAGTACCACTGGACCAGGCTGGAAGCCACACAGGCAGAAAGAGTGATTGCATCAGGGTGTGAATGACTAGTATGAGGAAGAGAGAAGTCAAGGAAGACTCTAAGGTCTGGAAAAATGGAGCTCACTTTACTGGGCAGGGAAAAGAGAAAGGAGCATGTTTAAGGGGTGGTTTGTAGATAGCACATTTGAAATACCTATTAGACATACATCACCAAGCATTCTGCTTCTCTCCTTTTCAATACCTTCTCCTTCTTTGTCAGCAATAGTGCAATTAAATAAGACCAATGACTTGCTGAGGGGTCGGATGCTGGGGCCTCTCCTAGGCACTTTATGTGACATTTATTTTATTCACACAGTCTCATGAGTTAGGTTTGCTATCCCTATTTTTCAAGCAAGGACCTGAGCGCACATAAGTAGCAGACACAGAAGAAGGCTCTGTGCTTGGCTCTGGTTGTGATCTTTGTATTCTACAGGTCACCTCCCTCTTCCTTACCAAGTGTTGGGCATAGGGAAGTGGCTGAGTGCCATTGCTCAGCCCTGCTTTCAAGCTTCACTATGGAGACGACGGGTCGGGAGTGACCTCCCTCATGCATCTGATCCCTGACCTTGAAGCATGCTTGGAACTGTGTGCAGATTGCTCTCTTAGAAGGTTTCCTCTCTGCAAAGTGGGAATAACAAAAGCACCTGTCTCATGAGCTAATGAGAAATAACATATGAAAAGCATGTGGCACAATTCCTGACCCAAAGTCCCCTTACCTCATATTCCTATTCTTACAATGTAACACTCCAAGGTTTCTTAATACTAAAATGAAGGTCATCAATCTGCTTAGTTCACTCTGGATTTTCTGAGATTTTCTGGGTCATTTTTCCTAGTTTTAGCTAAATGAAAAAGGAAATTGGCAAAGACAGCTATCCACATCCCGTTGAAGTGGGTGAGGTTTAAACACGTTCTTCCCTGGTTCTCTTCTCTTGCTATTTGTCTCAATTTATGAGGTGAGGGGTGACAGGGAAATGGAGATTAAATGGCTGAATGATTTGGCAGAGTCTCTACGTGCCGTGGAATCTTAAAAGAATATAAGCTGAGAAAAAAATAAAATAAAAAACACAAAGAATGATCGCCTGTATTTCTAGACAGACTCATTTGAGCTGCAGAAGAAAGACGGATGGACCGACTATGTCTGTGGAAGCTCTTTGACTTCTCACTACACTATCGTCTGTCCTCTCTCAACATACATTCCATTCTTGGACTGCTGTGGGCCTGGGGATCCCTTCTGTCTCCCAATAAGACTTCCCAGGCCTTCTTCACTACACCATCTCCTCCCTCTTCTGTCCCTCTGTCCATAGTCTGTCATCCACTCCTGCCCGACGCATGCCCTGTTGGTGCTCACATGCTGAGATGGCACAGTCCACCTCCCGGCTCCCTGAATGGATCAAGAGAATGTATTTGCTACAATTCATTTGGTAACCCACCGATAACTCTTCTCCTACATTGACCTTATCCACCCTATACACAACTGCATTTCAAACTTCTCGAAGGCAGGAGCATATCTTGCATATCTTTGTGTCAACATATTTAGCATTTTTCTATTCTTATTTGTTGGAATCTTATTGATTTTCAAAAAGAAGACAATTGCAGGTTGTTTAGATGATTTTGAACTTTTCCTCCTGTAATGCCTTCCAATACTGAGTAGTGAAAGGAATCTTGGGCCAGAAGTCAGAAGAGGTGGTCTCAGATAAACCATGAGCCAGCTGTGTGCTCCTGGTAATGCACGGAACCTCACAGGTGAAAGGGAAGTACAGACAAAATTATCTCTAAGACGCTTGCAAACTTGAAAGCTGCACCCATCTCTAATACACACACACACACACATATACATATGTGTGTGTATATATGGGGGGGACAGAAGTCCTGAAGGGTAATATGATGGATGGCTAGGCAAGTGATTAAGAAAGAAAAAAATTGTAATTTCTCTAATTAGTGGAAATGTCTCTAATTAGACTTTATTGAGTATACAAAAGGAAAATTTGCATCCCAAACTCATCAACTTTTTAGCCACAAAATTGCCAAAAACTAACACAGAAGGGGTCTTTTTTTTTTAATTGTTACTAAAGCAAAAAAAAAAAAACAAAACAAAAACAAACAAACAAAAAAATGAAGGTGATGCAGTAAAGGATGCAGTTAGATATGAACACAAGTAAAAACATGGTTCTAAAAGTCTAAAAGGAGTCTGAACAACAGGCTTCTGAAGATGGAATCCAACTCAGCCATTCTTCCTGAAATACAGAAGTTCCAGAGTTTTCTTGGTTCTCTTCTGTAATAACCTGCACACTATGGAGAGCTTTTCACGAGGCTTGGTGCTTGTGAAAAGTTGGTCCATTCATCTTGAATTTCTAATTACATTGGCATGGAGAACCTTACCTAATGGAATGTACAGAATTTATTTAAGTTTTCAATATTTAGCTTCAAGTTTCAGCAACACCTGTCTTTGGAAGTTCCTGATTTTTAAACATTATAACTAGAATAGCATATACAAAGGAATTTCTGGCTTCAGTTCCAGTATATACTCTTTACATCAACATACCAGTGTCTACATTGGGCTAAGTGAAAATCACTGAATTTTCCTGGACCCATCAGAGAACAGTGGCTATGTGGTAAACCATGACCCAGAAATCTAGGAGACAAGTGAAAAGAGAGATTCACGATGGGGAAATCTTTATCTGGAGCAGAAGTCCTAGATCCCTAAACTGGTAGGAACATCTAAGTGGTAATTTTGATGAATTGCTGAAGGCTAGTATAAACTAAGATGGGAATGAGAGATGCCCAACAGCCACAATTTTACGGGAGGTGGGTCCCCATATTTTCATGAGAACCAAGATCCCCATAGGTTCTCACAGTGAAGATTCAGGAATGATCCTTCCATGACTATGGCAGGGGAAGGGGAATGGCAGTCATTGTGAGAACACCCACAGCATTCTCCGTATCAATGACCTTCCCTAGAGGAGGAAAGATTTTGCTAGAGCTGTATGCCAGTAGGGGTGGGGGGCAGATTACTTAAATGGAGGGCTTCTTTAGACTATTGAACACCCACCCCCCCCCCCCACACACACACACCTTACCACTAACCAATAGCTCCAGTATAATATCAAGGGATTATTGCTGAGAAGTACTTAAGAAAGCTCAAAGTCAAGAAGGGAGATCATCACAAGAGCACTACAGGAATTTGAAGCCTCTGATGCCTACAGCTACAGCAAACATGAAACACAGCTCAAATCCTAGCCAGATTAATATAAATCTTCACATCAAAGGACTTTTACTTCAGTACCTATTACACAGTACAACATTCCTGTATTTCAAAAAAGTTATAAGCATTGCCAAAGGGCAAAACAAACAAACAAAAACATAGTCTGAAGAGACAGAACAATCATCACAATCAGACTCACATAACACACAGATTTGGAATTATTAGGTAAGGAATTGAAATAACTGTGATTAATATGTTAAGGGCTCTAATGGAAAAAGTAAACACACACAAGAATAGATGAATAATGCAAGCAGAGGAATGGAAACTCTAAGAAAGAGTTAAAAGGAAATGCTGCAAATCAAGAATAATCTAATAGATACCAGTTAAAATCCCAACAACTTACTATGCAGAAATAGAAAAACCAATAATTGAATTTATTTGGAAGGGCAAGGTACCCCAAATAGCCAAAAATATCTTGAGAAAGAGGAACGAAGAGGGAGGTCTCACACTACCTGACTTCGAAGCATATTACAAAGTTACAGTGCTGAAAACAGCAAGGTACTGGCATAAGGACAGAGATACCGAACAATGGAATAGAATTGATGTTCAGAAATAGAATCTTGCATCTATGGACAATTGATCTTTGATAAGGCAGTCAAGCCAAATCAACTGGGACAGAGCAGCCTCCTCAATAAATGGTGTTTGGAGAACTGGATATCCATTTCCAGAAGAATGAAAGAGGACCTCATCTCATACCTCATACAAAAATTAACTCCAAATGGATCAAAGACCTAAACATTACTGCTAAGACCACAAGACTCTTAGAAGATAATGTAGGGCAATATCCTAAAGATATTGTGATAGGAGGTGGTTTCCTAGACCTTACACCCAAAGTGCGAGCAACCAAAGAACAAATAGACAAATGGGATCTCCTCAAAAGCAAACACTTTTGTCCATCAAAGGGCTTTGTTAGAAAAGTAAAAAGGCAGACTACACAATGGGAGATGATATTTGGAAACCACATATCAGAAAAGAGTTTAATATCCCAAATATATAAAGCAATCCTACAACTCAACAACAGAAAGACAAACAACACAATTAAAAAATGGGCCAAAGACATGGACAGACACTTTTCTGAAGAGGAAATACAAATGGCTCAAAAACATGAAAAAATGCACAACTTCACTGGTTATTAGGGAAATGCAAATCAAAACCACAATGAGATATCATCTCACACATACCAGAATGGCCATTACCCAAAAAAAACAGAAAATTAACAGTGCTGGAGAGGATGTGGAGAAAGAGGCACACTTATTCATTGCTGGTGAGAATGTAGAATGGTGCAACCTCTCTGGAAGACAGTGTAGAGATTCCTCAGGAAGCTAAGTATAGGTTTGCCATATAACCCAGGAATTCCATTACTAGGTATATACTCAAAGGAACTGAAAGTTAAGACACAAGTGGACATTTGTAAACCAATGTTTATTGCGGCATTATTCATGATTGCCAGAGATGGAAGCAGTCCAAATGTCCATCAATGGACGATTGGATAAACAAACTGGTATAAACACATGATGGAATATTATGCAGCTGTAAGACAGAAGAAAGACATGGATCATGTAATAACGTGGATGAAACTTGAGGACATTATGTTGAGCGAAGTTAGCCAGAAACAAAAGGACAAATAGACTATGGTCTCACTAATATGAACTAACATTAATGAACAAACTTTGAGAGTTAAAAGCTGGTGACACAGGCTACCAGGAAATAGAAAGAGGGTAGTGATTGGGTATCTGATGCTGAAGGACTGAAGAATGTTCAGCAGGGTTCATTGTATAGATCCAGCAACAGGTAGCATAATACTGTGTGATGGTGGCACAGTAGTGTAAGTACACTGGACAAAGATGTCTGTGAGTAAAGCTGAAAGAGGTGAGATAGGGGAATGTATGACACCAGAGGTAAAGATAGATGATAAAGACTGGGACTGTATAACTTGGCAAAAACTGGAGTGACCAATGACTGTTATTAAATGTACAAATATAAAATTTTCTCACATGTGGGAGAACAAATGAATGTCAACTATACAGAGTGTTGAAAAAGGGACAGTTTTTGGGAAAAAAAAACATAATCAAAGCAAACTAGAGTCTATGGTCAACAGTAACATTGTAATATGCTTCCATTAAATGTAACAAAGGCAATATACCAAAGTTAAATGTGTATAAAAGGGGCATATAAGGGAGGGAAATGGGATTCTTGGTAATGGTGTTGTTTTCTGTCCTTACTATTGTATTGTATGACATTTTATTTTTCTTTTTTATTATCTTTTTTATTAGTTGCCCCCCTCCCCAAAAAAACAGTTTTTCATAGTAATCAATATGTTCAAGTGTTGACTGTGGTGATATATATGCAACTATATGATGATACTGTGAACAACTGATTGTACACTGTGGATAAATGTATATTATGTGAATACATCTCTACAAAATTATAGGAAAAAATATAAATAGGGGTAAAAGTGCTGGAGAAAACATGGAGAGAGGGATGTTCCTATTTACTGTTGATAAGGAGGCAGAATGGTGTAGCCTTTCTGGAGGTCACTGTTGTGGCTCCACAAGATGCTAAGTATGTGGGGCCATAAGGTCCTACAACCTCATTATGGGGTATGTACGTGGAAGAACTGAGAGCAGAGACGTGAACAGATATTTGCACACCATTGTTTATGGAGGCAGTATTCATGATTTGCAATGGGTGGAGGTGGCCAACTGAGGAACAGAATGGTGAACTGTGGTGTGTGCATACAATGGAATATTGAGCAACTACGAGTAGGAGTGAAGCTGTGAGACATGCAACGAGGTGAATGGATCCTGTAGACAGCATGTTGAGTGACGTACGCCAGAAACCAAGGCAAACAGTATAATGCCTCACCAATATGGACTAACTACAATGTGTAAACTCAGAATCGAATCTTAGAGCACAGCCTAACAGGGCAATGATTATTGTAATGGTCCCTAGATTGTAAGCTCTTACAGCAGTCACATCTATTCCTGAATTGTAACGGCTATCTCCAAACTCTGAGATGTTGCTCCCTTAGAGTATAATCTGATTGGTCTCTGGAACATTGTGTACCTGTGTTACACCTGAAACTCAGAGCTAGAGCTTGGCAGATATGAATATCAGTATTAACACATACAGCAAGTGTTAAAAAAAAAAAAAACAAACCTGAAATAGAGCCCAGACTTCAATTAGAGATATGAATAAAGCAGATATGGTTAAGACTAAGGCAAATCGGGCCAAAGGGTAAAGGTTGAAACTAACTTGTTCAAACTTCAACTTCCATGTGAGACCAAGGGAAGAGATATTTATTTAGTGTAGGAACTGTATTTTCTAAACAGTATAACTTCTACAGTCAGTTTGTTCAAACACCACAATCACAAGGAACTTTGAATAGGAAGTGAGCTATTGTAGGTCTGTATAGGTTAGTGTGAAATAGCCAACACATCTCAAAGTAATTTGGGCAGAGAATAAAAATATATATGCAGGGCCCCCTGAAGATCTGGGGGAAAATGCAGAAGTGTTGGACTTCCTCACCTGGATTGTTGCTGATGTTCTCACAAACACTGGGGACTGACGGCTTGGTATGTCAAGCCCTCTGTCTTGGGGCTGGCTCTTATGAAGCTCATTACTGCAAAGGTGAGGCTAAACCTGCTTATAATTGTGCCTAAGACTCTCCCCCTGAGTACCTCTTTGTTGCTCAGATGTGGGCCTCTCTCTCTCTAACTGAGCCACCTTGGTGGGTGATCTCACTGTACTCCCCCCTACATGGGACCTGACTCCCAGGGGTGTAAATCTCCCTGGCAATGCAGGATCTGACTCTGAATCTGGATCTGGCATCATGGGATTGAGAACATCTTCTTGACCAAAAGGAGGTTGTGAAATGAAACAAAATAAAGTTTCGGTGGCTGAGAGGTTTCAAATGGAGTTGAGAGGTCACTCTGGTGGACATTCTTACTCACTATATAGATAACACTTTTTAGGTTTTAATGTATTGGAATAGATAGAAGTAAATACCTGAAACTACCAAACTCCAACCCAGCAGTCTGGACTCCTGAAGATGATTATATAATAATGTAGCTTACAAGGGGTGATAGTGTGATTGTGAAAACCTTGTGGATCACACTCCCTTTATCTAATGTATGGATGGATGAGTAGAAAAACAGGGACAAAAACTAAATGAAAAAAATAGGGTAGAATGGGGGGATGATTTGGGTGTTCTTTTTTACTTTTATTTTTTATTCTTATTCTGATTCTTTCTGGTATAAGGAAAATGTTCAAAAATAAATTGGGTTGATGAATGCACAACTGTATGATGGTACTGTGAACAGTTGATTGTACACCATGGATGATTGTATACTATGTGAATATATTGCAATAAAACTGAATTTAATTAAAAAATAATCTAATAGATAAAAACTAAAGGACAAATGGGGTGGGATGGGGGGATGATTTGGGTGTTCTTTTTTTCACTTTTATTTGCTATTCTTGTTCTGGTTCTTTCTGGTGTAAGGAAAATGTTCAGAGATAGATTGTGGTGATGAACGCATAACTATGTTATCATACTGTGGACAGTGGATTGTATACCATGGATGATTGTATGGTGTGTGAATGTATTTCAATAAAACTGAATTTAATAAAAAATAATAATAATCTAATAGAAATGAAGAATGCCATTGATGGGTTTGTTGTTAATCTGGATACAACCGAGGAAAGAATCTGTGAGCTTGAAGAAAAGTGAATAAAATTTTCCCATACTGAAATGCAAAGAGAAAAATGAATGTGGGAAAATCAGAATAGAACATCCAAAAACTGTGAGACAACTACAAAAGGGTAACATATGTGCACATTGGAATGCCAAAAAGAGAAGAAAGTGAGAATGGGGCAGAAGAAATATTTGAAGTAATAATGGCTGAGAACTTTCCAAAATTAATGACAGACACCAATGCACAAATCTAACTCAGAGAATACCAAATAGGATAAATACCCAAACAGAAACCAAGCAGCCGACCAAGAATCCACACCTAGACATGTCATATTCATCCTGCAGAAAACTGAAGACAAACAGAAAATCTTGGAATAAACCAAAGGTAGGAAGTGGGAGGGAGGAGGAAATAAAACTTAACTATAGAAGAACAGGAACAAGAATTCCTGTGCACTCCTCATTGGAAATCATGCAAGCAGGAATAGAAGAGAAAATCATGCAAGCAGGAATAGAAGAGAGAGGAGTAAAATATTTAAGATATGTATAGAGAATAAAAATACCAACCCAGAATTCAGTATCCGGAGAAATAGAGACTTCTTTAGGCAAACAAAAACTGAGGAATTTCCTTGCCACTGGGCATGCCCTTCATGAAATTTTAAAATGTCTTCAGGTAGAAGAAAAGTGGTGTAGGTCAGAAAACTGGATATACATACAGGAAGAAGGAACATTAGAGAAAATATATGAAGGGAAGATATGATCTTTCATTTTTTATTATTAATTGAAGTAAAAGATAACAGTTTAAGGAATAATAGTAACAAAGTATTTGCAGAATATTTATTATGGATAAGTGAAATGAATGACAACAGTCTCACAATGGACATGATGAAGGAACTGGGAATACTCCATTAGACAGCTGCACTAGACGTGGAGCAAGCACACTTGAAGTGAGACTCAGATTTGTTAACTGTGCACAGTGCAAGCTCTAAAGCAACCACTATATTGATATATTAAGACAGATGATAAAGTAGAATCACATAAAACATTTGACTGAAACCAGAGAAGACAGAAAAAGAAGGGAGGGAGAAATAAAGAACAAATGTGATAAATAGAAATGATATGAGTATGGTTGATATTAATCCTGTTATAACAATAATCACTTTAAATGTGAATGGCAGAACACACCAAGTAGAAGACAGAAACTGTCAGAGTGGATAAAAAAACAAGATCTAACTATACATTCTATAAAAGAAACCCACTTTGTATAGAGATAGGTTTAAAATAGGTTAAAAATAAAGCAGCGGAGAAAGACATACCAGGATAACACTAATCAAAAGAAGTCTAAAATGGCTATATTAATTTCAGACCAAGCAGACTTTGGAACAAGGAAGTTTATCATGGATAAAGAGTGGCACTACAAAATGATAAAGGGGTCAATTCTCCAAGAAGATATAACAATCCTAAGTATGTGTGTACTTAACAAGAGAGCATCAAAATACATGAGGCAAAACTGAAAGGATTGGAAGGAGAAATTTATAAATCCACTACTATAGTTAGAGGCTTTAACATCCCTCTCTCAGTAATTGTTAGATGAAGCAGGCAGAAAATTAGTAGGAGTATAAATAAGCTGAACAGCACTATCAACCCATTTAATCTGATTGGAAAATATAGAACAGTCCATCTAACAAAAATGGGATACCCATTCTTCTGTAGTTCACATGGAACATTAAACAATATAGACCATCATCTAGGCAATAAAATGTTCTCAGACAACAATGGAATTAAATTAGAAATCAATATCAAAAAGAAAACTGAAAAATCCCCAAGTATCTGGCAATTAAACTGCATGCTTCTAAACAGCACATGGATCAAAACAAGTCTTAAATTTAAACATAATTTGAAAACAAAACTACAACTTATCAAATTTTGTGTAAAGCTGCATAAACAATGCTAAGAAGGAAATTAATAGCATTAAATGAATATATTAGAAAAGAAAAAATACCTGAACTCTGATAACCTGAGCTTCCACCTTCCACTAGAGAAAGAAAAACAATTTTAGCCTAAAACAGGCAAAAGGGAAGAATAATATAAAAAATTGGAATAGAAATTAATAAAATTTAAAACAGGTAATCAATAGGAACAATCAGCAAAACCAAAAGCTGGTTCTTTGAAAAGATAAGTAAAACTGATGAATTTCTAGCCATGCTAACTGAGAAAAAAAGAAAGAAGATACAAATTACAGGGGTTGTCATTACTGAACACCTGGACTTTAAAATAATAATAAAGGAATATTACAAATAACATCTCTATCCACATATTTGTTACTTGGATGAAAGGAACCAGTTTTGTTAGAGACTCAAGCTACCAAAACATGCACAAGGAAAAGTAGATAGCCTGAATAGCCTGTCTATTAAAAAAATTAAACCAGTAATTAATAACCTCCAAAAATTAACTAGTGAATTCTACTAAATATTTAAGGCAGTAATACCAATTCTCTAAAATCTTCCCCAGAAAATAGAAGCAGAGGGAACACTATGGAACACATTTTATGAGGCTAACTAATACTGAAACTAGATAAAGCTAATATAATAAAAGAAAATTACAAACCTATACCTCTTATGAATGCAGACAGAAAAGATATTCATGAAAATATTAACAAATTGAATCTGACAGTGTATAAAAAATTATACACCAAGACCAAGTGAGATTTATTACAGGTATGCAAAGCATTTTAACTTCGAAAAATCAACTGTTATTCTTCAATGTCAACAAGCTAAAGAAGAAAAATCATATAATCTCAACAACTGATGAAGAAAGGCATTTGATAAAACCCAACACCCATTCATGATAAAAATCCTCAGCAAATAAGAAATAGTGAGGAACTTCTTCAACGTGATAAAGAACATCTATAGAAAACTTACAGCTAACATCACACAATGATGAAAGACTGGATACTTTCCCCTACGATCTGGAGTGAGGACAGGGTGTCCATTTTCACCACCGCTATTCAACATCATACTGGAAATCCTAGCTAGTAAAATAATATTAAAAAAGGATATAAAATGTATACAGATTCAAAAGGCAGAAATTAATCTCTCTTTAACTGCATATGACATGATTGTCTGTATAGAAAATCCAAAAAAAAAAAAAAAAAGAATCTACAAAAACCTTGGAACCAAAAAGTAAGTATAACAAGGTAGCCGGGTACAAGGCCAATATGCAAAAGTCACTTACTTTCCTATATGCCATCAATGACAATTGGGATTTGAAATAAAACTGTTAGCAATAATACCTCCAAAAATAAATAAATAAATACATAAATGAACAGATATCTATATAAACTGAAAAACACTGATGAAAGGAATTTTTTGAAATGTAAAGAAATAAAAAGATATTCCACATGTATAGATTCAAAGACTCACTATAGATAATAAGGCAAATATTCTTAACTTGATCAAAGATGAAAGGCAATATCAATCAAAATCCCTGCAAAGTGTTTGGATATATTGAAAAATTAATTCTAATGTTTATGTGGAAAAGCAAAAGACCTGGAATAGCCAATACAATTCCGATGAAGAAGAACAAATTTAGAGGACTCACATTTCCCAGTTTTAAGACTTACTATAAACCTGCAGTAATCAAGACCCCATGTATTGGTGAAAGAATACACATCTTGATCAATAGGACAGAACAGAGAATCTAGAAAGAAACCCACAAAAATACAATCCACTGATTTTTGCAAAGGATTGAAGGCAATTCAATAGAGAAAGGATAGTTTTTTCAAAAATGATGCTGGATCACCTGGATATCCATATGCAAAAAAAATGAACCCTGACACAGATTTTATACCTATTACAAAAATTAACTCATAATGGATCATAGTCCTAAATGTAAAATGCAAAACAATAATACTTTTAGAACAAAACAGAGAAATATTGTTTGACACTGGATTTGGTGATGAGTTTTTAGGTAAAATACCAAAAGCATAATCCATAAAAATAATTTATAAGTTGGACTTTATTAAAATTATGAATTTATGTCCTTCAAAAAAAGTTAAGATAACAAAAAGCCAAGCAACAGACTGAGAGAAAATATTTGCAAAACAATATTTGATAAATGACTTGTATCCAAAATATTTAAAGAACTCTTGAAACTCAAAAATAAGAAAACATGCAATCCAATTAAAAAATAAGCAAACGATCTGAACAGATGCCTCACCAAAAAAGATATACAGATGGCAAATAAAAATAAGGAAAGTAACTCAACATCATTCCTTATTGGGGCAATGCAAATTGAAATAACAATAAGATACTACTACACATGTATTAGAGTGGCTAAAATCCAAAAAAACTGACAATGCGAATTGCTGGGGAAGATACAGAGCAACAAGAACATTCATTCATTGTTGAAGGGAATACAAAATGACACAGCTACTTTGGAAGTCAGTTTGGCAGTCTGTTACAAAGCTAAACATAGTCTTATGAGATGATCCAGCAGTCATGTACCTAGGTCTTTTCCCAACTGATTTGAAAACTTATATTCACACAGAACTCATCATGCAAATATTTACTGGAGCTTTATTCAAAATCACCAAAACCTGGAAGCAAACAAGATATGTTTCAATAGGTGCATAGATTTAAAAAAAACAAAAACAAAAACAACTGTGTATAACCATACAATGCATTACTATTCAACCATAAAAGGGAATAAGCTATCAAGCCATGTAAATACATGGATAAATCTAAATGCATATTTCTAAGTCAAAGAAGCATCTGAAAAGGCTACATACTGTACATTTCCAATTATATCACATTCTGGAAAAGGCCAAAATATACATAAGGTAGATAGATCAGGAGTTTCCCACAGTTTTGAGGAGGAAGATAGGATTGGATAGGTAAAGCTCTGGGGATTTTGCAGCACAGTGAATATTTTGTATGATTTTTTAATGATGGACATGTGGTATGCATTTGTCAAAATGCAAAGAACTGTACAACACAAGGAATGAATATTAATGTATGCAAGTATTAAAATATCACTTAGGACATTGGAGGATCCCAGGATGGATTGCACAGTGTAACAAAGGAAACTAACTATATCACAAATGTATGAAACAACCCCACTGAAGGAGGCAGACAGGAAAAAACTGGTCACCTAAGCTGTCTAGGAGATGAGTGGAGTCTGTTAAGTCTAAAGGAAAACAAAACTGTACATAAGCACTCTACTAAAATTGATAAATTTGTTTCCCATGGGAATACATGTTGGCAATTCTGAAACTCCTATACATATATACTGGTATTGAACAATTACGTAAATGAATGGCAGATGGCAGGAGGTTTCCCACCTTTGGAGTGAGAAGGAGAGATAAGTAAGGAGAGAAGGCTCCCGCAATCCATGTGGTAATGGACTAGAGTTAGAGTCCCAAATATGAGCTCTGGTTTAGCTTAATATAGATATAGATGGTTATATCATTTCTAAACATAGAAATATTTATACAGGTGTTTAAATACGTAATTTCCCTGCTCTGTCAGCTGACAGGGACTAGAAGCAATGGCACTCCAGTAGCAAGAAGTCCACCTAGTGCCCAGATCTTGGTTTCTAATACCATTCTCCAATAAAAGGAACCAGGGATCTTTGGTGCAGTGGCTGAGGCCAGGGCTAAGACAGAAGAGATGAGCCTAGAGCATGTTTGTATTGCCTGAAAGTGAATGTTTTCTCAAAAATAGATGAAGCCAAATAGGTAGAGGTATGTCAAAGGTCACAGAAGTGAACATCTAAAGCACCTAATGTCCAAAGCTGGGATACTTTCAACAAGAAAATAAGTAAAGTAGTATTGGATTATAATCCAAAGTACAAAATAAATTCCAAGGTTCCCACACACTAATCATTGATTAACTGAGTACACAGGGGAGAATAGACAAATCTCCCACTTAGGATTCCAAATGTATCTAAAGGAGGTAGAGCATAACTTTCTACTCCGTAAGTATTGGCTACAAATAGTGGCTTTCTTCCAAAAACAACAGTGCAGGAAGGGCGAAAAAAAGTAACTTTACAGTAGAGAATCCTGACAGACACTTTCTCAGCCGGGTGATTAGGGACAACATCAACAGTGACAAGTCTTATGTCAACAGAATGAACACTTAATGTGATGCGATCAGAATGGCACATTTGTATCATTCCTCTCAAAAAGCTGAAACTCTGTTTTAATCATGAGAAAAACATCACACAAATCCTAATTGAGGGGCATTCTCCAAAATAATTGACCAGTATGCCTTCAAACTTTCAGTCATTAGAAGAAAGAGAAGGTCTGTGAAACTGTCACAGCAAAGAGGAACCTAAGAAAATATGACAACCAAATGTAACTCTGTATTACGGATAGGATCCTGGAAATGGAAAGGACATTAGGTAAAAATGAACTTTAGTTAACAATAATGTATCAATATTAGTTCACAAATTGTAACAAATATACTTATTTAATAGAACAGGAAACTTAGAGTGGAGTATAAGGAAGCTCTGTATCATTTGTGCATTTTATTCTGTAAATCTAAACTATTCTAAAAATAAATGTTTAAAAATAGAAATACATGGATATATATATATATATATATATATATATATATATATATATATGAATGCCTACTAAAAATAGGAGATGGAAATCAAGAAAAAAATTCCATTCACAAGAGCAACTGAAAGAATCAAATATCTAGGAATAAATCTAACAAATGATGCAAAGGGCTTGTACGCAGAAAACTATAAAACATTTGTTAAAATAAATCAAAGTCAACCTAAATAAATGGAAGGACATTCCATGTTTATGTTTTGGAAGACTAGATATTGTTAAGATGTCAATTCGATCTAAGCTGATTTTTACATTCAACACAATCCCAATAAAAATTCCAACAAACTTTTTGCAGAAATGTAAAAGCCAATCATGAAATTTCTACGGAAGGGTTGGGTGTCCCAAATAGCTAAAGCCATCTTGAAAAAGAAGAATGAAGATGGAGGACTCAAAACTTCCTGATCTTAAAACTTATTACAAAGCCACAGTAATCAAAAGAGCATGTTACTGGCACAAGGACAGACATGTAGAACAATAGAATTGTATTCAGAGGTTAGAAATCATCCCACATATTTAGTGGCAACTGATTTTTGACAAGATGGCAAAGACCACTCAATGGGGAAAGATCAGTCTGTTCAACAAATGGTGCTGGCAAAACTGGATCTCCATTTGCGAAAAAAAAAAAGAGCCCCCCCCCCCTCCCCTGCAATCTCATATCTTATACAGAACTAAACTTCAAGTGGATCAGAGACTTAAATATATGAGTCAGAACTATTAAACACCTAGAAGAAAACATAAGGAAGACTCTTCAGGACTTTGTGTTAGGCAGTGGTTTCTTAAACTTTAAACTAAAAGCACAAGCAACAAAAGGAAAAATAGATAAACGAGACCTTATCAAAATAAAAAACTTTTGCAACTTTAAGGACTTTATCATGAAAGTAAAATGACAACCTATAAAATGGGAGGAAATGTTTGGAAATTACATATTTGATAAAGGGTTTAACATCCAGAATAAATAAAGAAATTCTTCAATTAAACAACCAAAAGGCAACCCAATTTTTAAAATGGGCAAAATACTTGAATAGACATCTCTCCAAAGAAGGTATACAAATGGCCAGAAAGCATATGAAAAGATACTTAACACTATTAACCTTCAGAGAAATGCAAATAAAAACACGAGACAGCATTTCACACCCATTAGTACAGCTGCTACAAAAAATCATAAAATAATGTGTTGGCGAGGATGTAAAGATGCCGGTGGCAATGTAAAATGGTGCAGCCTCTGTGGAAGACAGTTCGGTGGCTCCTCAGAAAGCTAAGTATAGAACAACCATATGACTTGGCAATCCCACTACTGGGTATATACCCCAAAGAATTGAGAGCTGGGACCTAAACAGCTTTTTGCACATCAGTGGTAATAGCAACACTATTCACAATTGCCAAAAGATGGAAGCAACCAAAGTGTCCATCAACTGATGAATGGATGAATAAAATATGGTGTGTACATGCAATCCAATATTACTAGGCTGCAAAAAGGAATGAAGTTCTGATACATGTGACAACATAGATGAACCTTGAAAACATCATGTTGAGTGAAATAAGCCAGACACAAAAGGACATATATTGTGTGACCTCACTGATTTGAAATATTAGAAAAAGCAAAAGTATAGTGTTGGAATCTAGAATTAGGTTACCATGGGATTGGGTGGGGCTAGGGAGAGGGAAGTCAAGGCTTAAACTGTATACTGTTCCTGTTTGGAAAGATGGAAATGTCTTGGTAATGGGTAGTGTTGATGATAGCACTACATTGTGAACATAATTAACAGCACTGAAATATATATCCGAATGTGATTGAAAGGAGAAATGTTAGATTTATACATAGTAACAGAACAAATATTAAAAGACAAAAAAATCCATGGAACTAAGTTAAATCATGGACTATAGTCAATAAGACCATCATAAAAATGTGATATCAATTGTAACAAAAATTCCACACCAACACAAGGTGTGAATAATGGGGTGGTATATGGGAAACCTGTATCTTATGAATGATTGCTCTGTAAACTCACAACTTCACTAAGGAAAAAAAAAAAAAAAAGCTACTGTTGCACTTAAAAAAAAAAAAAGGAAAATTTCTAAATTATAACCTTGCTTTCATGTTATGTTCTATTTGACTTAAATTTAACATGTATTTCTGTTGTTGCTTTTAAAAGTACTATAGAAAACTCTGTGTTTTGTTTTTGTTGTTTGTTTTGGTGGATACAATCCCATATATTTTATATGCATATATGATAAAGCAGAAAGAACAGTGGAAAAAATACACAGTTCTTAGAGATGTCAGTAGCTTTCACATCCACTAGCTCACACCTCTGTTTAAGACAAAGAGCAAATGAATAGCTACCTAAATTTTCAATTTCAACCATGATTTTAATCATAGCTTTATTAATTGGAAAATGGCCAAATGATAATTCTTTGTACTTAGATTTGAGTCTTGTGTCTGCCATTTAATAGCTGAGTAAATTTCTGTGCTTTTAAATGTAAAATGTCTATAATTTCTCTTTTGGACACACCACAATGCTACAAGAAGAAACAATATCATATGTTTGAAAGACCCTAAAACTGGGCCTAACTCCTAGTAGACACTTAATAAATGTTTAGAGAATTTGATATATTGGCAAAAATAATTTAATTATTGCAAAAACTACATAGCCTTACAAATATTAAAGGTATTTAAATCAGCTAAATTGATAAAAAGCTTTAGATACTCAATTCTGTCCCATATTAACTTTTCACTGCAATGAGACTTCTTTAATGAAATTTCTTTAGAAAGAATACTTAACAGAATGGACTCCCTGAGATATACTCTAAGTAGCAAAATAAATTTGTATTTACATTCATAGTCTGTATCATATCTATAAGAATAAAAACTAATCTTCACCTTATATTGCTAAGGAATTAAGATTATTAAGGAAATTTCTCAACCAAACCAGGCCTGGCAGTTGTCCCTCATATCTCTGCTCCCTCAACATGCTCATGACACAAATGTGTTTGCTTCCTCATGAATAAATATTGCTATTATTTTATGGCAGATTAAGTATAACAAGTTGAGAAAAGTCATGATAGTCCTCACTCCACTGTCCCAGAATAGAGGCCAACCAACACCTTGGTCAAAAAGTGAACCTAACTCCCAGGACAATCTCTCTCTAATTGCTCTGTATATACACAACTCATATAAGCTGGTGTCTGACACATGTATGGACCACTGAAACAAGGGGCGCCTCTTTCTCTTTATTCAAGCTGAAAGTTTGTGCATCATGCCCAGAGCTGTAACTTCTGCCTTGCTGGCATGGCTCCAGAAAAAGAGATGAAAATGTACCAAGCTACCTGTTTTATCCATCTCTTGGTCATCCAAAGAGAGGAAATGTGTCTAAAATGGTGTGATGTGGTTCACCAGGCATATTTAAATATTACCAAAGTCCACTTTTCATGGTTTCATAAAAAAACGCCTGGATTCTCCTGACTCTATTCCCAGATAATGCCTAACAATCAAGAATGAACTTCAGTGGTTTCTTTATTTGGTTTGTTTCCTTTTCTTTGAGATAGAATTTTAGAATTTATCAGTGGACAACATTCCTGAAGCATAGAGAGAATGCGTAGAAGAATGGGAGAGGCACAGAATCTTATTAATGAGTAACCTCTTGCTTGATCAAATGACATGTGAAAAAATGAGGCATTAGCAGACACTGGGATATTTCATGGTATCTTAATTTGCTGGAGCTGCTATGACAGATACTGCACAATGGGTTGGCTTAAACATCAAGAATTTGTTGGTTCATGGTTTGGGAGCCTTGAAGCCTAACATCAAGATGCTGACAAAGTTGTGCTGTCTCCTGAAGTTGGTAGTGTTTTGGCGATGGCCATCCTCTGTCATCTGGCAATGTCCTTGATCTCCTCCTGTGGCTTTCTCTGACTTCTACCTTTTATGTCTTCTGGCTTCTCTCAATTTCAGTTTCTACTGACTGGATGCATCTGAATTTCCCCTCTTTTATAAGGCCTACGGTAATACAGATTAAGACCCACCCTGCTTCAATTTGGACCTACCTTAACTAATAATAACATCTTCAAAAGACCCTGTTTAAAAAATGGTTTCACACCTATGAAGATTAAGGACATACTTTTTCTGGGGTAGATGATTTGATCCCCAACACATGGATTGTATCATCTTGAGCTATTAATAAAAATGGCTTACCTTAGACAGCCACAAACACAGAATATCTATTAAGTATCTTCTGTAAACTAGCAAAAAAAAAAGAAAAAGATATGTTCCCTACCCTCCAAAATTCAATATGGGCAAGTATTTTTTTTTTAAATATTAACTAAGTCTACAAAAAAATCAATTTATGAGAATATACATTATTCTATGGATTCATTGGCCCAGCAAGTAAAACATTTGGTTTATTTCAGTGTTTTTTGGGCTGTTAAGCTAACAACAAAGCACATGCCCTCAATCACACTCTTTCGTTCATCACTGAGAGCATGGCAGGCAGGGTGGGCCTTGGGGTCTTCAGCATCTTGTTATAAGGATGGAAAAGGTACATCAGCTGGCAAGTTGAGTAAGGCAAAGACAACGTGTTCCAAATAATGGGCTTCTTGAGAGCCCAAAGCACAGAAGAGAAAGATGTAAGTGAGCGTGGTTGTGCCCAGCACTTACCTGGCTTGATGTGGACTCTCCAAATCACTTCTCCAAGGCAGGCCACTGTCTTCTGGTTCATCAGTGCAACAAATGCAAAGCACAGGGGAGAAAATCCCAAGGATCTCCTAGCTGAATATAACAAGCTGTGTGCTAGCAGCATGGCAATGCTTGATGAAGAAAACTCCTGCTTCTTCCCAGAATGACACATCCTTTCCCTGGTACTTGTCTAAGAATTAGCAGACCCTGGGTCTCTTTCCCATCCTGAAGGTACGGGAGGGACAGAATCGGTAGAAATATCATGTCCTGCTGCATGTCTGGGTTTTATGCTCATTCATTGAGGAAGTGATACTGAGAGAATGGATGATGGCGGTAGAAAAAGCAATTCTAGAATGCCCTAGAAGGGGTCGTTCACCTTGAAAGCTGTTCTTTTCAGCTAATAACTACCACAGATAGATAATGATGCAGTGGAGAGAACCCTCGACCTGGAGATGCAAGAAGCAATTCCATGTTGTCACTCTACTGCAGATGAGCTGTGTGATCTTGCACCAGCTTTTGTATTCTATTTCTGAGTTTCAGTTTCCAAGGGTTAGCTTAAGGCTTTCCTGAAGACAGAAAGGAACCACACATGAACAGGGACCATTGTTGCCTTCTGGTCACTGTGTTAGTATGGGCTTGGCATCAGTCCAGAGGACAACCAGATGTGACCTTGAGACGGTTCTCACTCAGCAGCACTGTTACCCAGATGTACCAAAACAGAGGTTTATTAACTGACATTTACTCTTCTTCCAAATTATAGTATGCCAAGGAATGGAGCTTTGCCTTTTAAAACTCTGAAAATCAAACAGCATTCTCAGACATCTCTGACATCTCTTACAGTGGTGACATTTCCCTAATAATTTTACACCTCCAATATTGTTACAGCCAACATAGCTGTCAAAGATAAAGAGTGCCAGTTTTTTTTTCTTCTTAAATTATTTACCATGGGAGGACCATGTCACAGCAATACACACCTTATGTCCTGTGGTTTGAGCATCTCTTCTTGCTCTGCTCTTCGTCTTTCAATAAAAAATTATATAATGATGATAATAATAAAAAGCTCCTTTGAGCAGTGCAATGTAGCAACCAAGGGCACAGACTCTCCAGCCTTCTGCTGCAGTTCCAAGCCCAGAATTCCATGCTCAGTTCTCCAAGCTACAAATGGCTCTGAGGATAACAGGCCCTCCCAAGTTTACTCTAAGGACCAGAGAGATGGTCAAAAGTGTATAGAACAGTGCTTGGCACCTACTACATGCACCTAGATAAGTGTTAGGGGAAAGTACTGAGCTCCCATGCTTTCCATGTGTCATATTATTCCCCAAGCCTGTGAGCCCCAGGCAGGGAGGGACTGGGTCAGGGGCCTCCCAGTGAGGCTGCAGCTTCCACAATGCCTAGCATGGTTCAAATACCCACAGAGCCTGGTGTCTGCAGACAACACTTACACAGAAGTTTGCAGATTATTGGGTGAATGAATGGTGAAAGCTGAATGGGCTAGTGAAGATTTGGCTGTTTTCTCTGCAAGAGAAGACTTCCTTGTGCAGACTGCATCAACCCCTTTGGGGAATTCAATGGAAAAAGAGAAACTGTGCAAATATCCCTCACACATTCTTCTGCCCTTTGGAGCCACCTTGCTCCCAACCAGCTCCACATCCTTGGCTAAATTAACTAAGAATCTATAGCAGGAGTGCCTTGAGTCTCTTCACCTATTCCATTACTTGCTGCCATTTTCATATTGCAGTCGGGTAAAGGGAACTTTAGAGGTTTAGAGAAGCAAAGAATGTTTCCTAGGGGCACTGAGCTAGTGAGCAGGTGGTTGGGGTTTAAGCTCAGTAGCCGTGGCTCCATGGTCTGTACCTTCCATCAGCAACCCCCATCCTGGTTCTCTGCAGCCACATGGTCTTTGACAGAAATGACATCAAGTGGTTTTTCCTGTGTCATACTGGGCAGGCTGCCCCCATTGCATCCATATTCTCTCACGACATTTAATCTTCACAGTAAAGATGAGGGGAATGTTATTACCCCCAATTCTTAGATGAGAAAGCTAAAGCTCAGAGAGTTTCAATTGCATGCAAAGCCATGCAAGGAGAAGGGCGGCAGCAGGGTTTTCCCTCTAGACCCCGTTGACACTTTCACTTAGCTCATTTTCAGGCTCTCAGGGGTGTGGACATGTGTTGACAGAACCCCCAAACTGGTCAGTGCAAGAGGTGCAAACAACAATCTTCTGCATCTGACCACTTGACTCTAGTCTTGAGCATGGGTACGCCCACATGTCCATTTGCTCCATACCCTTCAGAAGGCAGGGGGAGCCTGGTCAGCTACCACCATAGGAGAAAACCTGAGATGGGATGGGAGATTTTCCTTTGCAGTTCAGAAGCAACCCCCAACTTCCCTGCCCCTGCAAGTTCCTGCACTGTGCAGGCTCTATAGACGTTTGAAAAGGGGGCATGTTACCTCCAGAAATCCAGGTACAGGGTAGATGGCATGACCCTAGTAGAGTGGATGAAGCCTGGCTTTCTTATCTCTGCATGACCAGGTTCTTCATCTTTCAGAACAAATTACTTCACCTACAGCCAGGAATAAAAATAACCCACCTTCAAGACTGGGCAGATGGAGCCAGTGCAATGATGTGTAACGTGATTTGCCATTTTTAATGAGTTTCTCAAAAGAGTGATGGTGGAAGTTATGTGGGAGGTAATACTGCAGCTAGAGTACTTTCTGTTGCAGAGTTAAAATCACTGTTATCTCTGAAGGAATGCAGAGCAACCAGATGGTCCAAGCCTCCCCTCTGCCTGCCTCAAAGGTACATGTGTCTACAGGGATGGAAAGAGAGGACAGAGAACAAGAGAACCAGGAGCAGGTGGCAGGAAGACCTGGCCCACAGGTGAGGAGCAAGCACCTTGAGGAGGGTGGGGCAGGCAAAGAGAGATGATGCCAAAGGTGTGCTTCATCTGCTCCACAGTTCTGCCCAATGTGGTCCCTGATGGGAGCTCTGGTATCCAGGATGGTAGCGTCTTGATTCTCAGTCACAGGTGCAGACTTGTAGACCCCATCATGTCTCCAGGAGATGCTGAAGAGCCTCCTCCAGTTGATTCCAAAGCCTTCAGATTTAATTGGATGCTACAGCATTTGGGACTTTGGAGTCCACACATCTTGGAGGCTGGGAGGGTGGGAAAGTCCTCCCCTTGGAAGATGGGGCCTCCTTACAGAAGGCTCACACCCAAGCATTTGATACAGAGCCTGTTGGACCACTGCTGGCTTTTCACAGCATCTGCTGTTTGGTTATTAACTCCTCCAACAGAAAGATCAGACTTTCAGGGAGTTGGCAGGTTCCTCGCCTGCCAAAGCAAAATACATCAGAGGGAAGCCTCACCTGCCAATAGGCTCCACCTGGCAGCACTCCAGCCTCATTAGTGCACTCAGGAAGCAGCCCTGAGAACACAGCAAATGTGATTTGGCTGATGTTAAGGCAGCATGCCAATTATGAAGCATTTGGATGAGTCAGGTGTGTTGGTTGACTCTCCAGGTCACATCAACAAGGGTTTGAAAGGAAATTCATTTGGTTGTACTCTGCAGGCTGCACACAAAGGAAGAAAGGGTGTATTAAGACTCCTAAAAATAAACACTTGCTGGTGTATTTGTACCCCTGCACAGCCAACCTGACTGTATATTGCTGGAGACTACAGCAGTGAGGCAGTGAAGCTTTCCCATAGTGTACAGTGTCCTGCCTGCCTCAAGGGGACAAAACTCAAGTCATGCCAAACATAGACGGTGCTCTCCTGTAAGGCACCCAGCACCCAACTCAGAGCATGATCATCCCAGAAGGCCTTGAGAACCTTTCCCCCAAGTCCACATTCCTCAAAGACACTGCCCATGGAGGGATGTGAACACAGCGGAGCCAGTGTTTGAATCAAATGCAGCAGTGATGAATTGAGCCTCAAGGTCACAGAATTGCCACATTTGGAGAATTCAGATCAGCTGAAATTGGTTTCCATTGCCCTTTGGTTTCTGGAATCTCTTCATGGCAAGTCTGTTTATGAAAGGAAGGTAAGAAGGATACTTGGGGCAACACTGAATAGTGAAAGAGAAACAGAAAAATCTCTTTCCACCCATGATCCCAGTTAATCATGTGTCAGCAAGAACTCTGTTGACTGAATAACACTCTATAGTGCTGGCATCAAAAGTAATAGGTGATGCTAATGGTCTGCTTGTGTTTCCTGACTGAAGGATGGCTCCTTCTCAGACTGGACCTCCTCGAGGGCAGTGGTCTGGCCCCGCTGCATGGCCTCCAGGCCACGGTCTTCACACAGGACTCCTGACCAACACAGGCAGGGAGAAGTTATGTGCATTAGTAATGGTACTTCCCCAAATAGCAGGAAAATAACAAATGAATGACTAGTATTCCTTTGTTTTAGGACTCTGCCAATCCTCCACAAATCTATATTTTACTTCTAAATTTTTAGTGACAACTTTCTTTTATCCCTAGTAGAATTTGGTATCCAATGGTCACTGTAAGTGTATGTCAATTTTCATGGTATTCGCAAAAAGTACTGCAAAATTCATGTTATTGTTGCACTTCAACATGTTTTTCTCCACTCCTTTATCATGTGTTCATAATGGTGAATGGTGAATGCAAAGGCTGGAGCCTAGCAAAAGCATTTGAGTGACTCATAGCCACTTGAATCATGAGACTCATATTTTGTGCATGGGATTTATGTCACAGGAATGCACATATACATCCACATTTGCATATCTTGTATAGAATATTTTAAGTTAATCAAGACAAATCTCATGGTTGGATGGCAAATCTTGAAATGAGAGAGTCAAGTATGCAGAGCATGTATGAAGAAAAGTGTTGGAAATACACAAGAAGCAAAATTTTGGGAAAAGAAGAATCAAGAGCACTACTGATATTAAACAAAAGGTACAGTTTTAAGGGGAAGCATAGCCAATTTGAAGACTCCTGGAAGCACCTAAGACTGTAGTGTCCAACAGCACATTGGCCACATTTATGACATATAAAATCCAAATCTCTAGGCTATAGAGAATTTGAAATGTAGGCACTCCAAATGTAGGCACTTGACATGTGCTATGAATATAAAATACACCATGGGGGTTGGAGATGTTGTATGGAAATCTCCTATACTAATTCATTAAAATATCTCAATAACTTTTCATATTGAATACATGTTGAAATGAAAATATAATGTGTAGATTACGTTACATGAAATATGTTATTAAAATTAATTTCAATATTTGTTTTTATTTTGTAAATGCAACTCCTAGAAAATTTAAAATTATACCTACTGGAAAGTGATGATATAAGAGGTATAGAAATAGAAGTGTTACTTTGAAATGAAGACACTGAAAAGGAAGAGATCATGATGCTGCTCAGAAAACAAAAGGAAAATGTTGGTAAAGTTAGAAAGAAAAGTAAAACAGAGGAATCCTAATATAAAGAATGTGCTGCCAATTATGGGCTGAATCCAGTCCATGAGTGTATTTTATTTGGCCAGCAGAGTCTTAAACTTCAAAGTGTATTAACTAAACATTTAATTATTTTCATAAATTTGTTGTGAACTTTAAAAAAACACTGGAAAGATGAGCTTCCAAGGAAATTTGTGGATTAGGGAGCTAGATGACACACTCCTCCTACAAAAACAGTGAGTGGACAGGCAGAAACTGTCTGAATCAACACTTCTGGGACTCTGGAGACAAGGAGAGAACTGTGCAACATCCAGGAAAGTGCAGGATGGGGAGACTGAGAAGCTGAAGCAAATATTATGAGTGAATCACACCCACAGGAGTGGCTGGCATTGATCCCCCACCCTCGAAGCTTGTGTCAGATATGGTCCATGGCTGGCTGCCTGGGACAGAGAGGGGCATGGAGGTCTCCCTGCCCAAGAACAATGTGGAGGACATGGTCAAGTACTGAGTGTGGCTTATGATCAGTGAGTTTGGAGGTCTCCCTGCCCAAGAACAATGTGGAGGACATGGTCAAGTACTGAGTGTGGCTTATGATCAGTGAGTTTGGACTGCTGGCTTCTGGCTCTGAATCATGGTTCCAGATCACCTGGAACAGAGAACACCACTGCCACTGTTTCAACATGGCTTGGTGGAATTTGAAAAAATACACTCCCACCTTATGGCTGTGGGAAAAGGTTTGCTGAAGAGTGCCACCTGCTGGGCAGGTCAGGGAAGTGCACCTTAGGGGAGGCAAAGAAGAAAAAAATGCTTTTTTGGCATCTTTCCTGACCCTCTCCCCAGAGCCCATTAGAACTAGTCTGTGCCCCCTTCATGGGTCTCTGACCCTGTTTTGATCAAACAAGATCAATTCTAAAGATCTAGAATAAGTTGAACCATGTGTCAAAGAAGGGCCTTAACACAAAGCCAATCAATAATAAAACATTAGGCAAGAGAGAGAAATGGACCAAGATAATCAGATGCCTAGACATCAACAAAAAGTCGTTTTAAGAAACAAGAATATATGGCCCAAATGAACAAATTAAGAAGTCAGAGAAGACAGAAAATTTGGAACAACTAATCAAAGATATTCAAACAAATATCCTAAATCAATTCAAGGAGATGAAGAAAAATATGGCAAAAATAAATAAATAAATAAATAATATTAAGACATTGGGTGAGCATAAATAGGAATTTGAAATAATGTAAAGAAAAATAACTGAACTTATGGGAATGAAATGCACAGTAGATGAGATTAAAAATGCCCTAGAGACATGCAGATTTGAATAGGCAGAAGAAAGGATCATTGAACTAGAAGAAAAGACAATCTAAATCTTTTACACAGAAGAATAGACAGAGAAAAGAATGGAAAAAATTGTGCAGAGTCACAGGGAATTGAATGACAGCAAAAAGCAAACAAACATACATATCATAGATGTCCCAGATTGAGAAGAGAAAGGAAAGGGGGCAGAAAGAATATTTGAGGAAATAATGGCCCCAAATTTCCCAACTCTTATGAAACATTTGAATATGCATATCCATGAAGCTCAATTGACTCCAAATGGAATAAACCTGAATAGAGGCACTCCAAGACACATACTTATTAAAATGTGAAATGTCAAAGATAAAGAGATAATTCTGGAAGCAGCAAGAGAAAAGCAATCCATCACATACACGGGAAGCTCAATAAGACAATGTGTGGATTTCTTGGTAGGAACCATGGAGGCAAGAAAGCAGTGGTAGAATATATTTCAGAAAGTGAAGGAGAAAAAATGCCAGGCAATAATTCTTTACCTGGTAACACTGTACTTCAAAAATGGGGGAGAGAGGTGGGGCAAGATGGCAGACTGGTGAGCTGTAAGTTTTAGTTACTCCTCCAGGAAAGTAGGTAAAAAGCCAGGAACTGTGTGGACTGGACACCACAGAGCAATCTGTCTTTGGGCATACTTCATACAACACTCATGAAAATGTCGAACTGCTGAGATCAGCGAAATCTGTAAGTTTTTGTGGCCAGGGGACCCGCGCCCCTCCCTGCCAGGCTCAGTCCCGTGGGAGGAGGGGCTGCCAGCTCCGGGAAGGAGAAGGGAGAACTGCAGTGGTAGCCCTTCTCGGAAACTCATTCTACTGATTCAAACTCCAACCATAGATAGACTGAGACCAGACACCAGAGAATCTGAGAGCTGCCAGCCCAGCAGAGAGGAGACAGGCATAGAAAAAAAAAATAACATGAAAAACTCCAAAATAAAAGCAGAGGATTTTTGGAGTTCTGATGAACACAGAAAGGGGAAGGGCGGAGCTCAGGCCTTGAGGCGCATATGCAAATCCCGAAGAAAAGCTGATCTCTCTGACCTGTGGACCTTTCCTTAATGGCCCTGGTTGCATTGTCTATTAGCATTTCAATAACCCATTAGATCTCTGAGGAGGGCGCCTTTTTTTTTTTTTTTTTTAATCCCTTTTTCTTTTTCTAAAACAATTACTCTAAGAAGCCCAATACAGAAAGCTTCAAAGAATTGCAATTTGGGCACCTCAAGTCAAGAGCAGAACTAAGAGAGCTCTGAGACAAAAGGCAATAATCCAGTGGCTGAGAAAATTCACTAAACACCACAACTTCCCAAGAAAAGGGGGGTGTCCGCTCACAGCCACCATCCTGGTGGACAGGAAACACTCCTGCCCATCGCCAGCCCCATAGCCCTGAGCTGCCCCAGACAACCCAGTGTGACGGAAATGCTTCAAATAACAGGCACACACCACAAAACTGGGCGTGGACATTAGCCTTCCCTGCAACCTCAGCTGATTGTCCCAGAGCTGGGAAGGGGGAGCAGTGTGAATTAACAAAGCCCCATTCAGCCATCATTTGAGCAGACGGGGAGCCTCCCTACACAGCCCAGCAGCCCAGAACTGCCCTGGGGGGACGGCACTCACCTGTGACATAGCACAGTCATCCCTCAACAGAGGACCCGGGGTGCACGGCCTGGAAGAGGGGCCCACTTGCAAGTCTCAGGAGCCATACGCCAATACCAAAGACTTGTGGGTCAGTGGCAGAGACAAACTGTGGCAGGACTGAACTGAAGGATTAGACTATTGCAGCAGCTTTAAAACTCTAGGATGACCAGGGAGATTTGATTGTTAGAGCCACCCCCCCCTCCCTGACTGCCCAGAAACACGCCCCATATACAGGGCAGGCAACACCAACTACACACGCAAGCTTGGTACACCAATTGGACCCCACAAGACTCACTCCCCCACTCACCACAAAGGCTAAGCAGGGGAGAACTGGCTTGTGGAGAACAGGTGGCTCGTGGACGCCACCTGCTGGTTAGTTAGAGAAAGTGTACTCCACGAAGCTGTAGATCTGATAAATTAGAGATAAGGACTTCAATAGGTCTACAAACCCTAAAAGAACCCTATCAAGTTCAGCAAATGCCATGAGGCCAAAAACAACAGAAAATTATACAGCATATGAAAAAAACAGACGATATGGATAACCCAAGCCCAAGCACCCAAATCAAAAGACCAGAAGAGACACAGCACCTAGAGCAGCTACTCAAAGAACTAAAGATGAACAATGAGACCATAGTACGGGATATGAAGGAAATCAAGAAGACTCTAGAAGAGCATAAAGAAGACATTGCAAGACTAAATAAAAAAAATGGATGATCTTATGGAAATTAAAGAAACTGTTGACCAAATTAAAAAGATTCTGGACACTCATAGTACAAGACTAGAGGAAGTTGAACAACGAATCAGTGACCTGGAAGATGACAGAATGGAAAATGAAAGCATAAAAGAAAGAATGGGGAAAAAAATTGAAAATATCGAAATGGACCTCAGGGATATGATAGATAATATGAAACGTCCAAATATAAGACTCATTGGTGTCCCAGAAGGGGAAGAAAAGGATAAAGGTCTAGGAAGAGTATTCAAAGAAATTGTTGGGGAAAACTTCCCAAATCTTCTAAACAACATAAATACACAAATCATAAATGCTCAGCGAACTCCAAATGGAATAAATCCAAATAAACCCACTCCGAGACATATACTGATCACACTGTCAAACACAGAAGAGAAGGAGCAAGTTCTGAAAGCAGCAAGAGAAAAGCAATTCACCACATACAAAGGAAACAGCATAAGACTAAGTAGTGACTACTCAGCAGCCACCATGGAGGCGAGAAGGCAGTGGCACGATATATTTAAAATTCTGAGTGAGAAAAATTTCCAGCCAAGAATATTTTATCCAGCAAAGCTCTCCTTCAAATTTGAGGGAGAGCTTAAATTTTTCACAGACAAACAAATGCTGAGAGAATTTGCTAACAAGAGACCTGCCCTACTGAAGATACTAAAGGGAGCCCTACAGACAGAGAAACAAAGACAGGACAGAGAGACTTGGAGAAAGGTTCAGTACTAAAGAGATTCGGTATGGGTACAATAAAGGATATTAATACAGAGAGGGAAAAATATGGCAAACATAAACCAAAGGATAAGATGGCCGATTCAAGAAATACCTTCACAGTTTTAACGTTGAATGTAAATGGATTAAACACCCCAATTAAAAGATATAGATTCGCAGAATGGATCAAAAAAAATGAACCATCAATATGTTGCATACAAGAGACTCATCTTAGACACAGGGACACAAAGAAACTGAAAGTGAAAGGATGGAAAAAAATATTTCATGCAAGCCACAGCCAAAAGAAAGCAGGTGTAGCAATATTTATCTCAGATAAAATAGACTTCAAATGCAGGGATGTTTTGAGAGACAAAGAAGGCCACTACATACTAATAAAAGGGGCAATTCAGCAAGAAGAAATAACAATCGTAAATGTCTACGCACCCAATCAAGGTGCCACAAAATACATGAGAGAAACACTGGCAAAACTAAAGGAAGCAATTGATGTTTCCACAATAATTGTGGGAGACTTCAACACATCACTCTCTCCTATAGATAGATCAACCAGACAGAAGACCAATAAGGAAATTGAAAACCTAAACAATCTGATAAATGAATTAGATTTAACAGACATATACAGGACATTACATCTCAAATCACCAGGATACACATACTTTTCTAGTGCTCATGGAACTTTCTCCAGAATAGATCATATGCTGGGACATAAAACAAGCCTCAATAAATTTAAAAAGATTGAAATTATTCAAAGCACATTCTCTGATCACAATGGAATACAATTAGAAGTCAATAACCATCAGAGACTTAGAAAATTCACAAATACCTGGAGGTTAAACAACACACTCCTAAACAATCAGTGGGTTAAAGAAGAAATAGCAAGAGAAATTGCTAAATATATAGAGATGAATGAAAATGAGAACACAACATACCAAAACCTATGGGATGCAGCAAAAGCAGTGCTAAGGGAGAAATTTATAGCACTAAACACATATATTAAAAAGGAAGAAAGAGCCAAAATCAAAGAACTAATGGATCAACTGAAGAAGCTAGAAAATGAACAGCAAACCAATCCTAAACCAAGTAGAAGAAAAGAAATAACAAGGATTAAAGCAGAAATAAATGACATAGAGAACAAAAAAACAATAGAGGATAAATATCACCAAAAGTTGGTTCTTTGAGAAGATCAACAAGATTGACAAGCCCCTAGCTAGACTGACAAAATCAAAAAGAGAGAAGACCCATATAAACAAAATAATGAATGAAAAAGGTGACATAACTGCAGATCCTGAAGAAATTAAAAAAATTATAAGAGGATATTATGAACAACTGTATGGCAACAAACTGGATAATGTAGAAGAAATGGACAATTTCCTGGAAACATATGAACAACCTAGACTGACTAGAGAAGAAATAGAAGACCTCAACCAACCCATCACAAGCAAAGAGATCCAATCAGTCATCAAAAATCTTCCCACAAATAAATGCCCAGGGCCAGATGGCTTCACAGGGGAATTCTACCAAACTTTTCAGAAAGAACTGACACCAATCTTACTCAAACTCTTTCAAAACATTGAAAAAAATGGAACACTACCTAACTCATTTTATGAAGCTAACATCAATCTAATACCAAAACCAGGCAAAGATGCTACAAAAAAGGAAAACTACCGGCCAATCTCCCTAATGAATATAGATGCAAAAATCCTCAACAAAATACTTGCAAATTGAATCCAAAGACACATTAAAAAAATCATATACCATGACCAAGTGGGGTTCATTCCAGGCATGCAAGGATGGTTCAACATCAGAAAAACAATCAATGTATTTCAACACATTAACAAGTCAAAAGGGAAAAATCAATTGATCATCTCAATAGATGCTGAAAAAGCATTTGACAAAATCCAACATCCCTTTTTGATAAAAACACTTCAAAAGGTAGGAATTGAAGGAAACTTCCTCAACATGATAAAGAGCATATATGAAAAACCCACAGCCAGCATAGTACTCAATGGTGAGAGACTGAAAGCCTTCCCTCTAAGATCAGGAACAAGACAAGGATGCCCGCTGTCACCACTGTTATTCAACATTGTGCTGGAAGTGCTAGCCAGGGCAATCCGGCAAGACAAAGAAATAAAAGGCATCCAAATTGGAAAAGAAGAAGTAAAACTGTCTTTGTTTGCAGATGATATGATCTTATATCTAGAAAACCCTGAGAAATCAACGATACACCTACTAGAGCTAATAAACAAATTTAGCAAAGTAGCGGGATACAAGATTAATGCACATAAGTCAGTAATGTTTCTATATGCTAGAAATGAACAAACTGAAGAGACACTCAAGAAAAAGATACCATTTTCAATAGCAACTAAAAAGTCAAGTACCTAGGAATAAACTTAACCAAAGATGTAAAAGACCTATACAAAGAAAACTACATAACTCTACTAAAAGAAATAGAAGGGCACCTTAAAAGATGGAAAAATATTCCATGTTCATGGATAAGAAGGCTAAATGTCATTAAGATGTCAATTCTACCCAAAGTCATCTACAGATTCAATGCAATCCCAATCAAAATTCCAACAACCTACTTTGCAGACTTGGAAAAGCTAGTTATCAAATTTATTTGGAAAGGGAAGATGCCTCGAATTGCTAAAGACACTCTAAAGAAGAAAAACGAAGTGGGAGGACTTACACTCCCTGACTTTGAAGCTTATTATAAAGCCACAGTTGCCAAAACAGCATGGTACTGGCACAAAGATAGACATATAGATCAATGGAATCGAATTGAGAATTCAGAGATAGACCCTCAGATCTATGGCCGACTGATCTTTGATAAGGCCCCCAAAGTCACTGAACAGAGCCATAATGGTCTTTTCAACAAATGGGGCTGGGAGAGTTGGATATCCATATCCAAAAGAATGAAAGAGGACCCCTACCTCACCCCCTACACAAAAATTAACTCAAAATGGACGAAAGATCTCAATAGAAAAGAAAGTACCATAAAACTCCTAGAAGATAATGTAGGAAAACATCTTCAAGACCTTGTATTAGGAGGCCACTTCCTAGACTTTACACCCAAAGCACAAGCAACAAAAGAGAAAATAGATAAATGGGAACTCCTCAAGCTTAGAAGTTTCTGCACCTCAAAGGAATTTCTCAAAAAGGTAAAGAGGCAGCCAACTCAATGGGAAAAAATTTTTGGAAACCATGTATCTGACAAAAGACTGATATCTTGCATATATAAAGAAATCCTACAACTCAATGACAATAGTACAGACAGCCCAATTATAAAATGGGCCAAAGGTATGAAAAGACAGTTCTCTGAAGAGGAAATACAAATGGCCAAGAAACACATGAAAAAATGTTCAGCTTCACTAGCTATTAGAGAGATGCAAATTAAGACCACAATGAGATACCATCTAACACCGGTTAAAATGGCTGCCATTAAACAAACAGGAAACTACAAATGCTGGAGGGGATGTGGAGAAATTGGAACTCTTATTCATTGTTGGTGGGACTGTATAATGGTTCAGCCACTCTGGAAGTCAGTCTGGCAGTTCCTTAGAAAACTAGATAATAGAGTTACCGTTCGATCCAGCGATTGCACTTCTCGGTATATACCCGGAATATCGGAAAGCAGTGACACGAACAGATATCTGCACGCCAATGTTCATAGCAGCATTATTCACAATTACCAAGAGATGGAAACAACCCAAATGTCCTTCAACAGATGAGTGGATAAATAAAATGTGGTATATACACACGATGGAATACTACGCGGCAGTAAGAAGGAACGATCTGGTGAAACATGTGACAACATGGATGAACCTTGAAGACATAATGCTGAGCGAAATAAGCCAGGCACAAAAAGAGAAATATTATATGCTACCACTAATGTGAACTTTGAAAAATGTAAAACAAATGGTTTATAATGTAGAATGTAGGGGAACTAGCAGTAGAGAGCAATTAAGGAAGGAGGAACAATAATCCAAGAAGAACAGATAAGCTAACGTTCTGGGGATGCCCAGAAATGACTATGGTCTGTTAATTTCTGATGGATATAGTAGGAACAAGTTCACAGAAATGTTGCTATATTATGTAACTTTCTTGGGGTAAAGTAGGAACATGTTGGAAGTTAAGCAGTTATCTTAGGTTAGTTGTCTTTTTCTTATCCCCTTGTTATGGTCTCTTTGAAATGTTCTTTTATTGTATGTTTGTTTTCTTTTTAACTTTTTTTTTCATACAGTTGATTTAAAAAAGAAGGGAAAGTTAAAAAAAAAAAAAAAAGAAAAACAAGGAAAAAAAAAAAAGATGTAGTGCCCCCTTGAGGAGCCTGTGGAGAATGCAGGGGTATTCGCCTACCCCACCTCCATGGTTGCTAACATGACCACAGACATAGGGGACTGGTGGTTTGATGGGTTGAGCCCGCTACCATAAGTTTTACCCTTGGGAAGACGGTTGCTGCAAAGGAGAGGCTAGGCCTCCCTATATTTGTGCCTAAGAGTCTCCTCCTGAATGCCTCTTTGTTGCTCAGATGTGGCCCTCTCTCTCTGGCTAAGCCAACTTGAAAGGTGAAATCGCTGCCCTCCCCCCTACATGGGATCAGACACCCAGGGGAGTGAATCTCCCTGGCAACGTGGAATATGACTCCCGGGGAGGAATGTAGACCCGGCATCGTGGGACGGAGAACATCTTCTTGACCAAAAGGGGGATGTGAAAGGAAATGAAATAAGCTTCAGTGGCAGAGAGATTCCTAAACGAGCCGAGAGATCACTCTGGTGGGCACTCTTACGCACACTTTAGACAACCCTTTTTAGGTTCTAAAGAATTGGGGTAGCTGGTGGTGGATACCTGAAACTATCAAACTACAACCCAGAACCCATGAATCTCGAAGACAGTTGTATAAAAATGTAGCTTATGAGGGGTGACAATGGGATTGGGAAAGCCATAAGGACCAAACACCACTTTGTCTAGTTTATGGATGGATGTGTAGAAAAGTAGGGGAGGGAAACAGACAGACAAAGGTACCCAGTGTTCTTTTTTACTTTAATTGCTCTTTTTCACTCTAATTATTATTCTTGTTATTTTTGTGTGTGTGCTAATGAAGGTGTCAGGGATTGATTTAGGTGATGAATGTACAACTATGTAATGGTACTGTGAACAATCGAATGTACGATTTGTTTTGTATGACTGCGTGGTATGTGAATATATCTCAATAAAATGATGATTAAAAAAAATGGGGGAGAGTTTAAAATATTCATACATAAACAGAAAACAAGAGATTTTGTTAACAAGAGATCTGTCCTACAAGGAATACTAAAGGGAGTTCTGCAGGCTGAAAGGAAAAGACAGGAGAGACACATGGAGGAAGGTGTAAAAATGAAGATTAGAGTAAGAGTAATTAAAAGGGTAAAAAGAGAGAAAAAATATGATATGACATATAAAATCCAAAGAATAAAATGTTTGAAGTACTGCATTAACAGTAACAACATTGAATGTAAGTGTATTAAACTTCCCAATCAAAAAACACAGATTGGCAGAATGGATAAAAAAAAATGTGACCACCTATATGCTACCTACAAGAGACTCACCTAACACCAAAGAACACAAAAAAGATGAGAGTGAAAGGCTGGAAAATGATATGCCACACAATGGGTAACCAAAGAAGAGGTGGAGTTGCTATATTAATGTTGAACAAAATAGACTTTAAATGTAAAAGCGTTATAAGAAACAGACATTGCATAGTAACAAAAGGGGAAACCCACCATGAAGAAATAACAATCATAAAGATTTATGCACTTAACCACGGTACCCCAAAATGCTTGAGGCAAAAACTGGCAAAACTGAAGGGAGAAATAGATATCACTACAATAATAGTTGGAGACTCCAATAGATAGAATATCTAGACAGAGGATCAATAAGAAAACAGAAATCTACCTCAATAATATGATTAATGAACTAGATGTAGCAGACATGTACAGAACACTGCATGCCAAAACAGCAGGATACACATTTTTCACAAGTGCTCATGGATTGTTATTGTGGTAAGACCTTATGCTGGGACACAAAACAAGTCTCAATAACTTGAAAATAAAATTAAAATTATACAAAGTGTTTCCTCTAATCATAATGGAATGATGCTACAAATCAATAACAGGTGAAGAACTGGGAAATGCACAAATATATGGAGGTTAAACAACACACTCTTAAACAATCAGTGGGTCAAAGAAAATATTGCAATAGCAATCAGAAATATCTTGAAACAAATGAAAACAAGAACACAAAATATCAAAATTTATGGGGTGCAGTGAAGGCAGAGATGAGAGAGACATGCATAGCCCTAAATGTCTAAAAAAGAAGAAAGAGCTAAAATCAAAGACCTAACTGCACACCTGAAAGAAGTACAAAAAGAGCAGCAAACTAAACCAAAATCCAGAAGAAGGAAAGAAATAACAAAGATTAGAGTGGAAATAAATGAAATTGATAACAATAAAACAATAGAGAGGATCCACAAAACCAAAAGTTTGTTCTTTGAAAAGATTAATAAAATCAACAAACCCTTAACTAGACTGACAAAGAAAACAAGAGAGAATATACAAATAATTAAAATCAGAAGTAAGAGTGGGGGCATTACTACCAACCCCACAGAAACAAAAAGGCTCATAACAGGTCACTATGAACAACTGAATGCCAACAAATTAGACAAGTTAGATGAAATGGAAAAATTCCAGGAAACAACCAACACTGACCCTACAAGAAACAGAAGATCTCAACAAACCAGTCACAAGTAAAGAGACTGAATCAGTCAACAAAAACCTCCCAAAAAAGAAAAGCCCAGGACCACAGGACATCAAAGGTGAATTCTACCAAACATTCCAAGAAAAATTAATACCAATTCTGTTCAAACTCTTCCAAAAATTTGAAGAGGAGGGAATACTACCTAACTCATTCTAGGAATCTGTATTAGTTAGGGTTCTTCAGGGAAACAGAGCAATCAGGCAATATCTGTAAACATGAGATTTTATAAAAGTGTCTCATGCAACTGTGGGGATGTGCAAGTCCAAATTCCAGAGGGCAGGGGGATGCACAAGTCCAAATTCCAGAGGGCAGGGGGATGCACAAGTCCAAATTCCAGAGGGCAGGGGGATGCACAAGTCCAAATTCCATAGGACAGGCAGCAAACTGGCAACTCCAATGAAGGTCTTTGATGAACTCTCCAGGAGAGGCTGGCTGGCTGAAGAAGAAGTAAAAGAGCTCTCTCTACTCTCTTAAACGTCTTCAACTGATTGGATTAAATCCAGTTCACTGAATTCTCTCATTGTGGAAGCTGCACCCTTTATTGATGTAATCAGTAACAGCTGCAGCCAATTGACTGATGATTTAATAAGCCAGCCTTCTGGTTTACTAGCCAGCCACAAATGTCCCTGCAGTAATGGTTAGGCCAGTGCTTGCTTGACTAGACATCTCAGCACCATCACCTGGCCAAGTTGACACAAGAGCCCAACCATCACAAAAGTCAACTTCACCATATTACCAAAGCCAGTTAAAGATACTAAAAGAAAATAAAATTACAAACCAATTTCTCTAATGAATATAGATGCAGAAATCCTCAACGAAATACCTGCAAATCTAATCCAACAGCACATTAAAGGAATCATACACCATAAATAATGGATTTTATCCCAGATATGCTAGGGTGATTCAAAACAAGAAAATCAATTTATGTAATATACCATATTAAGAAATTGAAGGGGAAAACCATGTTTTTCATCAATATTCATCTCCATTAATGCAGAAAAGGTATTTGACAAAATCCAGCACCTTTTCTTGGTAAAAACATTTTGAAAGATAGGAATGGAATGAAACTTCATTAAAATGGTAAAGAACATATACGAAAAGCCCATAGCTAACATTGTACTCAATGGTGAAAGATTGAAAACTTTCCCTCTAAGATGAGGAACAAGCCAAGGATGCCCACTGTCACCACTGTTACTCAAATTGTAGTAGAAGCTCTAGCTAGAGCAGAGCAGTTAAGCTCTCACACACACACACACACACACACACACACACACACACACACACAAAACCTCCAAGAAAGCAAGAAATAAATAAAACGTTCACTATTTGCAGATGGCATGATCCCACATTGATAAAATCACAGAAAATCTACAACAAAGCTACAAAAACTAATAAATGAGTTCAGCAAATTTGCAGAATAGAACACCAACTTGCAAAAATCAATAGTGTTTATATACACTAGTAATGAAAAATCTGAGGAGGAAATCAAGAAAAAAATCCAAAAACTAAACTAAAAACTAACTAAAAAACTAAAAGAATCAAGTATTTATGAATAAATTTAACCAAGGAGGTAAAGGACTTGTACGCTGAAAATTACAAAACACCATTGCTAAAATAAATCAAGGAAGACCTAAATAAAAGGAGGGACATTTCATGTTGATCGATTAGAAGACTAAATGTCATTAAGATGGCAATTCTACCCAAATTAACTCAGAGACTCAATGCAATCCCAACCAAAATTCCAACAGCCTACTTTCAGAACTGCAAAAGCTGATTATCAAATTTATTTGGAAAGGTAATGGGCCCTGAAGGGCCAAAAACATCTTGAAGAAGAAGAGTAAAGTTGGAGGACTCAAACTTCCTGACTTTAAAGCATATTACAAAGCTACAGTGGTCAAAACAGCATGGTACTGGCATAAAGATAGACATAGTGATCACTGGAATTGAATTGAGAGTTCAGAAACAGGCCCTCACACCTATGGCCAAGTGATTTTTGACAAGGCTGCCAAATCCACTCAATTAGGGCACAACAGTTTCTTCAAGCAATAGTGCTGAGAGAACTGGATACTATATCCAAAGAATGAAAATGGACTCCTATCTCACACCACATAAAAAGTAATTCAAAATGGATCAAAGACCTAAATATAAGAGCCAGGACCATAAAACTCCCAGAGAAAATATAGGAAAGGATCTTCAAGATCAAGTTGTAGGCCATGGCTTCTTAGACCTTACACCCAAAGCACAAGAAATGAAAGAAAAAAATAGATAAATGGGACCTCCTCAAAACTGAGTACTTTTGTACATCAAAGGACTTTGTTGAGAAAGTAAAAAGGCAGCTTACTTAACAGGAGAAAATATTCAGAAACCACATACTTAATAAGGTTTTAATATCTAGAATGTATAAATAAATCCTATACTCAACAATAAGAAGACAAACCACCCAATTAAAAAATGGACAAAAGACTTGAACAGACATTTTTTCAACAAGGAAATACAAATGATTAAAAAGCACATGAAAAGATGTTCAACATCACTACCTATTAGGGAAATGCAAATCAAAACGACAGTGAGATATTTCACACATAGTAGAAAGGCCACTATTAAAGAAACAGAAAATTACATGTGTTGTAGAGGATATGGAAAAATAGGATAGGAACACTTATTTCCTGATGGTAGTAATGTAGAATTGTACAACCCCTGTGGAAGACAGTTTGGTGGTTCCTCAGTAAGCTAATTACAGAACTGCCATATGATGCAGCAATTCCTCTACTAGATATATACTCAGAAGAACTGAAAGCAGGAATACAAATAGACATTTGCACCCAATGTTCATAGTGGCATTATTCACAACTGCCAAAAGATGGAAACAACCCAGGTGTCCATCAACTGATGAATGGATAAACAAAATGTGGTATACACATACAATAGAGTATTATTCAGCTGTAAGAAGAAATGATGTGTTAATGCAACTCATGGATGAAGCTTGAGGATATTATGTGGAGTGAAATAAGCCAGACACAAAAGGACAAATATTATGGTCCCACTAATATGAATTTATTATAATTCACAATCTCATAGAGTCAATATCTAGAATGTAGGTTATCATGAGATAGAATGAGGGTAAAGAATATTGAGATGATGCTTAATTTATGCATAATTTTTCATAAGGTTGATTGTAAATGTTTGGGAATGGATAGAGATGATGGTATCACGTTATTGTGAGTGTAGTTAACCATGCTGAATGGTGTTTGTGATTGGGGTTGAAAAGGGAAATTTAGGGTCATGTATGTCACTAGAAGGAAAGCTAGAGGATGAAACATGGGACTGTATAACACAGTGAAACCTGTTGTGGATGATGACTGTGGTTAGTAGTACAAATATTAAAAAGTTCTTCCATGAACCAGAACAAATGTATGTCACTATTACAAGGTGTTAATAATAAGGTGGTATATGGTGGGAAATACACCTAATGCAGACTATGGACTAAAGTTAACAGTAATATTTTAATATTCTTTCATCAGTTGTAACAAAGGGACCACACTAATGTTAAGTGTCAATGAAAGGGAAGTAGAAGGCTTTTCCTTTTGGTGCAATGAAAATGTTCTAAAATTGATTGTGGTGATGTAAGCACAATTCCATGCTTATACTGAGGGCACTGATTGTACACTTTGGGTGGATTGTATGGTATGGCATTAAAACTGCTCATAAAAACTCATACAGTAAAAATTGGAAAGAAGACTGCTTCAGTTCTTGGAAAAAAATTACTTGGAAATAGCAGCCAAATTAAGTAGGACTTTCTCATTTTTGCTACTATAACTGTAGCTTATTTGGAATCCAACTTCAATTCACAAGTTCAAATGACCTCTGTGCTTTACAATTTTTTCCCTGAGAAAGAGAAGTTTAACTGATGATGATATCCAATGTGCTTCTTAGTCTTTAAAATTAATGGACATTATAGACACATCTGGCCTCTATGATGAATTTGTAGAATCAAAGGAACTGACTGACAAACAACTACTCTACTAAAATGAGCCTGGAGATGAAAGGTGGATGGACACTTTTGGAGAGCTGGAAAATAATTCCTACACGTCTAAAAACCTATTAAGACTAGTAAATAAAATCTTAAGTATACTGTATACAAACACTTTTGTTGGGAGGAGATTTAGGTTGCTGTCATCCATTGGGCTGATGCTAGGTATCAGTGTAATATGGGCTTGATAAGAGCAGAGCTTCAAGTCAAAATGAATTTTACATTTGACAGTATTCAGTTTTGTCACTACACAAAAGAAAAGAAGGATGTCCCAAAGGCTGTGGGCAGTTCAGAGAAGTATTTTTGGAAAAGTAAACAGAGAGAATAAAATTATCCTACTGTATTATGGGACAGAAAGAAACATGTCATTGTTATTTTTATTGAATATGGATAATAGCTGCTTAGAAAAATATTGCAACAGGTACTCCATGGTGTAGTGGAGGACAGTGCGGAGCTAAGAAGGGCTGATTTTCTCAACTACAGTCACCTCATGTGAATCAAAGCAGCCTGCAAGCCAACTGCTCCAATAGTCTATGAACTCCCAACTGCTCGTGTTCTGCTTCCCTCTGATACTGGATGTTGCTACCTCTTTCCACATCTTGTTCCAATACCTGGAACCTTTGCCCTATCATATTACAAGGAAACCTCTCTATGTGATTGCTTTCTGATCCTGATTTATGGACTATTTGTAAATTGCTTTTTTTGGAAACAAACCGAAAAATATTTTATAGTCCACAGAAATACCCCTCAATATTGTTGGGAATTGAATCATGCCCCACCTCTCCCCGCCCAAAGACACGTTCTTAATCTTAATCCATGTTCCTGTGGATGGGAACCCATTTGAAAACAGGACCTTGTGAAAATGTTACTATTAATTAAGGTGGGGCCAAATGGAATCAGAGTCAGCCTTAGTCTGTATTATGGAGGCCTTATAAAGAGAAGCCAGAAGTCAGAGAAAGCCGCAGGAAGAGACTGAGGACACTGCCATGTGATGGAGGACAGCCGTCTCTAGAACATGGCAGACTCTGGAGAAAGCACAGCCTTGCCAACATCTTGAGGTTGGACATCTAGCCTTCAAAAGTGTGAGACACCCAGGGGAGTGAATCTCCCTGGCAATGTGGAATATGACTCCCGGGGAGGAATGTAGACCTGGCATCATGGGATGGAGAACATCTTCTTGTCCAAAAGGGGTATGTGAAAGGAAATGAAATAATCTTCAGTGGCAGAGAGATTCCAAAAGGAGCCGAGAGGTCACTCTGGTGGGCACTCTTACGCACACTTTAGACAACCCTTTTTAGGTTCTAAAGAATTGGGGTAGCTGGTGGTGGATACCTGAAACTATCAAACTACAACCCAGAACCCATGAATCTCGAAGACAATTGTATAAAAATGTAGCTTATGAGGGGTGACAGTGGGATTGGGGAAGCCATAAGGACCGCAGTCCACTTTGTCTAGTTTATGGATGGATGAGTAGAAAAATAGGGGAAGGAAACAAACAGACAAACAAACAGACAAAGGCACCCAGTGTTCTTTTTGACTTTAATTGCTCTTTTTCAGTTTAATTATTATTCTTGTTATTTTTGTGTGTGTGGTAATGAAGGTGTCAGGGATTGATTTTGGTGATGAATGTACAACTATGTAATGGTACTGTGAACAATCGAAAGTACGATTTGTTTTGTATGACTGCTTGGTATGTGAATATATCTCAATAAAATGAATATTAAAAAAATAAGTGTGAGACAATAAATTCTGGTTGTTCAAGCCAGCCTATTGTGCAGTATTTGTCATAGCAGTGCTAGTGTACTGAAACCATATTATTCCCCCATTCTAGTCTGAAATCACAGAAGGTTCTCTGTTGTTCCTCATCTAATGCTCACACCAATTACTAGAACCTTTTACTTTATAGACATGCTAATATTTCCTTGTTATATGATAGGGCAAATGTTCTGGGTAATGAACAAGATGTGGAAAGAGGTAGCAGCATCCAGTATCAGAGAGAAGCAGAACACAGCAGTTGGGAGTTCACAGAATATTGGAGCAGTTGGCTTGCAGGCTGCTTTGATTCACATGAGGTCACCGTCATTGAGGAGAAACCAAATTCCTGGCAAAACAAAAGGTTAGTACACCCTCCTTCCTTCATGGGAATGTCTCATGAAATTGAAGAAAGTGGAGCACAATTACCAGTAGCCCCCAGATGACTTGTCTGATCCTCCTAATGATCCCAGAGCCGCTTTGCTGGACTAGGGTTCAGCATGTGCTCAAAGAGTTGGAAGTCTTCCAACCTTCCCACCCCATCCAGCGACCATAGAGAAATATGGACGATGGCTCGGTTGTTGTGACAAGTATAGACCCCCTTCATATTCCTATGTTCTACTCACATTGACTATATTTCCCCCTTCATAGAATAGCATTGTCATACCACTAAAAACTATAGCATGAACTAGCTTTAGTAGGGAACATGCAATAAAAATTTTATGAGTAAAATTCATCAATAATAGTTTTAAATTTAATCAATCTACGCATAAACTTTTGGCAATGTTTCCAGGCTAAACCTTGAGTAATAAAATGAAAACAAAGTGAAAAATATAGGCTAATGTTGGGTAGAGCCATGTTTTGAGTTAAAAAAGAGAAAAAAGTCCACCAAACAGCAAAGAACAACACTTTCAAGAGGAGGAATAGAAAGAGATGAGAAGGAACCATGTAACAGGCCTTGTAGGCTGTGAAAGAACATTAAGGTTTGATGCTAATCTCCAGCACGAAACTTCTGGATGGTTTTAATCCAGGATTAGCATAGGCAGGTGGATGTTTTAATAGACTAACTCCAGGACCTATGTGGAGAATGGACTGCAGAAAGAGAAGAGTGTGAGTCAGAAAACCTGGCAGGTGGAAATGGTAAGCAGTGGACACATTCAGGGACATGCTTTGGAGGCAGAGCCAGTGGGAGCTGGTTTTGTCCAGCAGACAAGCTCTGTCCAGGGTCAGCAGACTCCAATTCTAAGGCTGTCCTCTTTAAACTAGGACAATGACAGTATCTATCTCCATTTCCTTACCTATAAAATGAATGAGAGAGACCAATTAGATGAGTTTTTAAATTCTGCACTACAGATCCTGGAGTTGATAGATGCATTCAGAGTTAATGCATCTTCCAAAATATCTTTGCAAAATGCCATGAGAAAGTAAAGTATGTGAGCATGTGAACAAGAAATCAAAGCTTTGTTCAGACTCTCAAAGTGGTATGTGAGCAAAAAATATATAAGAACCATTGGACAAAATGCTCTATTGTTAAGATCTCTAAGCTACATCTTCTGGCTCAAGGTCTTCAGAAAGTTTCACAAAATAACTCGGGAGTTTATTTCCCCAAAGTTGAAGAGTCAGGGACTGCTTGGTCTGGCATTAGTTAGACGATCATTTCACTTTAGCCCTAGATAGATTTATGTTTCAGCAACTTGGTCCAATTTTGTCTATGAATAGGACCCAAAATGTCAGCTCAGTGTCATCACTCATATTTATATCTTTTTAAAATAAACATTTTTTTTTCTGTTCTAGGACAGATTTAAGTTTATACTAAAATTGAAAAGATACTATAGGGAGTTCTCAATATGCTGTACCCAGTTTCCTGTGTTATTAACATCTTTAATTGGTATGGTACATTTATCACAATTAATGAAACAGTGCTGATACATTATTGTTAAATAAAGTCCAAACTTTATTCATATTGCCTTAGTTTTCCCTGATTTTTGTTTTTCCTTTTCTGTTTCAGGTTCCTATCCAAGATACAACATTACATTTAGTGGTCATGCTTCCTTACACTCCTCTCAGATTTTCCTTGTTTTTGATAAATTTGGCAGTTTTAAAGAGTACTAGTCAGGTATTTTGTAGAACATCCTTCAATTATGAGTAGTCTGATGTTTGTCTCATGATCAGACTGGAATTATGGGTGTTAGAGAGGAAGCCCACAGAAGTAAAGGACACGTTTTGTCGTATCACATCAAGTGTATCTACTATCGGAGTGACATCACTGTTGAAAAGTTGGCCTTGATCACCTCACAAAGAAACGTGTGCCAGGACTCTCCACTGTAGAGCTATCCTGTTTTCCCATTTCCATACTGTGCACTTTGGAAGGAAATCATCATGTGCAATCCACACTAAAGCAATGGGAAGTTATGCTCCACCTCCTTCAGGGGGAGTCTCTACATAAATCACTTGGAATTCTGGTGCACTGGAAGACTTCTCTCTCCATTTATTTATGGTTGAATGATATTCTGTTATATGGATATACCACATTTTGTTTATTCATTCATCAGTTGATGTACATTTGTTTCTACTTTTTGGCTATTATGAGTTATGCTGCTATAAACATTCATATACAAGTTTTTGCATTGACATATGTTGCCAGTTCTCTTGGGTATATATAAGTAGGGGTGGAATGGCTGAGTCAAATGATGACTCCATGGTCACATTTTTGAGGAACTGCCAAACTGCTTTCTAAAGAGGCTGTACCATTTTACATTCCCATCAGCAATGCAGGAATTTTCCAATTCCTCCATGTCCTAGGCGACACTTGTTACTGTCTGTCTTTTTAATTATAGCCATCCTCACAGGTGTGACGTGTATCTCATTGTGATTTTGATGATTAATGATTTTAAGTATCTTTTCATAGTTTTATTGTCCATTTATATTTCTTTTTTGATGAAATGTCTATACAAGTACACTGCTCATTTTCAGTTGAGTTATTTATCTTTTTATAGTTGAATTATAAATGTTCTTTATATAATCTTGATACTAGATACTATATTACCCTTATCAGATATGTGATTTAGCAAATATTCTCTCCCATTTTGTGGGTTTCTTTTCATTTTTTTGGATGATGTCCTTTGACGCACAAAAGATTTTTATTTTGCTTAAGTCCAGTTTATTTCCTTCTTTGGTTACTTGCGCTTTTGGTGTCATACCTAAGAAACCATTGTCTAATTAAAGGCCGCTATGATTTACACTTATGTTTTCTTTGAAGAGTTTTATAGCTTTAACTCTTACACCCAGGTCTTTCATCCATCTGGATTTAATGTTTAAATGGTGTGAGGTAGGAGCACAACTGTATTCTTTGCATTTGGATATCCAGTTGTCCCAGCACCATTTATTTAAAAGACCCCCTTGTCGAAAATAAATTGATCCCAGATATATGATTTGTTTCCAGATTCTCCATTCTATTCCAATTGTCTATATGTCTATCTTTATGGCAGTACCTCACTGTCTTGATTACTATAGCTCAGGAAGCCATAACGTCAGAAGAGTAATTTTTCCCCCTTTCTTCTTCTTTTTAAAAATTATTTTAGCTATTCTAGATTCTTTGCCTTTCCACACAAATTTTCAAATGTCTATGTGTACAAAACAACTTGCTGAGGTTTGATAGGAATTGCATTAAATGGACATCTTTACAATGTTGAGTCTTCCAAACTATGAACACAGTAACTCTCTCACTTTAGGTCTCCCTTGATTTCTTTCATCAGCATTTTGTAATACTTAGCATATAGATCCAAGATCCAATATGTTTTTCTTAGATTTATAGATAAGTGTTCAATTTTATTTTTTACTACTGTATATGGTACTGTGTTTTTAATTTCAGTTTCCATATACACCATGTTAGTATAAAAATCCAATTGGTTTTGTGTCTTGATATTATAATCTGTGACCTCACTGAAATCATTTCTTGTTCTATGAGGGTTTTATTTTTGTTAGATTGTATGGGATTTTCTACATAGATAGTGTAGAAATTGCAGACAATATCATGTGCAAATAGTGACAGTTTTACTTCTTCTTTTCTAATATCAATGCTTTTATTTCTGTCTTATTCTATTGATCTGTCTATAACCTCCAGTGCTGTTTTGGATAAGAGTGGTGAAATTAGACTTTCTTGCCTTGTTCTTAATCTTATGGGGAAACTATTCAGTCTTTTACCATTAAGTATTGTATCAGATGTCCTTTTTTAAGTTGAGGAAAATTTTATACGTCACTCAATTCGATTTGCCAATTTTTTTTCTTGCTTTTTATGTCTAAGTTCATCAGAGATATCAGGCTGCAGTTTCTTTTTTTGTGATGTCTTTGTCTAGTTTTAATAAAAGGTTAATACTAGCCTCATAAAGTGATTTTGTAAGTGTTTCCACTACTTTTATTTTCTGGAAGATACTGTAAAATTGGGGTTAATTCATCTTTAAAAGTCTGATCAAATTGCCAAGTGCAGCGATCTAGGACTCAGTATTTATTTTTGTAGAGCACTTTAATCACAAATCAATTTCTTTAATTATTATAGGACAATTCAAGTTATCTATTTCATCTTGGTTGAGTTCTGCAAGGTTTTGTGTTTTAAGGTTTATATTTTTGAATTTATGAGTGCAAATTTGATCATACTATTACCTTCTTTTTCTAGTGATATCACATAGTTCATTCTTGATACTGGATATTTCTGTCCTTTCTCTTTTTATGTTTTCAGCCTTGCTTGTAGTTTATCAATTGTATTGACCTTTTAGAGAATCAGCTTTATGTTTCATTGCTTTATCTGTTTTTAGTTTTGTTGATTACACCCATACTAATCTCCTTCCTTCTGCTTACTTTGAGTTTATTTTGTTCTTACTTTTTTACTATTTTAGAGTGGGAACATAGATTATTGATTTAAGAGATTTCTTCTTTTCCAATGCAAACATTTAGTGCTCTAAATTTCCTTTTCAACAATGCTTTAGCTGCATCCTATGAAGTTTCGTATTTTTTATTTCTGTTTTCCAGATTTTTTAAAATTTCCTTTGAGGCTTTCTCTCTAACCCATGGATTTTACAAGCAGTACAATGTTAAATTTCCAAGTATTTGAAGATTTCCCTATTTTATTGCTGTTATTGATTTCTTGTTTGACTCTTATCTAGAGAACACATTCTGTAGTATTTAAATTATTTTAAATTCGTTGAATTTTGTTTTTGACACTCTATATGGTCTATCTTGAAGAATGTTCCAGGGGTTCTTGAAAATATATGTATATTCGGCTGTTGTTGGTTGGAATGTTCTATAAATGTTAATTAAATCTTATTGGTTAATGGTATTGTTTAGTTCTTCCATATTTTTGCTGATTTTCAGTCTAGGAGTTATATCAATTGCTGAGAGTGAGGTGTTGAAGTCCCCAACCACAGTTGCGAATTTGTCTGTTTCTCTTTTCAGCCATTTTTGTTGCATATATTTTGAAGTTCTGTTGTTTGGTATGTGCTTATTTAGGATAATTGTCTTCTTGTTGACTTGATATTTTTATCATTACACAATGCCTCTCTTTATTCCTGATATTTTTTCTCTGCCCTGAAGTCTATTTTATACATTATCAACATAGTCACTCTTGTTTTTCATTAATGTTTGCATGAGATATATTTTCCCATCCTTTCACTTTTGACCAATCTATATCACTATGTTTTTTCTTGCAATTTTATTGAGATATAGTCACATACCATACAATCCCCCAAAGTGTACAGTCACTTGCTCACAGTACCATCATATAGTTGTGCATTCATAACCATATTGAATTTTTGAACATTTTGATTACTTTTATCTCCCTTCTTTAATTTGGCATCTGTAGGGTCCTTCTCCTGTCCAAACCCTCCTCCAAAGTTTCAAACAAGTCAGGGTTATCCCCTTTATTGCCAAATATCTGGGGAGAAGTTTTCATCAGCTGTTTATATCGCCATGTTGATGACATCACCGATGTCATTATGTTTAAAATGAGTTTCTTATAAACAGTATGTAGATAGCTTCTGTTTTTTATCCACTTTGCCAATCTCTTTTGATCATTTATATTTAAAGCAGTTATTAATATCTTAGAGCTTAAGTGGCCATTTTATTATTTTTTTAAATTTGTTCCTGCTTTTTCTTCTTCCCTATTTGTCTTCACTTGCCTTCTTGTTGATCGCTATAATGTTTTCAGATTCTATTTTCTTATATTTATGATATTTTTGACTATATTTTTTGTATACTTTTTTAATGATTGATTTAGATATGGCAATATTCATAAATAATTTATCACCATGTACTGGTATCAACATTTTATCACTTCAAGTGAAATATTGAAATCTTACTTCCACTGTGGTCACTTTTTCCTTCCCCACTTAATGCATATGATTTTAAGTATTTCCTCTACATACATTGAACACAATGCCAGATGATGTTATAATTTTTAATTCATTCATCAATTATGGTTTAAGAGACTCATGAAAAGAAAGATAACCTCTATATCTATCCCTATTTTTACCTACTTAATTCTGCTTTTGTTTTCTAAGTTCTAATCTTTCTTTGTTATTATTTTCTTTCTGTCTGGAGAGCTTTCTTTAGCCAAATCTTTGAGATTTGTTGTTGTCACATTGTCTTAATTTTCCTTCATCTGAGAATGTTTTTTCTTCCCTTTGATTCCCAACCTAGCTCCCTTGATATAAAATTTGTGGTTGACAGATCCTTTTCTTTCAGCATTTAAAAAACACAAGATCACTTTTTTTTTTTGTCTTCATGGTTTTTCACGAGAAATCTGCTGTTATGCATATTGATGTTTTCCTCTAGATAATATATCATTCCTCTCTGGTTTCCTTTAAATTTTTTTCCTTGTCTTTACTTTTCTGAAGTTTAATTATGATGTATTTTGGTATGGTTTTCATTGGGTTCACTTGATTTGAGGTTCACTTAACTTCTTGAATATGTTAGTTGTAGCTTTCTTCAAATTTTTCCAGAATGTAAGAGAGATTTAAAAAAAAAAAAAAAAACAGGCAAAGGGAACACAATGTCTTTCTTCAAGCTCTGAGGCCCCTAGCCATTCACCACCTTCTTTCTGGTTTTCAGACTCCTTCATGTATCTCTGTTGAATTATTTCCATGTGATGTAGTTGTAATTCTGGGAGAGAGGTGAGTCCATGCCATCACATTTGGACTAGAACTCTGAAGTGAGACTTGTAAAATGTATTATGACACCCAGGATGAGCTTGGCCCTGCCATTGTGGGGTTGGGAAAGACTTCTTGACCAAAAGAGGGGAAAGCAATGGAACAAAAGAGAGATCTCAAATAGGGTTGAGAGGTCATTCTGGAGGTTATTCTTACGCATTATATAGATGCTCCTTTTTAGTTTCTAGTATAATGGAATAGCTAGAAGAAAATACTGGAAACTGCTGAACTGTAATCCAGTAGCCTTGATGATGATTGTATAACTATATAACTTTTATTGTCTTTATTTTATTTTACTACTCATTTGCACATACACGGGATAATGGGAGTGTCAGTCACAAGGTTTACACAATAAAAGTTATATATATATATAATAGAGGGGATAAGGGGTATGAGATGTTTTGAGTGTTCTTTTGATTTATGTTTTATTTTTAATTTTTAAATTTTTATTACTTTTTTGGAGTACCAAAAATGCTCTAAAATTGATCATGATGATGAATGCACAACTATATGATGATACTGTGACCTATTGATTACATGTTTTGGATGGATTGTATGGTGTGTGAATATATGTCAATAAAATTGCATTTAAAAAATGTATTGGGTGAGTGTAAGCAATGGAATAAACATAAATCAGAAGAAGCTACATTTTATATGGAAAATATGAACTTCTAAATCAATTCCTCCCATGTTTTGTTGTAGAATAATCAGCTCTGTCACTTACACAGTTCTCATAATATTGCATTTCAGTGTTTCAGTGCAAGTGTGAACAGCCCCAGTGCCATGGGCGTGATCAGTGTCTCAGACCTGCACATTGCAAAGTAAGCTCACAATACTTGGATGCTAATTTAGTTTATGGTTGATAGATTAATAGAATGATGGTGTTGCAGTTTTCAGGTTTTATTTTACAATATTACTTAATTTTAAAAATTGCCAATGAACGTTTATTGTGTAAATAGAATCTTCTACAACTCAAACTAAGCAACAGAAAAATATTACTTAAAGGTCCACCCAAGCTTTATTTCAGTTTACAGGTACTGTGTGTGTGTAAGTGTGCTATGTGCAATTCCTATTTTGAAAAATATGACAACATAGAGTTGCATCACTGGCATTCTCAACATCTGTCATTAATTTTGTACTTGACTGAGAAATAGATGATGATATCTATGTATATCGAATTTAAGGATGTGTACTGTAGCTATAACAAATTAAACACCTTAATTTTTCAAAGGCATACCACTTTTGAAAATGAAATCATAAATAAAATAAAGTTCATACTCATATATAACTCAGGCAGCCAGTCAAAAATGAACATCTGTTTCATAATTCTGACATTTAACTAACAGAAAACTGATAAGAAGGGAAATGAACATTTAAAGCAACAAGACATATGTTTTTCTTTTCATTCATTTTTCCATAAAACACATCATAACACAAATTGTAAAATAAAGTTTATGATGTCTCACCAAGAAATCATTTTTGCTCTTAAAAAAGTTGAACTTTGGGTTTATTCTGCACATAGATTCACTCCACAATTTGGAGCTGTGAGTAGCACATCCCATGAGCCTGGCTTCTCAGGTTGCAGATGCTTCTGAGAGCTTAGGAACTATGGTAGCAGGAGAGAGGCACCTCAGAGCGTCCAAGTTCCAATCCCAATAGAACCTGTGAATATGATACTGATGTCGAAGTTTGGCAGGCTACTCTGACAGATAGCATGCAAGGTGTTGGCTTAAGCAATGGAAGTCCCAAATCAAGGTATCAGCAAGGCCATGCTTTCTCCCTGGGTCATCAGCATTCCAGCCATCCTTCATCACATGGTGATATCCTTGGGCTTCCCCTGTTGGTTTTCTCTAACTTCTGGCTTCTGGCACCTAGCTTCTCTTTATAAGGCCTCCAGTAAAGTGGATTTAGACCTGCTCTCATTCAGTTTGGTAACATCTTGTATTTTAGAAGATCCTACTCAAAAATGAGTCCACACCTTAACTGACAATACTCTTTAGAGGGTCTTATTACACATGGGTCAACACCCACAGGAATGCAGATTAAGCACCTACCTTTTGTTGGAGTACATGGTTCAATCTACCACATCTTACACGGCTGAATGGACTTTGCAGATGTGGTTAAGGCTATGGACCTTGAGATGGGAAGATTATCCCAGACTATCTTAGTGGGCTCAATGCAATCACAAGAGTTCTTAGAAAGCAGAGAGCCTTTTCTGTCTGTGGTCAGAGAGAAATGTGATGAGGGAAGGACCAGAGGGCAGCCACACTCCTGGCTTTGAAGATGGAGGAAGGCAACCACAAATCAAGGAGTGTGTGTAACCTCTAGAAGGTGAGAAAAAGCAAGGAAATGGACTTTACCTTAGAAGCTTTCAGAAAGGGACACAGCCCAGTCAGCACCTTGGTTTTAGCCCAGAGAGGCTCATGTAGGACTTTGACATACAGAACCATAAGATAATAAATATCTGTTGTTTTAAGCCACTAATTTGTGTTAGTTAGTTAAAGCAGCAATAGAATGTTAATACAATAATCAGTGTTGTTATCAAAGGTTCATTATGATTCAAGCTCTGAAGGTTCTCCAAAAAATATGATTATAGTTAAGTTATAGATACCAAAATTTTTGTCCAAAAGTGCCATATCAAAATTACCTTTAGTTTATCCATATAAAGAATTTTAATTTTATTTTAATTAATTTTAATTATTTTTAATAATCTACATAGAGACCTTTCTTAGTGTATTTGAGAAATTTTAAAAAGTGATAAATAGAACTGAATGACTTCAGAAAGTGTTATGGGGACTTTTTTTTTTAATTGATTAAAATTTTATTTCAAAAATCTCTATTATTTCAAAAAACAGTAAAAATCAACACCATTATCCCAATGTTTTATATATCAAATATTAACACTTTTTCTCTGTGTATGTAGTTGAAAATATTATATATTTGGCATTGTTTGAGAAGTGTTGCTTATGTTACTCAGAAAGCCAGACCCAGCCTCCCTACACAGCAGTATTTATGCTAGAGAATTCATTACCAAAGTACATTGCACCAAGAATATTTGCAGATGTGGTTCATTTACTTGAGCCACGCTGTTTTCCAAACAGGATAGCTGTCTAACAAGTAAAAAGATGTTACAATTATTTTGATGTTCACTTTAGATTTTACCATTCATTTTGGGTAGTTTTCCTAATATTTATTTGTATGGTAGAAAATATAAATGGTGGCTACATTTTATCATTGTTATATTTTAAAACATAAAGAAAATTAAAGCTTCTGGCTGTATTTAATTGAAAATAAGATTGTTTATAAACAAGAACACCAGTTTGTTTCCAATTAGTTATCACTATTTACAGTGAAGATTTTCCTGATAGTATACCTCCAAAATATAGAAATAAATTGGATACTAAGCTGACATAGATCAGACTGTTCTCTCTACTACAAATTATCACTGCATGTTTTCATTAAAACAGTATTATTATTCTCACTTCTAAAAATGAATTCTGTACATATGAATTAATATCATACATGTGAATTGGTGCAATAGATTTATACTTTAAAACATAGTTTTATATTTGGGGATTCCAAGTCAATTTTATTTGATAAAATAGCATTATGGAACTTTGTCATTTATATTGCATTAGATTCCTAATTAATTTCCCAACCTCCAGTATTGCTCTTATAAAATCTACCACCCATAATGCTACCAGTCTGAAGGTTCATTATGCTAATCCCTGATTTTCAGCCTTAATGGCCTTTCCTTGCCCGCATGTTAAAAGTGGAGCTCTCGCAAAAGAGAGGCTAGGCCTCCCTATAATTGTGCCTAAGAGTCTCCCCCTGAATGCCTCTTTGCTGCTCAGATGTGGCCCTCTCTCTCTAGCTAAGCCAACTTCTCAGGTGAAATCACTGCCCTCCCACCTACATGGGATCAGACACCCAGGGGAGAGAATCTCCCTGGCAATATGGAATATGACTTCTAGGGAGCAATGTAGACCCAGCATCCTTGGATGGAGAACATCTACTTGACCAAAAGGGGGGTGCGAATGGAAATGAAATAAGCTTCAGTGACAGAGAGATTCCAAAAGGAGCTGAGAGGTCACTCTGGTGGGCACTCTTATGTACAATATAGACAACCCTTTTTAAGCTCCAATGAATTGAGCTAGCTGGTGGTGGATACCTGAAACTATCAAATTACAACCCAGAACCTATGAATCCTGAAGATGATTGTATAAAAATGTAGCTTATGAGGGGTGACAATGGGATTGGGAAAGCCATATGGACCACACTCCCCTTTGTCTAGTTTCTGGATGGATGAGTAGAAAAATGGGGGAAGGAAACAAACAAACAAACAAACAAAGGCACCCAGTGTTCTTTTTTACTTTAATTGCTCTTTTTCACTTTAATTATTCTTCTTTTTATTTTTGTGTGTGTGGTAATGAAGGTGTCAGGGATTGATTTTGGTGATGAATGCACAACTATGTATGTGAACAACTGAATATACACTTTGTTTTGTATGACTGCGTGGTATGTGAATGTAGCGCAATAAAACGAATATAAAAAAAATGAAATGGATATTGTCATTAAATTTCCCCAGAATGAAAGTTAAAAGGGAAGTGTTTAACATAAAATATTTTTTCTCATTTTATATTTCTCATTTCTCATCTTTCTTATACTCCATAAAAATTTTCAAAAAAAAAGTGGTGCTCTCTGGCACCGACTGTCAGAAGGTCTTCAGCCTGGCTCTTAGGATTACTTCTGACCACCCCTCACCACCACGGACATCACCCTGCATATTTCCAGAGCACCCCTCATGGCTGGCTCTACCCTCGTGGCTGGCTCCACCCTGGCTGCTAGCTCACGCTCTTGGCTTGGTCTGGAACGTAGTTTTCCAGATTCTTTGCCTGGATGACTCAGATCTTTGTAGGCTCAATTCAGAATGTACTCGTCTAGAAACCCACCCTTGTCCCTTCCCTTTGGAAAGTTTGCCTGTCCTGAGTTCCCGCCACACCCTGTGCGTATTTATTTCTTAACCGATTATTTTAGTATTATGTGATATGTATTATCTGACAGACTAAGGGGTCCTGTTCATTACACTGTCCCTGGCACCAGTGAGGTTTCAATTAATATTTTCCACAGAGGAATGCAAGCTGCCTTGGAAATGAGTGGGCTGGCAAGGATGAAGTCTGTGCTTGGCTTTCACAAGCCACTTTTTCCTGCTATTCTAGTCTTCTTCCTAGTATTTTAAGGTAATTTTCAACTAATTCCAGAAAGACATTAAATGACAGTTACAATTTTAGGATAGTGTTTCACATAATGGTGGGTGTATGGGAAAGCCCGCTTTAAGAATTTAAATTATTTCTATAAAAATCTTTCAAAACTAGTCCCTATCAGCACTTCTCTTTCTGGCAGTATTGCAAGCAACACATGCAGAAGATCTCTTCCCAGAAGTAAACAGCTAAAAAGGCTTTGTAAACCACAAATATACATTTATAAAGCCCCCGAGTATAGGAAGCAATCAGACAAAGAAATAAGGCTGCCATGGAGTGTGCCTGCATTGGAAAGGGGGGTGGGGGGGTGGGGGTGGTCTCGGGGGGACCTGACAATCTCTGCTGGCATAGATGGACTTGGGTCCAGTGGTCCACAGCACCACGGAGCAGGAGCGGGGCCAGGCCTTGGCACCGCGGGCATGCCACTCAGAGACCCCTTGAAAGCCCGGACCTTATCAGGCTAAAAGCCTCCGTCAGTGGACTAAGGAGAAAAGTCTCCCTAGAAGATTTCATGCCCAGCTTTTGCTTTGGAAATAATGGAAAAGTGAAAAATATCTGTCCTAAGAATTTATAACCACAATACTAAACTCATAAAGACTTGTGGGTAGAATTCCCATTCTCTGCGTGGCTCCAGGTACCCAGGCTAAAACTTCATTGTAAAGCGATGCTGGCAGGGGCAGAGACAGAGGAAGCCCTCTTTAAAAGAATCTGCTTTAAGAAGGGTCCCCTATGGCCTCGTATTCTGTTTTCCTTTATTTATATAAATAAAAGAGAATCATTATATCAAAAAAATCTACTTTAAATTCAAGCCTCAATAAAATCCCACAGCAAAAGTTCCAGAAAACTTGAGCTCAGATTAAAAAAAAATTACCAAACAGATAAGAAAACAAATTATCACAATACAGAGGAAAGAGAAGCAACAAATTGTGCAATTGTTCCCAAAAGGTATTGGAATGTCGGAAATTTAAATATGTCGAACATTGCAAATTTGATGAAGAAATAAGAGGTTTGCATAGGAGATTTTAAAAAATGCATAACACTAAAATGTCTAATAATGAAAAATAACCACTAAAATTGCAAACTCAATAAATTAGCAGTGCATATCAGGCCAACAGAAGTGTCAACAAAGCCAAATTAGGCTCGCTGAAAAGACTACAAACAGGGATATGGACAAATTACTAAGAAAAAATAAATACCTAAATAACCAAACTGACACAACAAACTAGACAATTTGGATGGTTCCATAATCTTTAAAATAGGTAAATAGTTAACAGTACTCAAATGAATTTACAAGCAAGTTTATCAGACATCTGTAGACATTAGCCATCCACTTGATAAGCACTGGATATTTGTGTTATCAACAATTATAATTGTTTTGGGGGATGGATTATTTAAAATTTGAATTCATCTAATTAAACTTTTCTCAAAATTAGAGTATTTTTACCCACTCTAGGAGATCAGTGAAATTTTGCTTTCTCTCTTTTCTTTTTTCTAAATCTAACATATACTGTAAAGAATATTCGTCTCCATATTTCATTTTTGTCTTCTCACTATAAAATCAAATGAAAAAAGCCATAAAAAATGCTTGAAGTGTCAAGTGTTTGTCATGTCCCATATACAATTTTGGAGAATGTCAAATAAGTTGAGTTCTTAAGAGTCATCAGAAGTAGTTGTGATTAATACATTCAAGATGTACCATCATAAATTCAACAGATATATTTCCATTTTGAACTTTACATAAACTCCTATCTTTATAAGTAGGCAAATAAATTTGATATTTGATATTTCTGCTTATATGTATTCTTGTACTTACCTTTAAGATGATGTTGACTTTAGGAACTGTAAATGATTACTTGTTAGCTCTGATTATCAATTGTAAGTAAAATATTGGAAGATGAAACACTGTAAAAAAAATTACTTTCACAATTGCTCAATGAGACAAACAAATTTAGAGAAAAAAAATTGTTCCTTCTAATTAGAAGACAAATTACCTTGCTTTAAGACGATAATAAACCCGTAAATAGCCCAAAAGAATTTTGTATACTTCCAAATAGTACACATAGCTCATTAGCTTAAGGGTCTTTAAGTAATGCCAGCTGTCTATCAATTCCTTAATTCTTCAGTGGTATAAAATGCATTAGCAGGATGTTCACAGCTTTCTGAAGGTGCCTGTCCTGTGATATGGGTCCTATGTAATAAAGTCTAGAGTAAAACAACCAAGGACAATAGCAAAACCGTCGTCAGTTTTCTCTCTCTGGTGATACTGAAGTTATAATCCCAGGACTGTTTATGAGAAAACAGCCTTACCCTCAGCATACTTTCACACACGTTCACATAGCAGCACAGTACTCACAGCTGGAGAAGGTCAGCGGGCACGAGTGCTCGTCCATGGGGAAGTTGTGCAGCTGCAGCTGGCACTCTGCATTTATGGTGAGCCTGTGGAAGGGGCACGAGTCAGTCAAGAGGGCACCCGAGCAACCATGCAGCACCCAACGCAAGGCCACAGGGACAGCCATGCTAACACATGCAGGGAGATGGAGGCAGCCCTGGGGCACACGGCATGTCTCAGAGCCACACTGAGCAGCTAAAGTCCATCCAGCTGCTTTTGTGTTGAGTTATTTTGTTTTGCTTTCTGTTATCAGCAGCAAAGAGAATTCCAGTTAGTAAAATTCCAAGCTGTGTCTAGACAGGCAAGCCATCCAGGGAGGAGACAAATAAAACCAACTGTTGTTTTATCAATATTTGTTTTCAATCTGCTTGACTGAATGAAACTCTTTCTTCATTTCAAACTGGTGTATTGGTTTAAATGGTATAATGTCAAGTCAATCCACTCAAAAGAGAAATTCCATATTTGGACAACCTTCCCCTATTTCAACAGGCATGAAAGAAAGTAGAGTATTAAGGTAATTATTCTGGATTAAAGGAATCTAAAAGGCATGGAAACTAAATGCAATGGTGATTCTTGATTAGATGCTGGGAAATTGAGGAAATTTGAATATGGATTGAATAGTGTATCAATGTTACGCATTTTTGGTAAAATAATTGTTTTGGGCTTATGTGTCCTTAGGGAATATATGCTGAAATTTTGAGGAATAAAGTTAAATGAAATCTGCAACTTACTTTCAAGTAGTTTGGATAAAAAAATGTAATTGTACATGAATATGTATTTGTGTGTGTGTTTGTGTTTGTATAGGGGAGAAAGACAAATAGATGACAGACACAGAGAGTGAAATCACAAATGTAGTAAAAAAACGGTAACTTGAAGAAATTACAGTTGTTTCTTGTTTTGTTCTTTTTTTCAATATTTTTGCAGCACTGAACTTTTTTTTAAAGTTTGAAAGAAAATAAAGGCTTTGGAGCAATATAATCCCAAATTGGACAGTTCTGAAAATCCACCTCCAATCACCCCCAACCCACACACCTCCCCTGGTTCTGCATATGCAAAGAGCTCAGCGTATTTGAACACTCAGGAGGAGGCCCACATGGCCCCAGCTTAGCACACAGAGTAGAGGGTGTCTGGAGCTGGGAGTAGAGAGGGGCAGTTCACGGCCAGATCCTCCAGGGCATATTACTGATGCTCCATCTTACTCCAAGTGCAAACGGAAGCTTCTAACTGACTTTATATGACATGGTGGCATCATCACGTGTGTTTTATAATATTACTCTGGGCATTGTGTGAAGAAAGCATTATGTATAGAAGTCAGCAGACCAGCAAGAAGGGCGTTTCCACCAACCAGGTGAGAGGAAGTAGAGACTTGGATCTGTCTATTGGTGGTACAGATGGAGAGAGATGCTTTGTATACAGAATTGTCAGATCCTGGTGGCTGGAGGGAAGGGAGAACCCAGGAGCACTCATGGGCTCCAGAGCAAAGGGGGGTGGTGGTGGTGCTGGCACTGGTGACGGCAGTGATGGTGGTGATGGTGATGGTGATGGTGATGATGGTGGTGGTGCTGGTGGTGCTGGTGCTGGTGGGAAACAGACAAGGGGAATGAGAGCCACTGTGATTTCTCACCAGGGCATGTTGACTTTGAGATTCCTTTTAGACTTCCAGGAGGATGTGTCACACAGACAGGGGTCTCCATGAATCTGGAGTTCAGTAGTGAAGTTCTGGGTTGGAAATATGCACATGGGAACCCTCAGCATGGGTGTGGTTTTTAGAGTCAAGGGAATGGATGCGATACACCAGGGAGCAAGTGTAATGTGAGTAAAGCAATAAGATGCCAGTCCTGATACAGAAAGAGGGGAATGAGAAGAATCATCAACAGCGGGAAAAAGAAACAGAGGATAGAGAGGTGTTTCAGATCCAGTGAAAGAGAATATGATAAAGCAGACAGTCGAGTATATCCACTACTTCTGAAAGACTGAGTAAGATGAGGAGTGAAGTGTCCATGGAGCTCCATGAGTCTCAGAGTGCTGATGTGTAAATAACAAGAGCTCCCTGATGGTAGTGGTGGACATGCAGAAGGGATGGACTTACGTGCACGTGCATTGCTATGATATGTTGGAACGCTGCGTTCAGTTAAACTCAGACCATCTTAGTGGAAAGACTTTTGAAAGAGACAGATCTAGGTTCACTTCTGGTAGCCCTAGTTCCCAGTGGTAACCCTGGGCAAGTCAAGTCACTTCTCTGAAATGTTGAAATGCAATTTCTTTTATCTTGCAGGGTCTCTGTGCAAGAAGATTCATTACACAGTAGCTACCACTTCCATTGGCAATAGATCAGAAAAAGTTCATTGTTCTTTTTCTCCTTATTATATCAAATTTAATTATACTTCTCACGTTAATTAGGACCCCAGACATCTTTATTTTCCTAAGTGAGTAGACCCATAGGTCAAATATTTTAAAGACAATTTTCATAGCCCACTTCTAGCCAAGATGAAATTAATGAAAGAAATAGTTTCTATTAATTGCCGATCATTTGTATGTCTTTATTTTTACACACTTAGCATTAGGACAAACTTTTTCAGGATGCGGTACCATGTCAATCATGAGATATGATAGACTTTAGCAATGAAAATAAAATATTAATTTATCCCATTCATAGGGATGCTTCACAGAGCATCCCTACTATGCTCTAAATTAGGAATGCAAAATTAGACCATAAGTAATTAAATATCCATAGACTAATTTACCTTAAAGTGTAAAGGATTTTCCCGTCATTCCAGATCCTGAGGAGTTGATTGGGTGTAGTAATCCAGTGAGCCTCAGCGGTTTTGGAATTGCGAAAGATTGTGTCTGGAATCCATATCAGCCCTACCATGTTGCTATTCAGAGTAAGTATTTTCATTGTGCTGTTGAATCGAAGGCGACTGTCTGTCCAGGTCTGAGCAAAAAATATATCGATTTGGTATTCCTGAAATGAAGCAAAAAGAGAAGCAAGAATTAATGAATTTTTTATATGCATTCTCTTTGTCAAAAGTTTGTTCTCCATTTTTCCTCTCCTCGCTCCTGCTGTTAGTGCTTAGTCCAGCGGCAACCGTCATAACATGGTAAGAATTATTAGCCAAAGGGTGATAGGTGAAAATGCTCTGTAAACTTTAAATCATAAAAAAAAAAAAACAAAAGTACAATGAGAGACTGAGACAGTAAAATATAATTGCAGACTTTGGACTCAGACCCTGCATTCACACATCGGAGCTTTCACAGGTAGTGTGACTTATCAGAATTTCAGTTCTTTATTCAGCAAAATGGGGAAAGAGTAGTGCCCATCTCCTGAAGGTATTATAAAGAAGAGAGGAAATTACTAAATGAAAAACACTGTGCGTGGCAAAGAGTAAGTGATCCACAAAATCTTACCTCACTTAATAATAATTATTATTTTCACTCAAGAGCCTTCTCAAACAACACAACACAAAACAAAAAGAAAAGCAACAAACAGACACAACAAAAGGAACTATAGGGACTCTGTAGTCACCCAAGCCAAATACTGATTCCAGAAGAAGGCTGGGTGGACTCAAATTACAGTGACAACAGTCCAGCTCTGGAAGCCAGTATAGTGTTTGCAGTGCAAAATAAGACTTCTCTGTGGCCATCAGACATTAGAAATCATGAAACCTAAAGAAATGTGTCTAAACTGGACCACCTCAGAGACCATTCCCATTTTCACAGTTTAAAGGATCCTCACCAGGCCCATAAAAAAAAAGATTTAGAGGTTGATAATTAAAAGAGTTGTATAAATATTGTAGTTTCTATTATGTATTCGATATTATGAATTCATTAATTTACAAAGCATGAGTTCACTAATTCTCAGGAATCCCATATTTATCCTTTCTACCAAGTTTCTCGTTAAATTTTCTGAGTTAGGTAACTCAGCAGACTAGATCTGGCCTTTTGTAAACTAATCCATTCATTCATCATCTATGTAAGGACCCTGCCAAACATTGAAGATCCAGCACTGTGCCAACAAGCAAAATCCCTGCTATCATAGAACTTAAATTCTAGTCAGAAGAGACAGGCATTAGGCAAATAATGAAAGTAAAAAATACAGTATATCTGATGATCATGTATACTATGCAGAAATAAAAGCATATTGTATAAGTTGTGATTCTCATAGAAAAAAACCAAATGGCATTCCAATATTCACAGTAGGAAGAGTTGTAGTACAGAGAACCCAAGGCTTGCACAAAAAGCCTTTGAGCAGCTGGGGAAGCAAATGTCAGAGCTGCAGTAGTTGCAGAGATGCAGAGGTGACCCATCTGGACCCTCCCAGGAATTTCAGTGAGTTTCAGAACCTGCAGCAGGAGCTTTGTGAAATCTCAGCATCCAACAGGATCCATCTAAAGTTTTCACCTTCTCCTTAAACATGCCTCTAAAGAACAATAAATCCTGCCTTTTCAATGCCTTCCAAATCTTCTGCATGTGTCTTTCCTTGTCCCTGTCATGCATGAGGGTCTAAGAAGAAGTATGTGTTTGCATTATTCCTGCTGTATAACATAGAATATACTGACTGATATAATAATTGGTTTCAAGGGATGCTGAAACAAAATGAAAACAGGTGCCATTGTCTCAGGATTCAGGAAAGGGTTCCAAGGAATGTGGAACTGGGGGCTGGAAGCATGATGGTTCATGCTATGCATAGGTGAAATATTTGGCAAAATCAATACCTGTCCTAACTTGGAAGGCAGAACATATGTCTGAGGAGTACAAGCACTTTGAGCACAGGTTGGAAGAAGAATATTAATTAGAATATGTTGACTAATATTGATTGTTATTGCATGAAAGAAATTAGCTCAAAAAATTGGTCAGTTTGAAATTAGTTATGAAAGAAGAAAGAAAGATAAAGCAAAAAATTTAGGGTGTTGTAGAGTTGTAAATGCTTCTTATTCCCATCAGTAAAGCATGAAATTTAGAAATGCTTTGAGTGTCAAAAATCCATGAAAACTCATCTTTGCAGAAATATTTGCATCCATTGCTAAAACCTCTAAGTGGATTAAGTTATCACCCTGTAAAATATTTAATTGTACAAATATGGCTCAAGGAATAGAGACTAAGCTGTGACTTTCCCACTGAAATCTGTAAGGGCCAAGGCACCTGCACTTGATTAAACAGAGAAAAAATGAGAATGAGCACAAAAGTGAGGGAGCACAAGCCAAAGCAAAGACGCACAGCAGGTCTGAGAATTGTGTTGAGAAGAGATGTATGAATGTGGCTATGCATGCATAAACTGGCTTAGGAGGCACAAAGCTTACTACATCTTTGAGAACTCTACTGCCAAAGGAGCAATAAATGAAGAAAGGACCTCTGCCTTCCTGTCTTTAATAGGTGAGCAGCGCCTTGGAAAGCTGCCTGGCACCAAAGGAGGCTTGATCTCCAAAGCCTACTTGACTGTGGCCAAAAAAGGTAATGAAAAAGAAATAAACTCCCAGAGGATGAAGTCCAAGCCAGGAAGAAAACAGTCCTCAGGAGTCCCATACTGGAGCAGCGTTACAGTTTAATCAAGAGGATTCCCCACCCCAGGACTCAGGGTCTTTGCCAGGGAGTCTCCAAATTGCTGCAAACCAATGGGCTGACCGTGGTCATCCTGGCCCTTTCCGACCAGTGCCTATATGGTGCTTGCTGGGGTGGGGTGAGGTTAGATGGCTTTTCTTCTCAGTTTACAGGTTGCTCCACCCCAGGAGGCCACGCTTGGCCTTGATTTACAGAGGACCATGCACAGGCTCATTTGACCTTAGGGCTGTGTCTGGATTGGCCTTTTGATTGCCTCCTTGTTTTTTCCCAACCAGGGGGAGAAAGACAAATATTAGTGGCTAGATGCAAAGATCATGGGGTCATTATGGCTGTTTGCTAACTATCTTCGCATCTCTTCTTTTGGGCCTTTGGAAGATTCGCTCCCATCCCACCCTGGGGCTGGGTACATGGCCCTCTTTTTGTGATAAAGAGAAATATGAGTAGAGTGGCATGGGTGGGTGATTTCTAGAAGGGCACTTGAAAAGACCATGCAGGATTTGCATCTACCCTCCCTGGACCCTGAGAGACTGCGCAGATCAGAGCCCCTGCTGACTCATAGACACACGAACCAGCTGAGATATTATCTTGTTAGACTGAGAAGTGTTTTATATGAGCAGCACCCCCAGTCTGTTCTGACTGGTGCAGTGAGGAAAGAGGAAAGGGGGTTCTTTGATGTGGGAAGGGGTGGGAGTAGCAAGACCTCAATGAGAAGGGGACTTCAGAGCCAAGACTTTGGGGAAATGCACGAGTGAGCCAAACAGATTCCAGGGAAATGAGGACTCTGAGCAGAAGGGGCAGCTACTCCCAAAGCATCCTTGATGAGAAAGTAGTAGACTCAATGAGGTGAGTGGCCGCTCTACCTGCCTTAATTGTAGGATTTTGGCCTCACAATGATTATTTCTTTCTAAATGTGTAACATTGTATATTTGCACAGAGAACACACTCAATACTTAAAATAAAATTCCATATGTTGTATACGCAGGGTACTCATAAGTGCTATTTCCTCCTTTCTTTTAACACTCAATTTTTATTGGATTAAGGAACAAAGAGACAAGGATGAACATGTTCTTCCTTTCAGGGCCAGGGCCCAGCTGGTGTGCAATGATGTCAGAAAAAGAATGCTTCCTAGAGAGGTTACCATGCACATTTTGATGTTTCAGAAAGAATCTAAAGTTCTTCAAATCTTTTCTTTTAATACATCCTAAAATTATGCCAGGAAAATCAAAACTCAGAAAACTTGAAGAACTTTACCAAAACTACTCAATATGTCAACAATATTTTGAATTCTGGAATCCCAGGTAAAAACTCTGGAATGGATCTTTATATCTTATATTAACAGAAAAACAAAACCTGTCTCCTGCAGACAAGCCCTTCCATTTTGCCCCTTCTGTTTTCATCTTCTCCACTTTTCATTCCTGTTCATGCACAGATTAAGTCCTTTCACCATAAAACCATTTTAAAATGCAGGTGTGAAATTAGTAAATTATAGAGCAAGCTGGGAAGCATTACCTAAGTCATCACGATGTTGAGCAGTTAACGTTAATTCATCACGATGTTGAACAGAAACATTCTGAACCAGGCCCCTGAATTACAGACACAGAGACAAGAGGATTTTCCCTTCTTGGGGGTAAACTGAGGACAGAGATATTAAGTAACTTTCCTAAAGTCACGCAGCTACTAAGTGTCAATTTTTCTAAACTACACAGTCAGGATCTGCCTCCCTGGATATGACTAAGAGGAATTTCAGAAGCTGAGCTCCAGTTGGATGCAGGAACTAATCTACATTAGAACTGCTGCAGCATGTGTAAGAAAGAACCCAGCAGGTTCAGCCTGCTCTGTGTTCCGTGCTCATCCCATTTACAAGTGATGTGAAGTCAATTTCCTCCCTGGTAAAATGGGAGGGTTGGGTTACAGTAAGGGCTCTTCCAACTCCGAAATTTTGCATTTCCATATCCTTGCCCAGAGTCAGCTTTCCATTACCGAAGCTAATTTTCCATTTCTCTCATTTCTCTATTCTGCTTCTACAGTAAGAACATGATAGAACACTGCTTCATACGTTCTGTCTCCTGCCAATACGCCACGAATGCTAATACTTCCTTACCCTGAGTCCTGCCAAAAACTCCAACAAAAAAGGGTGTGAGAGTGTGCAGCCTGTGGATGGTTTATTGTGTCTACATTTGACTCAATGTTGGCAAAACACCTCACACCCACAGAGAAACATTTTTATGTCTCTCATAAATTTTCTTTGTAATGGCATTAATCATCCTTTCTTTCTATGGAGGAAAGAAATCTTCTTAAAATGTCTATCTAAAAATAAATCACATTTATATCATTAATAAATAGCTATGAAATTAAGGTGTCTGAAATAGTAATGACCATAACTGGTGAAAAATGTATAAAAACCACTGATTTAAACCATAGTGTTTGTGGAAAGCTTACATTCAGTTTGTATTAATAATTGGAGAACATAGTGATTCCCAAATAAGCCATGAATTACAGCAGCATGTGGAATGTTTTGGCAAAACAGAAGAAAAATTATGCTCCTTAATCATATTTATCTGTAACATCTAAAAAATTAGAAAATTATTCTCTAACACTTTTTTTCTTTACTAAAAGAAGAGGGTCAAATAGAAAACTTTGAGATTAATAAATGCTAGGGGCTTTGAGATTAGTGATGAAGGAGATACCAGAAAAATGTCTTTTATAGTGTGTAGTTTCCTCAGATTAGCCCTGGGAGAAGCAGTTTTGACGATTTGCCCCCATTTCTTCCCCGGGGACCCACTGTGGCTTGATGCCTTCAGGTTTTCTGTTCTCACACAGTCATCTTCCAGGTAGCCTGTCCTGTCCTCCTCACTAGCATTGCATTTCCGGGACATGAGCCTCCCTTCTGGAATCCCTCTCTCCCCATGACTCCACAGGAGTATAGGGTCCTCATGCCTTCTGCAGTGGGTGTAAAGATGCTGCAACACCACCACCTTCCAGGAGCTCTGGCTCATTGCATGGGGGAGAGGTGCAATGCACCTTCCAACACTGCAGGGACCTGTGCAGGTGTGGAGCAGGTACCAGACAAGGAGGGACCCACCACCTGGGAGACCCGGGAAGGCTTGGCTGATGATGCTCACACATGAGGCAGGAGAAAGGGTATTGGATGTGTCAGTCAATAGCCCACTGAGAAAGTCAAAACCACTTCAAGTATGTAGAGCTGTGAAGGATGAGTCACAGGGATGGTGGAACAGGTGGAGACCAAGGTGACCCTGAGACAGGGAAGGGTGGAGGGACACTCCTGGGCTGGTGGAAGAAGGGAAAACCAGGGTGATGCTGGAGATAGAGCAGTGGGGCAAATTGCATTCATGAGGTGGGGTGGCCTGATGCTAATGTAACAGGGGACCCTTCTTATGAAAGAACACAAAATTATAAATACAACATTAAGCACAAATATAAATACCTATGCTGAATAAGGAAAACACATCATTATTCTTTAAAAATTACAAATACCACAGAAATCGCCAAATCCAAAAAAAAAAAGCATGCTATTTTAATTAATTCACTAATTAACCTGCCTCCATATTCCTCATGTGTCCTACATCTTTTGACTGCATATTGATCACATCATTCTATGAGAATGATTATATAGCATTACGTTTTAAGAGAGAGAATAAAAACATAATTCTTTTCACTGGAATGGTGGAACTAAATGTTTTAGTAAAAATAGTTTTCCAAAGTTTAATTCATTATTAGTAATGTCGTGTAAATGTTTAGGATTCACTAAATTTGGGAAAGACTCAAGCTCCTCTCATATAAAATATGGAAGATCCACGTACTAGCTTCGGGCCTCACATATTTTGAACATTTTCTCCTTACTCCCTACACCTTTTGTGCCACAGCCTTGGGAGGTGAAGGAGCCTGAGGTGGGAGAAGGTTATGAAACTGGTCCAACACGGAGACACTGGTGACCACTTCATTAGAGATGGAGCCACTGTGAAACACATGATCAAACCCAACTAAACACACCCTATCGTTCCCCAGTTCCATGTCCCTGGAGCAGGATCTAGAGCTTCCTACACCCAATACGATGGACATGTGACAGAGGGAAGTCAGAGGATAAAGGGGCAGCAGTCTTGTCCAACAATAGCTTTCACTTGCCAATTTCACAAATATTGAAGTGTAGGTGAACACACTGCCTGGGCCTCCCCAGGCCCTGGGAAGGGGCCTCTGGTTGGGAGGTCCTTGAGGCTGATGTTTCATTGCCATCATGATAAATCCACCTCTGGATGGAACGGCCAAGGACTGGCTTTGGACTGTCAGAACTTGCAGGAGGTCAGCTGGCCAGGGAGCCTTGAAAATGAAGCCTCTGGGGTGTGCCCCTGGTACAGTGAGGGGAGGGGTGAGGACGGAGGCCTATGTGGGCACAGAGGGAAAGAGGGGAGTCCCAGCCAAAGCAGGCCCCTCTCCACACTTCGTCATCCTCCCGTCAGCTTCTCAATGTTCCCTACCTTGAATAGCTCACCCTTCCTCTAGTACTTGGCCACTAATTTACTATTTTCTGATTAAGCTTCTTCAAGCATTCAATTGAATGCTACATACTCCAACAACCATGGGTACTCAAAAACTTACAGTGGTGACTTAATGTCCAATAATTAGGTTAAACTCTTTTGCAGGATACTCAGGCTCTTTTCTTTCTTACCCAGATTTAGCTCCTGCTTGCTCATCAACAATCTGATTACTATAACCACCCTGTTCCATTCGCTGGCACCACATGCCTCCACAAAGTCCCTCCCTCCCCAGCTCCCTGCACCCCTCCCCATGCTGGATGCCACTTGTCCATGTCTTCTCAGGCTTACAGTTCAGTAACTACCTCACCAAGAAAGGTCACCCTGGGAAGTGGCAAGATGGCAGAAAAGGGAGCTCCAGGAATTAGTCCTTCCACCAGAACAACTATTAAACAAGCAGGAACTGTCTGAAACAACGATTTTGAAACTCTGGAGGTCAGAAAAATATTGTGCAGCATTCAGGGAAGAGAGAGAGGAAGAGGCTGATAAATTATGGGAAAGAACAGTAAATTACTCTCTCCACAAGGCAGCTCCAAGTACCCACCCCCTAATCTCCTGGAAGGCCACCATGGGGCCCAGTGCCTGGAAGACTCACTGGTGACAGAAAGGGACATACATATTCTATTTCCCAAGATGAAGGGAGGGGACAGCCAATCACTGATGACAACTTCTGATTATCAACTTGGGATCTCTGGGAGCCCAGCTCTGAGGGCAGCCATTGTTTCAACACACCCTGGACAAAGACAGCATAAGAGACTTAAAGACACTATGCATCCACAGGGCTCAGGGGACAATTAGTTGTAGGACTGCATTAGCTGGGTAGGTCAAAAGCTCAGCCTTGGGGAGCAATGGAAAAAGATTTTGGTGCCTGTGATGGTTAGGTTCATGTGTCAACTTGGCCAGGTGATGGTGCCTGAGTGTCTGGTCAAGCAAAAACTGGCCTAACCATTACTGCAAGGACATTTGTGGCTGGCAATAAACCAGAAGGTGGGTTTATTAAATCATCAGTCAACTGATTGCTTCTGTGGCTGGTCACATCAATGGAGTGTCTTCCACAGCTAGAATTCAATCAGTTGGGTTTAATCCAGTCAGCTGAAGACTTTCAAGCGGGAAGAGAGAACTTTTACTTCTTCTTCAGCCAACCTTTCCTGGGGAGTTCATCAAAGACATTCTGTGGAGTTACCAGCTTACAGCCTGACCTACGGAATTTGGGCTCATGCAATACCACAGTTGTGTGAGACTTTTATAAAGTCTCATGTTTACAGATAACTCCTGTTGGTTCTGTTTCCATAGAGAACCCTAACTAATTAAGTGCCCTTCCTGATCCCTTCTCCAGGGTTCATTGGAACCTTCATGGGTTCCTGACTCTGTTTTGGATGAGAAAGACTGACTTTGGAAATTCCTCTCCAGTGGGCCCCTCTCTCAAGAATTAGCCATCCAGGCAAAAACAGCTTAACCCAACAAAAGGAATATAATAAATCATAGAGGAAGCCAGTCTCGGACAAAGGCTTACTGTCTTCAAACACCTGGGAGAGAGAGATGTGTCTCCTATAAAACAGAGGGGACAACCAAACTCCTGTAAAGAGGGGAACTCCAAAACAACTAACAAAGACCAGGACAAGACACAGGCCCAGAAGGACAGGAACCACCCCCCCCCCCCCCCAACACAAACACACATTGCATTTGCCTTGGGCAGACCTTTCTGATAAGAGGGCAGAAACTAAAGAAAATCTCTCTTATCACCAGCTGATTACAAAAGCAAGGAACAAACATCCCAGGGAACAATCCTAGACTTAACATTTTAAAATACTAAAATGTTCAGTGTGGAAAACTACAGGCCAATCTCCTTAATGAATATAGAAGCAAAAATTCTCAACAAAATACTTGCAAATTGAATCTGCAGTCACATTAAAAGAATTATATATCACAACAAAGCTACTTGAGCTAACAAACAAATTCAGCAAAGTGGCAGGATACAAGATCAATGGACAAGTCAGTAATGTTCATATACACCAGTAATGGCCTGACTGAAGAGACACTCAAGAAAAAGATTCCATTCAGAATAGGAATTAAAAAAATCAAGTACCTAAGAAATAAACTTAACCAAGGATATAAAAGACCTCCACCCATAAAATTTACAAAACCTTACTAACAGAAATCAAAGAGGCCCTAAATAAGTGGAAAGATATTCTGTGTTCATGGATAGGAAGGCTATATGTCATTACGATGTCAATTCTACCCAAACTCATCTACGTATTCAATGCAATTCTAATAAACATTCCAACACCCTACTTTGCAGACTTGGAAAAGCTAGTTATCAAATTTATTTTGAAAGGAAAGGGGCCTTGAGTTGCCAAAAACATTCTAACAAAGAAGAACAAAGTGGGAGGACTTATACTTCCATACTTTAAAGCCTATTATAAATCCACAGTGGTCAAAACATCATGGTACTGGCACAAAGATAGACATATAGATCAATGGAATTGAATCAAGAGTTTGGGAATACAAGCCCAGGTCTATGGTCAACTGATTTTTGATAAGACCCCCAAATCCACTGAAATGGGACAGAACAGTCTCTTCAACAAATGGGGTGGGAGAACTAGATAGCCATAACCAAAAGAATGAAAGAGGACACCCTATACACAAACTAGCTCAAAGTGAATCAAAGACCTCAATATAAGAGCAAACATAATAAAATTCTTAGAAGATAATATAGGGAAATATCATCAGGACCTAGTAATAGGAGGAGCTTCTCAGACCTTACACCCAAAACACAAGCAGCAAAACAAAAAGTACATAAATTGGAACCCCTCAAAGTTGAAAGCTTTGTCAAAAAACTTTGTCAAAAAAGTGAAGTCAGCCAATTTAATGGGAGAAAATATTTGGAAACCATATATCTAATAGGAGACTGATACCCTGCATATGTAAAGAAATCTTACAACTAAACAGTAGTACAAACAGCCCAATTATAAAATGGGCAAAAGATATGAAAAGGTATTATTCTGAAGAGTAGATATGAATGGCTAAGAAATACATGAAAAAATGTTCAACTTCACTAGCTATTAGGGAAATGCAAATCAAAACCAAAATGAGAAACCATCTCATGCCAATAAGAATGGCTGCCATTAAACAAACAGGAAACAATAAATGCTGGAAAGGATGTGGAGAAATAGGAACCCTTATTTATTGCTGGTGGGAATGTATAATGGTACAACCACTATAAAAGACAGTTTTGTGGTTTCTTAGAAAACAAGATACTGAATTAACCTACAATCCAGCAATTCCACTTCTTGTCATATACCCAGAAGATTTGAAAGCAGTGACATGAACAGACTTGTGTACACCAATGTTCATAGCAGGATTGTTCACAATTGCTAAGAGATGGAAGCAACCAAAGTGTCTTTCAACAGATGAGTGGATAAACACAATGTGGTATATATGTATGATGGAATACTATGAAGCAGTAAGAAGGAAAAAGGTCCTGAAACATGTGGCAACATGGATGAACCTTGAAGATATAATGCAAAGTGAAATAAGTCAGACACAATAGGAGACATATTGTATGTTACCACTTTTATGAACCCTTTGAATAATGTAAAATCAATGTCTTATAATGTAGAATATTGGAGACCTAGTGATAGAATCTTGTGAGGGGGGATGATAATCTGATATGTTCAGATATGTTAATGATGGTGAATTCAAAGGTATGGGGATGGATAGGTGTAACGATTGTTTGTTAATGGGATTATAAGTATCAGAGCTGTATTGATGGCAAATAGGGTTGAAACGGGTTGTTTATAGTTATGTTTCCCACAGATCAGCACCTCAAATATAGATAGGTGCTTGCATGATATACTTCTAAGGTATGACACTAGCATAGAGTTGAAAGCAGAAGGATATAAGGGAAGAAATTACCTATTGCATGCTAGGGGCTATAATCAATAGGAATACATTACTGGCACCACACAAATACTAGGAACAAATAATTAAGGGCTGACAAGAGATATGAGGTGTTTTGGTTCATGAGAATTGTTTAAAATGGAGAGTGATGAGGTGTTCTAACTTGCTAATGCTGCCTTTTTGAAAAACACCAGAAATGGGTTGGCTTGTATAAAGGGGGTTTATTTGGTTACAAAGTTACAGTCTTAAGGCCATAAAGTGTCCAAGGTAAGTCATCAACAATTGGCTACCTTCACTGGAAGATGGCCAATGGTGTCCGGAAAACCTGTTAGTGGGAAGGCATGTGGCTGGCATCTGTTCCAGAGTTCTGGTTTCAAAATGGTTTTCTCCCAGGACATTCCTCTCTAGGCTGCAGTTCCTCAAAAATGTCAATCTTAGTCGCTCTTGGCATGTTTTTTCTCTCTTGGCTTCTCCAGAGCAAAAGTCTGCTTTCAATGGCTATCTTCAAGCTGTTTCTCATCTGCAGCTCCTGTGCTTTCTTTAAAGTGTCCCTCTTGATTGTATTAAGCGCACTCCTTATGTCTGAGCTTATATAGTGCTCCAGCAAACTAATCAAGGCCCACGCTGGATGGGCGGGGCCACACCTCCATGGAAATTATCCAGTGAAAGATCTTGCCCACAGTTGAGTGATCACATCTCCACAGAAACATCCCATCAAAAGTCTCTAACCACAAGACTGCATCAAAGATAATGGTGTTTTGGGGGACATAATACACCCAAACCAGCATATGAGGATTGTACAACCAAGTGATGATAATGTGAATAATGGATGGATTATTGTGGAGGACATAACACATGCTATGTGAACTTAGGAACCCCTAATTTATAAGTCAAGCCCTCAATCATGAGGTTTGCTTGCTCAAGTAAAACCTGTGGCCATAAAGCAGAGGCTAAGCCCACCTATAATTATGCCTAAGAGGCACCTCCAGAGAACCTCTTTTGTTGCTTAGATGTGGCCTTTCTCTCTCTAAGCCCAATTCTGCAAATAAATTAATTACCCTTCCCCCTATGTGGTACACAACTCCCAGGAATGAGCCTGGCCCCGGCATCAGGGATTGAGGGATTCTTGACCAAAAGGGGGAAAAGAAAGGTAACAATATAAGGTTTCAGTGGCTAAAAGATTTCAAATAGAGATGAGAGACTATTTTAGAAGTTACTTTTATGCAAGCTTCAGCTAGTTATTCCAAATGGCCACATTATGCCAAGCCCTAATCAACAGTGGTCTCAAAAATACTAAAGAATACCTGGTCTCTATCTGAGAGTCTATAAAAGTTTCATTCACTAAGTTTACTTTTCAGAAACTTAAATCCTCCAGAGTGTTCCTATGTCACATAAGTCCCAAAACAGCCTCTTCAAGAAGATCAACCACGTGCATCCACCTTTCCCATAATGTTCATACCCTTTTCAATATGAACAAGTTAGGTTGGTCACTGCCCAGATATCCCTGAAGACTGAGATGGTGATCAAATGAGAGGGAGGGTTAGCAACAGACAAGATAGGATTTAACAAAAGATTGTGAATATTGAATCTTTATATATATATATATTTTCATTTCTTGGCTATTAGAATAGCTAGAAGGAAATAACTGATATGGTGGAACCATAGCCAATAACATTCTTTGAAATTTGCTCTATAGCTACTTGTTAAATCATATTTTGAAAGTTATCACTTTTCTGTATATATGTTATATTTCACAATAAAAAATGTAAAACAAAACAAAAAAAATGTACAGTGTGCAGAGTACAAGACAAAGGAAATGATGTCCTATCCAAAGTAAGAGGATACAAATCCAGAAAACACCAACAAAGAAGATGAAAATGTGGACATACAAAACAAAGCTTTTTAAAAACTGAACTTAAAATTGCTCATGAAGATAAAATAAAATACAGATAAAATATGCAGAAAAACAATGAATGAACTATGTAACATAGGAAAACCAATTAATGTAACACACCACATTTATGCAGTGAAGAGGAAAGAAACACATGATCATCTCAATTGCTGCACTGACAAAATCCAGCACCACTTCTTGATAAAAACACTGTGAACACTAGTAATAAAAGGAAACTTCCTGAAAAGTATATATGAAAATCCCACAGGTAACATCCTACTTAATGGTGAAAGACTAAAAGCCTTCCCTCTAAGATTGGGAACAAGAAAAGGATGCCCACTATCATCACTGCTATTCAAAATTGTGCTGGAAGTTCTTACCAGAGAAACTAACCAAGAAAAATAAATAAAAGGCATCCAAATGGGAAAGGAAAGGAAGACATAAAATTTTCCCTACTTGCAGATGACATGATCTTACCTAGAGAAAATTCTTGAAACTCTACAACAAAGCTCCAGAGCTAATAAATGTATTCAGCAAAGTGCTGGGGTACAAAATCAACACTCCAAAATCAGTAGTGTTTCTATACACAAGCAATGAACAATTAGAAGAAGAAATTAAGAAAAAAAAATTCCATTCACAATAGCAACTAAAAGAATCAAACATCTAGGAATAAATCTAAGGAAGGATGTAAAGGACTTGTACAGAGAAAACAACTAAACATTGCTGTAGAAATTAAACAAGACCTAAATAAATGCAAAAACAAACTTTTCATGGATTGTAAGACTAAATATCATTCAGATGTCAATCTTATGCAAAGCAACTTATGGATTCAATGAAATCCCAAATAAAAAATCCAACAACCTTCTTTGCAGAAATGGAAAAGCCAATCAACAGATTTATATGGAACGGTAGGGGGTCTCAAATAACTAAAGCTTTCTTGAAGAAGAATGAAATTGGAGGACTCACCCTCCCCATCTTAAAACTTATAACAAAGCCACAGTAATCAAAACAGCATGATACTGGTACAGAAATACCTATAGACGAGTGAAATAAAATTGAGAGCTCAGACATCAACTCTCACATTTAAGGTCAACTAGTTTTTTTTTTTTTTTTTTTTTTACAAGGGGGCAAAGAACACTCAACTGGGAAAGAATAATAGTCTCTTCAACAAACGGTGCTGGGAAAACTGGATTGGCATTTGCAAAAGTAAGAAGAAGGACCCCTTCCTTCCTCACACCTTATACAAAAATCAACTCAAAATTGATCAAATAACTAAATGTAAGTGCAAGCATTATCAATCTCTTAGAAGAAAAGTAGGCAAGCATCTTCAGGACTTTGAGTGTGCAATGGTTTCTTAGACTTTTCACCCAAAGCACAAGCAACAACTACAACAAAAATAGATGAAAGGGACCTCATCAAAGTTAAAAACTTTTGCACCTCAAATGACTTTACCATGAAAATAAAGTGATAACCTACTCATTGGGGGTAAAATTTGGAAACCACATATTCAATAGGGTTTGATATACAAAATATATAATGAAAACCTTCAACTTAACAAGAAGACAAACAACCCAATTTAAAAATGGGCAAAATACTTGAATAGATGCATCTCCAAAGAAGATATACAAATGACTAGAAAGCATATCAAAAGATGTTCAACATCAGTAACCATCCGGGAAATGCAAACCAAAACCATAGTGAGACACCATTTTCACACTCATTAAAATGGCTGCCATTTGAAAAATGGAAAATAAAGTGTCAGAGACGATACAGAGAAATAGGAAAACTCATTCATTGCTGGTGGAAATGCAAAATGGTGCAGCAACTGTGGAAGACAGTTTGGTGGTTCCTCAGGAAGCTAAGAATAGAACTACCATATGACCCAGCATCCCCCTACTAGGTGTATACCCCAAAGAATTGAAAGCAAGGCCTTGAACAGATTTTGCACACCAATGTTTATAGCAGCATTATTCACAATTGCCAAAGATGGAAGCAACCCAAGTGTCCATCAACTGATGAAAGGATGAATAAAATGTGATACACACACACACACACACACACACACACACATATGGAATAATATTCAGTCATAAAAATGAATGAAGCTTTGATGCATGTGACAACATGGATGAACCTTGAAGACACCATGTTGAGTGAAATAATCCAGACATAGAAGGATATATATTGCATGATCTCACTGATTTGAAAGAATTTGAATAAGCAACATATAGAGCCAGAATCTAGAATATAGGTTACCTGGTGATGGGGTGGAGATAGGGAATAGGAAGTTAGAGCTTAAAATGTACACGGCTCCTATTTGGAATGATAGAAATGTTTTAGTAATGGATGACGTTAATGGTGGCAAAAAATTGTGACTGCAATTAACAGCACTGAAATTAGTATCTGAATATGATTCAAAGGGGAAATATTAGATTGTACATATAGGAACAGAATAATTTTTTTTTAAAATCCATGGAGCTACACTACTCAGTGAACCCTAAGTTAAACCATGTGCTATTGTGAATAGTACAATTATAAAAATATACTATCATCAATTTTAACAAATGTTCCACACCAATGCAAGGTGTTAATAATAGGGTGGCATATGGGAATCCTGTATTTTATGCATGATTGTTCTATAAACCTACAACTTCTCCAATAAAGGAAAAAAAAAACTCACCCTCTGTACCCCCATCTTCCTGTGGCAAGAATCTTAAACGATATGTATTTATATATCTTCCCCTCCTTAGAGTACCTTACCATATTTATGCCTGATGTTAACGTCCTATTTAATTGGTACATTTCACAATTATCTGCCTCTTAAGCCTATAGAACTGTAACTGACTACAACCATCCCCTTATGCTGCTCTCACATCCTAATCCCCCAACCGAGAGGGCAGAGTTGTTTGTTGTTTAAGGAGATTTTCTTTTCTCAGCCCCTCAAGTGAGCCATCAGTTAGTGAGGATCATGGGTCTCAATTATGATGTTGCCAGCTACATCCCTACCATAATTATGTACTTTGGTCCAGCAGCTAATGTGACCATGAAATGGAAGCATGATTTTCTTTCTGCCAATTGTTTTAAAAAGAGAGGCAGTGACTTGTATCTGGCGAGCTCTTCTCCTCAGAGGCCTCACTAGGTTAGTGTTTCCATTAAAACACCTGCCAAAAATCTCCATGAACAGAACAGAAAGAGCCCTGCTCCCATGGAGACATCAGGTCCTGGACCCCATTCCTTCTTTGTTCCCAGATTTTGGGAACCACGTGGGCCAGACAACCTGCTCGGTCTTCCCCCCATATCTCTGGAGGGCAAGAGCCACATTAAAGCTTGTTTCCTTTCAACCGTGCTTCTGGGTTCTGCATTTTCTGTGCTACTGCTCACTCACTTAAAAGGAAATAAAAACATGTTCCTTTTGCCATTTCAGCCAAAGAAGAACTCATCACAGAGTGTGTGCTATGGAAAACTCATGGAGACCAAATGAAGATCACAGGACATGAAGATAAACCATCACTTCACTTTGAGGCAAAATGTTTTAAAGAAAGGGAGCTCAATGTGTTGAAAGCAAAATACAGGTTATGCAAAGACATGCATGACATTTGGTGATTCTTAAATGCACTATCTGCAGCAGCAGTTTTTCCCTTAAAAGTTCACCTAGTCTTGCTACCCAAACTCTCACTATCTGAATTTTCACTGTAATGGCTCACAGACATTTTTTTTTTTTTTTACCTCAAATTTACTGTCAAGTGGAAAACCTTATTTATTGAATCTTTATGTGCACATGAGCACATACGCACACCTTCAATTTTTGGGTTTCATTCTTTCTACAAGATGGTTCTGCCCATGACTTTCTTTTTTCTTAAGACAAAATTACTTTCTTAATATGGTGTATGGATTTTTTCTTGAAAAATTATCCACTATTTTCCTGGCATATCTCCTTTTTAGACAAAACCTTCCTTATGTTATTATTTTTAATAAAATAAGAGTTTGGGGAAGTTCTAGGAAACAAATATCAGTAGCAAATGGCACCCACACTTTCTTCTTTCATGTCAGAGTGTTGGGAAGCACTCATTCCCCAAGTCCAAACTAATCTCTCTGGACGGCCCTCCACCACACCTTCAGAGGGGTGCCTTCCAGCTGCCAGGAGGGAAGCTAGAGGATCGTGATAGATTCACAGGACTCTAGAGAGAGGGGTGATGCCACATGCTGAGCAAAGACAAGGAGGGACTTCAGGTTCTGGTTGGAAACCCAGACTTCCAGAAATACCACACCCCTAAGCTGCACCCCACCATTTGAATGGCGGCCAGGTGGTGGAGCAGGAGCCACTTCCAAGTATAGAATCGTGGACAGGTGTGGGCACAGGCTCTCTGTGGGGCTGTGGGCTTGTCACAGACCCACTCTGTGCCCAGGGTCCCTGCTGGTAAATAAGGGATCCCCAACCCCCACTGTATCCACCATGTCCATCATCCACCAGATTACACAGGTCAGCACACCATTGTGACGCATCGACGCATTCGAGAAGTCGGCCCACATTCCAAACAACTGACAAGCCCTCAGCTTGTATTAATATCCCCATTGTATAAACAAGGAACCAAGGGTTGGGGGTTATTGCCTGAGCAGTGACTCAGCTTCAGTGAATCCTGGGTCTGTTCAAATGTTCTTAACGACTGTGCTTGGCAACAGTGAGAGGCCTGCCTGGCACCTGGGACCCTGGGACGTGGGACTCATCATGTGACCCTGGGACCCTCAGCCCCCCAGCCCCTGACACCCTCAGACACTGGCTGTCAGCACCAGCTCCCATTCTGCAAAGTTTCCTTCATAGGATCCAAAGCCAAATACATTATGGATTTTGAAATTCCTCCAGATAAAGTAACATTCAATCAATTGCGTTGAAATCTGACTTGACAATCTGCAGAACCTCTTGGGCACGATCATTGTCAGGGAGGAGTTGGTGTTTTTCCACCCTGATGAGAGGAAGCTTTTTTAGCCCTGGAACTAAATGTCTCCTCAGTGATTTAGGGAATTCACATAATGTCACGATGCCGCTACTCAGGAAGGAGGGACCCCTCGGTATTTTCCTTCTCCTTCCCAGCAGAGTGTGGGTTTCCACCCCAGTGAACTTTGAGTACTACAGATGAATTTAAAGAAGTAAACCTCCCCTTAGGGAAACTTCTTTACACTAGACCCTATAAGTTAACAGTGGAGGTGAAAAAGAATTACGACTTCCCTATGCATGAAGAAAACAATTCTAATTCCATTTAATATTTAAAAAGACAGGTCTCCAGGATACCCCTGCTTTTAGTTTCCTTCCAGAGAGATAAATTAATTTCCCTCTAGGGAAATCAAACATTACTAAGTACTCACCAGCACTGAACAGGAACCCTGAGAATTTTATAATGTAAAATGGTTCAGTAACGCTCTGTGAAGGAAGCTGCATCAGGTGTTTACATAAAAGAAGTTTTTATTTTGCACGTTATTCGATTACTTTTTATCCCTGAAGCTTTGGCTTGGGCTCTTTCTCTTATCAGCAACTGTAAAATTCAGAATTCCATACTGTGCAGTGCTTTGCTTTCTAACAAGGTTGGTGTGAAGTACACTGCAAAGTGGGGTAGGAAGGGCTGGATTTGAACAGGAGCAAAGCATGTGCAGCAGGCTTTACCCCCTTCCTGCCCACAGCCTCCAAATCAGGAATAAGGTTGTGCTTCCCGGAACTTGGTGAGAAGACAACCACCTTTTAGCTTAAAAATGTTTAACCTTTCCATGAAAAAATGATTTACATTTTTAGAAAATGATTGACCTCAGTGTGATGAAGTCTAGTTGGAAACCAAATGCCTTAAAAGTTTGTTGTTAAATCACATTTTATCTTCACACTGAAAGTAACCCTTTCTAAAAATGTTTAGATTAGAAGTAGCAGTTCTCTTAATAACCTTGATGCCATAAGGCCTCTCGATAAGCAGAAAGCATTTCTGAAGGAAATCTGGATGAGCCTGGCCCAGGGCAGAAGAAGCTGAGATAGAAGGAGACGAGGCACAGGAAATGGCCAGCAGCTGACTGCTGCTTGTTCTACTACCCTGCACGAGCTGTTACAATCCATGTTAGCCTGAGCCGAGCACTCGGGGAAGAAACTTGTGATCTAGCCTCCAGATTAGACAATCCGTTCCCAGAGTGGAAATGGAATGGATTAGACATTCTGCTAACTTTGGGGCGTCAGGATGCCCTTAAGACACCACAGTTAGGAAGGTAGAGGGCCCAGGGTTATCATGTACGGCCAACACTACAGAGCTTAGAGAGAGTAGGCACTAGGAGACAGAAAAAAAAAGATGAAATATATGAGGAAGGGCTTGAAAAATAATTATAAAAATGGAGAGGCGTTCCAAAATGTGCCTCTGAACTAGAAGGATTAAAATCAAGCAATCAAGATAGTGCAAGGTTTATAAGCTCAGGAATTAGGGTTAGCAGAGGAGAGGAAGTTTTTCCTACACAAGTTATACTTCATAACATCACAAGGAGAAATTCCTGAGACTTTATTAATCCCCGGTAACTGAAATGCTCAGATTTCCCACAAATATCTAAATAGGGGTTTTAATTTGGAAACTGGAATGGAAAGAATATGCTGAAATCCAGCACTTTCTCATGTATACCAATAGAGTTGTAAAACATCATTTAATGAAACCATATTCTTAATTTGACAGGATTAAAGCTACTGTCTGAATGGAAAATTGGGTATCATGTGCTGGAAATCCTACCTGCCTAAAATTAACCACATGTTTTTGTCATGGAACTATTGCCATGGTAAGAATCTCTCTCACATAAAAAAAATACATAAATTAAAAATGTAGAATGTAATATTGGTTAACACTCTTAGACATTTTAAAGCACCAGCTAGCAGTTCGCATTCATTATATACTTACTATGTGACAGTAATTATAATTGTTTGACAAGTATTATTTCTTTAATCTTTCTCAACAACCTTATCAGGTAGGTTTCATGATTTTCCCCACTTTCCTATCCAAAGATGTTGTCAGTGAAGAAATGCACTTTTCTTTAAGTAGAACACAACTGAACCATTTTCATGTTTTTCTGAAAATAACATTGAATTAGAAAGCAAAGTGAGTATATGTATTTTAGAAAATATAGCACAAAAAATTTCCATTCAAAATTGTCAAGGTGTATTAGACAAACATCTTCAAGAGGAACTCATCACAGGTAATGTTTAAGGAAGTAGAATGCTATGCCTTTAAAAATCAGGATATGGATATTTTCAAAGAAAGGTCAAGCAACTTGAACTAAAAAAAAGAGGAACAGACATAAAAAAAGAAGTCAAATGAAATAGATATCTGTAATCTGTATATAGTCATCATAGGAAATATCACAAATTTAAGACAATCTATTATTTGCGAAGTATTAACATTTGTATAATGAATTTATTTCATAAAAATGATAAATACTACCAAAATGGTTTCAAAGCACAAGATTTTGTAGGATAAAAGGATTTGAATGCTTAAAACTAATACCGCTTGTATCTGTTATGTTGCCCTAAGTGAAAAAATGGTTTTGAAAAGAATGTTTAGTATTCAGGATTTAATTTTCTAGTCACTCAAGACTATAACATTGATTATAACGTGAGTATCTCTGAATAATGAATTGTCTGAAGTGTCCTCAGACACAGATGTCTTTTGAATCTAATCCTACAAGAGTTACATGTGCATGAAAGATAAGAAATTTCAAAAATGCAGTAAGCTTCCAGATCTGGACTTCTGCATTCCATTTGGGTGTTTCAGCTTCTCCAGAAGAGTTCTGACTCCTGTGATTGCAGAAAGCATTGCATATTCAATCCATGATTCATCTAGACACTGTAAAACAAGCACTTGGCTCAATTTTGAAATAATTCATTTAAAAACCGTTTTCAGTGGCATGATAATCTGTTATCATTTACAGGTATTAGATATAACTTGACCAACTTTTGCTTTTCCTCCTCTTAATTTCTCTTGTTGATGGAAGACATTGCTAAATTTAGTTCAGTCCAATTTCTCAGTCATTCACTGTATGGGTTGTGCTTTTTAAGTCCTATTCAATAATCTCATCTATCTCTGAAGTCATGAAGATATTTTCACTTATTTATGACCACGTTTTATTGTTTTGTCATTCATATTTAAATCTATAATCTACCAGAATTGGTTGTGGTGGGAGGTAGACGTCATCTGGATATTGAATTACCCCAACACTATTGATTGAGAAGACTGTTTTCCTCACTGTTCTGCATTGCCATGCCTGTGAAAATCTAATGTCCTTAGTGCTTGGGTTTTTTCTAGATGCTGTAATGTGTTCCACTGATTTACCGGTATACTCTGCATGGAGGCCACTGTCTTGATGACTGAAGCTTTCTAATAAGTCCTGATACCCAGTGGAGGAAGTCCTTCAAACTCATTCTTTATAATCAAAAGTATATTAGCCATTCCCAGCCATTTGCATTTTTATATACCTTTTCATCTGAGAATGTCTCGATTTCTGAAGGATAGCCTCACTAGATACATAATCTTTGGTTGACAGTTCTTTTCTTGCAGCATTTGAAAAAGGTCATAGCCCTTTCTTCTGGCCACAGTGGTTTCTGTTGAGATATCCACTGCCATTTGAATCATTTTTCCCTTATAGGGAAGGTGTCATTTTCTTCTAGCTGCTTTCAAATTTTTGTCTTTGTCTTTAGTTTTCAGGAATTTGGTATTGATATGTCTGTGAGAGGATTTCTTTGGCATTACCCTGTTAAGGTTTGCTCAGCTTCTCTAATCTTAAGGTGTATAGCATTTGAAAATTTTTAAAAGTTTCAGTCACTATTTCTTCAAATATTTTTTGAGCACCACACTTTCCTCTTTGGGGACTTCAATGGCATGGCTATTAAACACTTTTTTTTTTTTTTTCCAACAGGTCCCTGAATCTCTGTTCTTTGTTTGTCAATTTTATTTTTCTCTCTGTTTTTCATATTAGACTATTTCTACTGATCTATCTTAAGGTTCACTGACTTACTCATCTGTCAACTCTATTTAGCCATTGAAGACAACCAGTGAGGTTTTGTTGTTTTGTTGCTATGGGTGGTATTGTATTTCTCAGTTCTAAAATTTCTGGTTGGTTCTTCTCTTAATCTTCCGATTCTTTCCTGAGACATGTTGTTTAAACATTTGTTGCAAGAGTAATCACAATTGTTTGTTTAGGTGTTATTTTTAAATACCTGCTTTAATGTTCATCAGATGATTCCACCATCTAATTCATCTTGGAATTGTTGTCTGTTGATTGTCACTTCTTATGAGAGTTAAATGTTCATGGTTCTTCACATGCCAACTAATTTTGGATTGTATCCTGCACATTTTAAATATTACGTTATGAGACTCTGGGTTTTGCTTAAACCCTGTGGAAAATGCTGCTATTTTCATTTCTAGCAGCAGCTGATCTGGTTAGGTTCAGATCAAAAGTTGCAAGCTGTTCCCTGTGTCCTGAGGTTCTAATGTAAGTTCAGTATGTGCTTTCTAAGTTTTAGACCTATTCCTCATGTGGCGGTAGCTAAGAGGTGTGACCCATCACTTAACTCAGGTCTCAAGCCTCTGGGATGCTAATCATGGTCAGTTCCATACATTCACAACTCAAGAATAAGTCCTGAGGTTCATCAACAATTTTATGGGGTCATTTTCTTGACCTCATCTCCTTCTGCAATATACCCAGTACACTTTGATTCCCAGGAGTTCTCTATTTTGGTCCTCTGGCCGCAACCTTGGGGATGTAGTTAACCCTCTCTATCACACACTTCCACTCCTGGGTCCTCGCCCTGGGCCAAGAGGAGGGAGGTCAGTGAGAGAAAAATGCAGTGCGATGCAACTCTAGATATGCAGTTCCAACGATGGAAAGGAAGGGACGTTTCCTTCAGAGTTTTGGTTTTTCCAGGTTCCAGAAGCCGCCACAGTCACCAGCTACATAGAATTGTCTAGGGACTTGGCTGTGAAAGAATGGAGAAAACAGGAAGGAAGTGGAGGATTTCTACATTCTCTCTAAGAATTAGGAGTTCCTCTTTCCACTGCGCAAGACAGATTATTTTAAAACTTTCACTGTTTGCACAATGATGCTGACTTCCAGATTTCAGGTTGTGTTGAGTTCAAGTTAGAGGATCCTGGATGAAAAACTTGGTAAATTCATTTCCCATTTGCAGTTACTTTAAATTCTGATATTCTTATCCAACCCAATTGCTGCTATTTAATTTTTTATTCAGTTTTATTGAGATATATTCACATACCCTACAATCATCCAAAGTGTACAATCAATTGTTCACAGCACCATTATATAGTTGTGCATTCATCATCACAATTTTTGAATATTTTCATTACTTCAAACATAAAAATAAAAATAAAATAAAAAAGAACACCCAAAACATCCCATCTTCCCTCATTTCCCCTATTATTCATCTAAATTTTGTCCCCATTTTTTACACATATGCCCATACACTGGATAAAGGGAGTGTGAGTCACAAAGTTTTCACTATCACATGGTCACACCATATGAGCTATATGGTTCTACAGTTGTCTTCAAGAATCAAGGCTACTGGGTTGCAGTTCAGCAGTTTCAGGTATTTCCTTCCAACTAGTCCAATACGCTAAAAACTGAAAAGGGATATCTATATAACACATAAGAATAACCTGCAGAATGACCTCTTGACTCCATCTGAAATCTCTCAGCCACTGGAACCTTATTTTGTTTAATTTCTCTTCCTCCTTTTGGTCAGGAAGGCTTTCTCAATCCCACAATGCCGGGTCCAGTCTCATCCCTGGGAGTCATGTCCACATTGCCAGGGAGATTTACACCCCCGGGAGTCATGTCCCACATAGGGGGGAGGGCAGTGAGTTTACCTGCTGAGTTGGCTTAGGGAGAGAGAACACATCTAAACTGCTATTTAACTTTAAGTGTCTTCAAATCATTGGCCCACATGTTCTGTCCACACCTTATTGTTGTATGCAGTTGGAGATAAAGGGTTAGGCTTGTTCATTCCATCTAACCCAGGGCTGAAACTTGCAAATGGTACCTTGATAAAATTTAGAAATTTTAACTGATATGTTGCTTGTAGAGTAAAAAAAAAAAAAAAATGATAATACCAATTTTATACCCAGGACCCATGCAAAAATCATTCATTACTTCTAAAAATAGAGATTTTTTTGGATTTTCTATGTACACAATTATTGTTTCCTAATTTAACTCCATTGTGGTCAGAGACTATTCACATATGATTTCAATCCTTTTAAATTTATTGAGGCATGCTTTGTGGCCTTGCATATAGTCTATTCTGGAGAATATTCTGTTAAATTTGAGAAAAAAAGTATGTATTCTGCTGTGGTTGAAAGGAGTGTCTACAGCTATCTGTTGGTTCTGGTTGGTGTATAGTACTGCTCAAGTCTTCCATTTCTTTGTTGATCTTCTGTCTGTTATTCTTTCCATCATTGAAAGTGTGGTATTGTAGTAGAACCGTATATTTTTTCCTTCAATTCTTTCAATTTTTGTTTCACTTATTTCGATTGTTTGGTGCATATATGTTTATAATTATCTTTTCCAAATGAAATAACCCTTTTATCATTATGAAATATCTCTATTAACTCTAGTAACATTTTTTTTCTTAAACTCTCTTTTGTCTGATATTTGTGTAGAAACTTCAGATCCCTTATGTTTGTTGTATGCATGGTGTATCATTTTCTATCCTACTATTTTCAACTTATTTGTTTCTTAGAATTTAAAGTGTGTTCCATAGACAGAACATGGTCTCCATTTGATGATGTTTTCTTTCATTCCTACTTTGCTGAGAGATTTTATTATGGATGGGTTTTGGAATTTTTTTCAAATCATTTTTCTGCATTTATCTATATGATCATATGATTTTTCTTCTGTAGCCTGTTGATGTGATATATTACAATAATTGATTTTCTAGTGTTGAACTAGCCTTGAATACTTGAGATAAATCTCACTATGCCCTGATTATAATTCTTCTTATATACTGTTGGATTTGATTTCCTAATATTTTGTTGAGGATTTTTGTATCTATGTTAATGAGAGATATTGGCCTGCAGTTTTCCATTTGGTAAATCTTTGTCTATTTTTGGTATTATGGTAATATTGGTCTCATAGAAAGAGTTAGGAAATGGTCCATCTGCTTCTATTTTCTGGAAGAGATTGCAGAGAATTGGTATCATTTCTCACTTAAAAGTTTGGTAAAATTAACCAGTGAAACTATCTGGGTCTTGCACTCTCTGTTTAGGAAGTTTATGAAATAGTGATTCATTTTTGTAATAGACATAGGCCAATTCAAGCTATCTATTTATCCTTCTGTGAATTTTGGTAGAGTGTCTTTTAAGGAATTGGTGCATTTCTTATAAATTATCAAATTTTTATATAGATAGTTCATAACGTTTATTTATCATCATTTTAAAGGGCCCTCTTTTATTTCTGATATTAGTAATTTGTGTTATCTCTTTTTTCTTGCTTAGCTTGTCAGAGGATTATCAATTTTATTAATTGTTTCAGAGAACCAGCTTTTAGTTTCATTGATTTTCTACTGATTTCTTGTTCAAATGTTACTGATTATTGCTCTAATTTTTTATTGTTGCTCCTCTTCTGCTTATTTTGGACACAATTTTTTATTTTTCTAAGTTTCTAAAGTAAAATTTTAATTACAGTTTCCAGATATTTCTCTTTTCTAATATATGCATTCAATGCTATAAATTTCCCCCATACATGGTTTCTGTTGCATCTCACAAATTTCGATAGCTGTATTTTCATATAAGTCAAAGTATTTTAAAATTTCTCTTGCAACTTTTTGTTTGACCCATGTGTTAATTGGAAGTGTGCTGTTTAATCTTCAAGATTTTTTTTTTGAACCATCTTTTTGTTACCAATTTCTAGTTTAATTTCATTGGGATCTGAAGATATAGTTTATATGATTTCTATTCTTTTAAATTTGAAAGTTGTGTTTTGTGGTCTAGAATGTGTCATACACACACACACACAAACACAGTTTTCTTAATCATTGTCTTTATTTCTTATTGTCTATTTTTCCCTTGAAAATGTAGTTCCACAAAGGCAGGGAATTTTGCCTGTTTAGATCATTCATGTATTCTAAGTACTGAAAACAGTATCTAGCTCATAGTAAATGCTTAGTAAATATGTGCCTGACTAAATACTTGTCAACATCTCATTTGCAAACTGAGCATGTGTAATCCATAAACTGCCTCCCTTCTCTCCCATAGATCCTCTGTTCTCTCCTCTCTCCATCCCCTCTGACTTTTATCCCAATGAGTACATTCAAGTTGCTGCAGCAATTATATTTCTCCCTTTGAATCATACCATGGCTATTTGGAATCATGCCATGTAATCTAAATCTAATTCTATTTATCTCACTTCTTTAATTTCCACTTGTTCAATATCTCACATCTATTCACCTAACACAGAGTTCAGTGCCAATACATTAAGTGAATTTTCTCTCAATTTTGCAGCAAATAAATCATCACGTCAGTAGCAATCCCTTTACTCCCCAAACTGTCAGTCATAAGAATTCACAGCATCACCCCCAGACCCTAGTAACATTTTTAGTGAATGCAGTATCTATGTTTGATGTTTTGAGCCAGTAGTTCAGGATCAAGGTGTCTGTATTTCTATTCTTGTAAGACCGTTAGTGGCTAATATTAATATTATTAGGTAGATTAAGTATAATCTAGCCACAGCAGTAGATTTCCCTGTTGCTATGGAAATAGTACCGATCTCTTTTCTCTTTGTCCCTTGTCTGAAAGCACTTCTGTTTGCTGCTGTTATAGAAATAGTCTGTGTCTTGGTCGCTATAGTAACAGCTTGCAAAAAGTTGCTTTTCCCCCACCTCTGCACACCGGGACACAGTCCTCATTTCAGCTAAATGACATGGATTATTATTTAGGAAACAATTAGGGTTGTAATTGTACTCATCTTCATGTGCAAATGTTCCAAAGAAGCTTGAAGTGTCCTTTACACAGGAGGTGGCCACACCTTTCTCACAGGCAGCTGGTCCACAGCCAAATCTATCAGACATGCAAGAATTGTAACTCGGAAGGAAAGCAGGAAGCTCTTCTCTCTACTGGAGGACTGGCCCAACAGCTTATGAATGCAGATGTATGTTGTCTAACAAAGTGAGTTCATGATTTCAACTCTGCCACTGAATATACATTCTTTTTTTTGTTTTTCAACTCACTTTGGAGTTCAATGATTTTAAAAAATTTGAAACTCTACAAATGCACTAGATACTTGTTCTCTGTAAAATGTCTTCAATAAATAAAAAATAACCTTGAATGTAAAGCATAATTCAGCTTTTTATCATGACATTCAATAACAACTTGTGTTTTACAATAAACGCATCTGCTGCCATGATGATGGATTTCCCTGAAATTCAATTACATGGGTAGACATCTTGAAAATGAATGATTTTAATGGTTAATGTTTACACAATAGCCAGTGTTAGGCCAATAATTCCTCCAGGTATAGCACAGATAATAATATACAAAGCATAAAGATTGCTGCAGCCTATAATGAAGTTTAAAAAAAACAACCTCAAAATTCAGTGCTATTTAAAGTTACCTAGAATGCTATCCTTTTCCTGGATCCAAAACCCTTATCCATGGATCTATTTCATAAGTATGGTCTGTATCTAACTTCAGAATAATCAGTTATGGCAGGTTATTGAATATCATGGGGATTTTAGTACAGACAGCTTGGCAAACAGTAAAGAACATACACATATTTCTGAAACATCTATGAAATTCCCTGTGAATATTATTCATTCTGTAATTACTGAGGGAAGTGCTACAAGGAAATAAGAGATGTTATTGAGAAACTTATAATTTATTGTACAATTCAACAAACTCTAAATGCATTTTCCATGCTTTATTATTTATTTTTTAACAAGCTTTTATTTTAGAATAGTTTTAGATTTAAAAAAACATTGTAAAGGTATGGAGATTTCCTATACACACTGCACCCCAATTCTTCTCTTATTAACTTAGTATGGGGCATTTTTTACAAATAACCAACTAATACTGATACATTATGGTTAACTAAGGGACAAACTTTTTTCAGATTTCCTTCGTTTTCTCCTACTATACTTTTAGATCCCAGGATCCTATCCAAAATACAATATTACATTTATTCTTCATGTCTCCATAGGTTCCTCCTGGTTGTGACAGTTTTTCAGACTTTCCTTGTTTTGTGATGATCTGGACAATTTTGAGGCATGCTGGCTAAATGTGACCATCCCTCAATTTGGACTTCTATGATGTTTTTCTCATGATTTGGCTGGGGCTGAGGGTTTTAGGGAGGAGGACTAGAGAGATAAAGCGTGAATTCCATGACATTTTATAAAGGATACGCATTATCAACATGACTTATTGCTGATGCTGACCTTGATCATCTGACTGACAGAGCATTTGCAAAGTTTCTTCACTGTAGAGCTACCCCTTGTTTGCACTGCACTCTCAGAAAGGAAGTCACTGTGCTCAGCCTGAACTTAAGTGATTGGCAGTTATGTTCCACCTCTCTGAGGGTGGAGTATCTACAAAAATTGTTTGGAATTCTTCTGCAAGGGAGATCTGTCTCTTTTTCCCCATTTATTTATTTTATTCAGTCTTTTATTTTAATTAGTATGGACTCATGGACATTTGCTTTATAATTTGGGTTATAATCGAATAGTATTTTATTTTTGTGTGTGACTCAAATTGTTCCAGAATTGACCATCTTTCAGATGGCACGTGTGCTCCTTGGACATACACCCATCCATGGGAGGGGAAGAGTTCTCTTTGATTGAATGCTTTCTTGGTTTGGGGCATTACAAGGTGCTCCAGACTCATCTTGTATATTTCCTTCCCAAGTTCTATTGTCAGCCATTTCCCAAAAGGGTCCTGGTGCCTTTTGTAGGAAAATAGTTTTAGAAACTAATATCTGGAAATGAGGTGTTCTCAATCCTACTGGGATATTACTGCATCTAGGCCATCTCAACTAACAGAGCAAAGCTATACATGTGTGTATACTAATCTGTGTATATAAACATCTCTATGAATATTTCTGTATGTAACCATCTGTCTGTATATTAAGCTAAACATGAGTTCATATTGATTTCCCCAACTCTAACCCATTCCCATATTGATCATGCTGGTCTCCTCCCCTTTCTTATTTGTAAACTCCCACTTCAACATTGAAAAACCTGGCTCCTACTATACACCATCCATTTAATTGTTCAATTTCAGTCTATACGTATAGTGGTTTCAGAATTGTTAATCCATACCCCCATAGGACACAACTTTTATCAACTACAGAATATTGCTCAGATACACTTTATTTTGCCTTTAGTCTTACAGAATCCACTCATTTATGAAGTTACTTAAGTCAGGACCTTGTGCCCCACCCCCTTAGTGAGGTTATGTCAAACATTTGTAATACAGTTAGATTTTTTGTTTTGCTATATTCTGCATTCAATCCTGGAAGTTAAGTCCATCACAGATTTAATAGAATACTGTAGATAGCAGATGACAGAATAAAAGGACTTGAAGATTAAAAAAAAAAAAAAGATTGAGAGTAAAAATATGCAGAGACCCAGGGACTTGTTAACTCCAAAATATTCCTCAGAAAAAGAGGAAAGATGAAGAATGTGATTAAACACTTGAGAAAAAAATGGTCAAATATCACTCAAACTGGACAAAGGGAAAAATTACAGATTAAGATTCATACAAAACCCCAAGCATGATAAACACAAAGGTCTTGTCTAGGCATATCAGAATCAAACTGTTTAAAGCCCTCAATGAAGACAGATCTGAATTCATCAAGAAATAAAAGAACACATTACCCAGAGGGGAATAATTATTTCACTGAATGCTGATTTCACATCAAAGCTATGGAGGCAAGAAGACAGTGGAACATCTTTTGAGTGAGGAAAGAGAACTGTCAAACAAGAATTCCATATCCAGTGAAAATATCCATCAAAAACTATGTTAAATTAAAGGCATTTTCATATAAATAAAATCAAAATAATTAACATAGACCTGCACTACAAGAAATGATAATGTAAGTTCTTCAGGCTCAAGGAAAATGATATTATATCAAAACTTGGAAGAGCCTCCAAAATGGTAATTAACTGGTAAACATTAATAATATTGGTTTTAAATTTATTTATATCAGTATCTTCAAAAAATATATGACAGTTTATGTAAAATAAAAATGTCTATTTTCCTATGTGCAGCATATATAGATATAAATATATATATAACTATAGCATAAAGTACAGAGAAAGGGAGGTGAATTGATTTTTGCAATTTTAAGATTTCTGACTTTTATGTGAAGTACTATAGCATTAATTTTAAGGAGGTCAAGGAAAATTAAGGATGTATGTTGTAATTCTTAGAGTAAGCACTAAAAATACTGCAAAACTCTATATATAAAACAGTAAAAAAAAAAAAGTTGTATTCCAAAAATTATCCAAATAATCCAAAAAAGATAGGGAATGGGGAAGAGAGGAATGAAAATCAGAGGGAACAAATAGAAAACAATTAATAAAATTATAGACCCAAGTTCTATTCAACCTTATCAAAGATGTTCAAAGTTATTATTTGTAAGCTAAATAGAAAATCAAACTATATTAACATATTATACACACCAACTATAATGACTAAAATTTAAAATCCTGATAAGAATAAATGTTGGTTATGATGGAGAGCACCTAGAAATCTCAGATATTGCTGGTGGGAATTGAAAATGGTACAGTGGCTTTAGAAAATAAGTTGTCAGTATTATAAAGTCAAACATAACAGTTACCATCCAAGCCAGTAGGTATTTATCCACATCTGGGTATTTATTCCAAAGAAATGAAAACATATATACTCATGTAAAGACCCGTAAGCAAATGCTCATAATGGCGTTCATGATAGCCCAAAACTGGAAACAACCAAAATGTACATCAAGTAGTAAATGGATAAGTTGTGGAATAGCTATACTATGAAATATTAGTTGATGTAAAAACTCACAAATTGTTGACATACACAACAACATGGATGAAGCTTAAAAACATGGTGCAAAGTAGGAGATGCCACATTCAAAAGACTATCTATTGTATCACTCCATTTACAGAATAATTCGAAGTGATAAATTTTATCATGAGTAAATTATACCTGAATAAAGCTAGAGAAAACAAAAAAAAGTGAAAAAGTTGAACTTGAATGAAACTGAAATACCTTCTAGAAGACTGATTTAAAAAAGAAAGCATGAAAAAAAATTAGGAACAAATAGAGTATAATCACAAATACAGTATTTATTTCAGAACAATAGAAATACTCCAAATAACCTACTGCAAATAAATTTGAAGTTTTCAATGAAATAGAAAATTTTGTACTAAAATCTTAATTATGAGAAATGCCCTAAGGAGAAATTAAAAACTAAAGCTACCATTAGCAATTCTGGAAACAGAAATTATGATTAAACATCTTGCCCATGCCTTCCCCCAATCCTCACCGAAACAAACAAAAAAAAAGATACATAGCTGGGTGGTTTGAAACTGTATGTGCCCCAGAAAATCATGCTCTTAAAGCTAGCCCATTCCTGCGGATGTGAGCCTATTGTAAATAGGACCTTTTTTGGTTGCTTCAGTTAAGGCGTGACCCAGGATGGGATCCTGATCCTCTCAGTGGAGTTATGTATAAGAGAATCTAATTCATACAAAGAGAGAGAACAGCCAGAGGTGCAAGAAGCTGAAATCAGTGGAATCTGGAAGAGAAGGGAGAAACCAGCAGATGCTGCCATGTGCCTTGTCACAGAATGCGGTCGCAGTTGACTCGTCTGGGGGGGGGGAGGTGGCGGCCGGTTGCCAAATCCTAGGCTCTCAGGATTGCTTGGAGGGTACCGGCGGCGGGGGCTCTTTTCCGGAGGCGAGGGCGAGGCGGGGGACTGGGCCCAGTCCCCGGCGTAGGCGTTCAAAGTATGGAGGGCGGCGAGAAAGGAACAGGCGGGACACGGTTCTTTTAGGGTGAAGAAGCCAAGAGAGTTTATTAGGGGAGAGTACAAGCTTATATCGGGCGTTTAGAGGGCGGGGTAGCTGTAGAGGTTAAAGGCTTGGATTGGTTCTGAGAGGGCGCGGAGGTTGATTGAAAAGGTGCGAGAGTTGCTCCGGTAACGGTGTCTGGCAACAATGTATGCGCACTGGTGGAGATGGGAGTTGCACTGGCAACGGGGAGTGTCCGGGCAAGATAAGGGGGTGGGGAAAAGGCGGTTCCCTCCGGCAAGCCTCCCCTAACGGTGGTATTTTGGGTGAGGAAATGGGGCCTGCCTCCGGCCTCACTTTCCCAGGCCTGGGGGGCTGTGGAGGGCGCTGTCACCCGTGCCCACCACCCTCCCCAGGGGCGGATCCGGTCCCCTGGCCCAGGCCCGCCAAGTTGAAGCACGTAATCAGTGTCCCGCAACAGAACAGAGGAGTCAAGGTTCACTGGCAGCCAGTCTTTGGGAAAAAAGCATCACCTTGATTTGAACATGTTCCTGGCCTCAAAACTGTGATTTAATAAATTCCCATTGTTCAACCTAACTCATTTCACGGTATCTACTTTAAGCAGCCTAGGAATCACTGGCTCATGTAGCTTTAAAGACATTTGTTACCAAACCTCGAGTGAGTAGATGATTTCTACCTTTTGAAAACTGATTCAGGTACTAACAATATTCCAGAAGCCATTAAGCTGATTGCATGAAGTTAATATAATCTTGACAGGAAACAAGACCAAAGAATACAAGAAAAAATACTAATTACTACTGAAGATGCTGTATTAGTTTCACATGATGTTGTGACAAATTACCACAGTCTAAAACAACACAGATGTATTATCTAATAATTCCGGAGGTCCGAAGTCTTAAATGAATCTGCAGGGATGTGATCCCTCTGAAGTTTCTGGGGGAGAGCCCATTTCCTTGCCTTTTCCAGCTTCTTGAGTCTGCCCCTGTTCCTTGCTTCATGATCTGTATCACTCTAACCTCTGTGTTCGTTGCTGAATCTTCCTCTCTGTATCTGACTGTCCTTCCTCCCTTTTATAATGACCCTCGTGATCAGACTGGGCCACCTGGATAATCCAGGATACTCTTTTCCTTAACTAACCATCTATGAAATCTCTTTTGTCATGTAGGATAACATTTACAGGTTCTGAGGATTAGGCAGTGTACACATTTGGAGGGGGACATTATATTATCCACCACAGACATAGATGCAAAAACCCTAAGTAAAATACTTATTTCAAAACTAATAGTATATAAAGAACAAAAAATCAACTTGAACACATAGGCTGTGCCAGGAATCAAGGTTGGCTCAACATCAGAATTACATTATAAAGGCATAAATCCATAGGTTTACTTGATAGTTGAAGAAAAAACTTCCCTCCTTCATCGTGAATATTAACATACATTCATAGTAAAAACCCTTAAACAAGCAAGAGGTATTGTTGTAAACATGTAAAAGTGTGTTGCTATTTAGCTCATTTCAGAATGACTAACTACTAACAAATTACTCTCTAAAGTAACTTACCAGCTTACACTTCCTTCAGGAGGATGTGGGAGTTCCTATTTCTGCACATCTTCATCAATGCTTGGTATCCTCAGACTTTTTAAAATTTCCAATCCGATGAATGTGGATATTATTTCTCTGTTTATTTTGGTATACTCCTGGTTACTAATGGAATTTTTGTGTGGGTGTGTGTGCATACAAACGAATAATTACTGATTCAAGTTTTCTCTTTTCCAAATTCCCTGCCCATATCCTTGGCCCATTTCTCTCGTGTGTTTTATTTTTGTTCCCCTAATTTATTTATGAGTTCTTTATACTTTCTGAATAATAATTCTTCATTATATAAATTGTATATGAATTTCCTTAAAAATCTGCCATGCGTGGGAATGTAAAACATGGATGAGATTATTCATTGCTGCATATTTTAATACTGAAAATGGAAAGTGGAAACTCACCTAATTGAACTGTGATTCAGGCAAATAACAGAATATTGCACAGCAGTTTAAATGGGTGACTAAGAACTATACATGCTGAGAATTTCAAAACATAAAACTGAATAGAGTGCAAATTGAAAGACCTCATGGAATACATCTGTGTAAATTTGAAGAGAAATCAAGTAATACTATAGATTTTATAGATCACATGGTTAATAGAAGTGAAATATATTGATTGAAGAATATGCATCAAATTCATGAGAGTTATTTTTTATGGGCACAGCAGTGTGGATAGCAATTAAGACGTGAACAAAGTTGTTTTTCATTGTATTTTAAACAATCTATTCTCTTTATTTAAGGAAATGTGAATTAAGCAATAAAAAAATACTCTCATCTCATTAACAACACTATTAAAAATGTAAAGTTGGTTGAAATGATCTTAAAATAAAACCTATTTTTAAAAGTTATCTTTTCAAGAAGAAAAAAATTTTCATAATTAACCAAAAAATAACCTAAGTACGTAGCTTTGACATGTGATATCACTGGAGATGACACTCAAAGAAAAATATTTTAAATGAAATCCAAGAAATATATCTCTTCCTATCAGCATTTCAGTTCCATGTGACAGAAAAGTCATAGAGATCAGACACATGTACAAACATACTCATCATTCATGATAAATTCACAAAGATATGAAAAAGGGGGTTTCTTTCAGCATCTTGCTACATTAATGTTTTATCTTTTCCATTGACTATTTCATAGGTCAACCTTTCACCTGTATGTGAAAAATACTTGGAAAAATGAAGAATTTATATGAAAAGAGTACACATGTGAAGTCCACAAGAAGATGCAGGCATATAAAGAAATAAGTCTAGTCCCAGAAGAAAACTCATATTTCATCTTTGATATTATACAACTCTCTCTAGTGTGTAAAAAAAATAATCTTTGCTTAGCTTTAAAATTTCAAAGTCTTCTCAATATAGGTGAGCAAAAATCACCAATTTTTAAAATGATCTTTTATTTTTAAACTTACAAACCAAAAAATAAGTATGGGGTAAAAGCCAGACTCTGTTGATGAGTGTAACATGCATTAAATGACGGAAAAGTTGTTAATACCGAGCAGCTGCTCCTCCAGTTACTACAAAACTAATAAAATGAGAATCTGGTTAGGGAATCGTAATAAGATTATTGATGTTGCATTTTAAAGGAAGAGAATAAAACATTGTGAAGTCTGTCTATGAAACCAAGTAGTTAAGATGACAGGGTCTTTAAAAACTGAGAAAAGAAATTGATAAATGCATTGAGGTATTTAATAGGAAAAAGTAAATACACTTTAATGCACCTGAAAGAAAGTTCATGTTGGTTCATATTTAATTGGAACTTGGTGTTCAATAGGGAGTAAGACATCTAAAGATTTCCATTAACAGCTCATTAGAAGTGTAAATCTTGGTGCTAAAAACAACTGAGATACTTATTCTAGTATCCATGTTATTTAGCACTTTTATAATATGTACTCTGATGCACCGTGTTAAAAGATAAAGTAAACCCCTCACTCTAAGCTTGCCTCTTATGGTTTTGGTCCCTGTCCTCTACACCAGCTCCAAGCAAGCATACAGTACCTTCTCACCCCGTCTTGCGCCTGCCCTAACCCCAGAGCTGTGCTTTCCATGTTGATACATTCACATATTGGTCCAGGCATGCCTTGTGGTGATGATGTCTTTGGTCTAAATGTGTTGACATTACAGTTTCACTTATAAAATATATCAAGTGAAATTTCTGCAAACATTTCCCATATGTATTATCTAACTCATGACTTTCATTCCATTTTTTATACAATAAATCTCCCAACAGAAGTGACGTGTAATGGAGCAGTGCATTCTAAAGGCAGAATTAAAATAATATTTCCTGTTACTTGCAAAAAAAGAAGTCAGTTGAAATCTCAAACTCAAGAGATGTACTCATTAAATAGTATCAGTTTCATTACAGAAGCTGGCTGGCTGTTCAGTTACCATTAGAAAAACTAAAATTTGTTTATTGATAAACTATGTTCAATCTATCATTATTCTTCTAAAATATTTTTTTTTAACTCTAGGATTATTATTCAAATTCCTTCCAACCAACCACTTATATGTGCTATTAAAAGAAGGATTTTACTGTTTCAGATTTTGTCATTTATTTATGTTCTGGTTGGGATGTTGGTTTTTTGTTGTTGTTTTCCAGAGGAAATGCAATTTTGATTCCTTTATCATACTAATAACTTATTGTGATATGTCATTTCTGGGTTCAATTCTTTCTGTCCTTTTCCATTAATTCATTGCCACAGTTTCTTATCCTACAGCATAGTAATTCCATCAAATGGTTTAAAACATTATTTTAAAGAGATAACAAAAATAAAATGAAAGACAAATGAAGTTGCTCCATGTATTTTTTCTGAGCAGCGCTGAGCCCCAAGACCCACCCTGCATCCTGGCTTGTCAGGACCAGCTTTTTGAGTCACTCCCCATCACTGACATCCGGCTCCTCCTTGTAATTAGAGGGCTGGATAAGGCGATCTCAAAGACTCCTTCCAAGCCCGGCATTCTGTGATTCTTGAACTGACTACTCTGAGAAAATTAACTATGTTGTCACAGTCAGTAATTTTACAACTTTGAGAGTTATTGCTGACAATATGAGCAGACTATGATGAAATTATCTTGAGTCCCTGAAAGCAATATAAATTCAGTAAAGTTTAAACCATTAAATACCAAATCCCTTTTCCTTAGATACTGATGCAAACAAAAGCAATTACTAAATCAAATAAAATAAGCATTTCTCTAAATTAAGCCATCCTATCTAAAAGTCAAGCCTGACTCATAAAATATCTGTTTGTTTGTTTATTGGTCAACTTTGTAAGGTCAATTTTATCCATGATTTTCCACCAAAACTTCTAGATTTTCTTGAAAATATAAGTACCAGAGATTGCATGGAGTCCTCAAGGAGAACAACTGTATGTAAGGCAGGAAAAGAAAAAGGTAACCTGTGAATGATTTCATCTATTCACTCAGTCTTTATTTCCTCAGGGCACACCTGGCCAGGAGTTAAATGGTGGTAGGTATCAATACTGCCTCTACATCCTGCTAAGTCCACTGTTGCAAGCTCTCCAGTTCCCTACAAGACACTCCTTTTCTGTACCTTCCCTTTCTTGGGTGAAGGGCCCATGGGTACCCATTAGCAGGTACTACAATTATCCTGTGATATCAGCCTTTCTCTCCTTCTCTCCTGGCCTCAGGTCACCATACAGCTAGTGCAACCAGCACCTGAGTCTGATGCAGCCTGGAGTCTCAGGTTACAGCCACAACACCTTCCTGAAGGAGTGAGAAGGATGTTCTGGTTATCCCACAGCAACTAAACAGATGCTTATTCCAGTGCATCAGAGAGATTTAGAGGGAATCTTTCCTTCCATTTCTGATTGCAGCTTAACCAGTCAGAAGGATCCACATCAATACTGCAAGTTGGGGAATGGCTTAGTTTTCCAGGGCTACTATAACAAATACCACAGCCTCACTGGCTTAAACAACTATTGTTTCCCAGTTTGGGAGGCTATTAAGTCCAACTTTAAAGTGTTGTTAGGATCATGCTTTCTCTGAAGTCTGCTGAGTTCTGATGGCAGCTTTCTAGCTAACTCAATCTCTACCTCTGTCACATGACCATCTGTCTCCTTCTTTTTCTCTCCACCTCCTATGCCCAAATTTTCTCTGCTTATAAGGACTCCAGTCATATTGGATGAAAGGCTACCCTTATTCAGCTTGTCCTCACCTTAACTAATACCATCTTCAAAGATTTCCTTTACAAATGTATACATAGCCATAAGACTGGGGTTTAGGACTTGAATGTGTCTCTGTGGGGGTCATGATTCAATCCACTGAGAGATCCAGTCTTGTTGATAGATACCCCACTGCCTTCTGCCAGGTGGAGACACAGCTCCTCCAAATGCTGCTTCTTTCTTCCTAAGGCATTCCCTTCCCCTAGAGCCCATCATCCACGCTGATTCAAAGTTCACTTTTTGGAAAATTTCTTCAAAGTTATGGAGTTCTAGGGGGCAAGAACACACTCTGCATTCTAGAATGAAATTCTGGTGTCACATTGAGAAATAATCTGGTAATAGACAGACTAGCTGATCTGATGCCAAGCACTAGTTATCTGGGAAGAAGATGGGTGTTGTGGAAATGAGTCAGTGGAAGTAAAGATGATCCTTAAAAGAAAGGATGCTCTCTTGCATGGATACTTGACCTATTGATTAAAATATATCATGACATGTTTCTGTTCTTTACCAAGTGGTCTTTATAATATTTCTATACCTTGTTGTGATATTATATATTTATTTATAGTAGTTTAGGAATTTATTTTATAAATGCATTTGAGCTCTCTGTACACCTTGAATTATTAATGTTTGTTTTCCACTTTTTTTTTCTGAGCTGTGGAAGTACAAACTGCATCATTTCTACCTTAAATAGTTACTACTGGATTCTTCTAAATCTTGAGATGATTTAATTCAAACCACTACTCTCCTTTCCACATTAACACCTGCCTGCACTCCTCTATCACTGCTTCCTCCCCACTTTTAACAGACTTCTCTTTGCCTCTATCCTCATCTCAAGACACAGCCTCAGGTAGCAGTGCCCTTGTATCAGCACTTGTAGGAGGAATATAAAGCCATTTGAACTTGGAAAATAGGAAGGAGTACGGATAGAGAAACCAACTTAAAGAAAGAAAGTGGTTAAAAATAGATGCTTCAATATCTGCTTCAGGTTGGGGAAGACTGACTATCAAATTTTGCTTTGTATATTCTAAAACAAGTATAAAAGTAGTCTTGCATACAATATAATAGGTAGATACTCCATATACATGAGTTGAATTCAATGGAATATTTTAAGAAATGCTTGTGAGCAAATGAAATTTAAATGTGAAACATTTTGTTTGTGCTTTTCCTTGCAGTATAAGATTAGATTTATGTTCTTTGATCCCCTATGAATCCCTATTCTTTAACTGGTTTCTTTCTAAGCTTAGTGATATCCCAACTTAATTCATTTCTCAAAAATCTATCAAGAACGTGTCCTGCACTAAGCACTGTGTAATTGATGCGAAGGTGAGTGATAGTCACTTTCAGCCATCTGTGAGCTTTGGTCTAGTGCCCAAAGCAGATATACAAAGCATATTTAGAAAATCATACAATGAACACAGTGATAGAGAACTACAGGGACTACCACTTGAGAAGAAATGAGGCAGAGAGTCTATTGATTTAACAACTGAGCTTCAGTCGTTAAAGTATAAGCCAATCTGCTTTGTGGATGTCAGAGCTGCATGAGATCCATTCTCTCCTCAATCAACTTTACTACACTGAAGAAGAAGAAAACAAAAATTCCTTAGACAGAAATAGGACCAGAAAAAAAAAAATAGCCTGAATGTGTGCACATTTTCTGTTCTCTGATTATATGGCTTCTGTCATCATAATATTAATAGCACATGCTAATAAATAGAATACACATTTATACAACAGGTCACTAAACATTTTATATTTCTCACTTAACAATAATTAATACATTTATTTAAAAACTGCATGTCTGATTATTTAAAGCATGAGATGGAGTTTCAAGGGTTTAAAAATGCAATAAACTCTCACACCATTTTTGTCAAGGAAATTTAACAAGATTTTTCACGTAGAGCAATGAGATCCAGGGAAGATAAAGGAAATTTCCTCTCTCTCAGTCATTGGTTACAGACAGAGCCTTACTGTCTACCTCCCTCTTGCATGCCATATTATAGACAATATAACTGAAGTTGGGAAAAGAAGGAAACACACACACATCCGGAATTTCAGCATAATCATATAGGGAAGATGCAAACTCACATTATCACATTTTACAAAAATTTTAGTATCTAAAATACTTGAATTAAACATCTATAGAGCTGGGTAGGGAGGAACCATTTGCTCTTTCCAGATATTTACCAGTAACAAGATATCCAAGGCACCTTGAATGCACAGGACTTTATGGATGGACAGAAACACTCTTTAACACACCCAGAAAAAAAGAAGCCAACAGAATAAACTTAAGGATAGAAGATGGAGTTTAGAACAAAGGCCTGAGATTCTTCATTAACCAGATTCAATCAATACTCTCAGTAAGGGGAAAATACCCCTACTGAAGAAGAAATAAACACATATATGATTTCTGTAATACAGTAATTTCTTTCCTCAACAGTCCCTCTTCTCAACTTTATTAAAAAATGAGAATACAAGTAATTTTTTTTTCATCATTATGGATTGTCACTGACCCTGTGCTAAAGGTATTTGGTGAAGGACATGAGTTAGATTACCATATGCTGCCAGCAAGGGCAAAGAAGAAGTGACAGTCCTTTTCTGTGGATGACTAGTCAAATTACCAAGAGCCTGTAGGCTAGGAATATTATACACTGTCACCAAAGAAAATGCCAGCAAATCTTGATTATCCTGAGTATGTAAGAATTTTTCAGATTTTCAAGATGCTTACAGTCTTCTTTTCCAGCTCTTCTAGGTTACAGGCTTGCAACAAGAGAAAAAAAGTGAGACAACATTTCTTCATTAAGGATGGTGTACCTGTGCATGTGCATGTGTGTAAGAGAGATGTCACGCAGAGATAGAGTGTCCTAGTATCTGTTCATAATCTCAAAGAGGATATGTTTCATTTATTTTTCTTTTTATCTACGATATCTTGTAGATAAGCAGAATTTATCACAATTCTATTTTTTCAAACCTATTATCCCAAATGTTAATTGGAAAATACTTAGGGAACTTTTCCATTAAATCTTACATTTTGCAAACAAGTTTATCACTCAAAGAAGCAGATCCTAAATCTGTCTCTAAATCTAAGTTTCTAAACTTCATGACATTAACTAGATTTCTGACCTTTCAGGCTAAACTGCAGTTGTCAGTAAGAAAGAAGAGAATATTTATGTTCCTTTCATATATCCTGCTTAGCTTTTCATCTGATTTTCTGACACCACAAAAATGATGTGATCGAGGTGGAAGTTGGCGGATTAAGGAGTTAAAGGATATGCTCCTCCTACAAAAACACATAGTGAACAGGCAGAAACTGAGTCAATGGTTCTGTGGCTCTGGAGACAAGGGGATCACTGTACAGCATCCAGGAAGGAGCAGACTGGGGAAAACGAGAAGCTGCAGCAAAAATTATGAGTGAATCACTCCCACAGCAGTGGCTGGTGCACATGCCCCACTCAAAACTTCCCTCAGGTACAGTTGGTGGCTGGCAGCCCTGAGCAGAAGGGAGTAAAGTTCTTCCTCTAGGGGAAAGGTGTGGGAGGACATGATCAAGGGCTGAAAATGGTTACTGATCAGTGAGTTTGGACTGCTGGGTTCTGGCACTGAATCATGGTTTTAGCCTGCCAAGAATGGGGATCCCTGTGGTCATTGTTTCAACACCATGTGGCGGCGGTTGAAAAATATACTCACTCTTTCTTGCTCTTTAGGGATGTGGGGAAAGGTTTGCTGAAGAGTGCCGTCTGCTGGGAAGGTCAGGAAAGAGCCCCTTAGAGGAAGTGAAAAGGGAAAAAAACGCTTCTTGGCATCCTTCCTGACCCTTTCCCCAGGGTCCTTTGTAACTGATATGTGCCCCCTTCATGGGTCTCTACCCCTGTTTTGAACAGTTAAACAAGGGCAATTCTAAAGCTCTAGAATAAGTTGAACCAAGTGTCAAAGAAGAGACTTAACACACAGTCTATGAATAATAAAATAATAGACAAGAGAGAGAAATGGACAGAGTAGAAACATCAAGATGATCAGATGCCTAGACATCAGCAACAAATTACAAGCTGTACTAAGAAACAGGAAGATATGAACCAGTAAAGGGACAAATTAAAAAGTCAGAGGAGATATGAAATTTGTAACAACTAATCAAAGATATTCAAATAAATCTCCTAAAACAAGGAGGTTAATTAAAATATGGGAAAAGAGATAACGACATTTAAGAAGACACTTGGTGAGCCTAAAGAAAAATTTGAAAGCATGCAAAGAAAAACAATTGAATTTATGAGGAATGAAAGGCAAAATGGATGAGATTTAAAATATAATAGTGGCATACAACAGCATATTTGAATAGGTAGAAGAAAGGACTAGAGAATTAGAAGACAGGACATTTGAAAACTTACAGACAGAAGAACAGAAAAAAGAACAGAAAAAAATTAGATCAGAGTCTCAAGGAATTGAATGAGAGCATGAAGCACACAAACATTTTTATTGTGGTATCCCAGAAGTAGAAGGGAAGGGAAAAGGGGGAGAAAGAATGTCTGAGAAAATAATGGCTGAAATTTCCCCAACTCTAATTAAAGACTTGAATAAACAAATCTGAGAAGTGCAATGTACTCCAAACTGAAAAAATCTTAATAACAAATCCTAATACTAAAACACAAATACTAATCTGAATGTCAAATGCCAAAGATACAGAGAGAATTCAGAAAGCAGCAAGAGAAAAGTTTCATCATATAAAAGGGATGCTGAATAAGACTAAGTGTGGATTTTTCATAAGATACCATGCAGGTGAGAAGGCAGTGTTATGATATATTTAAGAGACTGAAAGAGATAAATTGCCAGCCAAGGGTTCTTTATCTGTCAAAACTGTCCTTCAAAAATGAGGGTTAGTTTAAAATATTCAAAGAGTTGTTAACAAGAGACCTGCCCTATAAGAAATACTAAAAGGAGTTCTGCTGACTGACATGAAGAAAGGAGAGAGTGGTTTGGAGGATGTAGAAATGAAGATTATCAGTAAGGGTAAATAAAAGTGTAAAAGGAGAAACAAAAATAAGATATGAAATATAAAAGCCAAAGGATAAAAGAATTTGATTGTCTCAGTTTAAAAGACACAGATTGGCATAATAGATCAAAAAATATCATCCATCTCTGTGCTGTCTACAAGAGACTCACCTTAGATCAAGGGGTGCAAACAGGTTGAACATGAAAGACTGGAAAAAGATATTCCACACAAACAGAAAAGAGCTGGTGGAGCTATACAAATATTGGACAAAATAGACTTTAAATGCAAAACTTCTATGAGATAAAAAAGGACATTATATATCAATCAACTGGCAATCCACCAAGAAGTAACAAACATAAATATTTATGAACTTAACCAGGGTATACCAAAATACATAATGCAAATTCTGTAAAAACTGAATGCAGAAATAGATGTCTCTACAATATTTGTAGACTTCAATTCAACACTAGACAGAACACCAATAAGGAAACAGAGAAATTGAATATTATGATAAATTAACTATACCTAACAGACAAATACAGAATATGGCACCTCAAAACACCATGATATACATTCTTCTCAAGAGCTCTTGGATCATTCTCCAGACTAGAGCACATGTTGGGTTACAACACAAATCTCAACAAATTTGAAAAAGATTGAGAATATGCAAAGCACTTTCTCTGATCATAACAGCATGATTCATAATAGAATGATTTGTAATAGAATGATTTTTGTAGTCCACTGGAGGAACTATAAAAAGAATTGCAAACTAATCCCAAAGCCAGTAGAATGAAAGAAATAACAAATATTAGAGCAGAAATAAATGAAATTGAGGAACAACAACAACAACAAAAAAATAGAGAATCAAAAAAAACAAAATTTGGTTCATAGGGAAGGTCAATAAAATTGACAAACCCTTAGCTAGACTGATAAAGGAATAAAAAAAGAGAAAATGCAAATCACTAAAATCAGAAATGAGAGGGGACACATTACTACTGACCCCATAGAAATTAAAAGAAGATAATATTATGAACAAAATTGACAAACCCTTAGCCAGGCTGATAGAGAAAAAGAGAGAGAAAATGCAAATAACTAAAATCAGAAATGAGAGAGGGCACATTACTACTGACTTCACAGAAATTAAAAGGATGATAATACTATGAACAACTGTATGCCAACAAATTAGACAACATGGATGAAATGGGCAAGTTCCTAGAAACACATGAACAACCTACACTGACTTTAGAAGGAAGAGATCTCAACAAGCCATCACAAGTAAAGAGAAAGAATCAATAATCAGAAACCTCCCAACAAAGTAAAGCCATGGACCAGATGGCTTCACATCTGAATTCTACAAAACATTCCAAGGAGAATTCATATGAGTCCTGCTCAAACTCTTCCAAAAAATTAAATAAGAGGGGACATTACCTAGTGCATTCTATGAAGCCGACATCACCCAAATTTCAGAGTCAGATAAAGATACTGAAGGAAAAGAAAATTAAACACCAAATTCTCTAATGAATATAGATGCAAAAATCCTCAATAAAATACTGGGAAGTTTAATCTAACACAGCATATTAAAAGGATTATGTACCATAATCCAGTGGATTTTATCCCAGGTGTGTAGGGGTGGTTCAACACAAGAAAATCAATTAATATAATACAACACATTAACAAATCAAAGGAGAAAAACCAGATAATCATATGAAATGATGCAGAAAAAGGCATTTAACAAAATCCTGCATCATTTCCTGAAAGAGAGGAATAGAAGGAAATTTCCTCAACATGATAAAAGACATATATGAAAAAACCACAGTTCTCATATTCAAAGGTGAAAGACTGAACATATTCTCTCTAAGATCAGGAACAAGACAAGGATGCCCACTGTCACCACTGTTATTCAACATTGTGCTAGAAATGCTAGCTATAGCAGTTAGCCAAGAAAAGGAAATAAGAGGCCTCCAAATTGGAAAGGAAGCAATAAAATTTTCACTATTCACAGATGGCATGATTCTATAGTTAGGAAGTCTCATAAAATCTACAACAAAGCTACTAGAGCCAATAAATGAGTTCAGCACCATGTAAAATCAGTAATGTTTCTATACACTAGTAATGAGAAATCTGAGGAGGAAATCAAGAAAAAATCCATTTACAATAACAACTAAGAATCAAATATCCTGGAATAAAGCTCTCCAGAATATATAAAGAAATCTTGTAACTAAGCACTAAAGAGACAAATACCGCAATTTAAAAATGGACAAAAGATTTGAATATACCTTTTTCCAAAGAAGATATACAAATGGCTAAAAAGCAAATAAAACTATTTTGAGCATTGCTAACTATTAGGAAAATCCAAATCAAAACCTCAGTGAGATATCATTTCACACTTACTAGAACACTTACTATTAAAAAAGCAGGAAACTACAAGTTTTGGAGGGCATGCAGAGAAATAGAAACTTACTGCTGGTGAAAATGTAGAATAATACAGTCACTGTGGAAGACAGTTTGGTGGTTTCTCAGAAAACTAAGTATATAGAATTGCCATATGAGCTAGCAATCCCTCTACTAGGTATATACTCAGAAGTACTGAAAGTAGGTTTATGAACAATCATAAGTACTGAAAGTAGGTTTATGAACAATCATTTGTACACTGATATTTATAGTAGCATTGTTCACACTTGCCAGAAGGTGGAAATAACCCAACTGTCCATCAACTGATGAATGGTTGGAGAGTATGTGGTGTATACATATGATGGAATATTATTCAGCTATAAGAAGTGAAGTCCTGATGCATGAGACAACATAGATTAATCTTGAGGGCATTATGTTGAGTGAAATAAACCAGACACAAAAGGACAAATATTGCATGATCTCACTAATAAGAACTAATTATAATTAGCAAACTCATGGAGTTAATAACTAAAATACAGGTTGCCATGAGATAGAATGAGGGTAAAGAACAGTGAGATGAAGTTTAATTTATGCATAATTTTAATAAGGTTGATTGTAAATATGTGGAAACGGATGGAGCTGATGGCAGCCCATTATTGTGAGTGTAATTAACAGTCCTGGCCTCTGGATGTGATTATTGTTCAAAGGGGAAGTTTACAGTCATGTATGTCACTAAAAGGAAAACTAGAGGAAGAAACTTGGGACTGTCTATCATAGTGAAACCTATTGTGGCCCATGAATGTGGTTAATAATACAAAAATAAGAATGTTCTTCCATGAACTAAAACAAATGTAGATCACTATTACAAGGTGTTAGTAATAGTGTGGTATGTGGAAAAAATACACCTAATGCAAACTATGGACATATTTGGAAATATTGACAGTAAAATTTCAATACTCTTTTGTCATTGTAACAAAGTTACCACACCAAGGTGAGTTTCAATAATAAGGGGTATAAGGGGTATGGGGCTTTTCTTTTTGGAGCAATGGAAATGTTCCAAAAATGATTGTGATAAAGAATGCACAATTTTATGATTACACTGAAAGCTATTTATTGCACACTTTGGATGGATTTGTATCGTATGTGAATAAACTGCTTTAAAAAATGCTAGCAACCCAATGGAAGTACATGTTTGAGAAAATTTGGTGAACCATATATAGGGAATTTTTGTGCTATTTTTGCAACTTTTCAGTGAGTCCAGAATTAGTTAAAAATAAAATCAGAAAGGAAATGTTTTGGTGACATATGGGTATTCTGTACTGTCTGCATGATTTTTCTGTAAACCTGCAACTTCTCCAATTTTAAAAAAGATTAAAATGGCCAAAATGAAAGAAATGTCATATATTAGCAACCCAAACAAAATTTCTAGTCTTCCATCAGTGTTAAACACCATTCTTGCTATTTTTTTGTAAAGTCAGTGTGCACATTTTAATCATTTTGAGTGACTTGCTAGGAATTTGGAGTGCCTCTGCATTTTGAATGGCACAGGAAAGCCCTGAACTAGGAGCATTGTCTTCATCAGAGTGTGGTCCCATCCCTCACCCCCATAGTCTCAACTCTCCAGAGATCTGAGAAGAAATAAGTGACAGAATCCCTAAGGGCTGGTCTCTGAGTGTGGAACTACCATGAATGCTCTTCAATTCAAGTAAGTACTTGATGGTGCCTTCATGGATATCCTAGTCAGCCTTCAGTAAGCGCTGCACTCTAGTTGATAATTCTGTTCCCATGGAAGTACCCAGAATTCTGAAACCACTACACATGTATATTATACTTGAAGAAACAGGCAAATAAATAGCAGAGGATGGCAGTCAGATTTCTCACTGTTGGAAAGGGAAGTTGCAGATAAGCAAGGGGAAGAGGTTAGAATGACCCATAGGTAATGGATTAGAGTTTAGTCCAATAGAGATACAGTTAGTAACATACAGAAATATTTATAGATATCTGTATATACAAAAGTTAGTATGCACACATATATTTCTTTGCTCTATCAGTTTAAATATCTTAAAAGAAATGACATCCCAGAAGCAATGATTAAACCATGAGCCCAGATATGGACTTATAATACCATTCTCAAATAAAATAATCCAGAGCTCCTTGTAGAAATGACTAATTCTAGGAGTGGGGCAGGAAATATACAAGATGAGCCTGGAGCACTTTGTTCAGGCAGGAAGTAAGAAAGTACTCAAAAAAAAAAACAAAAAAAAAAAAAACCAACAAGGGAAACAAAGATACCACAATGATCATCATATGTCAAAGAGATACAGGAGCCAACTGAAAAACCTCCCAAAGGTCAAAGTTGGAACAATTTGAGCAAAAAAAATGAATAAATTAGTAACAGATTATAACCCAAAATATAAAATAAATATTCATGAACTCATATTTATTTAAACAAATGATTGAATAAATAAATGGTGAGGCCATCTGATCTTGGGATTTTCTTTGTGGGAAGTTTTAAAATTAGTAATTCAATTCCTCCTCATTTGCAAAGTTTGTTAGAACAGCACTGTGATGCTTAGCTTCATGTGTCAGCTTGCCAGGTGATGGTGCCCAGGTGTCTGGTCAAGCAAGCACTGGCCCAACCATTACTTCAAGGACATTTGTGGCTGGTTAATAAATCAGAAGGCTGGTTTATTCAATCATCAGTCAATTAACTGCATCTGTGGCTGATTACATCAATGAAGGGCATATCTTCCACAATGAGAGAATTCAATCAGATGGATTTAATCCAATCAATTGGAGACATTTAAGGGAGAAGAGAGAGAGAGAACTTTCATTTCTTCAGCCAGCCAGCCTCTCCTCTGGATTTCCTCAAAGACCTTCATTGGAGTTTCTAGATTGCTGTCTGCCCTACAGAATTTGGACTCATGCATCCCCACAGTTGTGTGAGACACTTTTATAAAATCTCATATTTACAGATATCCCCTGTTCGTTCTGTTCCCCTAGAGAACCCTAATACAAGTACCTATTTCCCAATCCCTTCAGTGAAGTTGTTCCATACATTGGCAGTGCATTTAAAATTTTTGTTACATTGTGCATTTCATCCTGGCATACCCCAGCCTCCTAAATAATTTTTAAAATTTGCGTATGTTAAAGTTTACTCTCTGTGATGTAGAGTTCTGTGGGTTTTTTAGAATGTGTAATGTCTTGTACTCTTCTTGTACTCACCATTACAGTAACATACAAAATACTTTCAATGTCTTAAGAAATACTCTTGCTTCATCTACTCAACCTTCCTACCACTCCACCTGAGCTTCTGGAAACCACTGATTTGTTTACCATTGAATTTTACCTTTTCCAGAATGTCATATGCTTGAAATTATGTGGGATGTCATGTTTTGGACTGAGTTCTTTTACTTAGCAATATGCATTTGAGATTCCTCCATGTATTTTTGTAGCTTGAAAACTCATTTCTTATTTTACATTGTGTGGATATGTCACAGTTTTGTTATCCATTGATGCCTTGGTTCCTCCCAGCTTTTGGCAATTATGAATAAGGTCCCTGTGAACACTCATGCAAAAAAAAAAAAAAAAAAGAAAGAAAGAAAGATAGAGAATTTTGGTTCTGAATAAGATGTGATGGACACATTTCTCTTTTTCTTTCCTACAGTGCAGCCCAAACCCAGGACATTATATATGAAACAAACATAAGAAATCTCTGAAAGCCAGAGAGAAGGAAGCAGACAAACTAGGGATCTCAGGGCTCAGGGAACAACATGATGGTGAGTTTCCTGAGTTTCCTTTTTGCTCCTATAATTTTCAAAAAGGGTGCTGGAAAAGTCTGCAACACAGAAACACCAAAGGGTAAAGACAAAAAATAAAATCCAAGGAAAGCTTACTCTCTCTTGCCAAAGGATCAGGAAAGAGGTAGTCTAGAAAAATAGAAGGGCTTTTTGAAAATTAACATCTTCAACAAAATTTGAGGGAAAGTGCGTGCCCTATTCCTACATCCTATCACCATTGGCAAAGGCCAGTGGAGAGCTTAGACGCTCCTCCTTGTTTGGCAGTAACAAACTGGACCTCCCCCTCCATGGTACCAATAGAGGCCAAGTAGGAATTCTGCATTTCCACCCCACCCAGAAGTATGAGCACCTCTCCACATCCTTGCCATTCTGGTGTCAGAGGGAGCCAAGTGGCAAGCCTGAACTTTCACCTCCTTTTGCCTTCCTTCATGCTTTCAATAGAAGACTGAATACAGAGAAAATTTAATTAAGATCCAGATTTTCATAACATAATATTCAGGATAAGATTGAAAATCATTCATAATACTAAGAAGCAGGAAAATTTCAATTTGGATGAGAGAAAACAATCAACAGAAGCCATAACCCAGATGACACACATTTTGGAATTATCTGACAAGTATTTTAAAGCATCCATCAAAAAGTGCTTCAATAAGCAATTATGAACATGCTTGACACAAATAAAGAATAGAAAATCACTAAAACTAAATAGATATAAAGCAGAGGCAAATACATTTTAGAACTGAAAAATACAAAAACTAATATAAAAAAGTAAAATATAGGCTTAATGGAAGAATAGTGATTATGGAGGAAGGAATCAGAAAACTTGAAGATAGAGAAATATAAAGTGCACAATCAGAACCACAAAGAGAAAACAGGCTGAAAAAATAAAAGGATCATGTTTCTGAGTGAGGTGGGGTAAGATGGTAGTATAGGGAGGTGTAAAATTTAGTTAGTATCCTAGAACAACTAGTAAGTAGCCAGGAAAACCAGAAAATAGTCTGGAAAAACTGATTGGGGGACATCCATGACTGAAAACATCATACAGTCTGGAATGGGTGGAACAGCTGAGATTGCATCATAGAACTATAAGTAAAACTCCCCAAACTGTGGAGCTGGCAACCCTACCCTACTGGCATATCAGGCTGAGTTGGAAAACTTCACTGTAGGAAAAAGAAGCAGTCCCTGCTAGGACAAAGAGAATGTACCACAACCAAGCCCAATTGTGGTTTTAATTAACAAATTTTGACCACTGAACACATGTTGTAAGAACAGATAAACCCAGAGAAAGAAGGAAAGAACCCAGAGCTTTCTCCTGGCAAAGAGGAGGTGGAGCTGATGGAAAAATTACATAAATAAATAAAAACAGAGACTTTTGGACTCCACTGAGCTCAGAATACTGCAAAAGGGCTGTGTCCCAAGAAAAGGGGCACACTGAAGCAGGTACCAACTCCAGTTTTGCCTGGTGAACTGGAGGGATAGGGACTAACTCTGAAAAGGAGACTCTTTTTTTCCTTATATTCCTCTCATTTTAAGCAGCTCATTAGAGAAAGTCTCAGACATTTTCAGTTGTCAGCACTGACCCAGGAAAGGGTGGAATTAAGATAGAGAGTCAAAGGGAAAACTGAAGTATAGAAGATAATTCCCTAAAGGACTTATTTTCCCTGAGAAAAGGATAAGTGTCAGCCCTCCCTCAGAGAACTCAGACCCCAGGGCTTAGGGGAGAATAAAAAATAGAAAATAAGCTTGGCTTCTGACACCTTAGTCCCTGGCCAGGACAGGGGACACTGAGAATTAAATACACCACATATCTTTATACCAGTGGGGAGTTGTGGACTGACAAGCACAACCTGCTATGCAGGATAGGAAAAGCACAGAGTCCAGAGGACTCACAGGAAAGTCTGACAGTCTTCTGGGTCTCACCCTCAGGGAAACATGATACTGGATACAGCCTCCTCCCAAGATCTGGGCCCCTCTGGTCTGGGAAAATCTGATTGGGGTAATCAAGGAAACCAGATGCCTAGACAACAAAAAATTATGAATCACACTAGCAAAAATTAAGATATAGCCCAGTCAAAGGAACAAACTTACAATTCAAATGAGATACAGGAGTTGAAAAAACTAATTAAAGACCTTCAAACTAATATGCTAAGTCAATTCAAAAATCAAAGCAATGAGTTGAGGGAAAATATGGCAAAACAGATGAAGGGTATAAAGAAGACATTGAGCAAACATAAGGAAGTACTTGAAAGTCTGAAAAAACAATTGGTAGAACTTTTGGGAATGAAAGGTACAATAGAAGAGATGAACAACACAATGGAGACATACAACAGCAGATTTGAAGAGGCAGACAAAAGGATTCAGGAACTAGCAGACAAGACATCTAAAGTCCTATAAACAAAAGAAGAGATAGAGAAAATGGAAAAATATGATCAGGGTATCAGGAATTGAATGACAACACGAAGCACATGAATATATATGTCATGGGTGTCTCAGAAGGAGAAGTGAAGGGGAAAGGGGCAGAAAGAATAATGGAGGAAACAATCACTGAAAATTTCCCATCTCTCATAAAAGATATAAAATTACAGAGTCAAGAATCACAACATACCTCAAACAGAATAGATCTGAGTAGACTGACTCCAAGACCTTAATAATCAGATTATCTAATGGCAAAGTAAAAGAGAGAATTCTGAAAGCAGAACGAGAAAAGCAATCCTTTGCATACAAAGGAAGCCTGATGAGAATAAGTGCAGATTTCTCAGTAGAAATCATGGAGGTGAGAAGACAATGGTATGACATATTTAAGATGCTGAAAGAGAAAAACAGCCAAGCAAGAATTCTATATGCAGAAAAATTGTCCTTCAAAACTTAGGAAGAGTTTAAAATATTTATAGACAGGCACTGAGAGAGTTTCTGAACAGGATACTTGCTCTACAAGAAATACTAAAGGGAGCACTACAGGCAGATAGGAAAAGATAGGAGAGAGAGGTTTGGAGAAGAGTGCAGAAATGAAGACTATCAGTAGGGGTACAGTATTATCTCACTAATATGGACTGACATTGATGAGTGAAATTATAGAGCTGCAAACACAGATTATCAGGAGACAGAGAGGTTAGAGATTGGGCATTTGATGTTGAAGGAGTACAGAAGGTTCAACAGGTTTGATTGTATAGATTCAGCAATGGAATGGATAGCATAATAGTGTGTGATGGTAGCACAATAAGTTCTCTGAACAAAGATGAGCTTGAATATGGTTGAAAGAAGTAGGCTAAGGGCATATATGACACCAGAAGGAATGATGGAAGATAAAGACTGGGATTTTATAATGTAGGGAAACCTAGAATGGTCAATGATGGTGATTAAATGTACAAATTAAGACTCTTTTTAAATAAGGGAGAACAAATGAATGTCATCATTGCAAGGCATTGAAAATTGGATGGTATAGGGGAAAAATACAATCAATGCACACTATAGACTATAGTTAATGATAACATTATAAGATGCTTCCACTAATTGTAACAAAGGCAATATACTAAAGCTAATGTCTATAAGAGCAGGATATAAGGGGGTGATATGGGATTCTTGGTGGTGGTGGTGTCTGACCTTTTCATTGTATTTTATTTTCATTTTTCTTCTATCTTTTGTATTTTTATTCTTTATTTTTTCTCCTTTTCCTCTTTCTTTGGGGAAGAAATGGAAATATCATCATATAGATTGTAGTGGTGAATGCATAATTATGTGATTATACTGGGAACCATTCATTGTTTACTGAGGGTGGATTGTATGGTGTGTGAATAAAAGTGTTTAAAAATAAACAGTGCAGACTTTTGGGAAGATGCCAGAGTAGGTGGGATGGACAGGCTTGTCCTCCATCAGAATAACTAGAAAGGGGTCCGAGGACACCAGGGACTGTGGTTCTGGGGTGTGACCAGCCATAGAGGGTCCCCCACAGAACATGCAGTGGATACTTGACAAAAACAGAAGTGAGATGGCAGCTGGAGGGACATGGTGAGTGTGTTCTCCATCCAGACAGACAACACCCCTCCACACACACACATGGCAGCAGCATCAAAACTGCTGCTAGGCAAGGGGCTGAGCAGAGACCATCCACTCCCATCAACATACCTTGACCATTTGCTGGGGGTGAGCATTCACAGCCAGACATCCGAGAGCTCTGGTGAGGGAACCCAGCAGGCTGCAATTGCTCTACCCCCATGAAAGCCCAGGGAGGGTGCAATGATGAGAAGTGGGGAAGGGAGAGGCACCATACTAGTGACCAGGAGCCCTTCCCACACCCCAGACATTCATGGGTGCAAGGCAGACAGAGACCCAGCAGGCCAGGCCCATGTCCCACCTGCAGGATGCCCTTGATCAGGCTCCCTGCCCACCTGCTTGAGGCTCATGTTGCAGCCCCAGGACCAGGATTCCCAGAGCACACAGAGATCCAGTGCACTGATTGGTTCCCCACCCAGTTTGGACTCCACCCACCACAAGACGTTCAGAGGAGACTTACTTAAGAGTACCACCTGCTGGTGTTTAGGGAAACTGCACTTCAGCAAGCTGTGCCTCAGGAGTGCCACATGCTGGTATTTTAGGGAAACTGCACTCCAGCAAGCTGTACCTCAAGAGTGCAACCTCCTGGTAGGTTAGGGGAACAGCACTCCACCAAGCTGTGCCTCAAGTGGGCCACCCGCTGGTAGAATTGGAAAACTGTACTCCAGCTAAAAATTGTATGCAATACTCAATTAATTCTGCACTTTCCAAAATAATGTTATCAAGACAAGCAAATGCCCCAAAGCCAGCAGAAGATTACAAAGCACTTGAAGGATATATGGGCAAGCCAAACAAACAAATTAAAAAGCTGGAAGAGACACAAAAGTTGGAGCAATTAATCAAAGAAGAACACAAAAATATCAATATTATGGCTCAGAATATAAAAGTCATGAAGAAGATCCTAGAAGAACATAAAGAAGAATTTGCAAGAGTAAATAAAAAGTAGCAGATATTTTCCAAATAAAAGGTACTGTTGATCAAATTAAAAATATTCTTGAGACACTTAACACCAGATTTGAAGAAGTGGAGGAACAAATTAGTGACCTCAAAGATAGGGTGATGGAAAGTGAAAGCTAAAAAGAATAAATGGTGAAAAAATAAAAAAAAAAAATTGAAATGGATCTCGGGGAAATGATGAACAACATGAAGCACACAAATATAAGAAGCAGAGGAGAAGAGAAAAGTAAAGGGCTAGGAAGAATATTCGAAGAAATTCTTGGGGAAAATTGCCCAAACCTTCTAAATGACATAAATATCCAAATTGAAGATGCCTAATGAACTCCAAACAGAATAAATCCAAACAAACCTACTCCAAGATATATACTGATTAGATTGTCAAATGCTGAAGAGAAGGAGAGACTTCTGAAAGGAGGAAGAGAGAAGTGATTCACCACATAAACGGGAAACAATATTGCACTAAGTACTAATGACTCAGCAGGCACCATGGAGGCAAGAAGGCAGTAGTATGACGTATTTCAGATTCTGAAACAGAAAAATTGCCAGCCAAGAATTCTTTATCCAGCAAAACTGTCCTTCAAAATTGAGGGAGAGTTTAAAATTTTCACAGACAAACAAATCCTAAGAGAATTTGTTAACAAGAGACCTGCCCTGCAGGAAATACTAAAGGGAGCTCTACCCACTGAGAAAAAAAATGAAAACAGAGAGAGGGGTCTGGAGAAGAGCACAGAACTGAAGAGTTTTTAGTAAAGGAAACGTAAAGGAAAAAGTGAGTGGGAAAAAATAGATCTAACAACAAAAACCAAACGATAAGATGGCTGGTTCAAGAAATTCCTTCACAGTAATAATTTTGAATGTGAATTGATTAAACTCTCCAATTAAAAGATACAGATGTGAAGAAAACATACGACCCAGTGATATGTTATTTACAAGAGACTCATTTTAGACCCTGGAACAAAAAGACACTGAAAGTGAAAGGATGGAAAAAATATTCCACACAAACTGCAATCAAAAAAAGCTGGGATAGCTATACTAACAATGAGCTAGAGGATCAATAAGGAAATTGAGGACCCAAACAATATGATAAATGACTTACATTTAATAGACATATACAGATTGTTACATCCCAAAGTACAAGGATACACATTCTTCTCTATTTCCCATGGAATGTTTTCCAGGATAGATCATATATTGGGGCACAACACAAGTCTTTATAAATTTTAAAAAGATTGAAATTATTCAAATCACATTTTCTGACTATATTAGAATGCAACTAGAATTCAATAACCACCAAAAAAAAATAATAAACACAGATATTTCACAAGTATAGGGAGGCTAAACAACATACACCTAAACAACCAGTGGGTCAAAGAAGAAATTGTAAGAGAAATTTGTAAATATCTAGAGATGAAAGAAAATGAGAACACAACATATCAAAACTTGTGGCATGCAACAAAGGCAGTGCTGAGAGTGAAATTTATAGCTCTAAATGCATATATCAAAAAGCAAGAAAGCTAAAACAAAAGACCAAACTGAATAAAAGAAGAGGCTAGAGAATGATCAGCAAACTAACCCTTAAGCAAGTAGATAAAAAGAAGTAACAAAGATTGAAGCAGGAATAAATGAGCTGGAGAACAAAAAAGCAAGAGAGAGAATAAATAAAACAAAACATTGGTTCTTTGAGATCAACAAGATTGACAGACCCTTAGCTAGACTGACAAAGTCAAAAAAAGAGGAAAGATCCAAATAAACAGAATCAGAAATTAGAAAGGGATAATTACTACAGATCCCAAATTTTTAAAATCATAAGATGATACTAGGAACTGTATGCCAACAAGCTAGACAATTTAGACAAAATGGGCAATTTCCTGGAAACACATGAACAACCTAGACTGATCCAAGAAGAAACAGAAGACCTCAACAAATCAACCAAAGAGATCCAATCAGTCATTAAAAAATCTACCTACAAATAAAAGCCTATGGCCAGATAGCTTCAAAGGAGAATTTTACCAAACTCCAGAAACAACTGACACCATTCCTGTTCAAACTTTGTCAAAAAATTTAAGAAAAAAGTATACTACCTTCATTTATGAAGCTAATATCACTCTGATACCAAAATAAGATAAAGACATTACACAAAAAGGTAAACTATAGACCAATCTCCCTAATGAATATAGATGCAAAAATCCTAAACAAAATACTGGCAAATAGAATTCAGAGGCACGTTAAAATAATTATACACCATGACAAACTGGGTTTCATTCCTGGCATGCAAGGGTGTATCAATATAAGAAAATCAATTAATGTAATACAACACATTAACAAATCAAAAGGGAAAAATCAAATGATCATCTTGATAGATGCTGAAAAAGCATTTGACAGAATTCAACATCCTTTTTGATAAAAATATGGCAAAAGGTAGGAATTGAAGAAGGCAGTAGTATGACATATTTCAGATTCTGAAAGAGAAAAATTGCCAGCCAGGAATTGAAGAAAACTTTATCATATTTATCAATATAGGTGACATACATGAAAAACCCACAGCCAGCATAGTACTCAATGGTGAGAGACTGAAAGACTTCCCTCTAAGATCAGGAACAAGACAAGGAGGCCCGCTGCACCACTGTTATTCAACATTGTGCTAGTTGTTCTAGCCAGAGCAATTCACCAAGATAAAGCTACAAAAGGTATCTAAATTGGAAAGGAAGAAGTAAAATTGTCATTATTTGCAAATGATATGATATATTTGAAAATCCCTGAGAATTCTACTACAAAGCTACTTGAGCTAATAAACAAGTTCAGTAAAGGGGCAGGATATAAGGTTAATGCACATAGGGTGGCAATATTCCTACACACTAGTAATGACCTAACTGAAGAGGGAATCAAAAAAAAAAAATCCATTTGCAGTGGCAAGGAAAAAATCAAGTACATAGGAATAAATGTAACCAAGGATGTAAAAGACATCTACACAGAAAATTACAAAATTTTTCTTCAGGAAATAAAAAAAGGACCCAAATCACTGGAAAAATATTCCATGCTGAAGGATAGGAAGACTAAATATTGTTAAGATGTCAATTCTACCCAAACTCATCTACAGATTCAATGCAATTCCATTCCAAATTCCAACAACCTACTTTCCAGACTTGGAAAGTTAGTTGTCAGATTTATTTGGAAGGGAAAGGGGTCTTGAATTGCCAAAAACATCATAAAAAAAGAAGAACAAAGTGGGAGGACTTACACTTCCTGACTTTGAAACCTACTATAAAGCTGCAGTGGTCAAACAGCATGGTATTGGCATAAAGACAAACATACTGATCAATGGAATTGAATTGAAATTTTGGAAATAGACCCTTGGATATATGGTTAACTGATTTTTCATAAGGCCTGCAAATCCACTGAACTGGGACAGAATAGTCTCTTCAACAAATGGGGCTGGGAGAACTGGTTAGCCATAACAAAAAGAATGAAAGAGGACCTCTTCCTCACACCCTAAACAAAAATCAACTCACAGTGGATTACAGACCTCAATATAAGAGACAGTGCCATAAAACTCCTAGAAGATAATGTGGGGTAACATCTTCAAGACCTAGTATTAGGAGATTGCTTCTTAGACCTTACACCCAAATCACAAGGAATGAAAAAAAATACACAAATGGGAACTTCTTAAAATCAAAACCTTCTGTACCTCAAAGTAATTTGTTAAAAAATTGAAGAGGCAGCCAACTCAATGGGAGAAAATATTTGGAAACCACACATCTGGTAAGACAATAATATCTGGCATATATAAACAAATCTTACAACACAACAATAGTACAAACAGCTCAATTATAAAATGGGCAAAACTTATGAAAAGAAATTTCTCCAAAGAGGAAATACAAATGGCTAAAAAACACATATAAAAATGTCCATCTTCACTAGCTATTAGGGAGATGAAAATCAAGACAAAATGAGATATAATCTCACACTAATAAGAATGGCTGCCATTAAACAATGAGGAAATAACAAGTGCTGGAAAGGATGTGGAGAAATTGGAACTCTTATTCATTACTGGTGGGACTGTATAATGGTACAGCCACTCTGGAAGACAGTTTGGTGGTTTCTCAGAAAACTAGATATTGAATTACCTAATGATCTGGCAATTCCACTTCTCACTATATACCCAGAAGATTTTAAAGCTGTGACATGAACAGACATTTGTACAACAATGTTTATAACAGCATTGTTCACAATTTCCAGGAGATGAAACAACCCAAGTGTTCTTCACCAGATGAGTGGACAAAAAAAAAAAAAAATGTTGTATATACATATGATGGATTTAAGAGGCAACAAGTCTTGAAACATATGGCAACATGGATGAATCTTGAAGATATAATTCTGAGTGAAATAACTCAGATGCAAAAGGAGAGATATTGTATATTACCACTTCTATGAACTCCCTGAACAATGCAAAATCAATGTCTTATAATATAAGAATATGGGGACCTAGTGACAGACAGCAGCTAGTGAGGGGAAATGAAAATGTAATATGTTCAGATATGTTTAATGATCATGAATCCAAAGATGTGGTAATGGATAGGGGTGATGATTGTTTATTAATGGGATTATAAATATCAGAGCTGTATTGGAGGTGAATAGGAATGAAAATGTTGTTTAAAGGCATCCCACAGATCAGCACCAGAAATATAAATAGGTGTTTGTATGATATACTTCTAAGTTATGACACTGGCACAGAGAGTTGACAACAGAAGGATACATGGGAAAATCTACACATTGCATACTAGGGACTATAATTAATAGGAATACCAAATAATCAGAGGCTGACAAGAGCTGCAAGATGCTTTGGGTCTTCAGAATTGTTTAAAATGGAAAGTGATAAAGATTGTACAACTAAGTGATGATATTGTGAGACATGGATGGATTATCATGGACCTAACATATGCTATGTGAACTTGGGAACCCCTTAATTTATAGGCCAAGCCCTTGATATTGAGGCTTGCTCAGGAGAAACTTATGGCTGTAAAGAGGAAGCTGAGCCCATCTGTAATTATGCCTAGGAGTAGCCTCCAGAGAACCTCTTTGCTCAAATGTGAACTTTCTCTCTCTAAGCCTAACTCCACAAATAAATTCATTACCCTTCCGCCAACACAAGACAGGACCCCCAAGATGAATGAGCTTTCCTGGTGATGTGGGACATGGATTCTGAAAATGACCCTGACCCTGGCATCAAGGGATTGAGATTGCCTTTTTGACCAAAAGGGGGAAAAGAAAGACAGCAAAATAAGGTTTCAGTGGCTAAGAGAATTCAAACAGAGTCAAGAGGCTGTCCTGGGGGTTACTCCTATGCAAGCTTCACCTAGATATTCAAATGACCACAATATGATAAGCCCAAGTCTACAGGAGTCCCTCAAATTTAAAGAATACCCAAATCCCTGAGAGTCTATAAAATTTTCACTCACTAAGTTTATTCATCAGAAACTTAAATTCCTCAGATTGTTCCTATGTCATCTAAGTCCTGAAGCCAAGAGGCAATAGCCTCTTCAAAAACATCAAACAGATGTGTTCCCTTTGCTCATAAAGTAGACACCCCTTTTCAACATGAACAGGTTAGGGTGGTCACTGCCTAGACATCCCTGAAGATTGGGAAAGTGATTAAACTAGAGGAAGGGGTAGAAACAGACAAGAAGGAATTTAACAAAGGATTATGAATACTGAATTTTTAACCGATTTTCTTCTTCTTAGTTGCTAGGGTACTAGAATAGCTAGAAGGAAAGAATTGAAATGGTGGAACTGGGACACACAGCATCCTTTGGAATTTATTCTATAGCTGCTTGTTAAATTGTTATTTGAAAGCTATACCTTTTTGTGTATATGTTAGATTTCATAATAAGGAAATAACTGAAACTATGGTGCTATAACTCAAAATAACTTTGGAAATTTCCAATATATCTACTTGCTAAATATTACTTTGAAAGATGTTACCTTTTTGTAAATATGCTGTATTTCATAATAAGGAAAAAACTGAAACTCTGGAATTGTAGCCTATAATAGTCTTTGAAATTTGCTCTCTAACAACTTGTTAAAATGTACTTGGAAAGTTTTCACTTTTATGTATATATGTTATATTCTACAATTAAAACATGATAAAAAAAATAAATAAAAGAGGTATTCAGGTGCTGGAGAAAATATGGAGAGAGGGATGTACCTATTCCCTGTTGGTAGGGAGGTAGAATGGCACAGCCCAGCTGGAGTGCAGTGTGGTGGCACCACAGGAAGCTAACTATGGGGTTGCCCTATGGTCCTGCAACCCCATTATTGGGTATATACTTGGAAGAACTGAGAGCAGGGACATGAGTGGGCATTGCACACTGTTGTTTATGGCAGCAGAATTCATGATTCACAATGGATGGAGGTTGCCTAAGGGTACATCGATGGAATGGTGAACTGTGTTGTATACATACAATGGAATACTGAACTGCAGCAAGAAGAAATGAAGTTGTGTGGTATGAAACTAGGTCATTGGACCTTGAGGACAGTATGTTGAGTGAAATAAGCCAAAATCCAAAAGACACACATTATAACACCTCACCAACATGGACTAACTATAATGTGCAAACCCTGAGAATTGAATCTGAGAGCATAGGTAATCAGGGGAAGGCTTATAGTAAAGGTACCTAGGTTGCAAGCTCTTACAGCAGTCACATCTATTCATGAGTTGTAACAGTTATCTCTAAATTCTGAGATGCTGAGTCTTTGTATATAATCTCGTCAGTCCCTGGAACTTTGGATATCTGTGTGACACCTGAGACTCAGAGCCAGAGTTCAGCAGCTATGAATGTCAGCATTGCCCCATAAAGCAAATGTTAAAGAAGCCGAAAAAGAGATCAGACTTCACTTAAGATATTAATGAAATGGACTTGATTAGAACTAAGGTAAAGCAGACTAAAGGGAAAAGGATTGTATTGATTATGTTTTAAAATCTCAGCTTTTGTGTGAGGCCAAAGGAACAGATGTCTATCTGGTGCAAAATGCATGTTTTCTGTAGCATACCATATAAGTTAACATGAATCATCAGTTTATTTAAACACTATAATTACAGGGAACCTTGAATAAGGGGTGAGATCAGGTTGGTTTGTACAGGTTAGCATGAAACCCCAAATACATCATAGAGTAATTTGGGCAGAGAATAAAAAGTATTTGCAAAGCACCCTTGAGGGCCTGGGGGAAAATGAGGAAACACTAAACTGCCCCACAAGCATTGGGGACTACCATTGTAGTAGGCAAAGTCCTCAATCTTGGGGCCTGCCCTTATGAAGCTGAGTACTGCAAAGGAAAGTCTAAGCCTGCTTATAATTGTGCCTAAGATTCACCCCAAGAGAACCTCTTGTTGCTCAGATGTGGCCTCTCTCTCTCTAAGCCCACTCAGCAGGAAAACTCACTGCCCTCTCCCCTACATGGGACATGACTCCCAAGGGTGTAAAATCTCCCTGGCAATGTGGGACATGACTCCCAGGGATGAGACTGGACCCAGCATCATGGGATTGAGAAAGCCTTCCTGACCAAAAGGGGGAATAGAATTTCAACAAAATAAAGTTTCATTGGCTGAGAGACCTCATATGGAGTTGAGAGGTCATTCTGGAGGTTATTCTTATGCATTACATAGATATTCCTTTTTAGTTTTTAGTGTACTAGAATAGCTAGAAGGAAATATCTGAAACTGTTGACCTGCAATACAATATCCTTGATTCTTGAAAATGATTGTATAACTATATAGCTTGCATGGTGTGACTGTGTGATTATGAAAACTTTGTGGCTCACACTCCCTTTATCCAGTGTATGGACAGATGAGTAAAAAAAAGGGGGACTAAAAGTAAATTAATAAAAGAGGGGAAAAGGAGTATGAGATGTTGGGGTGTTCTTCCTTACTTTTATTTTTATTCTTATTTTTAGTTTTATTTTTCAGAGTAATGAAAATGTTCAAAAATTGATTGTTGTGATGAATGAACAACTACGTGATGATACAGTGAACAACTGATTGTACACTTTGGGTAACTGCATGGTGTGTGACTATATCTCAATAAAATTGCATATATATATATATATATATATATATATATATATATATATATATATATATTTATGAACAGGGGTGGAGACTTGCAGGGACAAAAGCAGACAAGGGAGCTCCAGGACTCAGAGCTCCCACCAGAACAACTATTAAACAGGCAGAACCTGTCAAAAACAACTATTTTGAACTCCAGAGCCCAGAAGAATTATGTACAGCATCAAGGGAAGAGCAGGGGGTCAAGGCAGATAAATTATGATGAAGAACTGTAAATTGCTCACTCTGTGGCAGCTGTTGCTGCTAATCTCCCACTCTTGTGGCAGGCCACCAGTGGGGTCCAGTCCCTGCAAGCTGCTGGGACAGAAAGGGATATGAAAACCCCCTTCCCCAAGAATAGGGGTGGGCATGACTCATCACTGATCAAAACTTTTGATTAGCAAACTCAGATCACTGGGTCCCAGGTCTGAGGGCAGCTATTGTTTCAGTGCAGCCCAGAAAAATGCAGCAACAGCTGTTTTTTCAGCCCTCCCCAGACAGGAGTGGAGGCAGTAGTGATTTAAAGAGGCAGCACTTCCTCAGGGCTGCAGGGGAGAGTTAACTGAAGGGCTGCATTTGCTGCGCAGAACAGGAAAACTCAGCTTTGGTTAGCAGTCAGAAAATTTGAAAGAACTTCCTGATCATCCCCAGGGCACTTTGGAGCAGGTCTGTGCCCCCTTCATGAGTCCTTAGCCCTGTTTTGACTAGGAAAGACTGACTTGGGGAAGTCCTCTCCAGCATGTCCCTCCTTCCAGAATTGCCTTCTAGGAAAAAGAAACATGAAACTATTACAAGAGTGTAAAAACGATAGAGATGGACATCTGGGACAATTGCCTGCTGTTTTTGTTTGCTAATGCTGCTGTTATGCAAAATACCAGAAATGGATTGGCTTTTATAAAGGGGTTTTATTTGGTTACAAATTTACAGTCCTAAGGCCATAAAAGTGCCCAAACTAAGGCACCAACAAGAGGATACCTTCATAAAGGAAGTCGATGGCATCCGGAACATTCTGTCAGCTGGGAATGCACATGGCTGGCATCCGCTGGTCCTTTGCTCCCAGATTCATTTCAAAATCGCTTTCTCCAAAATGTCTCTGGGCATCAGTCTTGGTTCCTCTCTTTCAGCTCCTGTGCATCCTTGCTTCTTTCTCCCAGGACATTCCTCTCTAAGCATCTGGTGGTTCTCTCTTAGTTTCTCCAGGGCAAACTCTGGACTTCATCTCTTAGTTTAGCATCTCCAAATGTCCTTCTGTCTGCATCTCCAAACATCTCCAAGCATCAGTGTCAGTGCCTGTGTTGGCTCCTGGCTCTCCTAAACACTCAAGTGAACTAATCAAGCCTATACTGAATGAGTGGGGTCCACATCTGCATGGAACCAATATAATCAGAGTTCTCACCCACAGCTGAGTGGGTCACATCTCCATGGAAACATTCAGTCAGAAGGTCACAGGCTAATCAAGACTAATAGCTCTGGCTCCACAATATTGCATTAAATAACACTACTTTTCAGGGGACATAATATATCTAAACTGGCACGTCTGCCCTTGTCAAATACTCAGGAGCAGGGTGTCTGTCTCCTGGGAAACAGGGGGGACCAATACTCTCCTGTAAATGGGGAATTTCAAAACAACTAGCAAACAAAAGGCCAGGAGAAGTCAGAGACCCAGACAGATAGGGAAACACTGTACAATTCATTTGCCTTGGGCAGACCTTCAAGGTAGCATGGTGGAAGCTCAAAAATACCTTTGTCTTATCACCAGCTAGAAACAAAACCAAGAAACAGACAACTCAGGGTGTAATTCCCAGAGTTAACTTATTAAAATATTAAAATGGATGGTTTGCAGCAAAAGAGTACAAAACAGACAAGGAAACAGGAATGAAGGACCAGCCAAAAGAACATTAAAATTCAGAAAACACCAACAAAGAAGACCAGAATGTCAAGGAGATGAAGAAAGTACAGACAAAACTAAAATACATCAGAGAAACACTGAATGAACAATGTGAAAGTCAAGTAAAAAGATATAAATTTAAGAAAAAAAACAAACAGAAGTACTGGAGTTGAAGACCACAATAACGGAAATGAAAAATGCCCAGGAGGGTTTCAAGAGCAGATTGGTGCTGACAGAAGAAGGAACCAGTGAATTTGAAGATAAGACACTTAAAACGAGTCAGGCTGAGGAGCAGAAAGGGGAAAGAAATGTTAAAAGTGAGACTAGACTAAAATATTAAAAGCCAAAATAGACAGATATGGTACATCATTGAGCACACCAATGCTTGCATTGCAGGCCCAGAGGAGAAGGAGAGAAAGGGGAGGAAGGAATAGTCAGAGAAATAATGAGAGGGATTTCCCAATCTTAGCAAAAGATGTGAATATGCACATCCAAAAAGCTGAGAGAACACCAAACAGGATAAACATGATGAATAATATACCCCATCATACAATTATACACTGTCAAATGCAATGAGCAGGAGAGTTCTGAAAGCCGCAAGAGAAAATCAATGTGTTGCATACAAGGGAGCCCCAATTAGATTGAGTGCCAATTTCTCATCAAAAACCATAGAGGCAAGAAGACAGTGGGTTGAAATACTTAAAATATTGAAAGAAAACAACTGTCAATCAAGAATTTATAACTGGAAAGACTTTCTTTCAAAAAAAAAGGGAGCAATTAAGACATTAGCAGATACATGAAAGCTGAGGGAGTTCATCACCACTAGCCCTGTTATAAGCAATGCTAAAAGAAGTTCTTCAGACTGAAAGGAAAGGACAATAGACATCAGTTCAAAGCAACATGAAGAAATAAAGACCTTCAGTAAAGTTAACTATTTGGGTAATTATGAATGCCAGTACTATTGTATTGCATTGTTTGGTATGTAACTCCCTTTTTTATTCCCTACAGGTGCTAAAATGCAAATGAATAAAAAGTGATGATAATCTAGGTTTTTGTACATACAATTTACAACATATAAGTGGTAACAAGTACCAAAAAAAAAGGTGGGGAGACAGAAAGGTATAGGAAAAGTATAAGTGCATAAAGTTAAATCAGCATCAAACCAAACATGATTGTTATGTACTTAGGATGTTAAATTTTAACCCCCCTCTACAAGGGAAATAGGTGAAAAATACATCCAGATAATAATGAGAAGGCATTCAATGTTGTACAACACAAAAATAAATAAACATAATAATAGGCATTAATAGAATTAAAGCACACAAAAAGTGTAAGACTTACAAAGGCTAAATAGAAAAATGGTAGAAGAAATTCCTTGTTTGTCAGTAGTGACTTTAAATGAAAATGGATTAAGCTCTCCAATCAAAAGATAGAGATTGGCAAAATGTATAAATAGCAAGACATTATAAAACTGAACTTATATTCAAAGATAGTAATAGGTTGAGGATGAAAAGTTGGAAAAAAAAAATGTGCCATACAAGTAGTAACCAAAAGAGACCTGGGGTGGCTATCCTAATATTGGATATAATTGAGTTTAATTCAAAAAAGTTAAGAGGGACAAAGAAGGTCATTATATAATGTTTAAGGTGACAATTCAACAGGAAGATGTAACAATTATAAATCTATATGCACCCCATAGCAAAGCCCTAAAATACATGAAGCAAATACTGACAGGTCTGAATGGAGAAACTGACAATTCTACACTAATAGTAGGAGATTTTAACACACCACTCTCAATAATGGATAGAACATCTAGTCAGAATATCAATAAGGAAGTACCGCACTTGAATGGTACACTAAAACAACTAGACCTAACAGAAATATATTGAACACTCCACCCAAGAAAGACAGAATACACATTCTTCTCAAGTGCACATGGATCATTCTCCAGAATAGACCATACGTTGTGTCACAAAAAAAGTATCAACATATTTTAAAATTTTGAATCTTACAATGTATGTTCTCTGACCACAACAGATTGAAGCTAGAAATAAATAACAGAGGGAGAAATGGAAAATTAACCAATAATGGATTTGAAACAATATGCTCTTAATCAACCAATGGGTTAAAATGGAAATCAGAAGCAAAATTAAGAAATATCTTGAGACAAATGAATTAACAAAATACAATATACCAAAACTTATGGGATGCAGTGAAGGTAGTGTTGAGAAAGAAATTTATAGCTGTAAAGGCTATCATTTCAAAAGAAGAAAGACTAAAACCAGAGACCTAAGCCTCAAAACTGGAAGAACTAAAAAAATAAGAATAAACCAAACACAAAGTGAGCAGAAGGAAGGAAAAACAAAGATAACAATGGAGATAAATGAAATAGAAAAAAAAAAAAGAATAACAAGGAAAAGAATCAACATAACCAAAAGTTGGTTCTTTGAAATGATCAATAAAATTAACAAAACTTTATCTGAAATGACAAATAAAAAACAGAGGACAAAACTAAAATCAGATATGAAAAGGGGAACACTATTACCAACACCAATGAAATAAAAGGATCATAAAGGGATATTATGAGCTACTGTATACCAGTAAATTAGATAACCTGTATGAAATGGACAATTTCTTAGAAACAAACTACCCACATTGACTCAAGAAGAAACAGAAGATCTCAACACACCAATTAGTAGTAAAGAGATTGAATCGGTAATCAAAAACCTCCCAACAAAGAAAAGCCCAGAACCCCAAAGTCTTCATATGGGAATTCTACCAAATATTCCAAGAAAATTTAGCTCCATTTCCAGTCAAACTCTTCAAAACAAATTGAAGAGGAGGGAATATTCCCTAACGCATTCTACAAGCCCAATATCACCCTCACACCAAAGCCAAATAAAGGTATCACAAGAAAAGGAAACTGAACCTGTATCTTTTATGAATATAGATGCAAAAATCCTCAACAAAATACTAGAAAGCCAAATCCAACAGCATAGATTAAAAGAATTATACACCATGATTTATCACTGGTATACAAGGTTGGTTCAACATAAGAAAATCAATATATATAATACACCACATTAAAAGAAAGAAAGGGAGAAAACACACCATCTCAATTGATGCAGAAAAGGCATGTGGCAAAATACACAATCCTTTCTTGATAAAAACACTTAGAATACTAGGTACAGAAGGGAACTTCCTCAACATCATAAAGGGTATATATGAAAAACCTACAGCTAATATCCTACTTACTGGTGAAAGACTGAAAGCTTCCCCTCTGAGATCAGCAACAAGACAAGGAAAGCCACTGTCACCACTATTATTCAACATTGTACTGGAAGTTCTAGCCAGAGCAATTTGGGAAGAAAAATAAATAAAAGACATCCAAACTGGAAAGAAAGAAGTAAAATGTTCTGTATTTGCAGATGATATGACCCTATATATAGAAAATCCTGAAAAATCCACCACAGAGCTTCAGAGCTAATAAATGAATTCAGCAAAGTGGCAGGGTACAAGATCAGCAGCCTAAATCTATAGTGTTTCTATACAAAAGCAATGAACAATCTGAAAATGAAATCAAGAAAACAATTATATTCACAATAGTGTATATAAGAATTGAATATCTAGGAATAAATCTAAATATGATGGTAAGGACTTGTATGCAGAAAACTACAAAACACTGCTAAAATAATTAAAGAAGACCTAAATACATGGAAGTTCCTTCCATGTTCATGGATTTGAAGATTTAATATTTTAAGAGGTCAATACTACCCAAGAAATTTATAGATTCAATGCAAATTCCAAGAACCTTCTTAACAAAAATGGAAAAACTAATCAACAAAATTGTATAGAAGGGTAAGGGGTCCTGAATAGTTAAAGCCATCTTGAAAAAGAATGAAGTTGGAGGACTCACACTTCCTGATCTTAAAACTTATTACAAAGCCAAAGTAATCAAAACAGCATGGCAGTGGCATAAGGATAGACATGTAGACCAATGGAACAGAACTGAGAGCTCATAAATCAACCCTCATTTTATTGCCAACTGAATTTTGACAAGGTGGTAAAGACTGCTCATTTTAGAAAGAATAGGGTTTCTTTGTTTTTGTTTTGTTTTAATAAATTGTGCTGGGGAAACTGGATCTCCATTTGCAAAAAAAAAAAAAAAAAAGAAGGAAGATTCGTACATCAGAGCATATAAAAAAATCAACTCAAAATGGATCAAAGGGGATTCTGGGAAGATGGCAGCATAGAAAGAAGTGGAAGACTTAGTCTCCCTCAGAACTATTCATAAATGAACAAAAAACCAGTAAATAACCTGGAATAACAGCAGGGAGACAAATGTGACTGTACACTCAACACCCACCAACATGAATTGGGAGGAATGCCTGAGATCACAGCATAAAATCTGTAAGTAAAACTGTGGACCTGCACTGAGAGCCGAGAACCTAGAGCCGAGAGCCCCTCCCTCACAGAAGCCGCGCCGTGCACTTTCTCAGCCCAGCTCCAAGTGAGGTTTTAATATTAACTGCTCAATACAGACAGTGAATCCTCAACAAGCAGACAGAGGATTTTGATGACAACTGACCTTGGGAGAACTGAGGGACATATCTGTCTCAGGATAGGGAGCCCAGAGAATCGGGTGCTATCACTGGCTGATGGGTGAACCTGGGAGATTTTCTGTCCCTCGCTCTCTCTCTGCGGAGAAAACCTCAGCTGTTCTCAGCCCACAAGGCGTTGCAGTAAAAACAGCCTCAGACATTCTGCAATCTGAAATGAGCTGAGAGCCCCGCGGCACAGCCCAGCGGCCCAGGGCTTCCCTTGAGGGATGGCGCACACTGATGATGTAGCACGGCATTCCCTCAGCTGAGGGAGGATCGCGGCTGGGAGGGGGGACCTGCTAGGAGAACCCAGTGGTACTACGCCAAGTCCGGTGGTTTGTGGGACAGCAAGAGAGAGGGTCTGGGGCTGAAATGAAATTAAGGCTTAGATTCTTGCGGCAGCCTTGAATCTCCTGGAACCTGGGAGATTTGAACAGTAGAACTGCCCTTCCTCCCTGGCCACCCGTACACATGCCCCACATTCAAGGTGGACGGCTCCAGCAACACACCCAAACAGAGTTCTCCAACTGAACCCACAAGAATCATTTCCCCACACATCGTGGAAAAAAGGTTGAGAACTGACTTGAGGGATATAGGTGACTCACAGACGCCATCTGCTGGTCAGTTAGAGAAAGTGTACGTCACCAAACTGTGTCTCTGAAAAATTAGATCGATATCCTTTTTTTTTGATACAACTTGAAAGAACCCTATCAAGCAAAACAAATGCCAAGAGGCCAAAAACAACAGAAAATCTTAATGTATATGATAAAACCAGACAATATGGAGAATCCAGCTCCAAACACACAAATCAAGATTTCAAAAGAAACATTGTACTGCATACAATTAATCAAAGAACTACAATCGAAGAACGAAAAAATGGTAAAGGATTTAAAGGACATCAAGGGGACCATGGCCCAGGATATAAGTGCCATAAAGAAGACCCTAGAAGAGCATAAAGAAGACATTGCAAGAGTATATAAAAAAATAGAAGTTCTTATGGAAATAAAAGAAACTGTTGACCAAATTAAAAAGACTCGATATTCACAATACAAGACTAGAGGAAGCTAAACAATGACTCAGTGTCCTTGAGGACCACAGAATGGAAAATGAAAGAATAAAAGAAAGAATGGGGAAAAATTGAAAAAATCAAAATTGATCTCTGGGATATGACAGATAAAATAAAATGTCCAAATTTAAGACTCATTGGTGTCCCAGAAGGGGAAGAGAAGGGTAAAGGTCCAGAAAGAGTATTCAAAGAAATTGTTGGGGAAAACTTCTACACAATATAAACAAACAAAGCATAAATGCCCAGTGAACTCCAAATAGAATAAATCCAAATAAACCCACTCCAGGACATATTCTGATCAGACTGCCAAATACTGAAGAGAAGGAGCAAGTTCTGAAAGCAGCAAGAGAAAAGCAATTCACCACATACAAAGAAAACAACATAAGACTAAGTAGTGACTACTCAGCGGCCACCATGGAGGTGAGAAGGCAGTGGCATGACATGTTTAAAATTCTGAGAGAGAAAAATTTCCAACCAAGAATACTTTATCCAGTAAAACTCTCCTTCAAATTTGAGAGAGAGCTTAAGTATTTCACAGACAAACAAATGCTGAGAAATTTTCCTAATAAAAGACCTGCCCTATTTCAGATACTAAAGGGAGCCCTACAGACAGAGAAACAAAGATTGGAGAGAGAGAGAGAGAGAATTTTAACAGACATATATAGAATGTTACATCCCAGATCACCAGGATACACATTCTTCTCTAGTGATCATGGAACTTTCTCCAGAGTGGACCATAGGCTGGGACATAAAACAAGCCTCAATAAATTTAAAAAAATTGAATTTATTCAAAGCACATTCTCTGACCACAATGGAATACAAGTGGAAGTCAATAACCATCAGAGACTTAGAAAATTTACAAACACCTGGAGGTTAAAAATGAGGGGGAGATGAAGACATTCCTGGATAATCAAAAGCTAAGGGACTTCGTCAACAGTGGATCAGTCCTATAAGAAATACTAAGGGAATTGTGCAGGCTGAAAGGAAGGGACACTAAACACTTGATTGAAACCATATGAAGAAACAAAGATTTCCAGTAAAGATCACATGGTAAATATAAATACCAATACTACTCTATTTTTGATTTATAACTCCACTGTTTACTTCCTACAGTGTCTAAAATACATAAACTGTAATGATAAATCAGTGGTTTTGGACTCAATGTAAAATATGTAATTTTTGACAAGAACTACATAAAGGTGGGGGATTGGAGGAGTATAGGAACATAGTTTATGTGTCCTACTGAAGTTAAGCTGGTATCAAAGAAAAACAAGATTGTTATAGATTTAAGATGTTTAATTTAAGCCCCACAGTAAACACAAAGGAAGTATCAGAGAATATGACCATAGAGATGAGAAGTGGAGTATGGGTTATGAGAAGTGGGGGAAGGGGCAATGGGGAGTTAAGAAATGAGTGTAGGGTTTCTGGGGTGAAGGGAAATTTCTAGTAATGGATGGTGGGAAGGCAATAGCATTGCAACACTCTAAATGTGATTAATCACACTAATGGAATGCTAGGGAGGGGTTGGAATGGGAAGATTTAGGCTGTATATATGTTTCCACAATTGAAAAATAAAAAAAAAAGACCATCTAAATAGATAATGACAATTAAATGCCAAGGATGATCCTGGATGGGATCTGAGGATGGAGGAGAGGAGGCTCAAAGGGACACAGTTGGGACATAAGAAAAAAAAAGGAAATATAGAAGGTAAGCTTTGTATCAATGTTGAATTTCTTGAACTTCTTAGCTGCGCTTAATGGGATTGCATGAAAGAATGTTCTTGTTCATGGAAAATGTATATGTGAATTATATTGTTTGTTCAAGGATGTGTGCAGCTTGCTCTCATATGTTCAGAAGACAGAGCAATAGATGATGGATGATAGATAGGGAGGGAGGGAGGGAGGGAAAGAAAGAAATGGTGGTGTGACAGGATGTTAAAGTTGGTGGAACGGGATATTGGGGGAGGGGGTTCAGGGTATGCTGGAGTTCTGTGTATGGGGTTTGTATTGTTTGTGCAACTGTTCCTGTAAGTTTGAATTTATTTCAAAATGAAATTTAAAACAAAAACAAAAACAAAACCTACAGAGAGCTATATGTCCACACAACGAATGTTTGTATGTAAACACGGCAAAATCTTAATAAGGTCTATGGATTGTCCCAATATTAAATTCCTAGCTTGGGTATTTCCTAGCTGTGTAAGTACTAATTTTTCAACTACACTTTAATCTATAATAATTTCAAAATAAAAGTTAAAAAATGAAAATAATGAATGGCTCTATTGCCTCTAAATATTTTTTCGTTATTTAACATTAGTAAATTTAGAACATCATAATTTAAATTACTGTAGTTTGAGTTAAGGCAGAAGTTGTATAACTATATATCCCTATAACTAGTGTTGTGAAGCAAAATATGAGGAGAAACAGCACAGAAAAAAGATGAACATTTGCAATAACCAATGCCAAGTTATCAAAAAATCATTATGTTATTGTGAGCTCATTTGTCCTAGAACAGTGAACATCTAGGAATATTTTTATGCTGATTCCACTAATTATGGCCATCAGTCTCCTCTAGTTAGACATCATAACCTTTTTTAAGGATTGATTCTTAGAAGTCACCAAGGAATGCATGATGACTAATTACAATCTCTCTGTTTCATAATTATATCAATGAGTTTGTACCAAATTCCCATACCCTGTAATATTACGTGGTGATTAGATAGGAAAAAAAAAAACACAACAACATTGAAGAATATGGATAAGGTTTAGAAGACTGGAAAACATTCAGGTGGTTGTTTGCCATACTTTTTTATAAGCACTTACAGAAATCCTCTTCTGTAAACTTTCCAGTTAACTCTGCCTCCTTCTCAAAGAGCTGCTTTTCTTGACTCCGATTCACCAATACAGAAACTTGAAATTGTTTACAAGGCCTCTCTCTGATTTCTCTCCAATCTGAACCTGAAACTACCATTTTCCCAACCTCCTCCAAAGGGTTCTTGCCTCATTCCCTGCTATTGCCAAGAGGTTATGCTTGGCTTCTGGGCTGCATGTCAGTTTGGCTTTCCCTTTCTTGAGCTTCCTATCAGTCACTGAGTTCTGATACTTGCTTTCCTTTGATCTAAATGAAACACAAACTTCTCCCAGAGAGTCATTCAACCTAACTTCTGTTTCTTGTTTAGCTGGAAAAAAATAGTATAAATAGAAATATTAGTAGCCCCAGTAAAACATGTGATTCCAATGACATGCAATGAAGTCTACACAAGGCTGTATAATATAAATATCTCACAATTTTAATTTAGTCTGCTTCATTTTTGTGTTGCCAAAAGATTTTTCTTACACATTAATGAATTGCATGTTTCAGGCATTGCCTGTTTTGAGATTCTATGATGAAGATCTCAGTGTATCCCTGCATTTTATCAGTCCCGTTTGCTATTCTGTCTCCTTTTTAATCAATTTTGCATCTCACTGCATAACAAAATTCCTAGAACAAATTTTTCTTCATTCTCATACTCAATCTCTTGGTAATTTAGCCTAGTCCTGTTTATTTCTTAATACTTTAAAATTATAATGTAGTCACCCAAATCTTTGCAGCACACAATGTGTGCTGGATGCTTGGTGACACCTCATTTAATCCATGCAATAGCTCAGTCTGAAAGACTGAAAATACAAACGGACAACGGCCAAACCACAGATGACAAAATAACTCTGGCATATAACTTCTGCAGCAACCAGAACGTCAGGGCTTGGTCAATGACTGGTAACTTCCCTAGGTTTTATCCGGACCTCCAACTCAGGACCAACCATGAAAGCCAAATATGCTCCATAAAGTAATCACACAGGATGCCTGCTTCTACTTAGCCTTTCTCCAGCTTCTGCATGCCACAGTCTCCAATCAGCACACACCTGAAGCCTTCTGTTTCTTTCACTCTAAAGCTCCCCGACTCCCCTGACTGCCTTGGAATCTCTGCCAAATGAGGGAGATGGTGGCTGACTCCCTTGCCATAGCTAGCTCTGAATAAATAGGCTGCTTGTTCTCATTTGGGTGGTCTTCATTTAGGTTCCCAAGTCCTACAGTCCTGCAAGGTCATGTGCCCTGTTTGCAAGTGCAAGGACTGTGACCTGGAAAGGGCAGAAGCTGCTGGAGGACACACTGAGACCCAGGTCACCCATGCTCATCCTGACATCCCCACCATTCAATCTTAGGGCCCTGCACTTTCTCTGAATCTCTCTGTTCATTATCATTTGCTCTTACTATTAAATCATAGCATGAGCTTCCATCAGCCCTGGAATTATAGAAATTGGTGGCTAACTATTGTCTTCCTATTGGTCACCTTAATTTAAAATTTCAAGAATTTTCCTTTAGTCCTAAAAAGAGTGACATCGTAACTTGGTCACAATATGGACAATTAATTATTTGCCTGTCATCTTTGGTAAAGAATTTCATTTTCAATGGATGGGGGGAGACTGGTAAGCTTGCGAACTATCAGATCCTCAGCACTGGACAAGGGAATAGACTTGGCTGGCCTTGTTTGGTCTGTTTGAGGCAGGTAGCCCAATGGGGCATGGAGAACTTTCCTGAGCACTGCTCATTAAACACTATTTTCTACATGCAGAAGTTTACATAGGCTCTCTGACTTCATAGGCCCAGTTACAAAGCTCTATTTCATTAACAACATTTAAGATACTAAAAACAGTTTTAATATAATATATTGAAAATCTTTGTTATGTGAAAAGCTGGTCTTACCACTAGAGGAGGAACAGCTGCATTCATATAGCTCAAAGGGATAAAATGTAGATTTAGAAATATCCAGAGGATTTGGAACAATAACATGCAAGTATAAGTCAAAAGTTCTAGGTTTCTTGCAGATAAACATAGTTTCTTAAAATGCATACATTGCAAAATTACGTCACGTCTTTGATTGTAATATGTGTGGTGGAATTCACTTCCACACGCTGTAGGTGAACCTTCACTTTTCACTATTGCTAATTTTCAGGTGCAGAACACTACGGTTCTAAATTTAGGAATTATTAAGCTTATTACAATTTTAGTTCTATTTTTTTGCCCTAATTAGATGTTAACTCTTAAATACCTGGCATTTTTTATGGCGTTAGCTTTTGCATCTACCATAAATATTTTAATAATTCAAAGATTTCTGGGGAATGTGCAATATTTAGATAAAAGACGTCTCATAGGACAGAACCTTTAAGACATTTATTCTTTAATAAAAATGATATTACTTGTCATCAGAAATTGCAGTGTTGCTTTGGGTAAGATGATATAATAGTGTTCAGATTATGGCACATGAATTTCCACTTCAGATCGTTCCCATGTCCTTGACACTACACATAAACTAGGGCTGTGTCCTCACAGAGCTTTTCTATCTCCTCCAAAGCAGCATTTCTCTGAATATTTTCTACAAAATAAATTATATGAAATGCTAATAGAGGGTCCATGGTAAAAGTGTCCATGATCTAATAACATTGGGGGACAATGCTCAATACATCCTCCAACCCTGCAAGAAACATTGGAATATCAAAGTCTCCAGGAAGCCCTGACATTACTCAAGACAATTTTTAACTTTTTAAAATTCAACATTTCACAAGCATTTTCACTTGCAAAAACTTTTCTGTGTTTTCCATGTGTTTAATTCATTGCATAACACTAGTGTTTCTCAGAAAATGCTCTAGATGTGATGCCAATATGCAATGATCGTGTGGTACCTTTTGATGTAGGACAAGAAGCAGCAGGCAGACTCCAGGGCAGCCCCCCAGGATTCTTGCATTTTAGTATTCACAGTCTCATGTGGTCCCCTCCCACACATGCCCGGGTTGGCCTGTGTGGCCAACAGAGTAGACAGAAGTGATGGTGTGCCACTTCCAAAATGGTCATCAGGGACTCTGGCTCCCAAGTGGGCTCTCCTTATTCTAGGTCACTTGCTCTGGGGGAAGCTGGCTGCCCATGGTGCAGATGCTCGGCAGCCAGTGGAGGCATCACGTGGTGAGGAACTGAGGCCTCCGCCAGCAACCATGTGGCTGAGCTAGGAAGTGGATCGTCCTCCAGCTGAGCTTTCAGTAGACTCAGATTCACTGCAACCTCAGCAGAGACCCTGAGCTAGAACCACCCCCTGAGCTGCTCCTAGATTCCTGATTCTCAGAAACTGCAAGAAACTAAATGTTTGTTGCATTAAGCTCTTACCTTTCAGGCAGTTTGTTATGCAGCAATATATATCTAATAGACTAGATTAATTAAGAAGCCCTGGGGAATGTGATGTTTATGTTTGTACTGAGGAAAATGCTTACTCAGTCAATTGTAAATGTTAATGAATCTTATACACTGTGTGCCAGGTGCTACTGTAGGCAGTGAACTAAGTGGATAATCCCATTCCTTCTCTTATATTCAAGTGGTTCTATTGGCAGTTATCACTAGTTGTCCTTCAGAATCTCTGCTTCTCTACAGAGGCTGGAATCATAGCTGGTCCCAGGCCCTGACTTCCCATCTCCCATGCAGTGTGTATAGAGAGGTGTCTCATTTCTCTCCAGGAAATTGGGAGCAGCTCATGCAACTTCTGGGTCTTGGACCTTAGGACATGGGCTATCAGCTCCCCATCTATGCTTCCTCTGTTCTTGCTACCAGACGAAATCCATGCAGAGAGTGGCCTGGTTTCAACTATACAGAACACGACAGTGCCCCTGGCTGTGATGGAGCAAAACATGGAAGGAGCCTGGGTCCCAGAATGACAGCATGGAGCACAGCCACCCCACTGACCTGTGGTTCAATCAAGTCCACTATATGAAAGAGGAATAAAAATAAGCTTATGTTACTTTGAGACACTGTTGGATTTCTTTGTTGGAGCAGTATAGGCTGGACCATATTTGCTACAACTTATAATCAAAAAGTTCAATGTTATACAACACATAATTAACTAAATGAAATATAAAACTTTGTGTAGTTATTCCAAAAGAAAATAAAACTACTTCTAAATATCAGACGACATGTGAATTCAGGGGACACACCTTTCTGTCATTCTCCTTTGCTCACTTCTTGTCCAGTTTTTTTATTACTATAGACCATGAGTGAGCAAAATATGGCTCTTAGGCTAAATCTAGACAATTGCCTTTTTTTTTTTTTAATTTCTAAATTTTATAAATTTTGTAAATTGTAATATGAACTGTCTTCTTTTACACTTCTTTTGCACTACAACTGCAGAGGTAAACTGAAGAGTAAAATGAAGTGGCTTCTTTTGCACTACAACTGCAGAGGTAAACTGGGGCAACAAAACATCTGACCAGCAAGCCTAACGTTTGCACCATTTTGCCCTTTCCAAAAAAGCATTTCCACACATGTAGAGTATAAGTTTCAGTGGTTACATACATCATTGAAAACGTTTTGCTATTAATTCATTATATAAAACCACAGTGTCTAAAAATTTACTATTTTGGATCTACGAACAGCCAGTTTCTTCTGTTGCTTTTTCAAGGGAGGAAAAGAAAACAAGCCATCTCTTTCTAAAGGGCTTTCCTTCTGAATGAGATGGAACTTACGCCCCTTTGAATGCTGAGCTGCTTTCACAGGGTCAGACTGGGGGAACACACTGTCTGCACAGCAGCTTCTAATGGGTCTCCTCCTCCTCTTCCAGCGAATGATTCAGGCCTGGCTAAGCAAGTAGACTTACCAAAAGGAAAAAAAAAGAGACTCCTTTGAAGAACTTCCAGCTTAGAGTAGGTGTTATCACAGATATATCTCTTTGCAGTGGTCTTTGAAAATACCACACAAGGATCCTAATAGAAATTGAACCATGCCCCTTAAGGTTAGATGGAAACTTCAGAGCTGGTCAGTATGCTTTTTTTAAAAGGCAAGATTTTATTGGCTGGGATTAAATGGGTATTATTCCTTGAGACCTCCCAGGAGCCTGCAGGTATGTCCTGTGCCCTCATTCTTCATTCTTGATTTTCTGAGATGCTGTAGCTCTCTGTAGCACACCTGAGAAGGTCTATCACTCAGGTGGGCTCCCAAGTCCTCCTTCAACCAGCCTCTCACACCCACTCAGTAAGAAGTTGCTACCAGGGGGTTAGAGAGGGTCATCATTGCCTTACCAACGTTGGTGACAGCCTTTGCATAGCTACCAGGCCCCTTCCTCTTTACCTCCCACCTGCCTTCTTCGTGGAGGCCTCCTGAGGCTGTGGCCTGGGCCTCATTTATCTCTCCTCCAGCACTGGCCCAGGACACAACACAGAGCCTGGCATGAAACAATTGAGGGAGCAAAGGGTGGTCCCGAGGGCTGTCAGTGGACCTCACACAGGGTGGCATTTGCAGTGGAACAACCCAGGATTCTGAAGGCCCATCTAGCAGAGCTGAAGACTGGGTTCAGGGTGTCAACAAAGCAGTTCCATGAGCAGGGCTGGTGGGGCAGTTCTAGCTTTGGGGATGGGCAATTCTCCTCAGTCCCGCCATCCACACCCGGTGTCTGGGGGTGCTCACCAGCAGGGAGGGACAGAGAGTAACACTCTGGCTAGGTGTAACGTTTCACCTCTTTGCCGAGGCTTCTAGCTCAGTACTCACAGCACTTTAGACTAACCTAAAATAGCAGCAATTTTATGTTGGACCTGGTGCTGGCATGTGACATATATCAACCCTTTAATTCCCTATGTCTTCTCTTCCTGGGGTGACTAGTGGTACCCCCATACCACCAAAGAATAGTCAAGGATAATCCATCCCTTTCACACATTCTGGTATTTGATAGTGATTTCACGGAACATCATCTTTAAATACTATTTTCCTCTCCATCTGTCTGGCTATGATTTCTGTATTGAAGAAGCAGGGCACCATGGCCTGAGAGTCAAGTCTGATAAACAAAATTCAAGCACTGTATCTTTGCCAGTGTTCCTATTTTGAAGACATCAGGAAAGAAAACCCACAACTACCAGGTATGTACATATGTCCTCTGCAAGGCCTTGCCCTCATGTACCGGAGAAGTTTCTAGTTCTTAAGTCCAAACACAGGCCATCCATAATATCAGCAGAAAGAAGGGGAGAAAATTGACTCATTTTTCTAAGATCTGTCATCCTTTTTTTTTTCCAACTTTTTTATACTGCCCTACATCACTGTTATTTTGGATTCTACCTAGAATATTCATGATCTTTTCCTGACTATAGCTTCCTTTTGAATAATGGATTTCTGAATTTCTATGCATTCTGGATAGGGAGGTAGTGACTCCAATAAAAGAAAAAATAGTGGAAGAATTCAAATTTAAATGTTTAAAAATAATTGTTCCTCGTCTGTAAGGCTATATTTAATGTTAGTCAATATTATAAGTAATACTAGTTAGCTGCAGTTAGTAATATATTTTCCAAGATATTTAAAATAGGTATGCATAATTATAACATATATTAATGCGAAAATAAACAATAAAATATCATCTAGTTACCCATCACTATTCCCCCCAAGACCTTCAGTGATGTCTTATGATATATCATCTTTATGGCAATTTCACACTTTATTTTGTCAGCCTGTTGGTGTCATCCCCAAGCCTGGGGTACAAGAATTAAATATTGATGGCAGGGCCCTGCCCTAAAGAACTTCAGAATATTGTAGTGATGTAGACATGGAAACATTCATTTAAATCATTACCCCGGAAAGGAGGAAGATGTGTACACAGTGCAGTAGATGCATAGGAATCAGAGCATCCACACTGAAATAAGAGAATTTGCTGGGAGACCAAAAGACAGAGGGCACGGAGGGGTTAAAAATAGCATGTACAAAAACATGGGTTTATCAGAACTCCACGTGACACACACATTACAGAGCAGGCAATGTGTGTGTGTGGTGTGGGGCAAGGGAGTCTGTGGGAGGTATGGGATAAAGCTGACAAGAAAGACCAAAAAGCATCTTGATTTCAAATTGAAGATGTTCAGGTTTCACACTGAAGTCCTGGGGACCAAGAGGATTTCTAGATAGAGTAGACTGCTCGGGGGTGAAATGTGATTACAGGAAGCAGGTGAGTAGGCACTGCAGACATCCAGGTGAAAGATGATGAGTGATGGAGGGAGGTGATGTGGAGGATGTGACTCCTGCTTCTGGCCACAATGGAGCAATAAGGACCAGGCATACCCTACTGCCTGAAAAGAGGGAAGCAGGTAACACAGGTAAAGCTATAGTTTGCAAGACTATCCTTGATAATGGGAAACAAAAAAGGATAAACCCAATGATTGTCCAAGCTTCCTGCCTAAAGGAAAGTTTCCAGGTTGCAGTGCAGGGAAAACAACACAGAAGAAGCCAGAAGAGCTCTTTGAGTTGAAAACATGGGGCTGAGGGTCTGGGAGACCAACCAACTTGTCTAGAGTTTTCAGGACAGAGTACCAAAGCGGACAACTGCACATAGAAAAGATTTGAACTGAATAAAAAAGAAAACACAAATATCAACATATGTGGGATGTAGCAAAGCAGAACTTACAGAAAATTTATTGTACTAAAGGAGGATATTAGAAGAGGAAAAAGGTCTCAAATCAATAACCTCAGCTTCCATATTAAGAAACTAGAAAAAGAAGACCAAATAACCCCTCCTTCCCCCCAAAATTAGAAGATACGAAATAAAAATATGGGTGGATATCAATGAAATAAAAACAGAAAAACAATAGAGAAAAATCAATGAAACCAAAAGCTGGTTCTTTGAGAAGATCAATAAAATAGACAATTCTGCAGAGAAGAGAAAGAAAGAAGACACATTTAGATATAAGAAAAATGAAAGAGGTGACATCATCACCACAAATTCTACTTATATTAAAGAGATGATAAGGAAATATTATGAACAACCTTGGGCCAATAAACTGGACACCTGAGATGAAATGGGCAAATTCCTTAAAAGACACAAACTGTCAAAGTTTACTGAAGAAAAAATATATGATATAAATAGCCCTATATCTATTTTTTACACTGAACTTGCAACTGAATTCCTTCCCACAAAACATTCCAGGCCACAATGATTTCACTGATGAATTTCGCCAATCAGTTGAGTAAAAATAATACCAATTCTGTACACACGAACCAGAAAATTGCAAAGGAAGGAATATTTCCCAATTCTTATATAAGGCCAAGGTAACCCTGACATCGAAACTATAAAAATACTTTACCTCAAAAGAAAATTACAGAGCAATATCCTTCATGAATGCATATGCAAAAAATTCTAAACACATAGCATACTGAATCTAACAATTCTTAGAATGAAAAATGCATTGTAACCATGTGAGGTTTATTCAAGGAATGCAATGTTGATTTAATATTTGAAAATCAGTCAGTATAATTCACCATATTAACAAACCTAAAAAGAAAAACTATATGAAAATCTCAATAGATGTAAAAAAAAAAAATTGAGAAAATGCACCAGTTACTGATAAAAACTATCAGTAAGTTGGAATTAGAAGATAACTTCCTTAATCTAATAAATGACAACTATGAAAATCCTAGAGTTCATATCCTACTTGATGGGGAAAGACATGATGCTCTCTCAGTAACATCAGGAACAATACAAGAATATATGATTCATTGCTTCTTTGAACTTTGTACTGTAGCAAGTGCACTGAAGCCAGTGTGATTACAGATTGCACACACACTCACAGAACTAGAAGCCATACAGATTGGACAGGAAGAAGTAAAAGTGTCATTGACATGAACATCGATGGAAACTGTTAAGAACAGCTTATTCTCGAGGTTGCAGGATACAAGATCAATATACAAAAATACATTTTATTTCTATATACTAGCAACCAACATTTGGAAAATCAATTTTAAAAAGAATACCATTACAATATCATCAAAAGTATGGAATATATGGACATAAGTCTGATAGAAGACCTGAAATACATGCGCACATATACTGAAAACTACCAAGCATTGTTCAGAGAAATTAAAGAAGACTTAAATAAATGGAGAAATAAACTGTGTCTGCAGGTCAGAAGACTTAATATTGTTAGGTCAATTCTCTCAAATTGATCCATAGATTTGATGCATTCCTAATAAAAATCCAAGCAAGATTTTTTTAGCTGACAAATTATTTCTAAAATTCATATAGAAATGAAAAAAAATTATAAGAGCCAAAATAACTTTAAATAAGAACAAATTTAGAAGACTAAGATGAGATCTCAAGATTTACACGAAGCTATAGTAATCCAGTGTGTGTATAGTATACAGTAATTTAGTAATTTATGATAAATGAATCTATGAACAGTGTGAACAATGGATTCATTTGATCAATGGAAAAAGAATATATAGTCCAGCTATAGACCCAGACATCCATGGGTAACTGATTTTTTCACAAAGATATGCAGACAATACGATGGAGAAAGGAAACTTTTTTCAACATATGGTGGTAGAATGATTGGATATCCATACTCAAAAAATGTATTTCAATCCATACTTCACATCATATACAAACATTACCTTAAAATGGATTATAGACTTAATGTAAAACCTAAAACTAAAACTTTTAGAAGAAAACATAGGAGAAAATCTTCACAATCTTGAATTTGTTGAGTTTTTAGATGAATCACCAAAAGCCTGATCCAGGAAAGGAAAAAAAGATGGTGAACTTGATTTCTTCAAAAATAAAAACTACTGAATTTAAAAGATATTATTAAGAGACAGAATAGCCAAGCCACAGATTGGAATAAATTGTTTGCAATGCACATATATGATAAAGGACTTGTATCAGGAATGTGCCTTGTATTCATATATCTTCTTAAGGACCCATTTTTGCTCTCTCAGATCTTTTCTCCTAATCAAGACCAGGATGCATATCTGATCATATAATCCATTAACTAAATTCCCCTAAATGCTTCCCTTTGCTCTGGGAATAAAACCCAAACTCGTTGAGATGGTTTCTGAGCCTGAGTGCATGAGTTGCCATCTACCTTTCTCTGTGACTCTGTCTCAGGTACTCACTAGTAGGCTTGCTGTCTCATCACTTCCTTCCAAGGCAAGTATATCAGTGTTTTCTCACACCTACAGACCTTTCCTTTGCTGTTTCCTTCAAGCAGAACACTGCCCCTCCCCTGTGCCCCAGCCTCTTCCTCAAAAGTGTTCTCGTTACAATTCTCAGGTGTCAGCTCAAACTTTAATTCTTCCAAGAGGCTCTTTTTGGCACTCTCAGGATTAGTCAGGTATGCCTCCTATGTGTTCTCAAAGCCCTTTTTACCACTGTAATTCATTAAGCAGTTGTCTGTTCATTGCTTGTCTACTCAACATGAGAAGCACAACATGGCCCAATATATAAAGAAAATTCATAAATATTTAAGAAATCAGTACAAAATACCATTAGCTTGGTGGAAATAAGTCTTAGGTATAGCATTTTGGATTTATAAATTTAAAATAAAAAGAATTCCCACAGATAGTTGGAAAGAAGATGGAGGCTTTGAAAATTTTGGTTTGGGTTGAATTCATTATATCACTAAATTCAGGGAAACAAGATCCTAACTATGACACTGCATTTCAGTGCTGGATATAAATCACCTTCTTTCTCCCATGTAAGCCCTAGTAGTACATTTCTCATCAATACTCTTTCAGGAAGGTTTATGATCACTGTCACCTTGCATTCACCACCGATATATTACTGGCATTCAGTGTTATCTGTGACAGCGTCTGGCTTTGAAGAAAAGTGTGTTCTGATGATTCCATTTCCAAAGAAAAACTCATTTAATATTTTTCCTTGGCTATAATTGGAACGAGAGTCCTGTTGGTTCAAAACCAGTAGCTGTCTCCCAGACCAAACAGATACTGCAGTCAACTGAAGAAATAGGTTTCTTTTGTGTAGAAAATGACTTTGTGCATGGTGCAGAAAGAGAGAGAAGACATATACTTTACCAGACTCTATATTTTCCCAATACTATTTGCAAAATTTTAAAAGAAAGTTTATTAAATTGATTTATTTCTAAGTCACTTAACTATCTTTCAGTTTTACATATACATCCCTATGCAGTTCTCAAATTGTTGAAAACTTTACCTAAATCATGAAAAGACATGGTCCCTCCTCAAATAAATGAAATGAAAACAATGTAATGAAAAGGAATGAAAAACATGTGAATAAAGCTTGCAAACCTCTTCAATATTTAGTTGGGGTTCTGAATACAGATGATAGATGGGGGAGAGGGTCAATACCTTAGTGATACATTACTCTACCCTACCTTGTAACAGTAGAACTAAAAGAAAACATTAAATTAATAGGGGAGGTAGCAATCTAGGAGAGAATCACTGAGACCCATTGCATATCTCTATATTCCATTGCATCTTTGCTTTGAAAATAGCCTTCTGACCATCAAACAATATGGACATGGCAATAGTTAAGGCATCCAGAGCCACTGGGTAGAAAATGTCCCACAATCACCTCCAGTTTTTGACCTCAAAAAAGAAAGCAGATAAACACTAATGGAAGGGTCCCTTTACAACCCGAGATGCTCGGCTTCTCTCACCTAGTATATAGTAGAGTTTTTGTCCCCTACGGGAGAAATCTTTCCAATGCATAAATCTTTCCATTGCATGAATGAAGATTCATAAATATGACACTTTCTTCATTGCCTCCACCTTACTGTAGGAACTTTGGAAAGAATTTAAAAGACAATGTCTAGCTGTTTAGATGGTCTCACAAAAGAACTCTGATTTGCTTTATGTTCATGTAAAAGTAAAACAAGATGGACTCTGCTCAGGAATTTGCTGGAAGGGAGGGAAAAGGAAACAAGAGATAGCAAAACCATTTAGTAAAGAAGATTTTGGTTAAAAGACACTATATTCAAATCAAGTAAAGAGGCTGTCCTGGAGGTTACTCCTCTGCAAGTCTGACCTAGATATGCCAAATGACCACAGTATGATAAGTCCAAGTAAACAGGAGTCCTGAAAATCCTAAAGAATACCTGGATCCCTATCTGAGACTCTATAAATAAAGTTTCACTCACTAAGCTTATTCTTCAGAAACTTAAATCCTTCAGAGAACTCCTATGACAGCTAAGTCTCCAAACCCAGAGGCAATACCCTCTTCAAGAACATCAACCAGATATGTCCCCTTTTTGCATAAAGTCAACACCCCTTGTGCCAGTTTGTATATTTATGTTCCCCAGAAAAAGCCATATTCTTTAATGCATTCTTACGGGGGCAGACTTATTAGTGTGGATTGGGTTGGAACATATTGGTTCAGTGTCCATGGAGATGTGAACCACCCAACTGTAGGTGATAACTCTGATTGGATAATTTCCATGGAGGTATGGCCCTGCCCGTTCAGCATGGTCCTTGATTAGTTTTCTAGAGCAGTATATAAGCTCAGACAGAAGGAGCTCATAGTGAGCTGAAACTAAGACACTTTTTGAAGACGGCCATTGGAAGCTGATGCAGACATTTGGAGAATGCCATTTTGAAACACAACTTGGAAGCAAGCAGATGCCACCACATGCCTTCCCAGCTAACAGAGGTTTTCTGGATGCCAATGGCCTTTCTCCAGTGAAAGTACCCTTTATTGATGGACACTTTGTGGCCTTAAAACTGTAACTTTGTAATCAAATAAACCCCCTTTATAAAAGCCAATACATTTCTGGTGTTTTGCATTCTGGCAGAATTAGTGAACTAGAACACCCCTTTTCAAAATGAACAAGTTAGAGTGGTAACTGCCTAGACATCCCTGAAGTTCAGGAAAATGATTAAACTAGAGGAAGGGGTAGCAACAGATAAGATGGAATTTATCAGAGGATTATGAATACCGAATCTCTCTTTTTCTAAGAAAAACAGAAAAAATCTTTTTCTTAGTTTTTAGGGTGTTAGAATAGCTAGAAGGAAAGAATTGAAATGACGGAACTGTAACCCATAGCATCCTTTGAAATTTGTTCTGTAGCTGCTTGTTAAATCATACTTTTAAAGATATTATCTTTTTGTATATGTTGTATTTCACAATAAGGAAATGACTGAAACTGTGGAACTGTAACTCATAACATTCTTTGAAATTTGCCCTCTAACTGCTTGTTAAATTGCACTTGGAAAATTATCACTTCTATGTATATATGTCAGATTCTATAATTTAAAAAGTCACTATATTGGAGGGACCAAGTGATTAATGGGGGAAAAGAAGGGAGTAAATTATATTAGTGGACTCAAGTCTCAAAAGGTAATTTTACAGAATGAAAGTGGTCACTTACAGAATGGAGCCTTTTTATATTTAGATAAAAATGTGACAATCCAAAAGCACAGACTTTTGGATTTAAATATTTTTTCAAGTTAAGAAGCTGTTCCCTAAAGGTGGAAATACTCCATAGAATGTTTATATAAATAGGAAAGAAAAGGAAAGAGATAGTCTCTACACTTCTACATGTAAGTCTCTGTCAGCTAAAGTGTCAATATAATAAATGTCACATATATTTAATTATATACATTGAATATTCTTCTTTAATTAAATACATGTATATTAGAAACTAGAAGAATATCTGAAGGTTATAGGATGGGGAGCAATAGTTTCCTGGCCCTCTCACCAATCCAAGTCTCTGTACCCCAGACAAGGGCAAGTGGTTCAGGAGTGGGGGAAGTTTAATTCTCTCAACACTTGCCAACCCTGGTGGTTAATCTGCATCTCTAAATAATGTTTTGCCACTAAAATACATATTTTGGACTGAAATATATGGAAGGCCATTTTCCCAATAAGACAATTTGACTATTCCTGGTTTCCATATTGGTTGCCTATGTAACTGTAAATGATCTGTTTCCAACTGTTTTCCTTCTTCTAGTGGTAAGATATCTTGACTTGCAGGGTCATAGAATAAGCCGACTGATCCTCTTTCAGCTTTCCTCCCATCCCTCCGTTCCTAACTTCTGCCTTCTCCAAGTACAATCAATATTCATACGTTGATTCTAAAAGTTGAAAAATCACTAAATGATTTAATGTATAATTAATGGAATATGTAAATTTTCAACCACAAAAACAGGCAGTGCATTATGTGTGCTTGTATTTGGGTACATCTGGTGGTTTTCCTCACAATTTCTTTTTTTCATCCCTGTGCAGTTGGTCTTTATCGTTATTCAATGCTTCCTTCCATTGCTGCTGCTCCGGAGCCTCCACCTGCTGGGCCCACTTGGACTGGTTGCTCCATAGCGTGCTACACAGTGTCAAACTGGAATCCCTCCATCAGCTTCCTGTGTTGGTTGCCTTGTTTCCTAGATCCATATATAAGGAAACACAGCAGATCTAGGAAATGCGCAATACATATTATATATATGTATATTTATATAATGAGTGGTAATTTTGTTATTATTTTTGATGAAACAATATTATAATTATACTATTAACTATAATCTATAGTTTACATTACAGTTCACCATTTGTGTTGTACAGTTCTATGTTGTTGTTTTTTAATTTTTATTCTGGTGATACATATACAAACTAAAATCTCCCCCTTTTAACCACATTCGAAGATACAAACCAGACGTGTTAATTAGATTCACAATGTTGAGATACCATCGTGACCATCCATTAACAAAACTATTCCAATACCCCAACAGAAACTCTGAACCTATTAAACATTAACTTTCCATTCTCTACCTCCATTCCTGCCCCTATAAAGCTGTATTATAGTTTCTGACTATGAGTTGACATATTCTAATTATTTCATGTGAGATCATACAATATATATCTTTTTGTGTCTGGTTTATTTCACTCGACATGATGTCTTAAGATTCATCCATGTTGTAGCATGTATCAGAACTTCATTTCTTTTTAAATTTTATTTAAAGATTCATCTATTGATGGAAACTTGGTTTGCTTCCTGCTTTGGGCATCTGTGAATAGTGCCACTCTGAATGTCTGTGTGAAAATATCTTCTTGAGTCCCAGCTTTCAACTCTTTCAGTTATAAATCCAGAATTGGGATTTCTGCACTATGTGTTAATTCTGTACTGAACTTTCTGAGAAACTGCCAAAATGCTTTCCACAGTGGCTGTACCATTTTACATTCTCATCATCAGTGAATCCATGTTTGCATTTCTCTACATCCTCCCCAACATTTAATATCTGTCTTTTTTAAATAGGAGGATTCTAGTGTTTGTGAAATGGTATTTCATTGTGGTTTTGACTTGCATTTCCCAAATGACTAATAATGTTGAACATCTTTTCATGTGCTTATCAGCCATTTGTATATCTTCTTTGGAGAAATGTTTATTCAAGTCTTGTGCCTGCTTTTTAAATAAAAGGTTGTTTGAACTTTTATTGTCAAGTTTTAGGATCTCTTTATATATTGTAGATATTAAGCCTTTAGCAAATATGTGGTTTCAAAATATTTTCTCCCATTTTGTAAGTTGTCTTATTAGTTTCATGATAAAGTAAATGTGGTGAAAAGTTTTAAATTTTGATGAAGTCTCATTTATTTTTCTTCTGTTGCTCATGCCTTTGGGGTAAAGTCTGAGGAGCCATTGCCTAACACAAGGTCCTCAAGATATTTCCCTTTGTTTTCTTCTAGGAGTTTTATATTTTTGATTCTTATATTTAGATTTTTGATCCATTTTTGAGTTACTTTTTGTACACAGTATGTGTTTGGCATCCAACTTCATTGTTTTGCTTATGTATATCCAGTTTCCCCAGCACAATTTGTTGAAGAGATTATTCTTTCCCTATTTGTGGACTTGGCACCTTGCCAAAAATCAATTGGGGGCGAGACATCATCAACATGGTAATGTAAACAGGTACTGAAAACTTCTATCCAGAGATTCAATGAAAAAAAAATACAATTCTAAATTACTTGGAACTCTGGAGGAGGATATAGACTGGAGTAGGAACCTGAAAATGCCAAATTGTAAAAGAGAAGAATTATCAGGTACGAATCTTCCTCCTGGGCCAGCCAGAACTACCCCCCACCACACACATACACCAACTTATTCTCAGCATGGGAAAGGCACAGAATCAGTAAATGGGACACCTCCCACCAGGGACACAGACTATAAAATCTCTGACAGCAGTGAGACATATCCTCAGAGTTTGAAGTCTCAGGGGACAAGGGAGGACATTTCAAGGCCCAGGTCTGTGAGGGACAAAGAGACTGAGAAAACATGGACAGAAGCTGTTTCCAGTCACAGGTCTGAAAGCCCTTCCCCCAACCTTGAGGGAAGCTTCAGTAGGTAGCCAATTCATTGATTGGGGGATGACCGGAGTACTGGGTCAGGAGAAGGAGTCCTCTGCCACAGGTGGTACCCTACATTGAGCCAGGTTTTTGCCAGCAAAGTAAGGGCAGAGGGTTCCCACAGTTTCAGCTCACCAATGTAGATGCAGCCTGTGCTCAGAGGCAAAGCAACTTCTGAGAATAATTAATTCACCAAACAGTGCTATCTGCTGGATAGTCCAGAAGGTGCAAGGGAATTGAAACATTTTTAAAAAGATGCTCCAGACCCTTTCTTAGGACCACAGTAGCTGATCTACCTGCCCTGCATGGAAACCCAGCCCTATCTTTGCTGAGAAACATGGATGACACAATTGTTAAAGCAGTGTTCTAAAACAAACCCAGGTCTTGCTGACCAATGCAAAACAAAACAACACTAGAAATGAGCAGATTTGTTTTACCACGAAGAGCGAAATTGCTGGGGTGCCCAGTGCCTATCTCCCAACCCTGTGGCAGGCCACTGACTGGGGGAGGAGACAGGGGGCAGAGGAAATCTAACAAGTGGCAAGTAAGAGAAACAAAGAGCAGCTAGAGATCAAAGACAACCTGCTAAGAAAGCCCTAGGCAAAAGAGAGAAAACAACATCCAGAATGAAATAATCAAAAAATCAGATGCCTAGAGAAAAAAAAAAAATCATGAGAACCACCAGGGAACATGAAGATATGGCCCAGTCAAAGGAAAAAACTAACACCTCAACTGAGATTCAGGAGTGGAAACAACTAACTAAAGATGTTCATACAAATCTTTCTAAACTAAATCAATGAATTGAAAGAAAATGTGTCAAAAGAGATGAAGGATATAAGAAGACACAGAGTGTCCATACAAAAGAACTTGAAAGCTTGAAAAAAAAAAAAATGACAGAACTTATGGCAATGAAAGTCACAATAGAAGAGATGAAAAACACAGTGGAGACATACAACAGTGGACTTGAAGAGGCAGAATAAAGGATTAGTGAACCAGAGGAAATAACATCTGAAATCCTGCATACAAAAGAACAGATAGGGAAAAGAATGGGAAAATATGAGCAGGGTATCAGGGAACTGAATGACAACATGAACAAACAAATATACATGTTAGAAATGTTCCAGAATGAGAAGAGAAGGGAAAGGGGACAGAAAGAAAAATAGAGGAATTAATTAGTAACAATATCCCAACTCTTATGAAAGACATAAAATTACAGGTCCAGCAACTAGAAATCAATAACCACCAAAGAACCAGATCTTTCACAAATATATGGAGGTTAAACAACACATTCCTAAGCAATCAGTGGGTCAAAGAAGAAATTGCAAGAGAATTGCTGAATATCTAGAGACACATGAAAATGAGAACACAGCATATCAAAACCTGTGGGATGCAGTGAAGGCAGAGCTGAGAGGGAAATTTATAGCTCTAAATGCCTATATCAAAATGCAAGAAAAAGCTAAAACCAAAGACCTAATTGAACAACTGAAGAGGCTAGAGAATGATCAGCGAACTATGCTGTTCTGGTTTGCTAATGCTGCCTATTTGCAAAATTCCAAAAATTTATTGGCTTTTATAAAGGGAGTTTATTTAGTTAGAAAGTTACAGTCTTAAAGTCATAAAGTGTCCAAGGTAAGGCCTCAACAACAGGGTACCTTCACTGAAGGATGGCCATTGGTGTCTGGAAAACCTCTGTTAGCTGGGAAGACACATGGCTGTTGTCTGTTTGCTCCCAGGTTGTGTTTCAAAATGGCATTCTCCAAACTGTTGCTCTTGGGGCATTTTGTCCTCTCTTAGCTGCAGCTCTTCTTCAAAATGTCACTCTCAATTGCTCTGAGGTCCTTCTGTCTATGAATTCCTTTATATGACTCCAGTGATCCAATTAACACCCAACCTGAATGGGCAGGGTAACATCTCCATGGTAATTATCCAATCAAATGTTTCACTCACAGTTGATAGAGTCACATCTCCATGGAAACACTCAAAGGATTCCAATCTAATCAACACCAATATGTCTGTCCCCACAAGATTGTATCAAAGAACATGGTGTTTTGGGGAATGTAATACATCCAAACTGGCACATAACCCTAAAGCAAGTAGAAGAAATAAATAACAAAGATTAAACCAGAAATAAATAAGCTGATGAACAAAAAAGAGAGAGAGAGAGAGAGAATAAATAAAAGAATAAAAGCAAAAGTTGGTTCTTTGAGAAGACAAACAAGATTGACAGACCCTTAGCTAGATTGACAAAGTCCGAAGAGAGAAGACCCAAATAAATAGAATCAGAAATAAGACAGGGATAATTGCTATGGATCCCAAAGTAATAAAAAAATCATAAGAGGATATTATAAACAACTGTATGCCAAAAAGCTAGACCATTTAGAGGAAGTGGACAATTTCCCAGAAACACATGAACAACCCAGACTGACCCCAGAAGAAATAGAAGACCTCAACAAACCAATCACAAGGAAAGAGATCCAAACAGTCTTCAAATATCTACCTACAAATAAAAGCCAGATGGCTTCACAGAATTTTACCAAACATTCCAAAAGGGATTGACACCAATCCTGCTCAAACTCTTTCAAAAAATTGAAGAAAAAGGAACACTACTTAACTCATTTTATGGAGCTAATATCTCTCTGATACCAAAATGAGATAAAGATACTACAAAAAAAAGGAAAACTATAGGATAATCTCTCTAATGAATATAGATGCAAACATCCTAAACAAAAGATTCCCATTGTTGTCTCTATTATTCAACATTGGACTAAAAGTTCTAGCCAGAGCAATTTGCCTAGACAAAGACATAAAATGTATCCAAATGGGATAGGAAGAAGCAAAACTATCATTATTTGCAGATTATGTAATCTTATATTTGGAAAATCCTGAGAATTCAGTCACAAAGCTACTTGAGCTAATAAACAAATTCAGCAGAGTGGCTGGATATAAGATTGATGCACATATGTCAGTAATGTTCCTATACACTAGTAATGACCTTAACTGAAGAGGCACTCAAAAAAAAAAAAAATTCCATTGATGATAGAACCTAAAAAATTCAACTACCTGGGAAGAAACTTAACCAAGGACATAAAAGAACTCTGCACAGAAAATTACAAATTTTACTAAAAGAAATTAAAAGGAACTAAATAGGTGGAAAAATATTCCGTGCTCATGGATAGGAAGACTAAACATTGTTAAGATGTCAATTCTACCCAAAGTGATGTACATATTCCAATCAAACAACCTACTTTGCAGACTTGTAAAAGTTAGGTATCAAATTTATTTGGAAGAGAAAGGGGCCTTGAATTGCCAAAATATCCTTAAAAGAAGAACTACATGGGAGGACTAACACTTCCAGACTTTGAAACCTACTATAAACTACAGTGATCAAAACAGCATGGAATTGGCATAAAGGTAGAAGTATTGATCAATGGAATTGACTTGAGATTTCATAAATAGACCCCCAGATATATGGTCAACTGAATTTTTGATAAGGCCCCCAAATCTACAGAACAGGGACAGAACAGTCTCTTCAACAAATGGGGCTGGGAGAGCTAGATAGCCATAACCAAAAGAATGAAAGAGGACATGCTATACAAAAACTTACTCAAATTGGGTCAAAGAACTCAATGTAGCAGACAACATAATAAAATTTTTAGAAGATAATATAGGGAAATGTTTTCAGAACCTAGTAATAGGAGGATCTTCTCAGACCTTACACCCAAAGCACAAGCCACAAAACAGAAAGTACATAAATTGGAACTCTTCAAAGTTGAAAGCTTCTGTGCCTGAGAAAACATTGTCAAAAAAAATGGTCAGCCAATTTAATGGGAGATAACATTTGGAAACCCTATATCTAATAAGAGGCTGATATCCTGCACATATAAAGAAATCCTACAAATCAACAATAGTAAGACAGCCAAAATATGAAATAGGCAAAAAGTATGAAAAGGTATTATTCTGAAGAGTAGATATGAATGGCTAAGAAACATGAAAAAAATGTTCAACTTCACTAGCTACTAGGGAAATGCAAATCAAAACCAAAATGAGAAACCATCTCACACCAATAAGAATGGCTGCCATTAAACAAACAGGAAACAATAAATGCTAGAAAGGATGTGGAGAAATTGGAATTCCTATTTATTGCTGGTGGGAATGTATAATGGTACAACCACTATAAAAGACAGTTTTGTGGTTTCTCAGAAAACAAGATACTGAATTAACCTACAATCCAGCAATTCCACTTCTTAGTATATACCCAGAAGATTTGAAAGCAGTGACATGAACAGACTTTGAACACCTATGCTCATAGCAGCATTGTTCACAGTTGCCAAGAGATGGAAGCAATCCAAGTGTCTTTCAACAGATGAGTGCATAAACAGAATGTGGTATATACATATGATGGAATACTATGAAGCAGTAAGAAGGAACAAGGTCCTGAAACATGTGGCAACATGGATGAACCTTGAAGATATAATGCAAAGTGAAATGTCAGACACAGTAGGAGAGATATTGTACGTTACCATATCTATGAACCCTTTGAATAATGTAAAATCAGTCTTATAATATAGAATATTGGGGACCTAGTGATAGAATCTTGTGAAGGGGGGTGATAATCTGATATGTTCAGATATATTAATGATGGTGAATTCAAAAGTATGGGAATAGATGGGTGTAACGACTGTTTGTTAATGGGATTATAGGTATCAGAGCTGTATTGATGGCAAATAGGTTTGAAAGGGGTTGTTTATAGTCATGTTTCCCACAGATCAGCACCACAAATATAGGTAGGTGCTTGCATGATATACTTCTAAAGTACGACACTAGCATAGAAAGTTGAAAACAGAGGATATATGGGAAAAAACTATCTATTGCATACTAGGGACTATAATTAATAGGAATACTATACTGGCATCACACAAATACTAGGAACAAATAATTAAGGGCTGACAAGAGCTATGAGGTGTTTTGGTTCATGAGAGTTGTTTAAAATGGAGAGTGATGACGTGTTCTAGTTTGCTAATGCTGCCTTTTTGCAAAACACCAGAAATGGATTGGCTTTGATAAAGGGGGTTTATTTGGTTGCAAAGTTACATCTTACCTTGTCCAAGGTAAGTCACCAATAATCAGGTACCTTCACCGGAGAAAATAGCCAATGGTCTCCAGAAAACCTCTGTTAGCTGGGAAGGCACATAGCTGATATCTGCTCCAAGTTCTGTTTTCAAAATGGCTTTCTCCCAGGACATTCCTCTCTACGCTGCAGTTCCTCAAATTTGTCACTTAGTTGCTCTTGGGGCATTTTTTCTCTCTTGGCTTCTCCAGAGCAAAAGTCTGCTTTCAATGTCTGTCTTCAAACTGTCTCTCATCTGCAGCTACTCTCTCAGCTCCTGTGGGTTCTTCAAAGTGTCCCTTTTGGCTGTAGTAAGCTCACTCCTTCTGTCTGAGCTTATATAGTGCTCCAGTAAACTAATTAAGGCCCATGCTGGATGGGAGGGGCCACACTTCCATGGAAATTATCCAATGAAAGGTTTTGCCCACAGCTGAGAGATCACATCTCCATGGAAACATCCAATCAAAAGTCTCCAATCCAATCAACACCAATATGTTTCCTGCCCGCACAAGACTGCATCAAAGATAATGGTGTTTTGGGGGACATAATACATCCAAACCAGCACATGAGGACTGTACAACCAAGTGATGATCATGTGAGAAATGGTGGATTATTGTGGAGGACATAACATACACTATGTGAATTTAGGAACCCCTAATTTATAAGTCAAGCCCTCAATCTTGAGGCTTGCTTGCTCAGGTAAAACTTGTGGCTGTGAAGTGGAGGCTAAGCCCACCTATAATTATGCCTAGGAGTCACTTCCAGAGAACCTCTTTTGTTGCTCAAATGTGGTTTTTCTCTCTCTAAGCATAGCTCTGCAAATAAATGCATCACCCTCCCCACAATGTGGGACAGGACACTCAAGATGAATGAGCCTTCCTGGTGATGTGAGACATGGATTCCGTGAATGAGCCTGACTTGGCATCAAGAGATTTAGAATGCCTTTTTGACCAAAAGGGGGGAAAGAAAGGCAACAAGTGGCTTTCAGTGGCTAAGAGAATTCAAATAGAGTCAAGAGGCTCTCCTGGAAGTTACTCCTATGTAAGCTTCACCTAGATATGCCAAATGACAATGGTATCATAAGCCCAAGTCAGCAGAAAAAAAATTACAAGTCCAAGAAGTGCAGCATAGACCAAATAGAATAGATCCCAATAGACCTACTCCAAGACACTTACTAATCAGATTGTCAAATGTCACAGACAGAGAGGTCTGAAAATAGCAAGTGAAAAGTGATCCATCGCATACAAAGGAAGCTCGATAAGACTAAATGTGGATCTTTCAGAGAAACCATGGAGGAGAGAAGGCAGTGATATGATATATTCAAGATACTGAAAGAGAGAAACTGTCAACCAGAAATCCTGTATCTGTCCATCAAAAATGATAAGAGACTTTAAAATATTTATGGATAAACAGACACTGAGATATATTGTGAGCAGGAGTCCTTCTCTACAAGAAATACTAAAGGCACTGCTACAGATAGACAAGAAAAGACAGTAGAGAGAGGTTTGGAGAACAGTGTAGAAATGAAGATTAGCACTAATAGTAACTAAAAACGTAAAAAGAAAGAAAAAGAAATGTTTTGACAAGTAAAATCCAAAAGGAAAAAATGGCTGTGGAAAGTAATGCCTTTACAAGAATCATATTAAATGTTAATGGATTGAACTCCTCAATCAAAAGACATAGATTGGCAGAGTGCATTAAAAAAACAGGATCCATCTATATGTTGTCTACAAGAGACTCACCTAATACCCAAGGACAAAAACAGGTTGAAAATGAAAGTCTGGAAAAAGATATTTCATGCAAACAACAACCAGAAAAGAGTGGGGGTAACTATACTAATATCACACAAACTAGACATTAAATGTAAAGCAATTAAAAGAGACAAAGAAGGACACTATGTATTACTAAGAGGGACAATTCATCAAGAAAAGATAAAAATCAAAATATCTATGCACCAAGCCAGAGTGCTCCAAAATACATAAAGCAAACACTGACAAAACTGAAGGGAGAAGTAAACATTTCTACATAGTAATTGAAGACTTCAATACACCACTTTCATCAATGGATAGAACATGTAGACAGAAGATCAATAGGGAAACAGAGATATTGCATAAAATGATAAATGTACTAGACTTGACAGGTAATTATAGAACATTACACCACATAAAAGCAAGATACACATTTTTCTCCAGTGCTCATGGAACATTCTCCAGGATAGACCAGATGTTGGGTCACAAAGCAAGTCTCAATGAATGCAAAAATATTGATATTATATGAAACACTTTCACAGATCATAATGGAATAAAGCTGAAAATCAATTAACAGGTGGAAAGCCCCAAATCCCCAAATGTATGGAAGATAAACAACACATTCTTATACAACCAGCAGGTCAAGGAAGAAATTACAAGAGAAATTAGTAAATATGTTGAGGCAAATGAAAATGAAAATACAACTTATCAGAACTTATGGGATGCAGCAAAGGCAGTGCTGAGAGGCAAAGTTATTTCCCTAAATGCATATATTAAAAAAGAAGAACAAAAATTGAGGAATTAACTGTTCACCTGGAGGAACTAGAGAAAGAACAGCAAACTAACCCCAAAGAAAAGAGAAGGAAAGAAATAACAAAGATTAGAGCAGAAATAAATGAAATTGAGAACCTGGAAACAATAGAGAGAATTAAAAAAAAAAACCCAAAGTTGGATCTTTGAGAAAATCAATAAAATTGATAGACCTTTAGCTATGCTACCAGAAGGAGGGAGGGAGGGAGGGAGAGAGAGAGAGAGAGAGAGAGGATGCAAATAAATAAAATCAGAAATGAGAAAGGGGACATGATTACTGACCCACAGAAATAAAGGAGATAATGATAATGAGAGGACACTATGAGAAACTATATGCTAATACACTAGACAACTTACATGAAATGGACAACTTCCTGGAAAAGCATAAACAACTAACACTGACCTGAGAAGAAACAGAGGACCTCAACAAACCAAACACAAATAAAGAGATTGCATCAGTCATCAAAAAGCTCCCAAAAAAGAAAAGTCCAGGATCAGATGGCTTCACGTGTGAATTCTACCAAGCATTCAAGAAAGAATTAGTACCAATCCTGCTCAAACTCTTCAAAAAAATTGAAAAGGAGGGAAAGCTACCTAACTCATTTTATCAAGCCAACATCACCCTAATACCAAAGCCAGACAAAGATACTAGAAGAAAAGAAAATTATAGACCAACTTCTTTAAAGAATAGATGCAAAAATCCTCAACAAAATACTCACAAATCAAATCCAGCAGCACATTAAAAAAAATTATATAAACCATGACCAAGTGGGATTTATTCCAGGTATGCAATGCTGTTACAACACAGAAAAATCAATTAATGTAATACACCACATCAATAAATCAAAGTGGGAAAACCACATGATCATGATGCAGAAAAGGCATTTGACAAAATTCAACATCCTTTCTTGATGAAAGCACTCAAAAGAATAGGAATAGAAGGGACCATCCTTAATATGATAAAGGCAAGATATGAAAAACCCACAATTAACATCATACTCAATGGGGAGAACCTAAAATATTTCCCTCTAATCTCAGGAAAAAGACAAGGTTTCCCACTGTCACCATTGTTATTCAACATTTTGCTGGAAGTTCTTGCCATAGCAATTAGGAAAGAAAAATAAATAGAAGGTATTCAAATTGGAGAGGAAGAAGTAAAACTTTCACTGTTTACAGATGGCATGACCCTATATATAGAAGATACTGAAAAATCTACAGCAAAGCTACTAGAGCTAATCAATGAATACAGCAAAGTGGCAGGGTACAGGCTCAACATGCACAAATCAGTAGTGTTCCTATACAGTAGTAATGAGCAACATGAGGAGGAAATCAGGAAAAACATTCCATTTACAACAGCAACCAAAAAATCAAATAGTTAGGAATAAACTTAACCAAGGCCACCAAAGACCTATATGCAAAAACTATAGGAAACTGCTAAAAGAAATTGAAGAGGACCTAAATAAATGGAAGGACATAAAGTGTTCATAGATTGGAAGACTAAATATAGTTATCAATTCTACCTAAACTGATTTATAGATTAAATACAATATCAATTAAAATCCCAATAACTTACTTAGCAGAAATAGAAAACCCAATAACAAAATTTACTTGGAAGGGCATGGTGCACTGAATAGGCAAAAATATCTCGAGAAAGATGAATGAAGTGGGAGGTCTCACATTACCTGATGTTAAAGCATATTACAAAGCAACAATGGTTAAAATAGTATGTCAGCAAAAAGATAGATATACTCACCAATGGAATTGAGTTTTCAGAAATATACCCTCTCATCTACAGACAATTAATCTTTGATAAGCCAGTCAAGTCAACACAACTGGGACAGAGCAGCTTCTTCAATAAATGGTGTTTGGAGAACTGGATAGCCATAGCTGAATGAGTGAAAAGAGCCATATCTAACACCTTATACAAAAAATAACTCAAAATGGATCAAAGACCTAAACATTAGAGATAAGATCCTGAAACTTTTGGAAGAAAATGTAGGGAAACATCTTGAAGATCTTGTGATAGGAGGTAGTTTCCTAGACCTTACTCCCAAACTGCAAGCAATGAAAGAAGAAATAGATAAATGGAATCTCCTCAAGATTGAACACTTTTGTGCATCAGAGGGCTTTCTCTGGAAAGTAAAAAGGCAGCCTGAAATGGGAGACATTGGAATATTGGAAACCACATATCAGATAAGGGTTTAATATCCAGAGTATATGAAGAGATTCTAGAACTCAACAAAAAGAAGACAAAACCCACTTTAAAAATGGGCAAAAGAAATGGACAGAGACTTTTCTGATGATGAAATACAAATGGCTTAAAAACATATGAAAAGACACTCAACTTCACTGGCTATTAGGGAAATGTAAATCAAAACCACAATGAGATATTGTCTCACACCTACTGGAATGGCAATTATAAAAAAAAATAAATCCAGAAAATTGCAAGTGCTGGAGAGGATGTGGAGAAAGAGGTACATTTAGTCACTGTTGGTGGGAATGTAGAATGGTGCAACCACTCTGGAAGGCAGTATGGAGGCTTCTCAAGAAGCTAAGTATAGACCCGTCATACGATCCAGTAATCCCATTACTAGGCATATACTCAGAGAACTGAAAGATAGGACATGTATGGACACTTGTAAACCAATATTTATAGCAGCATTCTTCACAATTGCTAAGAGGTGGAAACAGCCCAAATGTCCATCAATGGATGAGTGGATAAACAAACTGTGGTATGTGCACATGATGGAATATTATGCAGCTGTAAAACAGTAAAGTAATGGAGCATATAACAATGTGAATGAAACTTGAGGATGTTTTGTTGAGCAAAATTATCCAGAAAAAAAGGACAAATACTGTATGGTCTCACTAATATGAGCTAACATTAATGAGCAAACTTTGAGAGTTCAAGCTGAGAATATAGGTTATCAGAAGATAGAAAGAGGGTAGAGATCAGGCATTTGATGCTGAAAGACCACAGAATGTTCAACAGGATTGATTGTATAGATCCAGAAATTGATAGCGCAATACTGTGTGATGGTAGCACAATATTGTAAGTACACTGAACAAAGATGTGTGTGGGTAAAGCTGAAAGAGGAGGGCTAGGGGCATATATGACACAAGAAGGAAAGATAGAAAATAAAGACTGGGACTGCATAACCTAGTGAAAGCTAGAGTGGTCAATAATGGTGACTAAATCTACAAATATAAGATTTTTACATGAGGGAGAACAAATGAATGTCAACTTTTCAAGGTGTTGAAAATGGGATGGAATGGGGGAAAATACAATCAATACAAACTGGAGTCTATACTTACCAGTAAAATTGTAAAATGCTTCATTAATTGTAACAAAGGCAATATACCAAAGCTAAATGTCTATAGCTCATTAACTGTAACAAAGGCAATATACCAAAGCTAAATGTCTGCAAGAGGGGGATACAAGGGAGAGGTGTGGGACACTTGGTGTTGTTGTTGTTGTCTGAACTTTTCACTGTATTTTATTTTATTTTTATTTTATTTTTTTAATCTTAACAATTTTCTTTTTTCCTCTTCCTCTTTTTTTGTGGGGGTACAAAAATATCCACATATAGATTGTGGTGGTGAATGCATAACTATGTGATTATACCAGGAACCATTGATTATTTTCTTAGGAAGGAATACATGGTATATGACTACAACTGTTTAAAACATGAACAGAGGGATATGAGTACTGGAGAAAATGTGGAGAGAGGGGTGTACCTAATCTCTGTTGGTGGGGAAGTAGAATGGTGCCGCCCATCTTGAAGGCAGTGTACTAGTTTCACTGGAAGCTAAGTTTGGGTTGCCATAAGGTCCTGAAACCCCATTGTTGGTTATATACTTGGAAGAACTGAGATCAGGGACATGAATGGATGCACATTTTCACACTGCTGATTATGATAGTAGGATTCACAATTCACGGTGGATAGAGGTGGCCTAAAGATACATTAACTGATAAATGGAATGGAGAACTATGGTGTATATATCAAATGGAATATTGAGTGGCTACAAGAAGAAATGAAGTTGTGAGATGTGCAACTAGGTGAACAGACCTTGAGGACACTATTTTGAGTGAAATAAAGCAGAATTGAAAAGACATCCATTGTAATACCTCACTAATATGGACTAACTATAATGTGCAGACTCTGAGATTTGAATCTGAGAACACAGGTTATCAGGGGAAGGCTTTGGTAAAGGTTCCTAGATTGTAAGCTCTTACAGCAGTCACATCTATTCCTGAATTGTAATGGGTATTTCTAAATTCTGAGATGCTGAGTTGTTTGTGTACAATGTCGTCAGTCTCTGGAACTTTGGGTATCTGTGTGACACCTGAGACTCAGAACCAGAGTTCAGCAGCTATGAATGTCAGCATTACCCCATACAGTAACTGTTAAGGAGTCTGAAAAAGAGTTCAGACTTTGATTAGAGATATGAAAGAAAGGACTTATTTAGGGTTAGCGTAAATCAGACTAAAGGGTAAAGAATGATACTGACAGTGTTTTAGAACTTCAACTTCTGTGTGAGACCAAAAGAAGAGAGATTTAGTCAGTGCAAAATCTATATTTTATGTAGAAGGCTATATAATTTAACTCATTTGGTCAGTTTATTCAAATACCATAATTACATGGAACTTTGAATAAGGAATGATAACTAGTTTTCTTGTACAAGTTAGTGTGAAGCCCCAATACATCACAGAGTAATTTGGGCAGGAAATAAAAATGTTTTTGCAAGGCCTCCTTTAGAGACTGGGGAAAAATTGGAAATACTAGACTTTCCCTCCTGGGGAATTATTGATACTTTCACAAACATTGGGGACTACCAATTTAGAACGCCAAGCCTTTGATCTTGGGATTTGCCCTTATTAAGTTTTATATTGCAAAGGAGAGGCTAAGCCTACTTATAATTGTGCCAGGAGTCACCCCCAGAGAACCTCTTTTGTTGCTCTGATGTGGTCTCTTTCTCTAGGCCAACTCTGCAAGTAAACTCACTCCTCCCTGCTTTGTGGGACATGACTTGAGGGATGTAAACCTCCATGGCAGTGTGGGACATGACTCCTGGAGATGAGCCTAGTCCTGGCATCATGGGGTTGAGAAAGCCTTCTTAGACCAAAAGCGGAGAGTGGAATTAAACAAAATAAAGTTTCAGTGGCTGAGAGATTTCAAATGGAGATGAGAGATCTTTCTGGAGGTTATTCTCACCTGTTACATAGATATCCCTTTTTATTTCTTAGTGTATAGGAATAGATAGAAGGAAATACCTGAAACTGTAGAACTGCAACCCAGTAGCCTTGATTCTTGAAGATGATTGCATAACTATAATCCTTACACTGTGTTACTGTGTGATTGTGGAAACCTTGTGGATCACACTCCCTTTATCCAGTGTATGGACAGATGAGTAGACAGATGGGGACAAAAGTTAAGTGAATAATATGGGAGGGGGGGTATGGAGAGATGGGATGTTTTGGATGTTTCCTTTTTTTACTTTAATTTTTATTCTTATTTTAATCTTTTTTGGAGTAATGAAAATGTTTGAAACTTTATTTTGGTGATGAATGCATGACTACGTGATAGTACTGTGAAAAAATTAAAATTGAATTTAAAAAAAGAAAGAATTATCCCAACAGAAAGAGTATGAAAAGGCAAGATAAAAAAACAATAAAGTAGATTTCTCATTATACAAAAAAATCATTTGGCCATAGATGTGTGGATTTATTTCTGAATTCTCAATTTGATTCCATTGGTCTATATGTCTGTCCAATATCATGTTGTTTTGATTAATGTAGCTTTGTAATAAGTTTTAAAATTGGAAAGTTTTTGTATTCCAACTTTGTTCTTCATTTTCAACTTGGTTTAGCTATTTGTGACCCCTTACCTTTCCACATAAATTTGATGATTGGATTTTCCATTCCCACAAAAAAGTTCTCAGAATTTCAATTGTGAGTGTGTTGAATCTGTAAATTGCTTTGGGTAGAAATGATATCTTTACAATATTTAGTTTTCAAGTCCAGGAACACAGAATGTCTTCCTTTTATATAGGTCTTCTTTGATTTCTTTCAGCAATATTTGTAGTTTTCTGTGTTCAAGTCTTTTAAATCTTGGTTAAACTTATTTCCAGATATTTGATACTTTATTTGCTTTCTTTATATTTTATTTATTTTCCATTTTAGGTGTAAGGTGGCAAACTGAGTTCTTAAAAATATGTAACTGTCTTTATTTTATCATTATGCATGATAAATAAGATTTTGGGTTATGGAAATTAGGATATAAAATTAGTTTTGCCAAGAAGTTTGAACATATCATCCCAAAGTTCCTTTATCTTCTGGCATCCATGGTTTGATGAGGATTCTGAACACATCTTAATTCACAAGTGACATTTATCTCTGGTAAAATACGCCCAAAATTTTACAGACAGGTGTCTAAGTACAAATCTCTATTTTTCTAGTCATTGTATTTGACATTTGATGTTCCCTTTCAATATATAGACTCCTGATTCTCAGATCTTGGAAATTTTATAAATTATGTAGCTGATAATCTCTTCCCCTCTATTTACTCTATCTCTTCTTGATACTTCTATCATCCTGAATTATGGACTTTCTGAAGCAAGCCTCCATATCCTTACTTACACTCATAATTATTATCCCTTCATGTTCTCTTTTTTTAGGACATTTTCTCTATTTTATCCTCCAATCTTTTTAATCAAATTTTATATTCCCTTAATATAAAGAACCCTATATAACTCCTTAGTTTCCCCCCATCATAATTTCCTATTTTGTTTCATTTTTTAATAGTTGCAATACCTAAAACCTCCCTGAGGGTTTTTAATGCTCTCTCTCCTTCCTGAATTCTCTCTTCTGAACTATAATTTAATCTTTTTCGGATATGGTCTTTCCTATTTATTTCTGATCTCTCTAATACATGGTGGTCATCATTATCCATCCATATTTATGTTTAGGGCAGTTGGAGAGCAGACTGTGAGCCAAAGTAGGGGCTGGGGCTTGCAGTCTGGAAAGGATAAGTGGACGGGAATATTCCTTTATAGTTTAGGATCCAAAATAGAGAAATGCCTGGATTTTGCTCAGTGGCCTCTCTCTCTCTCTCTCTCTCTCTCTCTCTCTCTCTCTCTCTCTCTAGTTGCCTAGTTAATGCAACAGTTTATTCAACTTTCTTAGAGAAGATTCCTAATGACAAAGAAAGGCAGGCTCTGTCTGCACATCCCAATCGTTGCTGTTTCTGGCCCCACATATCACCAGCCTCTCCCAGTCTTGAAGAATAGAGAAGTCTATTACCGAGTCAACTGTGGCCCCCCCAAAAAAGACATGTTCAAGTCCTAGCCCCTGACTCTGTGACTTTGAACTCATTTATAAATAAGATTTTTGAAGATGTTACTAGGTAAGATAAGGCCAAACTGGATTGGAGTGGGACCAAATCCAATGTGACTGGAGTCCTTATAAGCAGAGGAAATTTGCCCACAGTACCACGGGATGGATAGGGAAAGAGACGACCATGTGACGGAGGCAGAGATTGAGCTGTGGGCTGCTGGCAAGCCACCACCAGCACACTGCAGGCTTCAGAGGAAGCACCATCCTGCTGACACTTCTAGCCTCCAGAACTGGGAGACAATAAATGCCTGTTGCTAGAGCCAATTAGCCTGTGATACTTTGTTACAGCAGCCCTGGCAAACGACAGCTCCTATGGTGCTAGCCCCCGAGGTGGCCTCTGAGCTGCAGCTCTCCCACCCTGGTTTTCATCCTCCTGCTTTCTATGTTCCAAATACTTGTGCTGCATGTCCCATGAAGATAGCTCTCCTATTATCTTCACTGTTGCAAATGTGTAGCATTTTATTCCTCACTGCCATGAAAAAGTGTTTAGGAGGGATGGGGAGAGCTGAATGTGTATGCCCTTAATCTGCCTTGAGGAAGGAGATCTGATGATAAATTAATGCCCATAAGTAGAGGAATGTCTCTGAACTTGACTCTGACTACCACTGACAGGATTTTGATTGATGTGAACTTGAAGAGGATGCAACTATGCTATCTTATATTTCATGAAAGTAAAGAAAGGATTCATTCTATGTGTCATAGGCAGGCATATTCTCAAAGCTTTAGGATGATAGGAGACTCTGAAAGGTTAATTGTTGGCTAAAATAAGTGGAACCTGCATGTCTCAGTAGAAGCGGAGTGCCCTGTTCACCTTGACCAAGGGCACATTCCGAAAACAGAAGGAACAAAACCGCACCAAAGAGCATCAAAGAAATGGCAGAAGACAGGAAAGGGTCAGAAAGTGAAAAACCCTTAATGAGGTGAGATGTTTAAAAATACTAACGAAAATAGAACACAAAAAATGATGGAAATGTTTTGGTAATGGACGGTGGTGATGGTAGCACAACATTGTGAATGTCATCAACAGCCCTGAAAAATATATCTGAATGTTGTTAAAAGGGGACATGTTAGGTTATATAAATGATAATAGAATAAAATATTTAAAAAAAAAATGATGGCACTGCACTACAAAAACTATGAACCCTAAGTTAAACCATGGACTATAGTTGACAGTACAATTGTAAAAATGTGCTTTCATCAATTGTAGCAAATGTTCCGCAGCAATGCAAAGTGTTAATAATAGGGCGGTATATTAGTTAGTCCTCTAGGGAAACAGAGCCAACAGGAGACATTGGCAAATATGAGATTTTATAAAAGCGTCTCATGCAGTTGTGATGCATGAGTCCAAATTCCATACAGCAGGCAGTGAACTGGCAACTCCGATGAAGGTGTTTGATGAACTTCTCAGGAAGTGCTTTGCTGGCTAGCTAAAGAGGAAGTGAAGGTCATCTCTCTTTCTCCCTTAAAAGTCTTCAACTGATTGATTGGATTAAATCCAGCTGACTGAATTCCCTCATTGAGGAAGACACGCCCTTTGTTGATGTAATCAGTCAGAGGTGTAGTCAATTGACTGACGATTTAATAAACCAGCCTTCTGGTTTATTAACCAGCCACAAATGTCCTTGCAGTAATGGTTAGGCCAGTGCTTGCTTGACCAGACACCTGGACACCATCACCTGGTCAAGTTGACACATGAACCTAACCATCACAGGCAGTATATGGGAATCCTATATTCTATGCTAGATTGTTCTCTAAATCCACCACAAATGTAAGGAAGCATCAGATAAAATTATGGGTGCTGATGTGACACTCCCCAGGATGGGCAGGAGGGGACAGAGCACTCATCACCTCCACACGCACAGAGCCCTCGAGAGTCTGGACTTTGTCCTGGTGCTGCCAAGTGGTGTCTCAGATCTGGGAGCCTCACCAATTGGGATCAGCAGATATGGAACCTGGCTATGAGCACAGTGATCTGGAAAACTGTAAACAGGGAGAGCGAGCTGGATGGTGCAGCCACTCCTTAACTCCTTGAAGGTCTAATTTCATGAAGATGTTTGCATTGGGCATTAAAATTAATATGATCCTGAAATAGGTCACGTATTTATATATCTAATCCTACTTGCATCTTAGATAAGCATGCCTCCCTTAGATCATCTTCCCCTACTCAGGGTGCCGTCAGAAATCTTCAGTTTCCATTTATAAACAACTTCACTGCTGAGGATGTTCATGTTGCTAATGAACCAGGACAACAGTGGATTTTAAAGCAGACACAAAGTATATTGAAATAGCATTTTCCTTTTGTACTCTGAAATAATATTACTTTGTTAAATGAAATAAGAAGTCCTCAGTACAAAAGCAATTAATGTCTTGAGCCAAATTGTATAGAAGTATAGAAACAGATAGATGATAGATACAGACAAATGATAGATAGATACTACTGTGTTTCACATATTATTCTAAACTATTCCTTTGTAGGAAAAAAAAAGCTGTGAAAACAATGCAATCTGGCCAATTGTAAATATGATTTTGCAAAAAACTGCAACTCTAGAAAACACATAGGCTTACAGTATTAGTTTTCTATTACTGCTGTAACAAATTACCACAAACATTACGGCTTAAGGCAACAGAAATTTATTCTCTCATAGTTATGGAGGGCAGAAGTAAAAAATGGCTCAGCAGGGTGGCGTTCCTTCTGGAGACTTCAGGGGAGAAGCTGTTTCCGGCTCGTTTCCAGCTTCTAGAGGCTACCTGCATCCTGGGCTTGTGGCTACATTCCTCTAACCTCTGCTTCTGTCTTCACCTCTCCTTCTCTCACTCTGAAACTTCTTCCTGCTCCCTGTGATTACACTGACCCACCAGAATAATCCAGGGTAATTTCCCATTTCAAGATCCTTAGCCTAATCATGTTGGAAAAGTCCCTTTTGTCATGTAAAGTAAGATGTTCACAGGTTTCAGGGATTGGGACATGGGCAACTTTAGAAGGGGGAGCCAATATTCTGCCCACTAAACTCACCAGGAGTCTATAAAAAAAATAACTAAATATGTTCTTCCAGTTCGTGGGGAATTTTGGTGTCTTTTGGGCTAATTTAGGAGAAAAGCTGCTGGAACCCCAGAACCCAGGGGCCTTGGAGGCACAGGACCTGTAACTCAAACCCTTTTCCCCTTGGCAGGTATGTCCCAGTGACCTCCCCAGTAAACCAGAGTTCAGAAGACATCCCTTGCAAGGTCTATGGGGATTAAATAAAATCAAACATGTGAGGTTCTTACCCAGAGCCTAATTCACCACACATATTCAATAATGGCTAGCTATTACTTACAATAGGATTCAAAAGAAAGCATTAAAATATTTCCAAACAAAACAAAACAAAACAGAAACAAAACATGAAAAATGGGATACAAGTTTTAGGTTTGAAACAGTTCACATCCTCCCCACCACCTAAAGGTATGGCCTGAAATGGAACAGTAAGGTATAAGAGCAGAAGGCCTGGGAGCATATGATTAATTCAATTTTATACATGTGTAAACGAAAAGCCAAACACAGCGTGGGTAGCCTCACATCCCTGAGCTGATCATTGCCTCGGTCCGTTCCCCAAATGCAGCACCTGCAGAAAGTCCCTGTGTGCTGCTAATGCCTTAGAGAGAGTCACCCTGAGGACCACGAAAGGGGACTGAGAAAGGGAGGAGGGAATGCAGGCCCCAAACTGCTGGGCTGCAATGCACCTTGTGTCTTGAGTTCATAGTTATTTCAAGGACCATTTCCCAATATGAAGCACAGCCCATTGGGGAAGATGAGGAAGGCTATTTCTGAGGCATCTTGCTCCCAGTGATCAAGGTTTGCTCACAGGACAAGCACGTGTTCAGCAGTGCACCCTGGCAGGGACAGGTGCTGTTGGCTAAGCCTGGAGGAGCTGGTCGGAGCCCACCAGAGCTGGGTGCTGCAGCAGCTGAGCCTGGGTAAGCTGCCAAAGGCCCCAAGCAGGGGTTTGGGAGACTCGGAGCAGCAGGCAGGTCCAGCCTGGCCTCCCACCTATCTCCAGAACTCTGAGTCCTCATCTTTGGCTTCCAGCTCTGGTCTGTCACCCCCACTCCCCCACCCTAGTGCTGCAAAACCTCTTTCCTGCTCCCTGTTCTCTCTTCTGCCCCCAATCTACCTGCTCCCACACAGCATCCAGAGAGAGGTGTCTTACATAAATCAGGTGATGCAATTCCTTGTTAACCAATATACAGAAGCTCATTGAGAGGAATTTTCTAGAATCCCCCTGTGATCCATTCCACCTTTCTGGGGTCTCTTTGCTGGTTCTCCATTCCCCTTGCCTTCTCACCAGTACACAGCATGTGGAGCTCCTTCTTGCTCAGGCTCCTTGCATTTGCTCTTACCATGAGTTAGGAAGATCAGTGTTCCAACTCTGCTTTTCATCTGGCTCTGCCCAGAGAGCTCCTGCCTACCACTCATGCCTGCCCCTGGTGCTCTGGAGAACTCCCATCTGATCCACTCCCTCCCCAGCCTTCATCCTCAGCCTGATCTCATTTTTCATGGATGCTTGGTGCTGGGTTGAGCCTTTGAATGCTGGAGAATTGCACCATCAACTATGAGTGCTGTGAAGAGTTCCTGCAGCTATTAGACAAATCCAACCACTGCAGAAAAAATGAGTTCCCCATAGAAATCCCGAGGTCAAAGCAAGGTGATTATATTCAGTAATTTAGAAAATTAATTTCAGGCATTCGATGAGGTCACTTCTTTCATGGGAAAAAAAAGTCATCTGGAAAGTGACACAGCCCTGAGTACGTTTCTATTTAAAGCAGGAAATGTGAAATATTACCCACCGGTCACTATTCCTCTTCCCAACGTGGAATTGAGCCATCTGGAGAAGTGAAAGTAAAAGAGCCAATACTCAGCTCCTGGTAGAATGGAATGGATCTGTCTCGTTCCTTTATGCTGCAGAAGGCAACCTTGCTGACAGCAGCGGCGGATGAAGTCATGCGCCTTGTCAGTGAGAACAGAAAATGGTGTCTGCCTGCTTCTGCAGAGCTGAGCTCCCGCACTCTGTGGACGGGTTGTCTGAGCCTCAGCCACACACTCCCCGCATACCGGGGCCCTTAGACCAGAATGGATTTCAAAATGCATTTCCTAACTGACTGCAAGAGCAACCCCTGACCACAGGGCTAGGGAACCCTCTGGCTAGTTTCATCCCGTGGGGGCCTTCCCACCAGGTTTAGCTAGTTGGATGGCAGCTCCAGAGAGGAAGGAGCAAGGCGTCCTCCACTCCAGAGGGGTAGGAGGGGATAGGACTGGAAAGGGGAGAAGGTTCTCAAAGAGTTCAACTCCTCCCCGCCTCCTCCTACCACCCAGGAGAGAGCTAGAGCTGCTCTGGGCATTCTAAAAAAAAAAAAAAAAAAAAAAAAATAGTCATTTCCTTAAATGCCCAAACCCATGTATCTGGAGAGAGAGGGAATTTGACATTTGGTGCATGCTGCCATTTCAATGCCTTCACTTCCTAGGGAGTCCTTTCTTGGCTGAAAAACACAGACTTTGTATCATAAGTGGGTCTGGAGCCTAACAGTGATGCCCAGGACCAGTTTTTGTTATTTCAGTGAATTTGCCACATGCCAGCATTTGGAGTAGGGTCTGTATGTATGCAGGGGTGGGGAGCCCCAAGGAAATATCATGGATAAGGTGACCTCAGAACCGTCTTAGAACCCAAGCCAGTATGTAGGCCAAAACTGTTTTTCAATAAAAGCCCCCAAACAGACCTCAAGAACATTCTCAGTCTTTGAGATACAAGACCAGATTAACTCAAAGCAGGCATCAGAGAGCAACAAATTAATTTTTTAGGCCACTGAGCACAGTGCTGTGCCATTTTTTATAACAAAATTCCCTAGACATGGACCTTTCAGATCCCAATTTTCTTCACCCATATGATGATGAGATTGGATTATCTGTGCAATCCCATCCAGACTTCCTGTTCTCTTTGCTCTGCCTGTATCAGACCCACAGGTGGGACGGGGTTTTCTCTCTGAAGTCAGATTTCACCTTCCAAGGAACCAACCTCACAGGACCCCTGCCTTGTGCCCTTACTTTCCACTACCTCCGACTGTCCTTGGTTTTAGGAAGGTCGTGCGCCTTCCTCAGAGGGTGAGTTCCTCCTAAGCGGGTGGTGCTGATTTCTCCTCGCAGGAGGCTGGCACGGAGCCGGTGTGTTCTGACCGGGCCTGGGTTGAACACTTGATTCTTCACAGGGCACCTCCACACGGACCGTGCCTTTGAATCCTCGAAACAACCCTGCCTGGTGCCAGCCCCGTTTGCAGATGGGAAAGTTGACTTTCTCACATCTAACCAGAGCCCAGAAGGGGCTCAGAGATCCAGGCCTGGAGTGACCCACCCTGACTGCAGCTCTTGGGGAGAGCAGATCCAGTCCACGGGATCACCGCACTGCAGCAGCCGTGGGGGGTGAGCGAGAACAGGTCCAGGCAAGGGGCGAGGATGAGGAACGGAGAGACAGGCCCCCCGTCCTTGGAACACTCTCACTTACAATGTTCCATAATCTACCTATTTAACAAGCAGCCTACTTTAAATTATCTGTGATGATGGTTCCAGAGAAGGTGAGGGAGACAGAAAGTCTACTGTCTCATTTTAGCAAATAATTAAAGACTTCTTCAGCACACATCTTTTTCAAAAAGGCTCATCTGTACTGGGTCATTTCAGCCCTCCAAGCTCTGGCAGGGGCCATCACAGTAGCACTCCAGGGGGCTTATAAGGCTTTATTATATCAGCTGGCACCAGGGAGCCATCCTTTCCGTGGAAGCACCCTTTCGTGATGGGGTGGGGAGAGCCAAGGAGTCCCCAGCCCTGGACTGGCAGAGGCAGTGATGGGGAAGTGGGGAGAGGAAGGGGAAAGGGGTGGACATGGCAAAGGAAAGACTTTTGGACAAAGTGTGCAGTGCAGCCAATTCTGCCCCCTCTTTGCTTTTCATCTCTGCCCTTGTCCTTCTCTTGGTCTCATTCTCAACTTCTTTATTGCAACCTAGACTTCCCTTCCACCTATCAAACTACCTCTATTTGTGAAATGTAGAAAGGGAATACACAGTTACTTTCTTAGAAGAAAATAAACTAGAACAATAATTATAATTCACATAAATGCTTCAGTTGTAGAAAATAGTTCATTCAAATGATTTCAGTGCATAATCAATGATATTTAATATTTTGTTAAGATTTCTTTAAAAAGCACTGTCGTTTATCTTTAGGTTTCAAGACATCATATTACTGCTTGCATTCATCAAGAATAACATTTTTTAAATCAAAAGCTCAAAGAAATCACTGCCTAGACATCCCTGAAGATGAGGAAAGTGATTAAACTAGAGGAAGGATAGCAACAGACAAGATGGAATTTAACAAAGGATTATGAATACTGAATCTCTATATAATTTTATTTTTCTTTGTTGCTAGGGTATTAGAATAGCTAGAAGGAAAGAATTGAAATGGTGGAACTATAACCCATAACATCCTTTCAAATTTGTTCTATAGCTACCTGCTAAATTGTAATTAGAAAGTTATCACCTTTGTGTATATATGATATAGTTCACAATAAGGAAATAATTGGAAGTATGGCACTGTAACTCATAATGTTTTTGGAAATTTCCTACATAACTACTCGTTAAATCATACTTTGAAAGATATAACCTTTTTGCATATATGTTGTATTTCACAATAAGGAAATAACTGAAAGCATGGAACTGTATCCCATAATACTCTTTGAAATTTGCTCTCTAACTACTTGTTAAATTGCACTTGGAAAGTTATCACTTCTGTGTATATATGCTATATTCCATGATAAAAAAAAATGATTTAAAAAAGCAATGAAAGAAAACAAAAATGTAAATAAACCATATACACCAAGATTTTACCCTCTGTTACTCTGCATTCCCATTTCCCTGATACACTTTGCCTAGCTGAGGGTAGGTGGGGGGATTTGTGGCAACATTTTTGAGGCAACAGCAAAGAAGGGACGGAAATCCTCCAGACAAAGGAAGGCTGAATGTGTTCTTTGAATTAAAAGGCATGCGGATGGGGCTTTCACTGTTCCATTTTCTCTGAAAGGGGTGAGTGAGGTGCTCTGTGGGGATGGGGCTGAGAGGCAATGGGCTGGTTCTTGCCCCTCTCTCACAGCCTTGGGTGCTGGGGGCCCTGGAAGACACTGCTGCTCAAGCATTCGTGTTGCTCCTTCAAGACCTTGACTTGGATTTACTCGCTAAGGATGAGAAGTGCATGGGACAGCAGAGGAGTGAGGGAAAAGCTGGGAAAATCAGCTCTTCCAGCAACACTCCCACCAGGGACCCCTGAAGACCTCCTCTGCGTGGTGGGAAACGGCCTTCTGGCATGAAAGGAGCACATGCCGGCCACGTGTGCCATCTGCTGCAAGACCTTGCTTGACACATAAAACCAAAGCACTCTTTCTAATGGAGACTTATGCGGATTTACTCCTTGAATTATTCAAAGCTCATTTTCCATAATTTCTCTCATCGCGCCCACGGGCACGGTCCTTGGGTAGATTCCTTAGCCGTGCAATGAGTGACAGCTAGGAGCAGCTCACTCTTTTCGGTGTTTCAGAAAATATGAAGTAGAGAAGACACAGTCTCCATCCCCGCACAGAGGCTAATGGAAATGAGTAGCTTATAATTCAGCTGTAGTATCCCACAAGGCATTTTGTGGTAAGGAACTTCAGAATAGTAAAATATAACCTTCATGTCTTCAATTTCACAATATGTCTATTAAATGTCAGCATGCGCACTTTGATGCTGCAGATATGATGGAAATCCAGACAAGGACCCCTCTGGTGACTTTGCAGGGAAAGGTGGTGGGGCCGTGTCTGGCTGATGGAGTGAGTGTTCTCCTCTTATGATTAAGAAGAGGAGATAACATAACTTCCCCTTCCTTCTGGAGGAAAAGCATATATGCTATGACATTCTGATAAATCTAAGTGTTTCAGGATTCCTTCTTCATTTATAAAATGAAATAAATCTCCAGCCCCAGCTACAGCCCTTCGTAAGCTGGTCCTATCTATTATCTGAACCTCCCCGGCTTGCTCTCTCCTCTGCTTGGCTGATGGCTGCATCCAACAGTCTGCCCATTCTGGACTAATTAATCACAGCCCCCAAGCCCATCATTTATCTTCATCTTGCTTCTTCATAGGTTAAAGCTGTTCCCTCTAGCTGAGTTGCATTTGACCCTTCTGGCCCATCCTTCAGGAACAGCTCAAATAAATTCTCTTTGAATCCTGCCTTAGGCAAATTCTGTGGCTCCTTTCCCTACCTCTCTGTAGGCAGTGGTGTCTGACAGCTGTGTGCCCTGCAGCCAGTGGCCATGCCATGTTGTGTTACATTCCTACAACTGACACAGAGGTGGATCTTTGTGTTTGTGAACGAGATGGCATTTTGGATCATAGTAGAAGTTCTCTGGAAAGCAGAAATTTACACTATGTAATTAACTGTTGCATCTAAAAATATTATAGGAAATAGTCACCCTTATGATTTATTAGGTAAAAGCTAAACCAACAAATTTCAAGCACACTCTGCAATGAAATAGTGCTTGTTATTTACTTAAACAATTAAATTATTTAATGAAAGAATTTTTCTCTTCAATAGATTGATAAAATCAAGCCACTATATTTTAAGGATGACTAAATCATGGAAGAGGGAGAATTAGCAATTGTCCAAAACCCCACAGCTTAAATTGTTTGAATCAATATCTGGACAGTGTTCCTCTGAGTTGCCGAACCCCATCCATTCCATATCCACAACCACCTCCACAAGACGAGGAGTGCCCCTCTGGGAGAGGACCCTGCAGAGACTCAGCCAACAAGCATTGCTTACATGCTATTTAAACATAAGAATCTCATTCTGCACAAGCCATCTCAGTTCACACTTGCCTCCAAGTAGTTAGTAAAAGCAAGGTAAGAAGTTCTTAGATTTCAGGGCCTTTATCCATTCCTTTGTTGTATTATCTCAATCAATAATCACATAATTCAGATTTCTCAAAAAAAAACACAATCACCCCATCAGCTTGGGTCACAGTGGATTACCAGTGCCCATTCCCCCACAGCTGCCAAGACTAGGCATCATCCTGCTTTAATCTTTGCTAATCATACAGGTGTATCTGATATGTTGTTGGGCTTTGCATTTCCTCAACGATAGATGAGGTTGAGTACTTTATAACCTTCATCCTTGGCTTAAATCCATAATCTTGGAAATGTGGATAAAACCACATTAGCCTCTGTGGTCTGTCCTATGCATGATTCTAGCAGAGTAAGGAACAGGCTGTCCAGGATCCCACCAGCATCTGTGCTTGAGGGCAGGTGAGGAGAGGAGCTTCCTAAATCCACCTGGCCTCATCAACTGGCTAGGCAAGGACTCCTCCAGGCCTGTCCAGGCCCACCCCCTTCCTGAGCAGGTACCAGACGGCTGCAACACACAGAGATGAGTGCCCTCTCTCCCTGTCTCCAACATGCTCCTGCCCAGGTCTTCAGAATGTAGCTAAAATCATAGAACTGAATGGCCCCTGCCCATTTCGTTTCTGAGCACAGGAACCCTAAGCTGAGTGTAAGCTCAAGTGGGTTGCTTCTTCTGTCCCTCCCACATTCCTTCTCATCACACTCCTTCACTGCCTCACTCCACCGCCACTGGGCAACCGCAGGTGCTGAGGTGCCTGCCTGATGCCCAAAACTAGAACTTCAGATGTGCTTTCTTTATTTCTTTAGGATGAAAAGTTCACTGAGGTTTCAATATAGAAACTATAGCTATAATATGAAGTCATCTTTCCTTCCAACAAAATTGTATAAATTGTGCCATGACTCGCCGGGACATTTCAGGTGTGGTAGCATCCTTCCTGCTATTTTTACAAATTTCCCTTATGATTCTTTTTTCCCTGTTCAACAATTTGTGTCCAGGCATTCTGAGTTTGGAACATGTCTTCTACACAATTACAAGATGCAGATGTTGCTGCAAGGCGCCTTGTGAAAGCTCTTGTTGAGTTAGGGATGCAATTATTTGAGAACAGGGAGGATCTGCAAATCTGGAAAATGATCACTGAGAAGTTTCTTAGGGGGAATCCCAGAGAAAGCAATGGACTCAAAGGAAAAGGCTGAAATAGGCCAAAAGACTCAAATAGGCTCAGTTGACAATAAGAGAGCAGAGCCCACACAAATCTGTAGTTATGGTGAAGAAACCCTGAGCAACAAGTACTAGTGACAGCAAGCATCCCCACTGTTTGTAACTCCACCTTCCAGCATGGGTATTTCACAATATATAGACACTGGGGAGTAATTCCAATTGATTTCTGCCAATCAGGACTGTTCAGGCTTTTCCTGGATGTTTTTTTTTTTTTCTTCCTTATTTGTAAATTAAAAACTTAAAAGTAGAGTAAAAAAAAAGCACCTGATGATACAATTCTCTTTGTGGTTTAGTTTTGGCCTTTGCACTTTTAATTTCTTTATTCTAGTTCTTTAGCAATAACATGCAATACTGCATACTTAGTGTGGTAGGCAACCTCCTAGTATTCACACCCTTGCACAATCCTTCCCTTTACTGTGGACTGCATCCACTGGCTTGCTTCTAAAGACTGCAGTACAGCCACAGCAATGGAATGCCACTTTCGAGATTAGGGTGCACAGACTGTGGCTTCTATCTGGCTTGCCCACTTGTGCTCTCTGATGGAAGTCAGCTGCTATGGGATGAGCTGCTGGGTAGAGAGGCCCATGTGGCAAGGAAATGAAGGAGATCCCTGGCCAATAGCCAGAGAGAACCGGAGGTCCTCAGTCGAACAGCCTGCGAGGAACAGAATCCAGCCCACAACTGTGTGAGCTTGGAAGCAGATCCTCCGCAGTTCAGCCATCGGATGAAACCATTGCCCAGTTAACATCTTGAGACTAGCCTTTTGAGAGACCCAGGTAAGTTATGCCTCATTTCTTGGTTTGCAGATATTGTGAAATAATAAATGTTTGTTATTTTAAGCCTCTAAGTTTTAGAATAATTTGTCTTGCAGCAATAGATAATACACACACACACACACACACACACACACACACACACACACACACACACAGGCACAGCATTTACTGAATATAGCCAATATGCCAGTGCTTTCCATACATAGTTGCTCTTCATTCTTACAGCCACCCTGCAAGGGGAGCACATATTAGCTTATTTTACAGATGGGAACTCAGAGTGGAACTGATTCACTGAGAGTCATGTCAATTGTATGTAGTTGAGCTAGATTTTATCTCCACCCAAACTTTCCATAAGAATGCAAATCCAATGTTATCATTGAAAAATACTTAGGTGCTCTGACAGAATGCTTATTGCTTACGATCAAGTAAAATGCATAATCCAGAGCCATAGATTCTCATGGTTTTGCCTGGGGTGACAATGCCTGACCCCTTTCCCTTCTCATTTAATGAGGTTCTCTAAAGACTACACACATGATTGTATTTTATCTCAAAATCAAAACTGCCTGGAAGCGTGAAAAAAAGAAATCAGAGTATCAAAGGAAGGGAGTCTCGGGATTTCTGTGCAACTGATTTTTTTCAAAACTTTTAAGGAAGCAGTTTTAAACCCATGATTAATGAGGTAAGACAGCAAATGGTAGTTCTAAGCAACTTGCTGTATCCAACCTCTCATCAGCTCCACTTTGCTACTCTCCTCAGTTTCAATCATCCATTTTAAGACACGGAGAAACTCCTGAGGGCTGGCAGAGGGAAATGATTCCTAACCAATTCTCAGAGACAATGAATGTAACTACTTTGATGCCTCACAAGGAAGTTGCTAAAATTTCCGAGGACCAACGATCATTCATCTATGGCAACTGTAATAGATTAGCCTCAGTGGAGATCAGTTCTACCTGATGCTTGCAGGGGTAGACAACACAAGCTGCCCTGTCCATCACGTTATGGCAGTAGAAGTTGCCTGTCACCGATCCCTGTGACTGTGACCAGGGATGACACTTGTCCCCCCACCTTCCAGAAGCCCAGATTTGCCGTGCCCTGACCCTAATGTTCTTTCTCCTTGCATGTCCCTCTCCTGCCTTCATCTTATTCAAGCACCAGCTCCACAGTTGGCTCTGGTCCTCCTTGTCTGTCACAGACCCCCACTGATCACCTCCAGGTTTGGCTTCTCCTGATCTGCTGGGTTGGACATGGGCTCCCCCTACCCTCCTAGAGTTATTCACTCTGCCGTCGGCTTCCCAGAGCTCAGTGCTCATCCATCTCCACAAATCCAATCTGACAACATTGCCAAAATCAGCCTCCAGAGACAGACGGCTTCAGTCGCTCCCTTCTTTTAACCTGTCTGGGAAAGCCCTCTCTGATCACACCTTGGAAATCTGAAACACAAAACTGGTGTCTGTCGTTTAGCATCTGTTGGAGAGTGAGTGGTGGGGAGGCAGGCACTGAAATGGATGCAGGCAGAGCAGGCAGTTGCAATGATAGTCAACTGATCTTTGACAAAGAAGCAAAGGCAATTCATTGGAGAAAGAACAGTCTTTTCAATCAATGGTCATGGAACAACTGGATATCCACATGCAAACAAATGAGTTCAGACACAGACCGTACACCTTTCACAGAAATCAACTCAAAATGAATCATAGATCTAAACATCAAACTATACAATTCTAGAAAATAACATAGGAGAAAATCTAGGTGACTTTGGGACTAGTGGTGGCTCCTTAGATACAAACCCACAAGGCTGACACATGAAAGGAAAAAAAAATCGGTAAGTTGGACTTCATTCAAACTAAAAATTCCTGTTCTGTGAAAGATGCTGTTAAGAGAATGAAAAGGCAAGCCACAGACTAGTAGAAAATATTAGGAAACACATATCAGATAAAAGGCAGTATATCAAATATAAAAAGAACTCTTAAAACAAAACACGGTTTAAAATGGTCAGATGCAAAAAGGGAGCCCAAGCCTGCTTATCTGCTATCTCTGACTCAGTGAGCCGTAGGCTCAGGAGAAACGTCCTCTCTCAATTTAGGCAAACTTTAGGAAAATGGCAACTGGAGACTCATGAAGACAAAGTTTACCTTTGCATTAACTAGTGTACTAGTGATTGAACACGCCAGACAACAATGTGGTTTATTAATTCACTTTAGAGTTATCTTAGGACAGGAAAACACGGACTTGTTCTCTATTTCCTCCAAGGGCAAACTGCACTGTGAAATTAGGCAGGAGTTTCTCCTCCAGAGAACAGCCAGAAGCACCTGGCAATTCATCTCCAGGTTGTAAAGTTTGGCTGAAGGTTGTGTTCTCTCTACCTCCTGACGGCAAGACCAGGAATAAAGAGAACAGATGCAGGAGAAACCCTGAGGCTGGTGAGCTGGGGGCCGGGGTGGCCGGGGGACCACGGAGAGAGACAGCTGGCTGTCCATCTGAGCTGCAGCATCTGCATTTGCACTTTCCCTTCTCATAACTTAATTGACTAAGAAAATGCTATCAACTATTGAGCTTTCCTCATGAGCACTGCCAAAGCAGAACTTTCTGCAAGGCTAGACATGTTCTATAAAACGTGACTGTCTAGCTCTTGAAATGTGGCTGGTGTGACTGAAGAACCAGACTTTGTATATTATTTCATTTTAATTACTCTCAGTGTAGAACGCCTTGTGTGAAGCACAGGTCTCAAGGCATTTGGAGCTTATGCTACAATCTAGCAGACAGCGGATTTCATGGGGAAAGGAAACAGACGCTCCTAAATGGAGGGAAAACGGGCGAGTAGGGTTAGATGTTCTGAGCAGGTGCCTTGTACCCAGTAAACACAAGCATCATTGCTACTTCAACTCAGAAGCGACCAGCGAACCCAATGGACAGGAGGCAGCATGTGGTGTGGGAGGGGAAGGGATGTGGTTAGAAGGAGAAGGAGAGAAAGAAGGAGATGAGGAATCCAGCTGTGGCTGTGGTGATGTCTTTTCCCAGGTAGCCTGGGCCAGAAACTACCCCCACCCCAACCAGGACTTGGGTATCTCTGTAAGGTCACCCCAGCCCGAGGGAGATATCTGAGCCTCTCAGCTTCTCCCTGTCCCTCAATACCCAACCTGCTCAGTCTCTACCAATTATGAAGATGTCATTAATTTCAATGTACAGAATTTTATGATGAGGGAGCATTTTTTTGGACAGCTTGCTAAATGATGCACCATTTCTCTCTTTTTGCCACCCCTCTTTCCTAGTGCATGGGTGAGCATTTTAGAGTTTGGACTGAAGAAGGTGGAATCATTAATCATTTAGCATCCTTTAACATTGTATTCCTTAATGAATCCATTCACTCACTCCTTCAACATGCATTCTTGAGCTCACACTCTGCATCACACGGTTGGAAGTGCTTGGAATGCAGCAGCTCCCACTTGATGCTATTGTGGACAAAGAAATGATAAACAAAGGAACATATGAAGTTGTGATAAGCCCAGTGGTGATGATAGCTAGGCCATGGCAAATCCAGCAAGACGATGACATAAGGAGAATTGGGCACTCATGAGGACCACGATAAGAGGATATTTCAGCAGAGCCCATCAGAAGGGAGGGAGGGAGGGAGCCAGGAAGCTCTCCGGGGTTAGAGGGCACCAGGCATGTGAATAGCAAATGCAGTAGCCCTGAGTACAAGGTGCATTTAAAGACTGGAAGAGACCCCTCAGGTGATGATGGCAAGAGCCAGGAGAGCTGCAGAGGAGGCTGCATTTGCAGGTATAAATCTGAATGATTGTTCAATTACAGGGACATGCACAATCTAGTAATAAAGTGGGCTTTGGAGTCTGTGGAAATCCTCCAGCCAAGAGCTGTTTGGACTGAACCCCATGTGTGCCTAGCTCTAAGAGTCTGATGCCCAGAGTTATGCATTCAACCTGAGAAGGCTGAAAAAGTGAAAGTCCACTCTTCCTCTCTGTGTGCATATTTGCTATTGATTAATTGCTAGATTTTAAGACAAAGTGGCCTCCATGACTCCTCATCATGACTCCCCTTTTTAATGCATTCTCTGAGCCCTGTGCTTTCTCTGCCCTACCATCTTCCGCACACCACTGTCCTCATTGCAAACTACCCTGGACATTTACAGGTCTGCTGTCACTGCTTCTGCCTTAAACACGGAGAGCCCCTCTGGACCATGGCCCTGGGCAGCTGGGCTGGGTAGGGCACACAGGTATCTAGTGAATATCCAAGAGGCAATTTTGTTCATTGATGTGATACAGTGTCAAGATTGAATAACCCCGCATGGCTCTCCAATGGTCTGGTTTGAGATTCAGAGGTCCTTCAGAGAAATAAATTGCAATTTCCTCTGACTGCAGGGTACAAAACCAACAACTGGTAGCTGTACTGTCTGGAAAAATAAAGACATCACATCTTTTTTTGCTATGAGCTGCCTTTTGTCATTTGACTGTTACCCACCACAAATGAGATATTACGGCTTCTTCATTATCTGTCAAGAAAAATTGCTTGGTGTGAAGAACTAGCTTTACATCCAATTCCCACTAATAGGCCCTCAAAGGGTATGCCTTGCTTCTTGGCAGGAAACTTCTGACAGTAATAGAGTTTTCACAGCAAGGCTGAGTTAGCGTGAGGTGCTGAAGTGGATGGCAAGTAGCTAGACTCCTTGGGCTCCCAGGCCCTGACGGGCTCAGCCTGACACAGAGAAGGGTGTGGGGGAGTGTGAGAGGGCACAGCTTTCATGGTGGGCTCTGTGCAGGGGCCCCAGGAGCCCATGGAAGGTGTGTGGTGGAAACCTGGCAGCTGCCACCCTGGTGGATGTGGGCAACATGGTGATGGAGACAAGCCCCTCTCGGCCCTGGTTTCCATGAGTGCTGTCTGGTTTAGGTCCCTGGGATTGTTCGTGAGGACGTCAGGAAGAAACCTCTAAAGACCATCACACCTGACTGGGCGTACCTCTACCGGTGACAGGTTAGGCTGAGACATTCAGATTCCAGAATTTCTCACGACCGTCTCCCCACATGCATCTACTTTAAGACCTGGTGGGTCATTTCCACTTTTGCAACCTCTATCAACTCCACTGTGTGTCCTGAATATTCTTCCTTATTAGTTATCTCTAGTCATTCCAACCACTTAATTATGTTCTATATCCTCACTCCCAGAAGGCAAACAGTAAATCTCACTTTTTTTTCTATATCACACAAAACAGACTTGTCTGTCAGTCCTCAAAATCTTAGAAGGCTAACTCTTTAAATGATCATCTCTGTAATGGTCACAATGCAAAAGTAACATTACGTTCTGAGAGCAGCTCCTTTCTCCAAAAGCTGCATAAGCCATTTTCCTTCATTTAAACCCATCTTACTTAAAACTCTTCTGTTTTTAGGTGTCATTACTAGGATCATCAGATACTTTAAAGATCACCGAGCTGACTGTTTTAACATGTCCGTAGCTCTAACAGTGTGACTAGGAACATATATGAGATAGTTATGAGGATGATAAACCTCAAGTACAAAAAAGGACAAAGTATTTAGCTTTGTACCAATATTGGATGTTAAAAGCTACTATTCTTTTCCTTTCTTCAGTATGTGTGCTATTTTCTGAAATTATAGTTTAATTCTTCGCCTTGCCTTTTTGTTCTGGTGGGATGAGTAAGAATCCAATCATTGCACACATTTTTATTAAACTGTTACTATGTGGCAGACACTCTACTGGGGGGAGGTGCAGTGGGAAACTACTGGTCAACCATACCGTGAGCAAACACATGGTTATGAGCACTGTGAACAATATAAATGAGCCAACGAAAATGGGAGTATCAGGGAAGCATCCCCACAGGACCTGCTCCTAGAAGGATAAGGAAATCCTTTGTTAAGGCAGTGAGATTGAGATAGGATTTGCAGCAGCAGCACTGCTCTGTGAGGGAAACCAAAGGGGAGACGGGCATTGGTGTGGAGGAATAAAACAACGATGGCCAACAGTCAGAAAATAAAATCTACATAGGATCACTAAAGGCAAGAGAGTTTTTAGTCTGATAAAAAGAAGGCTGAAAACTACCTTTCCAGATATATAAGAACTGTCCTACATAGTTATTGGGAAGACAAATAAGTAGACAATTATAAACATTACTGAAGGATCTCTAGTCTTGATGTGTTCTGGAGTCTGACTCTATTATTGATTGCAGCCATGTAACAAATCGGGGGGTGTTCTTTTTTATCTCTTAAAACACATGGCCATTTCTTTCACAGCAGGGTTAGAATAGAAGTGTAAAAGGATCTCTCAGAATGAGAATGAAAGTCAGGGTGTTTTCAGCATCAGATAATGTCTGGAAATATTACAGAGGATTGCATGGCTGAATCCATTACAGGTCATGTCATATTAGATTGCTGTTCTTGAAAGTTCAGTGTGGGAACCACACCAGAGCAGGGGCTCAACACAGTATCTCTGCTGGGGGAATTGATGGGCTAACCCAAAGTAGTAGAAGCAGGTGAGATGGAGAATTAGAGGAGGATTGGGGAGAGGTTTTATTAAGCAATGCAGTCTCCAGAGCTTATGAGGGGAAGCGTGTAATTTAAAGTAGTCATATACATGCATGCGTGCATATATATTTATTTGCTACATGCAAAATGCAAGCACTATGCAAAAGAAGCATTTGTAACTCACAATGTTAATTAACACCATCTTATATTCAGGTCACACTTTTTGTTACAGTGCTTCCTTTCAATATTTATAAAACCAGAAGGAATTTTATTTCATACAGGTCATTGCAAATTGTTGCTTAATAATCAGATCATGGTAACCAGGGTCTAATTAGATCTATCATTATTTTAATTCAAGTCATCACATGATGCTAGATTAGGAATCCTAGTGTTAGGAGCCAGAATTATAACTTAATTGAAATATTTGCCTATACATAATTTTACTTAAAGCCAGTTTTTTAAAAATAGGAAAGCCCTTGCTAGGTAGCTTCCTTAAAAGAAAATTTTTACAGAACAGTTTTTTATTGAATTATTGTTTCTATACTTGTAACCAAATGATGCTCAATATTTGGAGAATGACAATTAGCTTATACTAGATGTATCTGTTTATTTTACATAGTGATTTCCATTTGGAAATGGAATCAGTACCTATCAAGAAAGTAATTTTTCATAAAAAGATTAAGTGACTCAGCTACATTCTTCTATTTTTCCCATATAACTAGTACACAATGTCATTTGGAATTAAAGTTTCCTAAATATATTGACATTTATATATATATATATTTAAAACAAAAGTGAGGGAGAGAATGCATCTGCAGGGGCTTTAGATTCTTTGATATCCAAAGAGCATTATGGTAAACTTTTCAAGTTGCTTTTTTCTAGCTAAATAATTCACAGAACTTTCAAAAACTCATTAATTCATTTACTCACAGGTGGTCAACATCATTCATCGAGAGTTGATTAAACTCTACAGTATTGTTTCATTTAATGCACACTGCCCTGTGAAGTCAACTTCAGGGGAGAGAAAGCCACCCCTTCGATGGCCTGCTCTGACTGGACTGCCCGAGGCTGGGCAGGGTGGGCCATCCTAGACCGTGCTTGCCATTGCTAGCCCCCCTGCCTTCACCCATTCCTTCACGTGCAGGGGCACCAGGCTCTAGGAGGGGCATTCCACTCTGCTTATTTCAAATCCTCAAAATAACCTTTGTTTACAAATGCAGAAGCTGAGGCCAAGCGACCTGCCCAGGACTGGGTACAGAGGACCCGGTACATGGCTCAGAAAGCCCCAGTCGTGCCTCTCTTGCCTCCCTCCACTCACCCAGAGGTGCCTGTCAGTCACATCTATTTTCAGGTCACCTACAATAATAACAGAAGCAATGGGGTGAGGAAGAGAAAGGTAAAGTTCAGACGTGGGGATGTTTATGCCTCCCCCGTCTATCCCAGACCCTGACTCTGCATTTGGCCCAAGAGCTGCCTCAGCCGTCTGACCCAGGTCCTGCTTCCACTGAAATGCTCATGCCCTGTCTCCCCATCTGGCCCAAGCCCTGCCTTCACGCACCACCCCTCCTTTGGACACTTGCATTGGAAAACATGTTTTTCCCGAATGATACGGGTGTTTCATGCTTTTTCATGTGCTCTTCCTGCCTGGCATGGGCTACCTGGCTAGAATCATCATATTTCAGGACCCAGGTATTGCCTCACCTCCCCGCCACAGCCCACACTTGTCTCCCACCCCACCCCACAGTCCAGATGAGACCGCAGCCCCCTTGGTGGAGGCTCTCCTCTCTTGGCACCCACAACTCTCCCTCTACAGGACTCCACAGGACTGAAGATGGGAATCCTGTGTCCCACCTCTCTTCCTGTAGGATCTAAGATCCGTGACCTATGGAAGGTTTACGGAAGGCATCTACCCTTCCACACATTAAATAACTTCTCCCAGGGAACGAGTAGCCCATGGAAGTTTTAAAACACACACGTGTGCATGCACACACATGCACACACTGCAGCTGGGACTTTTTTAAAGGAAAAATAACTTTTATTTGAAAGAAAGATCAATAAATATTTTCTTTAAATGCATTGAGGCTAACAAAAAGAGAATTTTGTACAAATGGCAACAGTTTTTTAAAATGCAGCTATTGCTATAAAACAAGTTTTCTGATTCTCAGAAGCCCCTCAAGGTGTTGGTCATGATAGTCACTCTCCAAGAAGAACTCCCTGTCTCCTTGCAGTGGGTCCTCTCCATCCTCTCCCTCTCCTTGCCCACACCTTGTGAAGGCACTATCAGCTGTTCCTCACCTGTTTCCATATTAAAATCATGATCTAAAGACTCTCTCTTTCATCTTCATTTGTCACACCCTGGTGGCCAACCTGGTACCCAGATATGCAAAAAGTGTTTGGAGGATAAATGATGCTAATGCTTCAAGCTTGCTTCTTAAATATCTTTAATCTGCATATTCTTAATATGCAGAATAAAAATTCTAGAATAGTGTCTGAAAGAAGATGGTGGTATAGAGAGGAGTGGAAGCTAGAAGATATCATCTCTATCTATCAGTAGCTTTTAAACTGCTTGGAGATTAAGAATATGCAGATTAAAGATATTTAAGATCTTTCCTCTGAATTTCTCTGCAGTGGCTAGAAATCAGCCCTTGGCACAATTCATGCTCAATCCATATTTTAAATGCTTTCCTTTCCAATTTCCATGCCCAGTTGTCTATCAATTTCAGATTAAACAAAACCAAAATAAATTAAACAAAACAACACATAAATATCATGTACTAGACCCAAGGAATCAGCTGTCTGGCACCTTGTTTTCTTGGACAATTCTCTGGAGTTATCTTTCTTAATGGAGTTCTATGTCCCAAAACATGAATGTACTTCAAATAGGAAGGTAGAGTGTATTTTCTGAAATCTACTTTAAAAATTCTAGGACAGGGTCTGAAAGAAGATGGTGGTATAGAGAGGAGTGGAAACTAGTTAGACCCCTGGAACAACTAATAAACAACCAGAAACAACTAGTAAATAATCTGGAATAACTGTGGGGGGACAAATGTGACTGTCCACTCATCATGCTTCGACCTGAATTGGAAGGAATGCCCAAGACTGCAGCATTAAACCTGTAAGTAAAATCTGCAGATCCAAGCTGGGAGACCCCTCCCCCTGTGGCCTGAACTACAAAGCCTCCTGATGCTAGAGAGGAGCACCCTCCCAGCAAGCAAATATTGCTCAGCTGAGCTCCAACTGGGGTTTTAATTAACAAACATGGACTGCTCAACAGAAGCTACAAATCCCAACAAGCAGACAGAGGCTTTTGGTGATGACTGACCTTGGAAAGCCAGAGGACCTCTCTGGGAGGGAGGGGGAGCCCAGAGGACCAGGTGCTATCTCTGGCCAATGGGTGGAACTGAGTGTGGCCACAAACTGCCCCTGGAGAGGGAATTTCTGCCCCTTTTTTGGCTCAGTGGAGAAAGCCTCAGCTATTTTCAGTTCCCAGTGTCCTGACCTAGTACAAGGGTGGAGCTAGCACAGGCAGAGAGAGACTATTCAAATTCTAATGACCTCTCCCTAGGGGGTGTATCTTCCCAAAGAGGAAACAGATGGGGCCCAGCTCTTCTAAACCCATTCCTTTCAGAACCAGACCCCACAGCCTGGGGAAAAACAGTCATGGGCCATACCTCCATAAACCAGTCTGGCGCTATAGGCTGACAGGCACCACCTGCTGGGCAGAAAAGCACAGTGACTTGAGGCCTTACAGCGTGTATCAATCTTCTAAGACACACACTCAGGGAAACCTGATACTATTGCCTCCTTCTGATACCTGAGCCCATTCTGGTCTGGGAAAACCTGATTGGGGTAAACAAGGAAACCAGATGCCTAGACAACAGAAACTACAAGCTACACCAAGAAAAACAAAGTTATGGCCCAATCAAAGGAGCAGACTTACACTTCAACTGAGATTCAGGAATTTAAACAGCTAATGCTAAATCAATTCAAAAAGTTTAAGGAACATATGGCAAAAGAGATGAAGCATATAATGCAAACACTGGGTGCACATAAGGTAGAAATTGAAAGTTGGAAAAAACAACTGGCAGAAGCTATGGAAATGAAAGGCACAACACAAGAGATGAAAGACACAAGGGAGACATGCAACAGCAGATCTCAAGAGGCAGAAGAAAACACTCAGGAACTGGAGAACAAGACACCTGAAATCCAACCCACAAAACAACAGATAGAGAAAAGAATTGAAAAATATGAACAATGTCTCAGGGAACTGAATGACAACACAAAACACAGAAATGCTCATGTCATGGGTGTCCCAGAAGGAGAAGAGTAGGGAAAAAGGGGCAGAAGCAATAATAGAGGAAATAATCAATGAAAATTCCCCATCTCTTATGAAAGACATAAAATTACAGATCCAAGAAGTGCAGCATACCTCAAACACAATAGACCTGAATAGGCCTATGCCAAGACACTTAATAATCAGATTATCAGACATCAAAGATAAGGAGAGAATCCTGAAAGCAGCAAGAGAAAAGTGATCCATCACATACAAAGGTAGCTTGATAAGGCTATGTGTGGATTTCTCAATAGAAACCATAGAGGCAAGAAGGAAGTGGGGTAATATATTTAAGATACTGAAAGAGAAAAACCACCAACCAAGAATCCTATATCCAGCAAAACTATCCTTCAAATATGAGGGAAAGCTTAAAATATTCTCAGACAAACAGACAATGACAGAGTTTGTGAACAAGATACCTGCTCTACAGGAAACGCTAAAGGAAGCACTACAGACAGACAGGAAAAGACAGTAGTGAGAAGTTTGGAAAACAATTTTGGGAGATAGTAGCACAGCAATGTAACTACACTCAACAAAGATGACTGTCAGTATGGTTGAAAGAGGAAGGTTAGGAGCATGTGGTACACCAGAAGGAAAGAGGAAAAATAAAGACTGGGACGATGTAACTCAGTGAAACATAGGATGCTCAATGATTGTGATAGAAGTTACAAATATGTTTTTACATGAGGTAGAACAAATAATGTCAACATTGCAAGGTGTTAAAAATAGGATGGTATGGGGGGGAAATAAATCAATGCAAACTAGAAACTATAATTAACAGAAACATTGTATTATGCTTCCTTTAATATAACAAAGGCAATATACCACAGCTAAATGCATATGGAAGGGGGGACATAGGGGAAGGGTACGGGACTCTTGGCATTGGTGATTTTGTCTGATTCTTTATTCTACTTTAGTTTAATGCTATCTTTCCTTTTGTTGATTCCTAGCTGTCATGTTTTGTTTTGTTTTGTTTTCTCTCTTTCTTTTCCCTTTGTATTTTGTCTCTCTACCTGCTTTGAATCTTACTCTTTTTTTTGTAGAAGAAATGGAGATGTCCTTATATAGATAGGGGCAATGGTGGTGAATACATATATACGTGACTATACAGGGAACCATCAATTGTTTACTGAAGATGGAATGTATGGTGTGTGAACAAAACCATCTTAAAAAAAATGGGTTGATGAAGAAATCTTGAGGGCACTATATTGAGTGAAATAAGACAGACACATAAGGACAGATATTGCAGGGTCTCACTGATATGAGCAAATTATAATATGTAAACTCATAGACATGAAATGTAAGTTGCCAGGATATAGAACAAGGTTAAGGAATGGGGAGCAGTTGCTTATTGTGAGCAGATTGTTCAAGTATGGTGAACTTAAACCTTTGGAAATGGACAGAGATGATGGTAGCATGTTGTGAGAATAAATAACTGCTTAATGGTGTGTGAAGGTGGTGGAAATGGTAAGCTCAGAGTCAGGTATGTCACCAGAAGGAAAGTTGGAGGTTAAAAGATGGGAATGTATAAAACAGTGAATCTTGTGGTGGACAATGTCCAGGATTAACTGTACAAATGTTAGAAATCTCTTTCATGAATTAGAACAAATGTATGACACTATAACTAGGAGTTCATAATAGAGGGGCATATAGGAAAAATGTATACCTAATGCAAACTATATACTACAGTTAGTATATAGTTTCATCAACAGTAACAAATGTACTATACCAAAATTATGAATCAATAATGGATGGGGAATGGTTAGGGGTATTGGAGGATTTGAGTTTCCTTTTTTGTCTTTCTTTTCTGGAGTAATGAAAATGTTCTAAAAATTGAAAAAAAGTTAATTGTGGTGATGGATGCACAGCTGTATGACAGTACCGTGGACAACTGATTTTGCACTTTGGATCTTTGGATAGTTGTATGGTATGTGAACAATCTCAATAAATTAAAAAAAATTTCTAGAATAAGTACCCTAAAGGCACATATAAGATTTGGAAAATTTTCATTTACTGATGAAAGCATGATTTGGCACCCTTTTGTTTTTCCTTCAAAATTTCTGTCCTGATTATTTAAGAGGATGACTCTTAAGCCTTAATTAATAATACCAGTTGGTGTTGAATTGCATTAATGATAGTGGCATTAGAAAGCTTGCCTCCTTACATCTGAATAGAAAACATTCACTCTCCTTCTTATCAAATATTTACTCTTCTAATGATTATAAGAAGAGAGTTGTTCAATGAATATTCCTTATCATTAATGGAAAAGTATCTGGTAGGGATCTGAAAACATTTCTGAGAATTTCTAGCAGAGCTCAAAGTGTGGGGGCCCACAGTAATTTACATTGTCCTTCACCATCCCATCTCCCCCTTGGACTCATGCAGCTGTGGTGTCTCTTATTTCTTAATGGACATTGAGGAGAAATGGGAATATAGTCATAAATAAATTAAATGCCACTCTTAAGTGCCTTGATTCATTCCTCCAGTCTTTCAACTAATGCTTACTGTCCAACTAATATGTATGCTGTGCGTCTGAGAGACATGTGAAATTAGATTGCTCATTTTTAATTATTGAGCATAATCTGATAATTATCAACAAAGTTGATACAACAAATTAAGCATTTGTCATCCATACATTCTACTGTTGAGTACTCTTTCCTGTAGTCTTTAGCAAACTGCAAATTTAATCCTGTCAAATAAAGACCTAAAAAGTCATTGCCTCTCAGTTTCAACCTAATAGAGAGTAATTTGAGCATTGGTTTTATGAATACATTGAATTCTTGAAGTATCTTTTTCATGACTGGAATTATTAGCAATAAAACCTTTCACAGAAAATGAGATGTTGAGCTCATTATTTCAACCAAAATAATGTAAGTAAATTTTAATTTATATGTAAATGAGGGACAACTCAGGCAAGACCTAACTGGATTGTCACTAGTTAATTAATAATTTGGTTAGGGACAACCCATCTTAATCACAAATACTCCAAGATTTAAAAGATTACTATTCTAAACCCAAAGCAATTAAACTAGTGTCACAGTACAGCAGAGAGACCTGGTTTCCTCCCACTGAATCCTTCTCCCCTCTTCTCTGTAAGAGAGCCCTGGGGAACGGGACAAGCTTCCTTTACCAGCCTCCCTCACAGCTGGATAGAGCCACAGCTTTCAGTTTTAGGTACAAGCCCGCGTCTCATGTAAGGTTTGCGTGGGCCTTTCTCTCATGCTTCCTTATTCCTGCTGGTGGGATGCAGATGTCATGGCTGTTCCTGCAGAGCCATCCAAAGTGCACCTGGAGGAGGGAAGCAACGCAGGATGGAGGGAGGTGCCCTGGAGAGAGGAGCCAAGGCCCCTGGTGAGGGTGGAAAGATGCCCGGTCAGCTCTGCACTGTCCACCTGCAGAGTAAACCCCTGTAGGGTTAAGCTACTGATGTGAAGTCTCCATGACTAGTCATCAAACTCGACTCAACTGTTGTACAGAACTGAAAAAATATATGGATATTCTGTTTGTTGTGGCAATATGGAATATTAAATCTGGTTTTAACTTTTCAAAAATAGACCTCTTAGGAAAAATTAAAACCAAAAACATTCAAAATTCATGATACAATTCACTTTAAGGGAAAGCATCTGGCTTGCCTTCATCACTACCTTGGAAAAGACAGATGTTTGGTTTAAATTTTAGAATGCACTAGAATGGTGGTTATGTACTGTAAGATCAAATTTCACGTAAAAGAGAACATTTAAATGGGCAGTGAGATTTGTAGATGCAGCATTCAAACATTCTTTAACTACAATGCAATACTAACTATCACCAAATAAACCCAGTTTGCATGCTAAATGAGAGGATATGCTAAAATACACAGTCTTACCTGTTGTTTTAGGAATGGTAGCACCCAGAGTTGCAGAAATAAATGTATACTGCCTATAAGTAGTTCCATTCCTTTACCCAAAATAAGGATGGAAATATGGCCATAATTGCTATATATTATTTCCCAGTCCCATAATGTTTCTGGAAAGTATTACCAAATGTCTGAACTTGATAAATGGTGGTATTGATATTGAAAAGGCAAAGGAGATGATACCTTTCTGTATCATAGATTCACCTGTCCTCTATCCACTGACACAAAAGCCCTATGAGAAGTAATCTGTTGTTACCTCAGATATCATCTAATATAGTGTGAAATCTTGAATCGTGAAAACACTGTAAGACGTAGAATTCATATTCGTCTCTTGGGCATATCTAATCCAATTATTTTAGTGTGCATAAAAACAACTATTTTCACCCTGTTTTCTGTAGAAGCTCGAGAATTCTAGAGTTACCTAAGGGGTTTTCTGGGAATGGTGGGAAGGAAGCAGAGATTCACCTGGATGGAGAGATTTAGTCTTGAACCTACTCCAGGAAGACTACCTCAGCTTTGATCTGTTCTGTACACCAGGATTTCATATAAATTTATCAGACAAAAAGTTTCAGGCTCTAAAATAAATCATCAAAAACAAACACACACCACTCTCCTTGGCACTTGAAATAATATAAAAATGTCACTAAACCATATTCAGAGAAGCTTTTAAACCAACATTGTACACTGTTTTCATAATGATATTAGAAGCTGTAAATTTACTGAAATCTCCATAAAAGTCATTTGTTAAAAGAAATTTAAAAAGAAAAAATTCAGAAACCTATTTGAAAATATCTGTTATCAAAGTTGGACTGAAATTAAACACATTTAATAGTAATGGATGTTTCATTGTTCTTTGTCAGCACAATTTAGTCACAATTCCCATTTACTTTTTAGTATATTAATTTATTTAGGTAATCCAGAGGGGAGCAAAAACATTTACTTATCCATACACACATTTTATGAAATAATATAGGATTTCTAATATATTGACTAATTGTGGGTCATACAACTTGGCCTGGATGGACATTGTGAACTGCAGAACTCAATGCTCCACCTGGTCAAGAAGCAAAGCTCCTGTTGTCTATGACGAGTAAGTCCATCCCCTGACATGGGAAATCAGCTGCCTCATCCAGGGTTTCTAAGTGTCTGATGTGTACACAAGCTCTGCTCTCCTTACCCGGAGACATGTCTGCTACATTCACATCCTTCTAGCAAGATGATTTACTATGTCTATTCATTTTAAAAGATTACAGATGATCTTATACATAACAAAATATAGGGGCCTCGGAGAGAAAATTAAAGAGGAAAATATGATCGAGAGCTCAGTGGGTTTATATGGGCTGCTATTTTGAAGTCTGAGTTTCAGGAAATTAATTGAGAAGTTGATAGCTACTCATTTATTAAACATTTTTACAAAGGTCTCAAAACATAAATACTAAATAATTAACGTAGACTGTGTACCCAATCACTATTATTATTATTATTAGACATAGTAATTACAACAAAATTAGCTGAAAGGTCATACATATAAATTTGTAATTTATAACATCAAGAGGTCTTAGATAATTGCTGTGAAAGTTTGATGAAATGAAAATTCTCATAGAAGAGCAATTCATAGGAACATCTGTAAACTGTCATTTATTTCTGAAGATAACTAAGAAAATTCTTTTAAGTTATACAGTAGAAACCAATATACTTAAGCAGATGGAGAAAATTTTCATCTTTTAGACCTAAACACATTTTTAGACAACTTAGGCAAAATATAATTTTTTATCAATACAATGCATGATTTCTGAATAGTCTCATGAATGTTTAATACATGTTTATTATTAAAACAAGTGCCTTACATTCACTATTAGGAAACAAAATATTTAAAATGGACTCATACTCTATTAGCCCATCAAATTCTAATGCATCTTTTCGTTTTAAAATATACAAATGTTTAAGTTTAAAATGTAAAAAACTAAAAAATGCAAAGATGATCTGAAACTTTAAAAAGTATTTTCATTACAAAAGAGCTTATGCTCTTTTTGAAAGAATGAATGTTTAACAAATACCTTTCTAAACTCAGAGTTTTATTTTTTATTTGTTTGACTGTTGGGATACTCACAATCATAAAGCATTTAGAAACCTTTGAAACAATCCTAACCTCTCCAGATTAACTCATTACAGTAGCGATACAACCTCTTCTCTGGATATTCGGATGAATTAAATCCAGGGAAATGTACTTGGCTTTGCCATAGGAAACAAACTCATAAGTGATTAAAAAAATCAAAAATCCCCAACTCTTTGCAAATAATAAAGAGAAGAGGAATACAGGCAGAATAAAAATAAAACAATAATTATTTAGTGTCAGTTATGTGTCAAACATAGATCTTAGTGCTTTAATCTATGCTTTTATTTTTCCTTGTATTTTTGTCATATTACAGACAGAAGGAAGGCTGAGAGAGGTCAAATAATTTAATATGGCTCTCATCCAGATCTTTGTAACTTCTTTTCATGTCTTCCACTGGGTCACTAACATAAACAAATAAGTGAGAGGATGAAATATGGTTTTCAAAAGGTCTCCTGCTCAGGCAACCCTGTGCAGGAAGGAGGGTAAGGAGCGGGCACACAAACAGAAGCTTTGCTCCTCCAGGCCAATGGGTCCCCAAAGATCCATTGCTTCGAGAACATTGTCTCTCCCAACCTTTTCCTTATGAAAAATAAATTCCATAATACTGACGTCTCATTTATCATATTTCTAATAAGAAATGAAAACAAAAGAAAAAAGAAGAGAGCAAATCCATCACACCACTGCTTACTTCACTTGGAGACTTGGGATAATTCTATTATGTTAGGAACAGCACAAAGGATGAAACACTTCATCTTCCAAATATCTAATCAATAAAGGGTCTGAAAAAAATCTCCTCCCCATCCTCTCCTTCCTCCAAGGTATAATAGCTAGGTTTCAGTGTTTTCCGGTACTGTGCAGTGTCTAAGCCCAGTAGCTATAAACACAATAATTAAATTCACACAAATGCATATAATTCACTGAATCCTCACAAATTAAGTACAATTGCTATCCTCACTTCATAGACAAGGAATCTATCCACCTGGTTGAAAAATCAGTTGAATAAGTCGCAGTCTCTCAGGTGCCAGTACCAATGGAACAAGCCCAGCTAGGAAAGAAGGGGTCCCTTGCATCCAGACATGACATCAAAGCTTTATGTCTTGACTCAATAGGTATAAAATAATTGTCATTAAGTCAAGCTGGTTTAAAACTATGCATTTTTTGCTTTGTTTTTAAAAATTGTATTCAATATATTACTCTATATGTATTCCATGACATAATTTGCTTCTTGTGTCCCCACCATTTTTGCTAGCATATCCTTGTTTCTGTTTATCATTTGAATCACTGGAGATCTTTTCTTTGCATTTCAGGTGTATGCAACGCCCTTCAGCTGACTCTGCATGATGTCAGATGCTCTGATAGCAATGGCTTCTGCCAGCCTCAGGGATGGATACATCTAAAGGTCTTAGAAAGACATTACTAGTGATTTTCCAGCTGTCCTAATTTGCAAGCTTTCAGAAACATTTTTTGAAGCTTCATACTGTTAAGTAAAATAAAATGGCTGCCTGCACTGGGTATTGCTGAGAGAACACCTCTTTCTAAGAAGGGCTTGTCCAGAAGACAAAAACAATTGCCCTACAGGGTTTTCCAAGGAAAATGAAGCTTACCTTAAACAGGTGCTGATAAACAACCCCTGGTGATAAAACTGGTTTTAGTCGAGCAGAAATAGCTTGCAAGAGGGGACAAGCCTACCATACTAATCAATGTATCTCAGCTCCCCACTTTATAAGAACCCCCCTATGTAAAATGGAAACTTAATGTCAGCCATCCAGAACATTTCCTCCACTGCATCCATGTTAACCCTCTATGAGCTTCCCCTTTCCAACCTCTTGGTAGAGCTCCCTTCTACTTGCTGAGTGGGATGCTGTCCAATTCATGAATCACTCAGTAAAGATGTGAGATACTAAATAGCATGAGAAGTTTTGTTTTGTTTTTCTTAAACCACATTTATATATCCGACCTCTTTAAATCCCTTTTACTTTTACAGCTTCACTCATACTAGTGTCCTGAAACTTTCCTAGTGTGTCAGCATTGGATTTATATAACACATTACTTAACCCCTCTTCCAGAGAAGTGATAAATACATTTGAAGGGGGGCAAGATGGTGGAGTGGTGAGGTGTGGAATCTAGTTACTCCTATAGGGCAGCTGGTAAATAGCCAGGAACTGGCTGGAACAGGTGGAACAGCTGAGATTGTAGCAAAAACTGTAAGTTTCCCTGGCCGTGGGGCTGGCACCTCTCCACCACCACCACCCCCCACCAGGCACAAGGCATGACAGACTGTCTTGGAGCTGGTTCCTTGAGGGAAACAGAAACAATCTGTGCTGGGAACAAGGAGGGGGGCTCAACCCAGCCCCAATTGCAGAATTAATTAACAAATTTGGACTGCTGAATAAAAGCTCCAAGCACAGAAATCAGGTGTGGGTATGAAAGGAGCCAGGAGGAATCCATCCTGCAGAGAGCAGGTGGGGCTCACAATAACAACAACAAAAACAACAGAGACTTTTGGAGTTGGAGGTATTCAGAACTCTGAAAAAGGGCTGGGCTCCAAGAAAAAGGGTCACAAACCCAGGAATCTAGGGTCCAGTTCTGAAAAGGTTTTGTTTTTTCTTCCTTTCCTTTCTTGCTCTCTGACTCCTTATCTTTTTACTTTTCAATAGCCCATCAGAGCTCCTGATTCAGCATTGCCCCGGGCAAGGGTGGAATTAAGAATTAAAGTTGTCTGAGAGTAACTATTCAGGTGAAAGGGATAATAGCCCAAAGGACTTATCTTAAAATAGTCCATACTGGGACTGACAAAACTTGGTGGCTGGGGAAAGGACTTCAAAAGGGTTTTCTTTTTTTTCTCTCTCTTTCTTTGTTGTTGTTGTTTTTTTTTAATAACTATTCTAAGAGCTAATTAAAGAAGGCTTCAGATATTTGCAATTGGCCACTGGACCCAGGCAAGGGCAGAGCTAAGATAGGTCTGAGAGACAAAGCAATGAGTCCACTGGGGGGGGGGGGGTGGCAATTCCCTAAAGGGCATAACTTCCTCAAACAAGGGGGTGGGGGCAGTTCAAGTAGCAGCCCTCCTTCAGAGAACTCAGAGCCCAGGGGCTGAACCGTAGAAACCAATTAGAGTCAGCCATACCCCTGACAGGGACAAGGCCTGTGGAGAATTAGTGGCACCTCCCTACACTGATGGGGAGCTGCAGGCTAAGTGCCACCTGCTGGACAGGCTAGGAAAAGCAGAGTCTAGAGGCTTCACAGGAGGGTCTGACAACCTCTGGAATCTCATTCTCAGGGAAACTCCATGCCCTCCTCCTGAGAACTGGGCCTGTCTGGACTGGGAAAATCTGATTGGAGTTGATTGTATCTGGAAAGCCCCTCTCACAAAAAGGTTACATAGAGGCAGGGCAAGAACCAGAAAAACAAGAGATGAAACATTCTGATCAACCAAACAAAATCTAGATTAGACATCTAGAATAAGGTGAACTGAAGGCCAAAGAACAGATAGAGAAGACAGCCAAACAAGAAGAAAATCCTAGGGAAAAGAGTGAACACAAGCTCCAGAATGAACTAAACAAGAAAATCAGAAGCCTAGAAGCTAGAAGTAATGAGCCATACTAGGAAACATGAAAATAAGGACCAGCCAAAGGAACAAAGTAACACTTCAACTGAGATGCATGGATTGAAACAACTAACTAAAAATAAAACAAATCTCTGAAATCAATTCAAAAATCCTATCAATGAGTTGTTGGAAGATATGGCAAAAGACATGAAGGATATAAAGAAGACATTGGATGAACATAAGGAGGAACTCAAAAACTTGAGAAAATACATGGTCAAACTTATGGGAATGAAAGGCACAATAGAAGAGATGAAAAACACAATGGAGACTTACAACACAACACAAGATTTGAAGAGGCAGAAGAAAGGATTAATGAACAAGAAGAGAGATATCTGAAATACTTGAAATCCTACACACAAAGGAACAGGTAGGGAAAAGAATGGAAAAATATGAGCAGGATCTTAGGGAACTGAAGGACAACATGAAGTGCATGAATATATGTGTTATGGGTGTCCCAGAAGGAGAAAAGAAGGGAAAAGGGGCAGAAAGAATAATAAAAGAAATATTCACAGAAAATTTCCCATTTCTTATGAAAGACATAAAATTACAGATTGAAGAAGTGCAGCATACCCTAAAGAGAATAGATCCCAATAGACCTACTCCAAGACACTTACTGATCAGATTGTCCAATGTCAAAGACAAAGAGAGAATTCTCTAAGCAGCAAGAGAAAGGGAAGCTCAATAAGATGTACAGATTTCATTGCAGAAACCATGGAGGTGACAAGGTAGTGGTATGATGTCTTTGAGAAACTTAAAGAGAAAAACTACCAACCAAGAATTCAACATGCAGCAAAACTGTCTTTCAAAAATGAAGGAGAGTTTAAAATATTTTCAGAGAAACAGATCCTTAGAAAGATTCTGGAAAAGGAAACTGCACTTCAGAAAATACTAAAGGGAAAGCTACAGGCTGATAGGAAAAGACAGGAGACAGAGGTTTGGAGAAGAGTGTAGAAATGAAGACTATCAGGAAGGGAGAGAGAGAAAAAATAAGATATGATATATAAAACCCAAAAGACAAAATGGTAGCCGAAAGTACTGCCCTTACAGTAATAACACTAAATGTTAATGAATTAAAATCCCCAATAAAGAGAAACAGACTGGCAGAATGGATTGAAGATAAGACCCATCTACATACTGTCTACAGGAAACTCACTTTAGACACAAGGACAAAAAAAGGATAAAAGTGAAAGGTTGGAAAAAAATATTTCATGCAAATAACAACCAGAAAAAGTGGGAGTAGCTATATTATATTAATATCAGACAAATTAAACTTCAATGGTAAAACAATAAACAGAGACAAAGACGGACACTATACATTAATAAAAGGGAAAATTCACCAAGAAAACATAGCAATCATACATATTTATAAACCAAGCCAGAGTGCCCCAAAATACATGAGGTTGACACTGACAACACTGAAGGGAGAAATAGATATCTCACTAAAAATATTTGGAAACTTCAATACACCATTCTCGTCAATGGATAGAACATCAAACAGAGGATTAATAAGGAAACAGAGATGTTGAATTGTACAGTAAATGAACTAGACTTGACAGTTATAGAGCTCTACATCCCACAACAGCAGGATATACATTCTTCTCAAGTGTTCATGGATCATTCTCTAGGATACACTAGAGAATACACCACACATTGTGTCACAAAGCAAGTCTCAACAAATTTCTTGTAAAAAAATGATATTATACAAAGTACCTTCTCAGATCATAGTATAATGAGTTGGAAATCAATAACAAGTAGAATGTCAGATAATTCACAAATATATGGAGACTAAATAACACATTCTTAGACAACTAGTGGGTAAAGGAACAAAGTACAAGAGAAATTGGTAAATTCCTAGAGGCAAATGAAAATGAAAACACAACATATCGAAACTTATGGAATGCAGCAAAGGCAGTGCTGAGAGGGAAATTTAGTGCCTTAATGCCTATATTAGAAGAGAAGAAAGAGAAAGAATTGAGAAATCAACTGTTCACTTGTAGGATCTAGAGAAAGAACAGCAAAACAACCCCAAAAGAAGCAGAAGGAAAGAAATAATGAAGATTAGAGCAGAAATAAATGAAATTGGGAACAGGAAAGCAATAGAGAGAATCAACAAAACTAGATGTTGACTCTTTGAGAAAATCAATAAAATCAATGGACACTTAGCTAGGCTAACAAAAAAAGAGAGAAAGAGGTACAAATAAACATAATCAGAAATGGGAAAAGAGGACATAACTAAAGATCCTGCAGAAATAAAGGAAATAATGAGAGGTTACTATGAGCAACTATATACTAATAAAGTAGAAAACTTAGACAAAATGGACAACTTCCTAGAAAAGAATGAAAAACCAACCTTGACTTGAGAAGAAATAGAAGACCTCAACAAACCAATCAAAAGTAAAGAGGTTGGGGGCAAGATGGAGGACTGGTGAGCTGTATGTTTTAGTTACTCCTCCAGGAAAGTAGGTAGAAAGCCAGGAACTGCGGGGACTGGACACCACAGAGCAATCTGACTTTGGGCATACTTCATACAACACTCATGAAAACGTGGAACTGCTGAGATCAGCGAAATCTAAGCCCAATACAGAAAGCTCGAAAGTCTTGCAATTTGGGCACGTCAAGTCAAGAGCAGAACTAAGAGAGCTCTAAGACAAAAGGCAATAATCCAGTGGCTGAGAAAATTCACTAAACACCACAACTTCCCAAGAAAGGGGGGTGTCTGCTCACAGCCATCATCCTGGTGGACAGGAAACACTCCTGCCCATCGCCAGCCCCATAGCCCAGAGCTGCCCCAGACAACCCAGTGTGATGGAAGTGCTTCAAGTAACAGGCACACACCACAAAACTGGGCATGGACATTAGCCTTCCCTGCAACCTCAGCTGATTGTCCCAGAGTTGGGAAGGTGGAGCAGTGTGAATTAACAAAGCCCCATTCAGCCATCATTTCAGCAGACTGGGAGACTCCCTACACAGCCCAGCAGCCCAGAACTGCCCTGGGGGGATGGCACTCACCTGTGACATAGCACAGTCATCCCTCAACAGAGGACCCGGGGTGCACAGCCTGGAAGAGGGGCCCATTCACAAGTCTCAGGAGCCATACGCCAATACCAAGGACTTGTGGGTCAGTGGCAGAGACAAACTGTGGCAGGACTGAACTGAAGGATTAGACTATTGCAGCAGCTTTAAAACTCTAGGATCATCAGGGAGATTTGATTGTTAGGGCCACCCCCCCTCCCCGACTGCCCAGAAACACGCCCCACATACAGGGCAGGCAACACCAACTACACACGCAAGCTTGGTACACCAATTGGGCCCCACAAGACTCACTCCCCCACTCACCAAAAAGGCTAAGCAGGGGAGAACTGGCTTGTGGAGAACAGGTGGCTCGTGGACGCCACCTGCTGGTTAGTTACAGAAAGTGTACTCCACGAAGCTGTAGATCTGCTAATTGGAGATAAGGACTTCAATAGGTCTACAAACCCTAAAAAAACCCTATCAAGTTCAGCAAATGCCACGAGGCCAAAAACAACAGAAAATTATAAAGCATATGAAAAAAACAGACGATATGGATAACCCAAGCCCAAGCACCCAAATCAAAATACCAGAAGAGACACAGCACCTAGAGCAGCTACTCAAAGAACTAAAGATGAACAATGAGACCATAATATGGGATATAAAGGAAATCAAGAAGACTCTAGAAGAGCATAAAGAAGACATTGCAAGACTAAATAAAAAAATGGATGATCTTATGGAAATTAAAGAAACTGTTGACCAAATTAAAAAGATTCTGGACACTCATAGTACAAGACTAGAGGAAGCTGAACAACGAATCAGTGACCTGGAAGATGACAGAATGGAAAATGAAAGCATAAAAGAAAGAATGGGGAAAAAAATTGAAAAAATCGAAATGGACCTCAGGGATATGATAGATAATATGAAACGTCCAAATATAAGACTCATTGGTGTCCCAGAAGGGGAAGAAAAGGGTAAAGGTCTAGGAAGAGTATTCAAAGAAATCATTGCGGAAAACTTCCCAAATCTTCTAAACAACATAAATACACAAATCATAAATGCTCAGCGAACTCCAAATAGAATAAATCCAAATAAACCCACTCCGAGACATATACTGATCACACTGTCAAACACAGAAGAGAAGGAGCAAGTTCTGAAAGCAGCAAGAGAAAAAACAATTCACCACATACAAAGGAAACAGCATAAGACTAAGTAGTGACTACTCAGCAGCCACCATGGAGGCAAGAAGGCAGTGGCATGATATATTTAAAATTCTGAGTGAGAAAAATTTCCAGCCAAGAATACTTTATCCAGCAAAGCTCTCCTTCAAATTTGAGGGAGAGCTTAAATTTTTCACAGACAAACAAATGCTGAGAGAATTTGCTAACAAGAGACTTGCCCTACTGGAGATACTAAAGGGAACCCTACAGACAGAGAAACAAAGACAGGACAGAGAGACTTGGAGAAAGGTTCAGTACTAAAGAGATTCGGTATGGGTACAATAAAGGATATTAATAAAGAGAGGGAAAAATATGGCAAATATAAACCAAAGGATAAGATGGCCGATTCAAGAAATGCCTTCACGGTTATAACGTTGAATGTAAATGGATTAAACTCCCCAATTAAAAGATATAGATTCGCAGAATGGACCAAAAAAAATAAACCATCAATATGTTGCATACAAGAGACTCATCTTAGACACAGGGACACAAAGAAACTGAAAGTGAAAGGATGGAAAAAAATATTTCATGCAAGCTACAGCCAAAGGAAAGCAGGTGTAGCAATATTAATCTCAGATAAAATAGACTTCAAATGCAGGGATGTTCTGAGAGACAAAGAAGGCCACTACATACTAATAAAAGGGGCAATTCAGCAAGAAGAAATAACAATCGTAAATGTCTACGCACCCAATCAAGGTGCCACAAAATACATGAGAGAAACACTGGCAAAACTAAAGGAAGCAATTGATGTTTCCACAATAATTGTGGGAGACTTCAACACATCACTCTCTCCTATAGATAGATCAACCAGACAGAAGACCAATAAGGAAATTGAAAATCTAAACAATCTGATAAATGAATTAGATTTAACAGACATATACAGGACATTACATCCCAAATCACCAGGATACACATACTTTTCTAGTGCTCATGGAACTTTCTCCAGAATAGATCATATGCTGGGACATAAAACAAGCCTCAATAAATTTAAAAAGATTGAAATTATTCAAAGCACATTCTCTGACCACAATGGAATACAATTAGAAGTCAATAACCATCAGAGACTTAGAAAATTCACAAATACCTGGAGGTTAAACAACACACTCCTAAACAATCAGTGGGTTAAAGAAGAAATAGCAAAAGAAATTGCTAAATATATAGAGACGAATGAAAATGAGAACACAACATACCAAAACCTATGGCATGCAGCAAAAGCAGTGCTGAGGGGGAAATTTATAGCACTAAACGCATATATTAAAAAGGAAGAAAGAGCCAAAATCAAAGAACTAATGGATCAACTGAAGAAGCTAGAAAATGAACAGCAAACCAATCCTAAACCAAGTAGAAGAAAAGAAATAACAAGGATTAAAGCAGAAATAAATGACATAGAGAACAAAAAAACAATAGAGGATAAATATCACCAAAAGTTGGTTCTTTGAGAAGATCAACAAGATTGACAAGCCCCTAGCTAGACTGACAAAATCAAAAAGAGAGAAGACCCATATAAACAAAATAATGAATGAAAAAGGTGACATAACTGCAGATCCTGAAGAAATTAAAAAAATTATAAGAGGATATTATGAACAACTGTATGGCAACAAACTGGATAATGTAGAAGAAATGGACAATTTCCTGGAAACATATGAATAACCTAGACTGCCCAGAGAAGAAATAGAAGATCTCAACCAACCCATCACAAGCAAAGATATCCAATCAGTCATCAAAAATCTTCCCACAAATAAATGCCCAGGGCCAGATGGCTTCACAGGGGAATTCTACCAAACTTTCCAGAAAGAACTGACACCAATCTTACTCAAACTCTTTCAAAACATTGAAGAAAATGGAACACTACCTAACTCATTTTATGAAGCTAACATCAATCTAATACCAAAACCAGGCAAAGATGCTACAAAAAAGGAAAACTACCGGCCAATCTCCCTAATGAATATAGATGCAAAAATCCTCAACAAAATACTTGCAAATCGAATCCAAAGACACATTAAAAAAATCATACACCATGACCAAGTGGGGTTCATTCCAGGCATGCAAGGATGGTTCAACATAAGAAAATCAATCAATGTATTACAACACATTAACAAGTCAAAAGGGAAAAATCAATTGATCATCTCAATAGATGCTGAAAAAGCATTTGACAAAATCCAACATCCCTTTTTGATAAAAACACTTCAAAAGGTAGGAATTGAAGGAAACTTCCTCAACATGATAAAGAGCATATATGAAAAACCCACAGCCAGCATAGTACTCAATGGTGAGAGACTGAAAGCCTTCCCTCTAAGATCAGGAACAAGACAAGGATGCCCACTGTCACCACTGTTATTCAACATTGTGCTAGAAGTGCTAGCCAGGGCAATCCGGCAAGACAAAGAAATAAAAGGCATCCAAACTTGAAAGGAAGAAGTAAAACTGTCATTGTTTGCAGATGATATGATCTTATATCTAGAAAACCCTGAGAAATCGACGATACAGCTACTAGAGCTAATAAACAAATTTAGCAAAGTAGCGGGATACAAGATTAATGCACATAAGTCAGTAATGTTTCTATATGCTAGAAATGAACAAACTGAAGAGACACTCAAGAAAAAGATACCATTTTCAATAGCAACTAAAAAAATCAAGTACCTAGGAATAAACTTAACCAAAGATGTAAAAGACCTATACAAAGAAAACTACATAACTCTACTAAAAGAAATAGAAGGGGACCTTAAAAGATGGAAAAATATTCCATGTTCATGGATAGGAAGGCTAAATGTCATTAAGATGTCAATTCTACCCAAACTTATCTACAGATTCAATGCAATCCCAATCAAAATTCCAACAACCTACTTTGCAGACTTGGAAAAGCTAGTTATCAAATTTATTTGGAAAGGGAAGATGCCTCGAATTGCTAAAGACACTCTAAAAAAGAAAAACGAAGTGGGAGGACTTACACTCCCTGACTTTGAAGCTTATTATAAAGCCACAGTTGTCAAAACAGCATGGTACTGGCACAAAGATAGACATATAGATCAATGGAATCGAATTGAGAATTCAGAGATAGACCCTCAGATCTATGGCCGACTGATCTTTGATAAGGCCCCCAAAGTCACTGAACTGAGTCATAATGGTCTTTTCAACAAATGGGGCTGGGAAAGTTGGATATCCATATCCAAAAGAATGAAAGAGGACCCCTACCTCACCCCCTACACAAAAATTCACTCAAAATGGACCAAAGATCTCAATATAAAAGAAAGTACCATAAAACTCCTAGAAGATAATGTAGGAAAACATCTTCAAAACCTTGTATTAGGCGGCCACTTCCTAGACTTTACACCCAAAGCACAAGCAACAAAAGAGAAAATAGATAAATGGGAACTCCTCAAGCTTAGAAGTTTCTGCATCTCAAAGGAATTTCTCAAAAAGGTAAAGAGGCAGCCAACTCAATGGGAAAAAATTTTTGGAAACCATGTATCTGACAAAAGACTGATAACTTGCATATACAAAGAAATCCTACAACTCAATGACAATAGTACAAACACCCCAATTATAAAATGGGCAAAAGATATGAAAAGACAGTTCTCTGAAGAGGAAATACAAATGGCCAAGAAACACATGAAAAAATGTTCAGCTTCACTAGCTATTAGAGAGATGCAAATTAAGACCACAATGAGATACCATCTAACACCGATTAGAATGGCTGCCATTAAACAAACAGGAAACTACAAATGCTGGAGGGGATGTGGAGAAATTGGGACTCTTATTCATTGTTGGTGGGACTGTATAATGGTTCAGCCACTCTGGAAGTCAGTCTTGCAGTTCCTTAGAAAACTAGATATAGAGTTACCATTCGATCCAGCGATTGCACTTCTCGGTATATACCCGGAAGATCGGAAAGCAGTGACACGAACAGATATCTGCACGCCAATGTTCATAGCAGCATTATTCACAATTGCCAAGAGATGGAAACAACCCAAATGTCCTTCAACAGATGAGTGGATAAATAAAATGTGGTATATACACATGATGGAATACTACGCAGCAGTAAGAAGGCACAATCTCATGAAACATATGACAACATGGATGAACCTTGAAGACATAATGCTGAGCGAAATAAGCCAGGCACAAAAAGAGAAATATTATATGCTACCACTAATGTGAACTTTGAAAAATGTAAAACAAATGGTTTATAATGTAGAATGTAGGGGAACTAGCAGTAGAGAGCAATTAAGGAAGGGGGAACAATAATCCAAGAAGAACAGATAAGCTGTTTGACGTTCTGGGGATGCCCAGGAATGACTATGGTCTGTTAATTTCTGATGGATATAGTAGGAACAAGTTCACAGAAATGTTGCTATATTATGTAACTTTCTTGGGGTAAAGTAGGAACATGTTGGAAGTTAAGCAGTTATCTTAGGTTAGTTGTCTTTTTCTTACTCCCTTGTTATGGTCTCTTTGAAATGTTCTTTTATCGTATGTTTGTTTACTTTTTAACTTTTTTTTCACACAGTTGATTTAAAAAAGAAGGGAAAGTTAAAAAAAAAAAAAAGAAAAACAAGGAAAAAAAAAGATGTAGTGCCCCCTTGAGGAGCCTGTGGAGAATGCAGGGGTATTCGCCTACCCCACATCCATGGTTGCTAACATGACCACAGACATAGGGGACTGGTGGTTTGATGGGTTGAGCCCTCTACCATAAGTTTTACCCTTGGGAAGACGGTTGCTGCAAAGGAGAGGCTAGGCCTCCCTATGGTTGTGCCTAAGAGCCTCCTCCCGAATGCCTCTTTGTTGCTCAGATGTGGCCCTCTCTCTCTGGCTAAGCCAACTTGAAAGGTGAAATCAGTGCCCTCCCCCCTACGTGGGATCAGACACCCAGGGGAGTGAATCTCCCTGGCAACGTGGAATATGACTCCCGGGGAGGAATGTAGACCCGGCATCGTGGGACGGAGAACATCTTCTTGACCAAAAGGGGGATGTGAAAGGAAATGAAATAAGCTTCAGTGGCAGAGAGATTCCAAAAGGAGCCGAGAGGTCACTCTGGTGGGCACTCTTACGCACACTTTAGACAACCCTTTTTAGGTTCTAAAGAATTGGGGTAGCTGGTGGTGGATACCTGAAACTGTCAAACTACAGCCCAGAACCCATGAATCTCGAAGACAGTTGTATAAAAATGTAGCTTGTGAGGGGTGACAATGGGATTGGGAAAGCCATAACGACCACACTCCACTTTGTCTAGTTTATGGATGGAGGAGTAGAAAAATAGGGGAAGGAAACAAACAGACAAAGGTACCCAGTGTTCTTTTTTACTTCAATTGCTCTTTTTCACTCTAATTATTATTCTTGTTATTTTTGTGTGTGTGCTAATCAAGGTGTCAGGGATTGATTTAGGTGATGAATGTACAACTATGTAATGGTACTGTAAACAATCAAAAGTACGATTTGTTTTGTATGACTACGTGGTATGTGAATATATCTCAATAAAATGAAGATTTAAAAAAAAAAAAAGTAAAGAGGTTGAGGCAGTCATCAAAAAACTCCCAAAAAGGAAAAGCCCAGGACCAGACAACTTCACATGAGAATATGACCAACATTTAAGAAAGAATGAACACTTATCCTGCTCAAACTCTTCAAAAAATTGAAGAGGAGGGAAAGTTACTTAATTCGTTCTAAGGCAACATCACCCTAATACCAAAGCCAGACAAAGATACCACAAGAAAAGAAAATCATAGACCAATCTCTTTAATGAATATAGATGCAAAATCCTCAAAAAAATACTTGCAAATAGAATATAGCAGCACATTAAAAGAAGTATACAGACTCCAGGGGAGGAATGTAGACCCAGCATCATGGGATGGAGAATGTCTTCTTGACCAAAAGGAGGATGTGAAAGGAAATGAAATAAGTTTCAGTGGCAGAGAGATTCCAAAAGGAGCTGAGAGGTCACTCTGGTGGACATCTTAGGCACAATATAGACAACCCTTTCTGGGTTCTAGTGAATTGTAATAGCTAGCAGTAAATACCTGAAACTATCAAACTACAACCCAGAACCCATGAATCTTGAAGACTGATTGTACAAAAATGTAGCTTATGAGGGGTGACAATGTGATTGGGAAAGCCATACGGACCACACTCCCCTTTTTCTAGTTTATGGATGGATGAGTAGAAAAATGAGGGAAGGAAAAAAACAAACAAACAAAGGCGCCCAGTGTTCTTTTCTACTTTAATTGCTGTTTTTCACTTTAATTATTGTTCTTGTTATTTTTGTGTGTGTGGTAATGAAGGTGTCAGGGATTGATTCTGGTGATGAATGCACAACTATGTAATGGTACCGTGAACAATTGAATGTATGCTTTGTTTTGTATGACTGCATGGTATGTGAATATATCTCAATAAAATGAATAAAAAAAAAAAGAAGTATGCACCATGATCAAGTGGGATCTATTCCAGTTATGCAAGGCTGGTTCAACACAAGAAAATCAATTAATGTAATACACCACATCAATAAATCAAAGCAGAAGAACCACATGATGCAGAAAAGACATTTGACAAAATTCAACATCCTTTCTTGATGAAAACTCTTCAAAGGATAGGAATAGAAGGGAAATTTCTCAATATGATAAAGGCAATATATGAAAAACCCACAGCTAATATCATACTCAATGGGGAAAGACTAAAACTTTTCCCTCTTAGATTAAGAAGAAAACAGGGATGCCCACTGTCACCATTGTTATTCAAAATTGTGCTGGAAGTTCTAGCTAGAGCATTTAGGCAAGAAAATGAAATAAAGGACACCCAAATTGGAGAGGAAGATGTAAAACTTTCATTGTTTGCACACAGCATGAACCTATATGTGGAAAATCCAGAAAAATCTACAGTGAAGCTACTAGAGCTAGTCAATGAATACAGCAAAGTGGCAGGCTACAAGATCAACATGCAAAAATCAGTAGTGTTCTTATACACAAGTAATGAGCAACAGGAGGAGGAAATCAAGAAAAAAATCCATTTACAATAGCAGCCAAAAGAAGCAAGTATTTAGGAATAAACTTAAATAAGGCCACAAAAGACTTATACAGAGAAAACTACAAGAAACTGATAAAAGAAATCCATGTTCATGGATTGGAGGTGTAAATATAATTAAGATGTCAATTCTACCTAAACTGATTTACAGATTCAATGCAATACCAATTTAAATCACAAGAACTTATTTTGCAGAAATAGAAACACCAATAACCAAATTTATTTGAAAGGGCAAGGTGCCCTGAATAGCCAAAAATATCTTGAGAAAGAAGAACAAAATAGGAGGTCTCACATTACCTGACTTTGAAGCATATTACAAACCTACAGTACTCAAACAGCATGGTACTGATATAAACACGTATGTGTTTATCTACTGATGAGTAGAATTGGATTGAGTGTTCAGAAATAGAACCTCCTATCTACAGACGACTGATGTTGGATAAGACAGTCAGCCAAAGCAACTGGAACAGAGCAGCCTCTTCAATAAACGGTGTTGGGAGAATTGGATATCCATTTCCAAAAGAGTGAAAGAGGACTCCTGTCTCACACCTTATACAAAATTTAACTCAAAATGGATTGAAGACCTAAACATTAGTGTTAAAGCCATAAGACTTTTAGAAGAAAAGTCCTATCTTGTGATAGGAGGTGGTTTCCTAGATTTTACACCTAAAGTGTGAGCAATAACAGAAGAAATAGATATGGGATCTCAAAATTAAACACTTTTGTACATCAAAAGACTTTGTCACAAAAGTAAAAAGGCAGCCTACACAATGGGAGACAATATTTGGAAGCCACATATCAGATAAAGGTTTAATATCCAGAATATATAAAGAGATTCTACAACTCAACAACAGAAAGACAAACAACCCAATCAAACAATGGTCAAAAGTCATGGATAGATACTTTTCTAAAGAGGAAATACAAATGGCTCAAAAACATATAAAAAAAAATGCTCAACTTCACTGTCTATTAGGGAAATGCAAATTGAAACCACAATAAGATATCATCTCACACCTAATAGAATGCCCATTATCAAGAAAACTGAAAATTACAAGTGCTGGAGAGGATGTGGAGAAAGAGGCACACTTATTCACTGTTGGTGGGAATGTAGAGTGGTGCAACCACTCTGGAAGGCAGTGTGGCGGTTCCTCAGGAAGCTAAGCATAGATTTGCCATATGACCCAGCTATTCCATTACTAGGTATATACTCAGAGAAACTGAAAATTAAGACATGAACAGACATTTGTAAACTGATGTTTATTGCAGCATTATTCACAATTGCCAAGAGATGGAAACAGCCCAAATGTCCATCAAGGGACGAGTGGATAAACAAACTGTGGTATAAACACACGATGGAATATTATGTGGCTGTAAGACCAAACAAAGTCATGGAACATATAATAACATGGATGAACCTTGAGGATGTTATGTTGAAAGAAGTTAGCTAGAAACAAAAGGACAAATATAGTACGGTCTCAATAATATGAACTAACATTAATGAGCAAACTTTGAGAGTTAAAAACTGAGAATACAGGTTATAAGAGGATAGAATGTGGGTAGAGATCAGGCATTTGATGCTGAGGGAGTATAGAATATTCAACAGAACTGATTATATAGATTCAGAAATGTTTAGCATAATATTGCATGGTGGTAGCACAATATTGTAAATACACTGAACAAAGATGTCTGAGTAAAGCTGAAAGAGTAGTGCTAGGGGAAAGTATGATACCAGAAGTAAAGATGGAAGATAAAGACTGGGACTGTATAACTAGTGAAACCTAAAGTGGTCAATGATGGTTACTAAATGTACAAATACAAAAATGTTGCTACATGTGGGAGAACAAATGAATGTCAACCTTGCAAGTTGTTGAAAAGGGGATGGTATTGGGGAAAAAAATAATCAAAGACAGCTAGAATCTTTGGTTAACTAACATTGTAATATGCTTCCAGTAAATGTAACAAAGGCAATATACTAAAGCTAAATGTCTATGAGAAGGGAATATAAGGGAAGGATATGGGATCATTGGTAGTGGTGGTGTTGTTTGGCCTTATTATTATATTGTATTGTGTGGTATTTTAATTTGTTGTAATCTGTTTTATTATTCTTTTTAAAAAATTTTTGAAGTAATGAATATGTTCAAGTGCTAATTGTGGTGATGGATGCACAACTATCTAATGATAACTGTGAACAATTGATTGTACACTGTGGATGATTGTATGGTATGTGAATATATCTCTATAAAATTGCAGGGAAAATATAAAGAGAGAGATACAGGTGCTGGAGAAAACAGAGAGAGAGAGATTACCTGTTTACTGTTGGTGGGGAAGTAGAATGGTGTAGCCAGTAGAATATTGAACAGCTGCAAGAAGGAATGAAGCGGTGGGACACGCAACTAGGTGAATGGATCTTGAAGGCAGCATTTTGAGTGACGTATGCCAGAAATGAAAAGGCAAACATCATAATGCCTCACTAATATGGACTAATTATAATGTTTAAACTTTGAGAATTGAATCTTATAGCACAGCTTATCAGGGCGATGCTTATTGTAAAGGTCCCTAGATTGTAAGCTCTTGCAGCAGTCGCATCTATTCCTGAGTTGTAATGGCTGTCTCTAAATTCTGAGATGCTGATCCCTTTGTGTATAACCTGGTCAGTCTCTAGAACTTTGGGTACCTCTGTGACACCTGAAACTAAGAGCTAGAGCTCGACAGCTACGAATGTCAGTATTATCTCATGCAGCAACTGTTAAAAAAGCTGAAAAAGAATTCAGAATTCAAATAGAGATATGAATGGAACAGATCTGGTTAGGACTAAGGCAAATCAGGCCAAAGGGTAAAGGATGACATTGACTGTGTTTTAAAACTCAATTTCTGTGAAATTGAGAAGCTTGTTACTGCAAATGAGAGGCTAACCCTGCTTAAAATTGTGCCTAAGAGTCTTCTCCAGAGAACCTATTTGTTGCTCAGATGTGGCCTCTCTCTCTAAATCCACAGAGCAGGTGAATTCACTGCTCTCCCCCCTACATGGGACATGACTCCCAGGGGTATAAATCTCCCTGGCAATGTGGGACATGACTCCTGGGGATGAGCCTGGACCCAGCATCGTGGGATTCAGAAACTCTTCTTGACCAAAAGGGGGAAGCAAAATGAAACACAATAAAGTTTCCGTGGCTGAGAGATTGCAAATGGAGTCGATAGGTCAGTCTGGAAGTTATTCTTATATGTTATGTAGATATCCCTTTTTAGTTTTCGGTGTATTGGAATAGTGAGAAGGAAATACCTGAAACTTGGGCTGCAACCCAGTAGCCTTGATTCTTGAAGACAACTGCATAACTATGTAGCTTACATGGTGTGACCATGTGATTGTGAAAACCTCGTGTCTCACACTCCCTCTATCCAGTGTATGGAGAGATGAGTAGGAGAATGTGGTGGAATGGGGGGGTGGAATGTTTTAGGTGTTCTTTTATACTTCTATTTTTTTTTTTTTTTGGAATAAGGAAAATGTTCAAAAATTGATTCTGGTGATTAATGAACAACTATATGATGGTGCTGTGAATAACTGTACACTGTGGATGATTGTGAGGTATGTGAATATATCTCAATAAAACTGTATTACAAAATACATTTGAAGGAAGTGTTCATCCCTCACAGCCTCCCTAGACTACCCTTCCCCTTGAATTTCCCTCATATACACATAGTTTATGGAATAAATTTGAAACGATAGAATGATTCAGAGTTTGCCTCAAGGAGTTTGGTTCTGCTCTTAGAATCACCCTTTTACCTCTTCTGTCTATGCATTAAAACATCAACTAGATTCTCAGGGGACTGACTTCCCTTATGCAGCTCTCTGAGTGCATCAGAGTCCCAAAAGAATTAGCACATTTTCTGTTGAGACGCTTACTGCACGCTAGACTTGCCTTACATACAAGTTTTCTGAGTCTACACCATGGAATGTTATGAAGGTGCTGGAGCTCTACTCCTCAGCTAACTGAACCTCCCTGATCTGGAGCCGGAAGGGTTACATGCAGTTGTGTAATAGGAATTGTCAGTCTTGTCCTTACTACTATTTACTTCACATTTATTTCACAGACACAATTTCGTTTGAGTATATCATTAACTTTCATGGATTATGTCAGTTTATAGCTCCTTTTAATAGCCTAGAAAGGTAATTCAAGTCAGCAACTGTCCCATCTAAAATATTCGTTGAGCACCTTCCACATGTTTATGCATTAGAAGTTGTGCTAAAAATGGTTAGATAAAGAGCACAAACATTTGTTCCAATGCCAACGCTCACTGAGCTTGAACTTTTATGGGAAAGCATGATAGAAAAACTAGTGAGAACAGATGTCCTTTGTTGCCCCCTTCATCAAATCTCTAGTAAGGGAAAAGGTGTAGGGGAGCCACAGTGCACCCAGCAATGGCAAAACTGGATAGAGGTTAATTGCCTAATTGCCGGTATGTTCAGGTCCCAGCAGGCACCAAAACCCACAGGTTAGAGAAGCAGGACTGAGGGGACTAACTCCACAGGAAGCTCTCAAGTAATCATTTGATTGAAAACCATTTCTCTACCTTCCTTCTTAAAGTGTATAATTACATAATGAAATTTATGGGAGTTGCGGGAAGATTCCATACATTTCTTATGGATATTTCAATTTGAACACATCAAATGAACTGAATGATTGTCACCAACAGAAATGAGTGAGCACAGTCATTGGGGCACAATGACTGTATTAGCTAATTTGCAGGTGATATGGTTGGGACTCTTCCAAACTGCTTACCAACTTGAAAGAGGAAGGAAGTTCTATAATTATCATCCCCAAAACGGAGTTAAGTGCTGGGTGCAGGGGCTTCCTGTAGTGTATGGCCTGGTGAGTGTGGACAAATTCAGTTATTGACTTAATGTTTTTGTAAAAAATAAAAGATAAAATCCAGTCAACCTAAAGCCTTTAAATCCTCGCAATTCAGTGATAAGACTGAGTTGGTAGCCAAAAGGAGGAGCAAGTGGCATTCCACGCTGATGTTCCACCCATTGTACTGCAAGCACTTAGCCACTTAGCTCAGCAGTCTTTTAAATTTCTCCTACTCACAATGGCGTTTGCCCCTCTTGTCTCCTGTCAACCATTTGTCTGTAAATAGAAAGTAATTTGCCAAAAGACAGAGCCCCAATTCCTGACCTCTGGGTCCCTTTTGAAATGAAAGCACAGCTCCAAGGCATTCTGGAGGGTCAGAGGAAGAGAAAAAGGCAGATTAATTGCTCTTCAGCTAATCCTAATTATTTGCTGCTAAACATCTTGTTTATCTTTCCAAATCAAGAGAAGGAATGGATAGCTGTGTTATTAGGAAACATGAGAATGCTCCCATCTTATCTGAAATTCTCTCTTCAAGAAATGGGAGATAACATCACCAGAATATAAATGCTCTCCCCAGGTCTAAATGAGCACACTGAAATTCATATAAAATGGGACTATCTTTCCAATGTTATTCACCTTGGAGACAATCTGGTGAACTGCAGACTACCTCAAAGTCAAATACTCAGCAATTGGGAAGGAGAAAAGAAGGGGAATTGGAGAATAGAGGAGAGAAAGAGGGCTGGGAACATCCTATAGAATATCCAATCTTACACTGGACAATTGCTTGTTAGCACTGGATAGCAGCAATTTTTGGACAATAATTCTAAACACTACTAGCCACCAACACTGCCTGAGACCCCATGCTCCCTGAAAATAAATAAATAAATAAATAAAATTTACAAACTAAAAATAAAAATAAAATTTACAAACTAAATAAAGATGCCTCCTCCTTCCACTCTGCAAAAAAGACAGGCATCAACCTGCCTCCTTCACAGTCACTGACTGTTCTTTGGGATGGTGCAAGGGTCACAAATCCCACAGCTACATTTTACCTAAACTTTCATAACCGGTGCTCCAAGCGTATTCCATGATGCGAGTAATTCACAAAATTTTATGAACAAGACACCACTGTCAATCTTGTCCTTGCATTTTGACAATGCTGAATATTACCTGAATCCTGTTATCATTCAGGTTTTAAGAAATCCCCAACCCAGCGTGTTACTGTCCAAGATGGCCTTAATTTCTCTTCAGCCTGACTAAACTTTAGACAGCCTTCTCCTTGTCTCTAGACTCCTGGCCTCTGTCATCTTGGCCTTGACAGAATCCATATAGGACATGTTCCACATGGCCTGTAGATTCATGTAATCAATATGCTCCATTTCTTTTTTTTTTTTTTTTCCATAGTAGTGCTGTTTATTTTATTTTATTTTTATTAAATTCAGTTTTATTGAAATACATTCACACACCATACAATCATCCATGGTACACAATCCACTGTCCACAGTATGATAACATAGTTATGCGTTCATCACCACAATCTATCTCTGAACATTTTCCTTACATCAGAAAGAACCAGAACAAGAATACAAAATAAAAGTGAAAAAAGAACACCCAAATCATCCCCCCATCCCACCCCATTTGTCCTTTAGTTTTTATCCCCATTCCTCCACTCATCCATACACTAGATAAAGGGGGTGTGATCCACAAGGTCTTCACAATCACACTGTCACCCCTTGTAATCTACATTATTATATAATTGTCTTCAGGCGTCCAGACCGCTGGGTTGGAGTTTGGTAGTCTCAGGTATTTACTTCTAGCTATTCCAATACATTAAAGCCTAAGAGGTGCTATCTATATAGTGCATAAGAATGTCCACCAGAGTGACCTCTCGACTCCATTTGGAATCTCTCAGCCACTGAAACCATTTCGTCTCATTTTGCATCCCCCTTTTGGTCAAGAAGATACTCTCAGTCCCACGATGCCGGGTCCACATTCATCCCTGGGAGTCATACTCTGCGTTGCCAGGGAGATTTACACCCCTGGGAGTATGCTCCATTTCTTGACTTCTCCCTTCACTACACTTCAGCTAGTCCATCCCAGTTCTTAAAATCTCTCTTGCCCTCCTCTTCAAGGGAGTTGAGCCCCCTCACTCTCTCCCCTACTGTAATAATCTTTTGGTCTTTTTCTATATATCACAATAGCCTTCTGGTCTCTCTCTCTTCCCTATTGCATATATTTTTGAATAAGTCATCTTTGACAATCTCCTGGAATTTTGTCTCCCTATTTGCACATAATTCACCTTAAGGGACCATCACTTCTGCTTCCTACATCCTGTGCAAGTTTGTCCATGTTTCTAAATCTCTAACACAAGTTCTTGAAAGAATATGGACTCTCTGGTAGAAATAACACAAAAACAAGATCAGTGAGGTAAGTCCAAGGCAGTTTGTTTTCTGGGTCACAGTGGAGAAAGAGGGCAGGCTGGGGTCTGCACAGGAAACCAAAGAAGAGAAACGTCTTCCTTGAAGAAGAGGTCAGCCTTACTTACATAGGGGAGCAAGCCCAGTGAGTATGGCACTGCCATCCCTCACGAGGCCCTCTCATCATGTGTTCAAGTTTCCCTGTAATCTGAGGAAGTCCAGCCTTGGTGGTTGATCTCTCTTGGATGATAGACTGGTACTTTATTTTCTAAAAACAAGTGTCACTTCTACCTTATCCCCCATTGCTCCTGTCAGTTGTCTTCAGGACAGCGTGTTTGTCTCCTGGGCACCTGGAGTGCATGCAGATTCCTGGTTATGTACCTGATGCTGGTGCTAAATTGCCATGGACCTCAGAAGGACCTCCAAGCCACAGGAGCTGGCAGCCAGGTGTGGCACTCAGAAGGGGAGACTTTGCCAAGGACCTTGGACTCCAGCTAGGTGCCTGAGTTGATTCAGTGAATCCCTGCAGTGCTTTTGTAGAGCTGTTGGAGAAGACCCTAACCTGGCTCCAGTCTTGCCTCTAACTCCAACACCTTCTGTCCTGCCCAAAGGGAGGCACTTCTCTGCATCACTGATGCCTCGTCTACACAATGCCAGCGTAGTTGTGCTCTGTGAGTGGTTTCACATTCGATTACCACTTCCTACCATCCAAGGGCAGGATTTTCGGACCAGATGGGATGGGGCAGAATGAAAATATTTGAAGAGGGCTCTGGACCTCTTCACCCCTGCTTTCACCCATTTTAAATCATGATGCTCTGCTGAAGATTCCATTTAAGAGGAAAAAAATCTAAAAGTATTGAAAATTGTTACATTAATTAGTGATTTCCAAACTGGTGGATCATTAGAATCACCTGCATGGTGAATCGATGCTCTCAGTTTTTGTTTTCATCATTAAAATTACTTAAATTTCAGAGAATATATGTATATGACATAAATAAAATAGTGCAAATAGAAAGCTAGAACACTGGTCATTCTCCCTAAGCCCACTCCCAGCTCCCCAGGGCTCTGAGGGGTACTGGTTTGTGCTGTCTTCTCTCCTAACTCTCATTCTGCCTCCCAGGTTATCACATGAACACTGCCAGACTCATTATGGTTTTGTTTTAATGGACTGTTATTATACGCATTACTCTAGAATTCACTTTTTATCAATTTTTAAATTGTGAGATAGAACATATACTCAAAAGAATGTCTGTAATTTCTTGAGTGCAGCAATTCAGGTTAAGGCAAACCCCTTTTAACTGCCTCACACATGAAGAAGTAGAATTTGGCAGGACCCCCACCCCCACCCCCTGTGTGTCCAGCACTCACCCCTGAGTTTGTGGTAATAGTTACCTGGCATGTCTTGATAGGTCCACCACCTCTCTACCCATCTCCAAATGACTTGTCTACTTTTCTTGGTAATTCCCTGATTGTTTGTGAGGTTGCGTGTCTTTCAGGTGTTCATTTACCATTTGGATTTTCTCTTTTGTGGAATTCATATTAAAATGTTTTGCTCACCTTCGTATTGGGTTGTCTGTCTTTTTCTGTTTTATAGGAATACTTTATTTACCCTTGACATGAGTCCTTTTATGGAACGTTTGTGTTGTAAAATAGAAGTTCTTCATTTTAGTCCATCTAAAGTAATCATTTGTTTTAAGCTTAGTGCTTTCTGTGTCTTGTCTAAAACATCCTATCCAAGATTTCCTTTAGTTGTTTAGATACTCTCCTTTATTTTATTATAAAAGCTTTTTCATTTGTCTTTCACGTTTAGGTCATATCTCATTGGGGTTTCTTTACTTGGCATGAGGTAGAGTTCAATTCCATTATACATGTAATCATTGCCCTGTAAGACGTATCACTTGGCAATTTGAAACCCAACCTTTGGCATGTACCTTGGGTCCATATAAGCATAAGTCTGTTTCTGTTTCTTTGCTCCTTCTGCATATCTCCAGTACCAATTCTACACTGGCAAAATAATCACTACAGCTTGGTAACAAGTCCTGATGAATGGTAAGACAAGGCTACCCAATGCTTTTTTTTTTTCCCCCAGCTGTTTTGATGATTTTTGGCCCATGTGACTCCATATTAGACTCATGTGTCTTCTTAAAATATAAACAAACATGTTGATGCTTCCTCAAGATTGCATTGTATCTTTTATAATTCAAATTTGCAGATAATTTACATCTGTATAATGTTGAATCTACTGATTCATGGAAGTATTTTGTTTCTTCACTTACTTAGGCCTTCTTTTATATATTAATATAATTTTATAATTTTGAATGTGTCTATCACATCTTCTTTAAATTTATTCCCATGTACATTTTTAATCTGATTGCAAATGGTGTCTTTTTAAACACTCCGTTTTCTACTTTGTATTAGTATATAGAAATAAATTGGACTTCCATTAATTTTGTTTGTTTGCAGCAACCTTGAGCTGTTTGGTTCAATCTACAGCACATTAACAGATTAAAAGGAAGTAATTATATGATCATAACCTTAGATGGGGAAAAATTCATCATAAAATTTCTTAGCAAAGAATATAAGCAATCTTCTTTAATGTAACAACAAGTATGTGAAGAAAAAGCTGTAGCAAAAATCACTTAATTAATGAGGAAACCCTGCAAGCTTTCTCTTTGAGAAGAGAAACATGGCAGGACAGCCTGCTAACACTAATCCTCCATATTACTCCAGAGCATTTAGACAGAGCATTTAGGCAAGAAAGATGATTATGGGCTACAAGGATTGGAAAGGAGGAAACAAAGTCTTTTCAGATGATGAGATTTTACATATTAAAAATCCAAACTAATTTACACTTTAGTTGGCTTGTTACTCTATAAATACACAACCGATCTATGAACTTTTTACATTCTAATTTTTTTAATTATACTGAATCTGATTCACAGTTTATAATAATATTTTCTTTTTCATTAGAGTAACACTCATGAGTGTTGTGAATATTGTCATTAATTAGAGGAATCAGTAATTGATGTGAGATGTTTTCAACCTCTTAGGTATCAGATAAATGTTGTCACTTTAATTAACTGGAAAATGAACTGTGCCATCCAAAAGTGTGCTAGAGATGTATTGTTTGAAAAATCACCTTAAAGTATGGTCTGTAAAGAAACAACGGGCATGGCTTCCCCAATGCCATGGGTTGGCCGGCAGGTGCCGCAGCTCTTGCCCGGGCTCAGTCTTGCACCTGCGTTCAGCTGAGGGCTGGGGTTCCCAGGGAGCCTGGGCATTCCTCTCTGTCTGGCCTTTAGTTCTCAAGAAGCTTATAGCTGATTCTTCCCATGGCAGCAGTGTTCTAAAAGGGCCAGCTCTCATGCAGGAGTCTTATCACGTACCTGCCTAGGTCAGGTTTGCTGATGCCCCACTGGCCAAAGCAAGCACATGGCAATTCCAGGATTAATGCACAAAGGACTACACAAGGTTGTGGATATCAGAAGGTGTGATATCATGTAAATAAATGAAGAACATCCAAATGAGAACAAGCAAAGGCTATTTATTCAGAACTTGCTAGTGCAAGGGGGTTGGCCACACCATGTGCATTTGGTAGAGACTCAATGGCAGGCATGAGACTGGGAAAGCTTGATAGTGGGAGAAAGGGAGGACTTCAGAAACGCCATGATTGGAGGCTGTTGGCATGGAGGCAGGCTAACTAGAAGGGGAGCATCCTATGTGATGGGAGCAGGGGCAAACATTTAGGGAATTTGTCAGTTATTGATCAAGTCCTGGCCATTTGGGGCTGATTGCTCCAGGGATTGTGGTTTGGCTTCCAGGTATGGTTGCCGTAGACACTGCCCAGCTTCCGGGACTATCGTTGAAGGTGGTAAGTCAGAGTTTCCTCATCTGGTTATTGCTGATAGTGGCCAGACTTTCCTGGTCATTTTCCATCTGTACATTCAGTCTCCCAATTCCCTTGGAGCCATTATTGTAACAGTTAACTATAGCAAATGCCTCAAAGCACTGTAGAAACAGAGTGGGTATTTTAAATTGCTCTCTATCAGAAACTAACGAGAGAGAGTACTGGCATCATCTGCAGTAATAGAAACCAGAGGCACCTCCATTTGTAAAAAGAAGTTCTGGATTTATACCAAGCTGGTCAGACATGCTGCCCTGGATGGATTTACCAAGTGATTTGGGCTAAAGTGCTTTATGTCTCAGAGCTCTCCTTTTGCCATCATCTGATTTAGAACCTATAGTGTCTACTTTGAAGAAATGGAGGTATTTAAAGATGTGTATAAATTGCCATAATAGTATTAATTGTGCTTGATATAAAAGCAAAGTTAAGGAAAACATCACCACAAATATTTTCGAGGCTTATATTTATAGTCTTCACAGTGAAAAATTTCCAAGCAGCCCCTAAAGGTTTCATATGACTGTATTGTGACTTTATTACCTCACTACTCCAGGCAAAGGACATTGCAACATTTTGCAAAGTAATGGAAGTGAAGCTGCAGGCTACAAGCTGTGGAGTGAGCACATTTGAATTCCAGGCAGACATGGATTTTCTGCAAGACTAGTGAGGCTTAAGCTTCAGGTCCTTCACTCCCTCCAGCTGTTCCTAGTCCCTGGGGAGGGGGTGGGGGGGGCTCACAATATGTGCACATGGGCATGAATTTTATAAAATCTGCTTCAGTTTTCTTGGGGTAGGGGCAAATTTTATAAATTTCATGGCTGACAAAACCTAGGTCCCAACCTGAGTCTAGGATATGACTTCATGGTCCAAAGAAAGCTGAAAGTGAGTCACAAAAAAATGTGACCTAGTAGGAAAGAAATGCCAGAAAGGGTCATGATGTTTTCCAACTAATCCACAAATACTATGACGAGAGAGAATGTGAGGTGTAGGAATCACTTGTAGAGATTTTTTCCTCCAAAGTATTCATTCTAAATATCAAATACTACTTTTATTATGTACTAGGCAATAAGATCCAAGCTCTCTGTTCTCTACCTGTATCTTAATCTGAACTAATTTACAGCTGACAAATATGCTGTTCTTGTGGCACATCCAGTTCATTTCCTCTGTCCACATAAGAAAGATAAACTGTTTTGTGCAAATCCAGCCCCAGGAAGACAAAATTCCCACCCACTCCTCAACCTTTCCACATGCCGGTTTTAGGAAACAAGTCTAAATTGAACCATGGTTTATAAAGATAAGCACATAATCTCACAAATATAGTGAGTCAGGTGGAGTAAATGCCAGAGTCACAGAGAGATAACCCAATATTCACTAAGCCATCTAAGAGAACATTAAGATTAATTGGGCTATGGTGATTGACCTACAAAGTGCTCTCTCTCCAAATCCACGTTTCTCAAAGGTTAACTAATGTACCATCTGCTACAGAGGGGTAGCTAGAATAACTACACCTGCTCCTGGAGCATAAATTTTGCAAAGATTTGGGGGACATTATGCTTTATTCTTTCATCAAATGTGATAATGTTTTAAATTAGCATTTAAAATTGTGTGAGTTTCTGAGATAAAACAGGAAACTTCAAGAACATCTGGAGATTCCCATAGGGGCAATTTGAGTTGAAACTAGAGTTCCTTAGGGGTACCAAGCTCTTTTCTCCACCACTGGATGTGTAGAGACAGGACCAAAATATGCCTCCCACCAAGCAAAAAAAAGCCATAAGCATGGCTGTTTGGAGAATGTATCAGAGCATCATAAAAATGTTAAATCTTCTCCCCCTGACCAGAGAGTGTCCCTGCTTCACTCACAGTGGACACCTTGGCCAGCTCTTGGTGGGATCATGTCTGAGGACTTTATTTACAGCTGCCTTCAGAGAGAACCTGAAATTTCCAGCTCCCAGAGTCCTGGCAACCTCTCTCAAGGTCCTGGAAGAAGTCATCAACAGCACAGCTATTCTTTGAATGATCCGCTTTGTGTAAATAATCAAAGAACTCCCAAATGAGAACAAGCAAAGGCTATTTATTCAGAGCTTGCAATAGCAAGGGATTCGAGCATCATGTGCACTTGGCAGAGATCAAGGGCAGGCAGGAGTGGGAAAGCTTTAAAGTCAGAAAACGGGAAGACCTTGAATGGAGGCTGTTGGCATGGGGAGGATGGAAGCAAGGTAACTGGAAGGGGGCGTCCTATGTCATGGGTTAGGGGAGCATATTCAACTTTCTCTGCTTGGTCCTAAGTTGGGAGCAGGGGCAAAAATCAGGGAAGCTGTCAGTTATTGATCAAGTCTTGGCAATTTGGGCTGATTGTTACAGGGATTGTGGTTTCACTTCCTGGGCTGGTTGATGCAGTTAGTGTGCCAGCATTTCCTTGTAACTGTCCATTTGTATATCCAGTCTTTCTATTTAGTGAATCATTAAATCCCTTACAGGAGAGGTCGGCAGATTAGTTATTTATCATTGAAATAAGCTGAAAGCCTCAACATAAAGATTTCACAACTAACCACTCACCAATAGAAAGTCCTCTAAAAGAAACAATCATTTCGTAACCAGAAGATGAATATCCCAGAGTACATTTCCCTAGCACCACAGCCCAGTGGCTTGGAGGCTCAGAACACACTGGGCTCCAAAACCAAGGTCCATTCCCTCCTTCCCAGTGCTAATGTATGACACAGACCAGGAGGAGGAGGATACAGACAAACCCACCTAGCAGGCTTGTTCCATTTCAGACAGTGAGCTAAGGTTTCATCTTACAACAATGCTATAGAGACGGTATTATTTCCATCCTATATATGAGAAAACTAAGGCTCAGAGAAGCTAAATAATTGTCCAAAGATCACACAGCAAACAAATGGGGGATTTGGGTTTGGCTTCAGATGTGCAGATTTCCCCATTGTATTATGTCTATGGTGCAATGGCAGTCCCCTTGGGGAAAAAGCCCTAGTTCTCAGGAAGCGCCAGGATGCTTTTTTAAAAATAAGCTTTCTCAGTACATTATTCCATCAACCAAATATCACAGGATTAGACAGAATGGGACAGAATTAAATTAGACAGAATAGAAATAGCTGGTTCTACATAATCCTTGGCTTCTCTTTTGATATTATTACAGAACGTTATTACTTATTTTTTAATCTACCCAGATGAATAGAAAAAAATAAAAATAAAAACCTACCCCCAAACTACTTACTAAAGCCCGGAAGTCACAGGAACTTACCTCTCAAAAGCTCCGTGGCCTGGAAGTGTTTTTCTGCTTGAATTAAAAATGCTTGGTTTCCAATATGTAAAGAGGGGAAAATCATATTGTAAGTTGAAATAACTCAACCCACTTAATTATGCACAAAATATAACAAAGTACATAGAATATGTTTCACATTATGACTGATAGCTTCATAATTTATATGGAAAATAAAAACTTACATTTTGCCACCAATGTCCTGTCTCAGTGGTGTGTATGTGTGCCTGGTGTCTGTTGCAGAAAGACTTTGATGAAATGGATTCACTTGTTCATGTCCAGCCTTTTTTGCTCCTCTATGCTCACATACAATGTTCAGCAAAATAAATCAACCCCAGAATGTAAGGAACAGGGAAGCCTAACACACAGGCATGTGGACATAATTGGCCCCATCCGCTTGCCCAGGCCCCAAATGGACACTCACAATTGCAGGCCCAGTGCCCCTGGAATAAATGCAGCTCAAAAAATATGGATAACCACTTCTCCTGAATCCCATCTCTCCCACCCCCACTCCAGGCTCATCTCTCCTACTCCGGGGACAAGAGGTGCTGGTGGGCAAGGGTGTCATTCATGTGGATGGCCCAGAAGCCGTATCTGCTTCCAGCCACCCCTCCGGGGAGGCCTGCCCCCATGCATGTCCCTGAGAGCACGGCCAGCTCTCCACCACCCCAGCTTCAAGGCTGTGTGCATCAGAAGTGAGAAAGCAGAGTTTTCATCAGACAGAAGAGTGAACCTAAATACCTTTGGTCTAACTTTTTACCTTATGTGGGAAGGGAAATTTAGTAAATTGTAACATTTTTCCATTTAAAATGTTTACTGGTAGACATAATGTATTTTGTGCTAAAATATACTCATCAAACCAAGGGGAATAACTGCCAAACCTTTTCCATTTATGCCTTCTTGCCTCCCGTCCCCAAACCAAGGTTTAATATTCACAACCATAATTTTAGGGAGTATCTTCCACATAGAGTTTCAGTACCTAGAAAGTAACCTGGCAGAGGAAGAGCTGCTTCAATAAGTGCTTGTGGTAGATTGAATTATGGGTCCCAATTTAGATATGTTATTAGCTTTAGTCCACATTCCTGTGGGAATGAATCTACCATAAATGGGACCACCTGAAGATATTATTTTAATTAAGTACATGTTCAGTTGGGTATAACCCAGCTGAAGGACTAGAGTCCACAAACAGAGGAAATTCAGACCTATTAAGAGAAAGCCACAGGGAGCAGCTGGAACCCAGAAGTCAAAGGAACCTAGAAGAGATGACCCTGTGATACCAGGCAGGGATTCAAGCCAATGAATCCTAAGGATCACCAGCAGCCAGCACATTGGAAAGAAACCACTGCTTTGTGGATGTCTTGATTTCAGACTTCTTCTAGCCTCAAAGCAGTGAGCCAATAAATTTCCATTGCTTAAGCCAACCCCTTGTGAGGTGTTTGCCATAGCAGGCTGCCAAACTAAGACAGTGCCCAAGGTAGACGGTGTACTCTGGTGATTTGGCCTCTCTTCCTTGATGGGCCCATGGCCAACCACATGGCCCTCAGCCCACCAAACTATGCTGAACCCATCAAGAGAGCACCAATGTGCTAATTCTCTGTAGATGAAGGCATCCGTTCTCAAACTAAAGAAAGAGGAAGCTCCATGTAGACTCACAGGTGAACTAATAGCTAACTCGGACCAAACCTACTTCAACTGCATTTCAGGCCAGGACATGAAGAAAATGGGTCAGGCACCTACTGGGTTAATTTAAATGGGTGGAGCACTTTAGGCATTTGTTGAATTCAATGAAAATTAAATTTTCTCTACTATTTTACCGAGTTTAGTTTGAATAATTTGTCCTTCAACTCATATTCCATGTGGTTAAACACCATTTCCTGGCTAGGAGTTAGATTGAATTATGACATGCAAAGTTTCCTGCAATGAAATTGGATTTTACTCCATTTAACACAGTACAATTATTATAATAAAGCACCTAATGTTTCCATTTCCTTGAGAAAATTAGTTTAAAATTGTTTTGCTTCCTATAAATCATCTTCATATACTAAAAACTTTATACTTGAATTGTAAAAGGCCTAACACAATTTATTGTGTATTCAGTCCTATTGTATATTTGGGTAAAAATTCGAATTTTGCATGAGGAACTATTATGAACATTGAATAAACAGTAGTAGCATTACAATTTTCCAATCTATCATTTAGAGTAGCTGGTGAAGTGGAATATGCTTTTGTTAAGTTCAAAAAATATGTTTAACAGGTTTTGCGAAGCTTAGATAATTGGACTATTCATTCATTCATATAATTATGGAAAAAGTCAATATAATTTGGATATTCTTTGTCCACCAAGCAAAACATAAAAGTGCTAATATATGAAGCAAATTAATTAATTAAAAAGAAAGTGACAGTAAGCTTAAATACCCATGTTTTTACTTCTGCAAGCCAGGAAATTAGGGGGATATCTATAAAGCAACCTTGATCAACTCTGCCTTTCTTCTCCAAAAGATAGTTTCCAAAAAATCACCAAATTTGCGTTATCAAAGCCCACCTCACATTCATGAATCACAGCAAATAATCCAGTGACATTTAGAAATTGACAGCTGCTTTCATTAAAGTCTAAAATCCCCTTGGAATAGGACTAAGTCCTCCTCTTTTCCTGCCTCTAAACTCTTCTCCCTTCTACCAGGAATACTCTGAAATTTGCTACTCAAGCAGCCTGAAAACTCCTCCAGAACGGGGACTCTTTCAGGCCCCATGATGAAAGAATCAGTGGGGAAACTGGCCAGATTGAATACTATTTTCACATCGTGTCTCAAAGGCCTTGTTTTCCAATGAATTACTCTGGCTGGGTTTTAATTTTTGCTTGTTTAGGGTCCAGTTCTTATTGGTTTATCTGTACTTGTATTGCTCTATTGAACATATTGAATATGTAGGATATATTTTATATAGGGATTTCTGAATATTTGAATGTTTGAAAAAATATTTAAAATCTAAGGATAATCAACAAGAGTTGAATCATGTCCCCCACAAAACACAGCTCAAGGTTTAACCCGCATTCCTCATTCCTGTGGGTGTGAACCCATTAGCAAATAGGCCCTTCGAAGATGTTATTACCAATGTGTGAACTCATTTGTGGATAGGGTCTTGGAAGATCCTACTCAGATGAGGCCACACTGAATCCAGGTGGGCCTCAGTCGATTCAGCTGAAGTCCTTATAAGAAGAGGAAATCCAGACAGAGACATGGATAGAATCCAATGGAAGCCAGAAGTCAGAGAAAGCCACAGGAGGAGACCAAGGGGACAGATGACTGTGTCACAGAGATGGGCACGCAAGCCAAGGGACCCCGAGGATGGAGGCAAATCGGCACCAGAAGGCTACAGATTCTGGGAGAAACCATGGCCTGTCTCGACCGTGATTTTGGACTTCTAACCCACAAACCATGAGAGAATAAATCCCAGTTATTTAAGCCAACCCATTCTGTGGCATTTTGCCAGAGCCGCTATGACAATAACTTTAAAAGCACTTGCTTTACTCATAGCAAATATATGTTAGTGTGTATGTAACAGGGTACTTTAGGTTTGAGACTTGAATATCTGATATCTCACACAGAATTGTTAAATATATGAAAGGTTTCTCTATTTTCCTGAATTCTTGTTAATGTTAAGAAGAACACACACACACATAAACACACGTACATAAACCAAAAAGATTTTTAATCTTTTAAACTCAGCCCAATCACTTAAAATATATTTTTAAGCTACAGTCACTAGTCAAAGGACCAGAACAATTACCAGATTTGAGCTGCAGTATCGCCCACTGCAGGAAATTTTATAGCCAGGTGTTAATGACATACTACTGCAGCACGGGAAACCCAGGGCTATAATTTGTAAAATTTATTTTTAGGAAACTGGAAAAAAAAAATACCTTTACAGCTAAGGCATTTAATGGCTTAAATCCAAAGATAAAAATAAATAAATAAGAAGACCACAATAGAAATTGTTTCCCATTTTCAAATGGCAGTTATTGCAAAGAAGGGTGGGGTAATTGTTTTCTTCACTATTTAAGTGTAAATAGAAGCCAATAAAACCGATTTGCCAGAACATCAGCAAGTACTTCAGAATAAATCATATACAAACTATGCAAATGTAGAAATTATAAAAGCCTACATGTCATTTTGCATGTAGAACAAGTACTTCTAGGAAAACAAAATCTCCAATTAAAAAATTAGAGAAAAGATTAATGTGTAAGATGGAAAGTAACAAGCAGGGTTAAGAGTAAACTTCACCTCCAATCCAGAGACTCTGGGCACAGAAGGAGACCCGCTCTCAGCTCCTCTCCTCTTGGGTCTAGCTCAACATTATGACAAGTGGAAGATAGTCTCAATATGTGGAAATAAGCTCAATAGCAGAAAAACTACTTAGTGTGCTCTGTAGGGTAAGTTCAGCTGATTATCATCATAATCCATCTTGGAGCATGTGCCAGGTTGGGTATTTTATGTCCCTCAGAAAAACCATGTTCTTTAATGCAATCTTGTGGGGGCCGACTGATTAGTCTGTTGATTAGGGTGGGGCCTTTGATTAAATTGTTTCCATGGATGTGTTGACCCAGCCCACTCAGGGTGGGTCTTGATTGGTTCACAGGATTACTTAAGAGAACTCTGGAGCTGAAACAGACACTTGCTGACACTTAGAGATGCTCGGAAATACAGAGAAAAGGACATTTGGAGATGCTAAGCTAAGAGATGAAGCCCAGAGTTTGCCCCAGAGAAGCTAAGTGAGAACCCTCAGATGCTTAGAGAGAAATACCCTGGGTGAACAAGCAAGGATGCACAGGGGCTGAGAGAGAGAAGCTGAAACACAACCCAGGAGCAAAGGACCAGCAGGTGCCAGTTATGTGCCCTCCCAGCTGACAGAGGAGTTCCGGATACCATTGGCCTTTCTTCAGTGGAGGTACCCTCTTCTTTATGCCCTAGTTTGGACACTTTTATGGCCTTAGAACTGTGAGTTTGTAACCAAGTAAACCCCCTTTAAAAAAGCCAATCCATTTCTGGTATTTTGCATAAAGGCAGCATTAACAAACCAGAACAGAGCCATTTGGTTTTATTACACTTACACCAAAGACACAATTGTGTGCTAAATTGGATATTGATGCTAAATTGTTTTATTTATCTGAGAAAGCACAGCAAACATTATCCTTTAGTTAACCCATTTTAGCATTTAAAAATTTTTAAATAAATACCAAGAGAATTAAAAGTATTTGTTCATAATTTTGAGCAAAGATAAAATCTGCAGTTTCATGTGATTTATCAAGATTTTTAGGAAATGCATGTTTGGTAGGCTAGAGTTATTTGAATATGATTTATCAAGATTATGAAGAGAAGTAAACTTGGTAGGCTAGAATTATTTGAACAGTTGCCATAGTTTTTATATTATTTTTCAAGTGTAAGTATGTTGTAAGACTTCTCTAACAAACTCTTAATAAAAATTCTTTATTTCATTGCAACCTAGTAATTGATTTTTCCATAAAAGAAATTACCGTGGGCATTTTTAATCTCTTAATTATTAAACTACTACCTTTTCTGATCTCTTTTAATAAATTTTATACTTTAATGTTAGGGCAACAACATATTACATAAGCTAATGCTTAAAGGCCTTTAGAGTCTTTTCCACACAAGCTGATTATTTTTGCATATTATCCGGAATATTGTTTTTTCTTCTTTTTTCATTTTGGAAGTTAATATTTTATTTATCGAAGGTAAGATGTTCTTTGGGGATAAAAAGTGTTATTTCAGGAGACAAAGGCCTTCGTTTCAGTTTCTTTTCTGTTACCGAGCTACTGTATGTCCCCAATCAGAAGGGTATAAATGAAGTATCTATGAAAGCGTTTCAAAATGACCAAACCGACAAGACGCCCAGCCCTTAATCTGGAGAGCATTCTTCAGCCCCATCTCCCAGAGGGTAGAGAAAAGTACCACCGGGCAGGTGACATAGGGTGCCCTTGTCGCTCTGTGGGTGCTGAGTATTGTCCCTCACCAAACACATTATCTAAAGCTGGGGCCAGGTCCCCTGCCCAGAACAACGGGCTCCCTCCATAGCCCCGAGCACCCAGACGTCCACCCATCTGCCCACAATGTGGGCTGGCAGCATCGGGACAAGTGTCCGTGCTCGCCCTCCTGTCTTCACCCACCAACAGCCCTCTTGCCCCTCGGGCTGAAACCGCATTTCCCACCCTCATTCCCCTGGTGACCACAGGGTGTCTTCAGGATGACAACCAGGCTGACCTGGTGCTACCCTGGGTGTCCTGTCCACCACGGGCTGAGCCATCCCCAGACTCTGTCCCCCCAATTCCTCTACATTGAGTGACCGATGCAGACGTCCACCTGGCACTCCACTTGTCCTCACCTTATCCCACTGCACCTACTCACTCACACATTGAGGTGTCCCCTCTCCTATTTCTATCTGGCTGCTGATTTCATTCTCCTCCAGCTTGGGGTCCCTTGGTCCTCACCTTCAGCTAGTCTCTGCTGGGTGTCTTTTCCTTCATACCTATCCACATGGCCCTTCTGTACCTGGGCTCTCCTACTGGCCGCTTTCACAGAAAATGAAGTCTCTAAAGTGGTCCTAATTCCCAAATGGAGTGTACCCATTTACTGTCTCTGGGCCTGTGGCTCTCTCCACCTGGGTTGCCCCACCCTACAGCAGCCACCTCGATGTCCTCTGGTCCAGGCCTTGTCCGCCTGCTCACGGCCCCAGCTCTCTGTCAGCATCAGGCCTGTCTCTGCATCCTTTCTGAGGGAGCACATCACTGAGAACCGGATCAGGTAGAGCAAGCCACATGGGGGCACTTGTTTAACTCCACATGCATTTACCAGATGGACAGTAAAACCCATGACACAGTTCTGGGTACTAGGAACAGTGACTGGGACACCCCGAGCTGTCGGTACAGTGTGAATGACGGGCGCACACTTGTCTCGGCTTCCCTCTGGGTGGGACACAGAAGGTCGGTTTATTCTTCTTCAGACAGGAATAAGAAACAGGAATTTTGGAATGACTCTTCCCCCACAAGTAAACTTGGTCAGACTTTAGGATTTTGCCAAAGAACCTGGCAGTGTGGAAAGGTGGTACCCCCACAAGCCCACTGAAAGCTTGGAGCCCTCCTTCCCAAACACTCGGATCATTTTCTCCAAGGCCCTGCACTTTGCTCCCTGCAGGGAAGTGTTCTGAAGCTAAACCTTCCATGCTCTAATTTATGGGGCACAGGGAAGGGCAAGAGGAGGGCACCTTTAGATATATCTGTTGTTTTTAATTAAAATGATAAAAGCACACAAGCTAGGCTGTGATTATTTTAAGATAATGCAATTAAGACAATGGAATTAGGAGGAACAGAATATTTGATTATGAATGACTAAATTAATGTAATATTCACCATGAGCTGGGGGAAGAAAAAAAGTGCTAGTCTTCGTCCAATCAGTGGTGTGGAAGGGTGGGGGGCATTCCAAGGGAGGGGAGGATGGTTGTTGCACCCCAGCACCCCCAGGGAGTTCAGACTGAACACAGCTGGCCATTCCTACCCATCAAAAGATGATGTTCAGCTCCTATATTGCAAGGAAGCTGACACTCATGTAGAATCAATATTTTCTCCAAAGACGGCTATGAAATTCTTGGCCTTATGAATGGCAGAAGAGCTCTATTAAGCTTATGAATAGCACAGCTAAATTGATGTATAGAACACACTAAATCACTCCTGATCCACACAACAATAAACATTACACTTGTAAAGACTTAGAAATTATCTAAACTGTACTTCTAACCCCTTTCTTTCCACCTTAAACACCCGAAAGCTAGAAAACATTTTCATCACAAATCACTTGAGTGGTGATTCTCTGTTTGAGCAGTGAATATTATCTGTCAAATTGGCTAAGTTATGGTGCCCAGTTGGATCATCAAACGCTGGCCTAGTTGTTATGGTAGAGGCAGCATTTACACATCTACAATCAGTTGACTTTAAGGAAAGACTATTTTCCTCCATAATGTGGGTGGCACTCATCCAATCAGTTGGAGGCTTTAAGAGCAAGTAACTGAGTTTTCCAGAAAAAGAAGAAATTCTGCCTTAAGGCTACTCCAACTACTTCTCCTTGAGTTTCCAGCCTGCCGCCTTTCCTAAGGATTTCAAACTCAACACTGCAACTTCACTCTCACCAAAATTTCCAGCCTGCTGGCTGCCCTATAAATCTTGGACTTGCCAGCACCCAGAACCACATGAACCAGTTCTTTGAAATCTATTTATCTCTCCATACATACACCTCTATCTATCTCTCTATCATCTATCATTTATTATCTATTTATCTATCAATCTATCTACTGTCATCTATCATCTATCTATCTAGATATCTAGATATCTATCATTTATCTATCATGTATCTATCATCCATCTATCCATCCATCCATCCATCCATCTATACATCTATCCATCTATCCCTCTAGATATCTACATATCTAGATATCTGAGACATGCAGGAAGGCACATTGCTGTACCCTCAGCACAACAATAAAAAAGCTATTGAAATCCAGCATTCTCACTTCATAGATGAGAAAACCCAGGCTCCATGAGGAAGTGATTTCCTTGCATGATGTCACTCTCAGCATCCCACAAACAACTCGCGTCTGCTCCATTGGCGGGCATGTTTCCTGGCTGGGTCAGATGGAGGGAAGGTTCAGCAAAGGAACCACTTCCTAGGTAGCTGTTGGGGTCAGGCCAAACTGCCCACTATTTAGATTATCTAACAATCACTTCCAAGCAAGATATTAAGGCCAGCCAACTCTACTCAATATTTCAGGGTTTCTAAAAATTGATTCTGAACTTAGAGAAACTAAAAGCCATCTCTGCATTTAAGGGCTGGGGTGAACATGGCTTTTCTTTTTTCCCTTCTCCAGGCACTGGCAAACCTGGGGCAGCACAGTAAGGATATGGACAAGGGACAAGATCAAACCCTGCTGTGGTAGGTTGAATTATAAACCCAATTTAGTTGTGTTTAATCTTAATCCATGCCCCACGGGTGGGAACGCATTGTAGACAGGACCTCCTGAAGATGGTTTTGTTTAGTTTAGGAGCGGCCAATGAATGGGGTGGTTCTTAATCTGTATTAATGGAGGCTTTACAAAGAGATCTGGGAAGTCACTGAAGAGAGAAAGGAGAGGACCTCACTGTGTGAAGGGAGGCAGAGACAAGCCAAAGAACCCCAGGGATTGCTGCAATGCAGCACCAGAACACTGCAGACTTGGAGAAGTAAGTGTGGCCTTGCTGATGCTGATTTTGAACTTCTTTGAGCCTCAGAACTACGAGCCAATAAATTCCTGTTGTTTAAGCTAAAACCAGTTTCTGATAGCAGCTCAAGCAAACTAGGACACTTCCCTCAGGTGCACTGTGGGGTCATGGAGCAGCCAGCGATGGAAGACTGGAGAGCAGGCTGAGCTTAATGCAACAGTCTCCGTGGCCCCTGTCCTGGATGGTGGCACTTCTCACGGGCATCCTTCCCAGCCCACTCGTGTTACAGTAACACAGGGGCAAGTAAGGGAATAGCTTTAAAGGGGGAAATACAGTTTAAAATTTAAGATATACTCAATCTTAAACTCAGGTTCCGGGAATTATTAAAAGGAAATGGTTCTAAATATAGAAAAGATTGCATGCGAGAGTTTTATGTCATGTGGGAAAAGGAGCAATCAACATATCCTGTGAGGAGAACATGGTGAGTGGATCCTGGTGCAGCCACTCAAAAATTCAATTAAGGGAAGAGTCCATAGCCCGCTGAACCTCATCTTTGTGAGGGGACACTAGACAGAACTGAAATTCATGATGCATTCTTTGTAAAAGCTTGAAAATCAGGGCTGTGGATAATTTACTTGATACAACATCCTTTTGTATCTGTCTACCTATCTTTCACCTATCTAGATCCATCGTCTCTCTATACACACACACAGAGACTGCATATATAAGATGTAACATCTATTTTTATTTTATGTTCATATATCTTTACATTTACCTATATAGATATATGTGTTTGTATGTGTATACATATATCTTTAAACATTTTTGTCAGAAACCAAAATGCTAAAAATGGACACATTAGTGTAGTAGGATTGCAAATCTTTTAAAAATTATTTTCCTCTTGTTCTAATTTTTTGTAATATATTTCTATTACTTTAGTAGGAAAAAAAATCATTAATTTAATTGTAAACTGCTCTTAAATTTCTACCCAGTAAACCAAAGATATTTCAATTGTTTATAGTAGAATTTCATGAAGGCTGTCCCCTATTAATGTTGGATTAAAAAGAAATACCATACCGATACAAACAGAGGCTGCATCTTTAAATAAATTACTCACAGCCGCACTCTTCCTGCTTTTAAAAAGAAAGAACCAGGAATTTGATTGCTTTCATTCCAGAAGATGAATAAAAATCTTCAAAAAGATGCTAACAAAATGAAGAGCAATGGGAAAATCTCTTAACCTTGGTAACTGATGGTTTTTAATTCCACTCTGGGCTCCAGGTCCCATGTTGGCAAAGAGTCTAAAGTGAAATTGTACTGAGAATTAGCACAGGGTCCTGCTCAGAGAGATTTGGGGCTGGAGCTCTTGACAGGAGAGTGGAGCTGCTGTCAGCTCTGTGGTTTCAGCCCATGGCTCCCGGGACATCACTGTAGCCAAAGCTGGAAACAGAGAACCCCAGTCTCTAATCAATAAGGGGACGTGGAGCTCTTACAATTCATCACAAGAATTTTCTCCAAATCCCTCCTAAAGTCCTTAGGATTTTAAACATTCAAGGATTTGGACTTCCTATTTTGGGGGTTTAGATCATTTGGTCATTTGCCAATTCTAATTCTTAGCTCATCCTTTATACCAAGAGACTCTATGTTCTGAAATATGCAGCCATTAGCCCAAGTAATTCCTGGATTCTGAAGCTCTTATCCCCCACTAATATACCTTAGAAAATAAGGAGTTTGCTTTTGGATCCTTTAAAGGAAGTACTAACATGGAACCCAAGGATAGAGGTGTATCTAAAAGGAATCATATCAGTAATGCTCAATGCTAACCTTCATGCAGGTTGTATTATCTGTCAGGTAAGCACTTTGCATGTGATCTACAAAGCTTCCCTGAAAAGGGAGTTCCTCTCTTCCCTCCGTTTTACACACACAAACTCTACTACCTGGAAGGAGATTGCCAGCAGACCACAGGGTCAGCACTCAATCAGATGTACCCAGTCGTGCCTCTCCTGCTACTGACTCTCAACATTCACACAAAGAACTTGGCTCTACCTGGGGGACATTTGTGAAAAACATAGAGCAGTTTGGGGGGTCTTCTGCAGAAGAATGTGTGAAGACTTATGATGAGCTAAGGTTCTCCTGGAAGAGAAAAAGGAGCAAAAAGAGAGAAGGGTTGAAGACAGAACTATAGAGGAATCTGCATTCAAAAGGCAGAAGTGTGTGTTAAGAAGGGTTTTAAAAAAGGATATACAACTTCAGTCCAGGAAAACAAAAATTCCCTGCTATCCTCAAGCCATCATATAACCAGTGTGGGAACAATCATAAAAAACTCCTACATCCTGGCTTTACTCAAAAACGAAGATAAAAAATAATATTTTCATCATTCTTATTTGTCATATGAAAAGTGAGGTCAGTGTGTTGACCTCAAATTTTGAGAATCTGAAGAATAGAGGAAAGAAACATTTTATGATGCTAAAGCAGGTTATATTTGTCCTGAAACACACAGGGGACATTGTTAAGGGTCATTTGGACATTCTAAAGAAGAGCTACTTGGTTGGAAAAGGGCAAAAATTACACAGACAACTGGAAATGTCATTTGGGTAAAAGGCTTGATGGATGTAACAGAGCAGCCTGTGCTGAGGGGGTAAGGAGAATCTCTACCTGCCTCTCAGGCATCCTGGGCTGTGAGGAATTACCTTGAGAATAACGAATAACATGGCTTTTAAAAGCCGTAAATTTTCTGGGTACTTTAAAACTAAAAATTAACATCTGCTTAGTCACTCCACCTTAAGCTTGCTTTTTTGTTTGCTTGTTTTTGCTCTTGCTCTGTCTTTTAGTTCCCTCAACCCTCTTGCAAACCCATGGAGTCACTGTTACATATTGTAGTTCAAAGATGGAAAGTTCAGTGCTATAAACTAATAACTTGGAAATGAATGGTGTTCAATCTCTTTTCCAAGCAAATGGTAAAAAAGGAGATCTCCCTCTCGAGGGCATATGGCCCATAGGAGAAGAGACAGTGACTAAAAAAGTCACTGAAGAAATGACAAGAACCATAATTCCACACCTCTCAGGAGGCAACGCTACTTCAAATGTCACATATGAATTTACTCATTTCTTCGGTAAAAGGTCTCCTATGCTTCTAGTATGTTCTGATTTCCCTTAATTAACCCTGTAAGCCTCAGCAGTTTCCTCCCCTGAATGTAGTTTAGTAATTGCACCTCCATATTTGTTGAGTGAAAGACAGGGAAAAAAAGAAAAGAAAAAGGAAAAGGAAACAATCCAAAGTTCAACTGACTGAAAGGTTAAATAATGCCTTGCATGTAAAGTATTGGCAATTTTAAAGACCAAACTGAACTCCTGATCTATGATCTTTGCCTACAGAATGGTGGTGACAAGAAGCATCCCCGACTGGGTAGTAAAATGATGACCACCTCCTGTGTTGCTGGAGGATTGAGAATAGTTCTTGTGGAAAACAACTGGACAAGTCATCATTATTGAACCAATAATGCATTTCTGAAAATCTGTTTTACATAAATAGTGTTAATTGTAGGGAAATGTTTTATAAATAAAGCAGGAAGGAAACAGCTGTTATGTTTGCCAAACTCTGTCTCCATTCTCCTCTAGTTTCCTATTGTGCTCCCCAGGAGTGGAGCCCAACAGCAGCCAGCCGGAGTCGGAGAGCGGTGCAGCCCACTGAGCTGGCGTGTCTGCAGGGGCACAGAGCCGCTGGGAAAGGGATGGAGTGGATGGAGGACAAGAAGGGTGATAGAGGACATGCTATCCCTGGTCTCCAGGGCCCTGGAACCACAGCCTGGATTCCACTCCTCATCCTTCTTTCCTCCCTGCCCTGTCCAACCCCTCCTGCTGGAGCTGGGGGTGGGGGCAGGGAGGACAGAGCAATTGGACACTCTCAGCTCCACAATTCATGACCAGAAAGGCAATGGAGCCTCTTCCACCCAGACCTAAATTGAATGATACTAGTGAAGGGATCTTGCTCAAACTGGACCCTTGGTCTATCCCTTGGGGCCATTGCTGTGACCTGAGATGAGGACCTGCAGCTGTCTCAGACTAAGACCTGTGCCCTCACCAAGACCAAATGAAAGAGCCATGGTGGGTCCCCATGTGTAGACCAAGAATCTCCTCTTGAAACAGGAGAGGCAGCACGTGGTCCCTTTGTGTGGTAAATTGCATCAAGCACCCCGACAAAAGTCACATTCTTAACTTTAGCCTGCACTTCTGTGGGCATGAACCCATTTGTAAGTGGAACCCCTTGAGGACGTATTATCATTCAAGGTGTAGACTCATTATGAATAGGAACTTCTACAATCCTGTTCAGATGAGGCCAAATTGAATCAGGATGGGCCTTACCCATATTACTGGAGATCTTATTAAGAGAAGTTAGAGTCAGAAAAGTGACAGGACAAAGCCAGAAGCCAGCAGAAAATGGAAGAGCAGACACAAAGAAAGAGAGAGAGATTGCCGAGTGACAAGAGGTAGACGTACAAGTCAAGGAACCTCAAGGACTGCAGCAGGGCAGCACAGAACACTACAGACTCCAGGAGAAAGCATAGCCTTGCCGACACCTTGATTAGGACTTCTAACCTCCGAAACCATGAGACCATGAATTTCCATTATTTAAGCCAATCCATTGTTTGATGTTTGTCCTAGAATCCCACATTCTCTGTAGGAACACCTGAGAAATAACCATACAAATTAGCACCTGCTGAGCTTCAGTGATGAGGCAGCAAGAGGGAGGGTTCCAGAATCGCAGAGGATTGAGTTAGCACCCAGGCCTGTAGCCAGACAGGGAAGGCCAAGTTGATGAGGTCACCTCACCCTGAGTGCAGGTGGGAGCAGGATTAGGTGATTGGAAAGAGTGGCAGGGAGAATGCTGGCCTCTGCTCTGGAATGGCCAGAGTTGTCAGGTGTGGGGAAACCACGGGGCTTATGCGTATTTGCTCCAAGGATCAGAATGACCTTAGCTGGCTTACCCTCTCTGTGCCTAGCTATATGGACATGGGACTTCAGTCTCACTGTGGTGGTGGAGAAACAGAGGCTCATTTGGAAGGTAGCTGGCCAAGGTCACCCTCACTTTCACTTCAGTCCTGGCAGCTCAAGTCCAGTGAACTCGGAGTTCTGTGTCCTGTCTAAACCCTATGCCCTCCAGTGGATGCGCAGGGCATAGGATTGGAGCTGAGTAAGATGAGCCTGCCAGTTGCCCTCTGAGGTTGGCCTTGAAGTCTGAGGCTCCATCTCTCCATAGACAAGCATTTGGGCAAGACCACAGCACCAGACCGAGTGGGGCAGACAAGAGCTGATGGGTGGGGCAGAGAAGACTGAGCATGAGGTGCAGCCATCCTGGGACATGAGGGCTCATTGCAGCTGGGAAGAAGTGGGGTTACAACCACATGAGCATCCTTGATTTCAGGAAGACAGACAGCCTCAAAACCCAGGGACTCCCATGGGTCAGGTATCTTCAGGGAGCACGGAGGACTGGTTCACACCCTCCTTCTCTAGGACCTCCTTTGTGAGAAGCAGGGCAGCTCAGCTTGTTGGGGTGGGGGTGCGATGAGCAGCTGACACAAGGCCTAGTCTACAAGTGCTGGACAGACAGCCACGGAAGGAGAGAATGGCACAGGCCCTGTTTCTTGTGTTCTATGTATCTTTATTGCCAGTTCCATCCCACAGCTTCCATGAATCCATGACAGCAGAATGCTTTATTCTCCTTTGTGCCCCTCGGTGTTTGTCAAATCTGATTAAGGGTGCACTTACTGAAATACTTTATAAAGCACTTTCATATGCATGAGGACCAAATGAGGTAAGCAGGGGTGATGTACAAAATTTTTAAAAACCAATGGCGTAATAGGTGTAGCCTCTGCCTGGAGCATGGTCCTAGCAGCAACCTGTTGGACCAGGCAGAAGTCCCTCATCTCTAGTACTGGGGTGTTCAAGGGGTCCCAGGGCAAGTCAGGAGGCTAAGCAGGGTCTCCCAGGGACTCAGGGCAGAAGTTATTTACTCACCAGCAGCCTCTCAGCATCATGCTACCTCCTGGCAAGTGAGGTCAGAGACACCAAGCCCTGGGCAGATGTCTAGAGCTGTGAGGGCTGGGACTTCACTCCCTCACTGAAATGATTAGATCAAACATAATGACAATGTTTAAAGCTTGGAAGATAACACTGGCAGAAGAGAAGATGAGTCAATTTTGGCATGAGCTTGGCCTTAAGTTCTGTTGAGTGTTGGTGCCTAAGTATAGATTCCCAGGAGGGTTGTTTGGCCAAGGGTGTGTTTGCTGGCTGATGGGGCAGCGGGGGCAGCACTGTGTCACGGGGGAAGATGGGGGAGGCAGAGACTGTGTAATAGATGCACTGTGGTCTCCAGGGAACACGGCACAGCACAGCCCCCCCCTCACTGCAGGCTGGGTCGGAATCTAGGGACACCCCAGGGGACAGGCTGAGGCAGTGGGCGAGGCCCGGGCTGCAGCACAGGGGTTGGCTCACTCACTCACAGGAGCCCACCTTGCTTCTGCACACTCAGAAGTCACTGGAAGGACTTTTCTGAGGCTTGGGAGTCCTGAAGCTCCAGGCAGAGGCAAGGACAGACAAACAAGGGTTGTCAATCTCATGTTGACTTCATGTGCTGTGATGGATTGAATCATGCCCCCCACAAAGACCTGCTCAAGCCCTAACCCCAGTCCTGTGGATATGAACCCATTTATAAATAGGATTTTTGAAGCCACTATTAGTTGATATAAGTCCAAACTAGATCAGGGTGGGTCTTAACCCAATAGGACTGAATCCTTATGAGCAGAGATTTGGAGTAGGAGACAGAGGGAGACAGACGGCCGTGGACGGAGCTGAGATGAGTAAAGGACTGCTGGCAAGCCACCACCAAAGCAATACAGGACTTCAGAGGGAGCATGGCCCTGCCGACTCCTTGACTGTGGATGTCAAGACTCCAAGACTGAGAGACAGTACCTCCTGCTGTCCAGCCAGCCAGTCCATGGTACTTTGCTACACCAGCCCTGGTAGACAGAGACCTGTGTGACCCCAGGCAGCCTGGAGGTCCTTCAGGGACATGTTTAACACATTGGAGTATTCAGATGTACATTCATGTTTTGATAGGGTAGCGAAAGCAGAGGGAATTCTCTTCTAAAACACACTGAGGGGTCTAAGCATCAACCTAGGTTATCCACTGTCCTCTGCAGTCCTTCGGCATTTGCTTCTGGGTCTGCAGCAGTGCTGCTGGTGCGGACGTGCCCACATCCTGAATGGGACAGATGCACCCACACCTGGTCTGAGGGGCCCCCACACCTGATCTGAGGGGCTCCCACACCTGATCTAAGGGGCTCCCACACCTGTCTGAGCGTCACCACACCTGGTCTGAGGGAAACACACACTGTGTGATGGGCACCCACACCTCTCTGAGGGTCACTACACCTGGTCTGAGAGGAATCCATACCTGTCTGAGGGTCACCACATCTGTCACCACACCTGTCTCAGGGGCACCCACACCTGTCTGAGCGTTACCACACCTGGTCTGAGGGGAACACACACTGTGTGATGGGCTCCCACACCTCTCTGAGGGTCACTACACCTGGTCTGAGGGGTTCCCACACCTGGTCTAAGGGGCTTCCTTACCTGTCTTGAGGGGCTCCCACACCTGGTCTGAGGGGCCCCCACACCTGGTCTGAGGGGCCCCCACACCTGATCTGAGGGGCTCCCACACCTGTCTGAGGGGCACCCACACCTGTCTGAGCATTACTACACCTGGTCTGAGGGGAACACACACTGTGTGATGGGCTCCCACACCTCTCTGAGGGTCACTACACCTGGTCTGAGGGGTTCCCACACCTGGTCTAAGGGGCTTCCTTACCTGTCTTGAGGGGCTCCCACACCTGGTCTGAGGGGAACCCACACCTGTCTGAGGGTCACCACACCTGGTCTGAGGGTCACCACACCTGTCTGAGGGGCTCCTACACCTGGTCTAAGGGGCTCCCTCACCTGTCTGAGGGGCTCTCACACCTCTCTGAGGGTCACTACGCCTGGTCTGAGAGGAATCCATACCTGTCTGAGGGTCACCACATCTGTCACCACACCTGTCTCAGGGGCACCCACACCTGTCTGAGCCCCCCATGGTGTGTGACACCTTCACAGTCCTGCCCCCGTCACTCAGTGTTGGCATATCTATAAGAAGGTGAGCCTCTGCCTGACGTGTCTGCGCCATGTCTATAAATGAACTGGTGACTGCCTTCTGGCATCAGTGAGCCGTGATATGTGAATGTTTCCTTGCACAGTGCAGTTTGAACTTAGCCAACTCCCTCTGCTCATTAGAGTACAATGTGAATGCAACTGAGGTCACACTCTTCACTTCGGGGTCAGTAAACTCAACTCAGAGAAAAGGTGTACAAGCTGTTATCTCGGTGGCACTAATCCTAGGTAAATCTGTGCCCTTGTACACCAGTGTCTAAAAGAGGGACCAGGAAGAGGAGGTGTGCCTCAGCAGACTCATCCCGGGTCTAGGAAAGCACTACACATCAGGTGTCCCCACAGAGGCTCACCCCCCTCATCCGTCCATCGTGGCCTGGGCACTGCGCTGCCAGCACTCCTGGCCCTGGTGACTCACCCGCCCTGCCCCAGCCCTGTGATTCACGCCTTCTTCAATTCTCCCACAGGAGATTTGCAAATGCATTTAATAATACAGGGTTAGAAAATAGAGCCTCCATCAGTTAATAATAATGACAGTTTCTTATGGTCCCGGTCATGCGTGGGAAGGAGTTAGAAGCATCTAGGACAATTAGACTTAGGCTCTGATTGGGTCAAAGCTGGCAGGAGGCTAAATTGCAGGGAAGCCTAACTGTCAGGGAGTATCCTCCCTCTTTCTAACGCTGGTCCTTGGGGGCCACACCGCGGAGATGCTTGAGAACTTGGGACAAAGAGAAGGCAGAGGCGCCTCCTGTCCACAGGCTGAGGACAGTCCCTCCATCCTGCAGGGCCTGTATCAAGCTTGCCAAAAGGGGCAGCAGCACATGTGAGAGCAGCGAAGCCAGAGGCAGTGAAAAACTGTGAACTAGAGGAGAAAATGAGGGGAAAGGGCCACGGAGGGCTCCCAGCTGCTGGGAGCAAACAAGATCCCTAAACAGGAGCCTTGTGCACACCTCTTCCTCCTTTAGGATTCCTGAGCATTCCCAGCAAGGAGTTATCTGCAACTGCCAGCTACTTCTTTTTAAAGGCATACTGACAGAGCTTGACATAGAGTAAAAGTTATATAGGAAAAGGCTGGCAAACTATCCGGGCCAAACAAATGAAGTAAATGGGAAGAGTGCAAAATGCAAGTCACAGACCCATTTGCATATATTTCAACATAATAATCAATGATGTAACTAATGTAGACTTGTGCAAATGCTGCTAATTTCAATTTCTAATGGCAGTGCTTTAGACTTCTTTGGTTTGTTTTATTTTTATTTGTTTTTAGAAGAGGTGGCTGATGGAGAGGAAGATTCACTGCTCCTGAAGTTCTCCTACAGACCAACTCCTTGCTTCCTCAGAAGGGAGGTCCCGGGGTCTCCACTTTCAGGCAGGGCCTGCACCAGCCCTTCACACACCCTCCCCTGGGGCCTCAGTACCAGTGACCAGGGTTCTCAAGGGCTGTTTGATGAAACAAGTTAGGTGCCTTCCCTGAAAAACTGTGGATGTGAGCATTTCAATTGCCACTTGGATTCATGGGTAAATCTGTTTGGGTCATTTTTGACCAAATGACGCTAATTTAGGGGCTGAAGAATCTGCTTGTAACCTTCTAATTCACTTACCTAGAAAGTATTCAAGATATTATTGCTCAGTGACAAGATTCCCCTTTTTTCCTCCTAGGTAGTTTATAGAATACCCACAAGGGAAAGTTACAATAGTGCTATAGCCCCCAATATTCTTGAGGTTCGGATATTTAAACATAAAACTTTGGCTTTAGAAAAGGAATAAATGGAGGCCGGGTGACCCTCAGGGCAGGCTTTTATGATGCCATTGAGTTATTTACCGCACCACATCTGCATCTTCATGGCAAACTCCTTAATTAAGTGTTCCTGAACATGCACCTTTCATAGAATCAGAACATCCTCTAATAGATGAAACACCATCTCACATTCCATAGCTAACATCATTGCCATAACTAATATGAGCACATAAGTGGGTTTTCTCATTTGTTTTACAGGCATTAACAGTGCATTCAGTTTTCACAGCAACCCCGTGAAGTGGCTCCTTCAGAGCTCATAAGCTCTTCAGAGGTCACTTGTCTACGAGAGGTGAGGTGACATTTGCAGATGGGCACAGTTAGTACAGAGTTTGAACTGAGACTCAAACACAGACCTCAGTGTTTCTAACTGCTAAACATTGCTGCTTTATTTTGCCCCACAAATGGTTGACAACAGAGTGTCTCCCTAAGAGGCAATCAGCAAACTCTCCATAATAAACAGTGGAATAAACTGTGGAAACTTTGGGATCCCATGTTGGCTGAAATTGCCCTTCCTTGCAACCAACTAGCAAACAAACAGCTCTACAGGGAAAGAGAACGAGTGTTCCTTCCTGGGGTGCCCTGGCAACTTGCACCATGTATGTAGAATTTGCTACCTGTAGCGATCAAGTTTAAAGGAAAGCACTGCTGTGCAATGTTCCAGGATTGAAAGAAAGTTCGAAAAAGTGCTCAGGGTTTGATTTCTGGAAATAGATTTTCACTTAACTGGTTTCTTTTATAAGTTTTGTTCAGAATCATTAAGATATACCTAATTAAGAGATGTTAAAATTACGTTAAGCCTCCCACAAAAGGGCAGCCCTTCATTCTTTATTCTACGTCAGAAAGCTGGTTGTTCTCCCTTTTGTTGCCGAGAAAGTTCACAAGCCTCTTCCAGTGGTGGGTTTTCAGTTAAGTTTTCAAGCTAATCATGTGACTTCATCAGACATTTGACTCAAAACATATGTTCCTGTATTACTGAATTACACTGAAATAAAGAAAGCAAGAAAATTATAGAGGGAGTAAAAACCTGAATCATGATGGGCTGGAGGATTTTCTTTTGAAAATCCCATTATGAAAGCAGAAAATAATATCTCAAAAGAAGTAGTGACATGAAAATATTTTCTATAAGAAGAATCTCATCCCATGATTGGGGCTTCCAGTTCTTTCTTTCCCCTACATTTAGTGGATATTTGGTACACAAAGCCAATATTCCAACATATCATTTTTTCCCATTCATTTTCCTCAGTGAGGAACTGAGATCCCTAGGCCAGAATTTCAGACACTGTATCATCTAAATACCTGATACGTGAGCCAAGATGCCTCGGGAAATGAGAAGGGCCCCAATCCCAAACACTCTGTGTTGTTGCGTCACTTTTATGTCCTCTTAGTTCACTCAGATGAGTGCTGCTTCTGCAATGACTATTTTTTCTCTCTATGACTTTGGAAGGCAGGGTATGTAGAGTGACGTGGCTTTGTTTTTTCTAGGCTTGACATTAGCTGGAGAAAAATTGCATTTTACAGACCAATTTCTTTTCTTTCCTTGGGTCTAGTTACTCTGGCCTTCTGCTGTATTTTCAAAGGCAAATGAGGGCTGAGGCTGAATCTTCTGAGTCTAGTCTGCCTCCAGGTTTTCACAAATGACCCTGGGCTGCTCTTTAACAACAAATATGGGTTAACTTCTTACTGGGATGATATGGTAAATCATCCAGAAGTAGGTCGGACATGCTACGCCCTTCTAGAATAGCTTCCACACGGTGCTGCTGGCAGAGAGGTGATGGATGACATGTCTGCTCAGCGTTGGGGAGCTTGGCAGACAGACAGACCCAGGGCCCAAAGTCACGTCCCTGCCCTGCCATGTCTTATTTACATGACCTCAGACAAGCTTGTCACACTCTTTAAGCCTCAGTTTTCTTGTTTTTAACATGGAAACACAGTAATTCCAATATCACAGGATTGTTAGATGTATTAAGGGAGGCAATTTGTACAAAGTCTTTAACCCAGTCACAATGCATAGTGACTCCTGAAGAAAAGCAAGAAGACAAACTCGCAAAGAGAGGACAGAAGGGACAAGGTCCCCAGAGGGGTGGACTTGGAGGTTTCCAACAATTATCACATAGCACGTAAGGCATAGGGGAAGCTAGCCTCACTGTTCTAAAAAAAAAAAAAAAAAAGTTGTAAATCTCAATTCCACTAAGAGTTTAAAAACAACTCAGTGATAAGAGGAAGAGCATTTTAGCATAACTGTTAGCCATTTTTCAAAGTATCTCTGTATGATTACAGTGCAGTAGCCTTTGAATTTAATTCAATATGACTATGTAATAAAATGATGCATTTTAAATGCATTTTAAAAAAAACTGTAGCCCGATTTAGGACTATCTAAATTCAGTTGCTCTTAAGTGTGTCTGTTTTTAGGACAGGATATTGCTATGCTTCCTGCATTATTTGTTTCCCAGGCAGTATTTTTCTTTTATATCTAGTGTCTTCTTCACTCAATTGTAAATGACTTTCCAATGACTACTGAAGCATTCATTTTTATATTCATTTGTCATAGATTGTTGCATAAATTGTGGTGATGTTGCTCCTCTGATCTAGTAACAGAGGGGATAAGAGCAGGGAATCTGGAGGTAGGTGCTTGGGTCAATCTCCATCATCCGTTAACTCCTGGAAAGCCACAGGCCCCTCTCGAGCACCCTGAGCCCCAGCTTCCTTCTCTCCATTTGGATCTCCTAACAGCACCCCCAACCCAGGGCGCCAATAGGGTTCTGCGAGAGCTGCATGTACGGGGGCCTGTGGAGAGACCATGACACACCAAGCTCTCATAATACCCAGAATGGACAAAAATCACACCCAGCTAAGTCACCGAGGAGCCTTCTGAAGCTGTGGTTTCCATGAATTTAAATTCTTCAAAGCCTCACCCTCACTTCTTATTTACTTTAAGATATGTGTTCTGGGTTTCAAATTCCAGAAGGTTAGAAACACCAATTAGAAGCAAAAGGGGATTACAGCAGGCAGCACCTACAGCATTAAAATGCAATGAGAAATTTATATGTATGTATGTTATTAGAATAAAAATTAAAAAAAACAAACAAACACCATAGGCCTGTGCAACACAAACAGTGAACTCTAATCTCAACCATGGACTATAGTTAATAGCACAATTATAAAAATGTCCTTTGCCAGTTGTAACAAATGGACCACACCAATGTTAGGTGCTAATCATAAGGTGGTACGTGGGAACTCTGTATTATATGCATGCCTTTTCTGTAAACCTACAGCTTCTCTAATAAAAGAAAATGCTATGAGAAGTAAATGCTTATCGGGTGCATGGTTTCTGTTTGGGGTGATGGAAAAGTTTTGGTAATGCCTGGTGGTGATGGTAGCACAACATTGTGAATGTAATTAACACCACTGAATTGTAAACTGGAAAGTGGTTAAAATGGGACATTTTTTGTTGTATATATATTACCACAATAAAATTTTGTTTTTAATGTTATGAGAGCATAAGAGCAAGGGAGGGGGCAGAATGCAGTGGTAATGAGCAGATGAGGAGAGCAGCCAGCACCGGCCTCCAGGGCATGCACCGTGGGACACTCAGCCGCTGCAGGCTGCCGCCACGCAGGAACCTGTTTACCCACAATCAACCCTCTGTGCTCAACCACTGATCAATTTACATTCAAAGAACTTTCTTTGGGAAGGCAGAATTGCAAAATATATTTTAGAAAGAGTGCCGCCAAAAGGGTGAAATTAAATATATCAGTGTAGTTTTGAAATTTTATATATGTATATTTCTTGTGGTTCTAGGCACATGGAGCATGTTCATAGATCCCTTGGAAGACTTCATGGAACAAATCTTGGGAAGAGATTATTGCATAAGATGAAGGTCTAAACATAAAGGGATAGTATCTGAATGTACCTGTTTCATGTGCAGTGACAGTTCTCTATCTGTGCAATCAGGGCAGGGGTGTGTGACAGACCAGCCTGAATCTCAAGGTCCTCCCTGGCTCACTTCCTCCTGTGTCTTTTCTACCTCCACCCACAACAATAATACACTTGTATCCCCCCCTGGGGCTAAGAAATGGTATTTCTCCAGTGTCTTTTATTGCTACTGTCTTGCAAGCAGACCTTAAGAATAACAGTTTGAAGAGGAAAATGGTCCTTAAGGAGAGACCTTGATCATGGATCTTCTAAGGAATTTGGAGAGACCAGTTTGGAGAGAAACTAGAGAAAAGATCTTTCTAGGGAGCTGGCCTGCTGTACCACTCGAACAACTTTTGCAAGCAAATTTCAACACCAGTTGCTACCAGGGCTGCTGCATTCAGCTCCTCCCACCCGATTCTGTGGCCCCTGGAGGGGGGATCTACTGGATCTCCCGTTCCATCCTCTTTAGGTCTGGAAATGCCACTCCTTCTATGCCCCAAGTACTGATGCTAAAATATCAAAATTGAAACCTCCAACCCTAACTATCCTTGAATGCATGGTCTCATTCTCTGAAAAAAAAGCACTGAGGTTAAGTAATATACTCTTTTTATTACACTGACCCCCTATCAAGAAAAATATAAGGGTGCATCAGTCATCCTCAGCAGCTCACTGGAATAGCAGTTCTGTATCTATATAGGATCATCAGTGTAAGAATGAACGTGCATATGCACCTGTCTGTATGTGTGTGTGTGCATGTGTGTGAATGTGCATGTGTGAGTATGCAAGTGAGTTCATTTGTGTGTGTGCATGTGTGTGTGCATGTGTGTGTGCATGCATGTATGGACATGCATTTGTGTGCACATGTGTGCCTGGACGTGCACATTTGCAACTGCAGGCAGCCCAAAGCTTGGATGGAAACCCAGGCTGGGAGGAGATAGCGAGATGTGCCTCTGAAAAATGTGAACATCTTCAGTGAAAGTCAAAAGGTGAGAGAAGTCTCCCATAACATGGGGGAAAATGTGCTCATGAATATTCCTCTTACCAAACCTGTCTTTTAGTATTCATAAAATAGAGACTGTGTATTCTGAAGCAGGGAGAAGAAAATTTCAAAAGGAATGACAAGCATTTCTTGAGGCTGAGGGAAGAAGGAGGGAACAATCCCTTCCCTACTTCAGCTGCTTGTCAAAATACACCTCACCTGCCTGAACCTCCCCTCAAGGGGGGCATCCTCTAGGGAACCATCCACACCCGCCTTGACCAGCCCTCTCTCCGTGGCTCACCATGCAGGACCGGGCACCTTGACTTGATCCCCAGCACCCAGAATGGACGCCAACATATGTGCAGTGTCCATTGTGGGCTTGTTGGGTGGAATTGCTGGAAAGAGGGATTCGGGAGAAACAAGAGTCAGCCCTGATCCAGGCTTCCAGGCCTCTGAGGCTTCTCTTTGTCTTAGATTACTCATACGGACACAAAGTGGCCAAAAATCTGCTCCCCTGTACGTAAAAATACAACTGCCTGTTGCCCACGGGTGGGGTGGCCGTGCAGGGCTTACTCAGAATCCCTGTTCTCTCAGCCTGGCCTCAGTCCATGGCTGATTTTAGCAGCCCCATTGTAGACAGCACATTGGTGCTGTGAGTTAGAGAGGACAAGCCAGTCAGTTCAACGACAGACATGGCATCTGAGTCTTGCATGGACACCCATCTCTGCTCCAGCCCAATTAGGTGTGTGTGCCATGAATAACGAAGCTGGCTTCATGTCATGATTGGCATTTGGGGAAGGAATACGGACAACGGAGTCAAACAGGCTCTGGAAACAAATAGCCCTGTGACCTTGGGTGAGTCGCTCATCCTTTATTTCCCTCAGTTTCTTTGTCTACAAACTGGTGGTATCTTCCGATAATGTTGTTCTGAGTTACCCTTCCAAAGTGCTGTTTTAGTTCCCTTGTTGCTAAAGCAAACAGTGTGCAATGGGTTGGCTTAAGCAATGGGACTTTACTGGCTCATGGTTTTGATGCTAGGAGAAGCTCAAATCAAGGTATCATTGAGGTGATGCTTTCTTCCTGAAGACTGACACTCTGGGCCAGCAGCTGGTGATCTTGGTCCTGGGCTCCTCTGTCACTTGGCATTGCACATGGTGGCCTCTCCTGGCCTCCACATTCTCTTCTGCAGTCCCTTGAATTTCAGCTTCTTGCTTTCCATGGCTTTTCTCTGTGTGTCTGCATTGCATTCTGTTTATAAAGGACTTCAGTAAGAGGATTAAGACTCATCCTGATTGGGCTGGGCCACAGCTCGACTGAAGCAACCTCATGAAAAGGTCCTACTTACAATGGGTTCACACCCACAGGAATGGCTTAAGTTTAAGCACATGTTTTTCTGGGGTACACACAGCCTCAAGCCACTACAAATACCATTCAGATAGCATTATCCCTCTGTTTAGACCACTTCATGGCATCCAAGATTAAATATAAATTTCTCAGTATGGCTCATTCATTTGTTCACTCAGTATTTATGTCACGTTTTATGTGCCAGGCACTATTTTAGTTGCTAGGAAAACACCAGTGAGGAAAAAGACAAAAGATCCTGCCTCATTGTGGACACAACCAGCTTTTTGTGTTCTAAACTCTGTGTTTCTTGGCCAGACACATCTTCCACACTCCACACCAGATAACTAAACTCCAGAGATGCTCTCTCAAGGCCCTTTTTCACTAATGCATCATTCAAAGTTTAAATGTTACAGCTTCTGGGAAAACTTCCATTACTCCTCCTCAGCATACTCTTCCTGACCCTCTCTCTCCCTCCTCCTTCTCTGTCCCTTCTTTCCCTCTATTTCTCTCCTTGTCCTCTCTCTCCCTCTCTCTCTCTCTCCATCTCCTCTCTCTTTCTCTTCCTCCCTCACTCTCTCGCCCTCCTCTCTCTCCCTCCACCCCACCCCACAGCAGCAGCTGGTACACTTTCCCTGGTACTCCAGGAGTCCTGAGCTCCATCAGCTGGTCTCCCTGCACTAAGCTCTGCTGGGCATCTACTCATCAACTCTTGTCCTAACCTGTCCAAGTTTAAAGACGATAACCACGGCCTGCATCTGCATATCCTGAGTACACAGCACAAAGCCAGGGGCCCATCAGCTACCCAACAAATAACCATCTCATCCTAAACTTTTCTCTAGCAATCAGAGTAGATGCCCTTAGCCAAGTAATGGATGGGGGCCAAAGACAAATGTTCTGCCCTATTTCTCCTCTGCACTTTATATTCGTTTGGTATTGTGGGAATTATCCTGGGAGATGCATGGAGATGGCTAAACCTATAAAGAATGTGGGAGATGGTGTTCTCCATGTTATAAAGTATGGATGAGCTAAAAAGCTAGTGATGGCTTAAAAGGGGAGGGAAGGCAAGCAACATCAATAAAACATCTAAAATGAAGTAAATCTGGAGGCCCTAAATAAGGATTTTTGTGGGGAGTGATGCACATAGTGCAGGGTTAGCCCTGGGGTCAAATCCACCCTGAGGCCTGTTTTGTAAATAAGGTTTTATTGGTACACAGTCATGCCCATTGGTTGCATGGGGTTCAGGGCTGTTTTTCCTATGGGGGCAGAGGTGAATAGCTGTGACAGAAAATGTGTGGACCTCAAAGCTTAAATTATGACTACTTGGCCCTTTAGAAGAAAAGTTTGCCAACTCCTCCTATAAGAGGTAAAAACACTGCTCCTTTATCTTCTCATGCCATAATGTAAGCTCCTCGAAGGAGACATCTTTACCTGCAATACTCGTTAATGCATGTCAAGCATCTAGATTAGGGAACTATAGGACCTGAGGCAGTACAGCACCTTAAAGACTTGATTGATAGGCCCATTCTCTCTGGAAATACTCAAAAGATTTTCAGATTTTATGTCATGTACTCACCCCCAGAAGGGAATGTGCCAGTTTGGATGTATTATGCCCCCCAAAACTCCATGTTCTATAATGCAATCTTGTGGGGGCAGACGTATTGGTGTTGATTAGATTGTAACTTATTGATTCAGTGTTTACATGGAGATGTGACTCAATCAATGGTGGGCAAGACCTTTCACTGGATTTTTTCCATGGAGGTGTTGCCCCACCCAGGTCTTAATTGGCCACTGAAAGCAGACTTTTGCTCCAGAGAAGCTAAGAGAGGACAATTGCCCCAAGAACAACATTTTGGAGAATGCCATTTTGAAACGCAACCTGGGAGCAAGCAGACACCAGCCATGTGCCTTCCCAGCTAACAGAGATTTTCCAGACACCATTGGTCATTCTCCAGAGAAGGTACCCTATTGTTGATGCCTTACCTTGGACACTTTATGGCCTTAAGACTGTAACTGCGTAACCAAATAAACCCCCTTTATAAAAGCCAATCCATTTCTGATATTTTGCAAAAGGGCAGCAATAGCAAACTGGAACAGGGAGCATACATTTTAAGAATAAAGACTGAGGAGTCAGGGTTTCTAACGTGGCTCAGAAAATTCAACCTCATATGACAGCCAGGTGAGTAGAAGCCATGCCCATCCCACGGAAACTAAATCTGAAAATACAACATGCCAACAGCTGCACATAGTCCATGTCAGCCAATAAACCTTACTAATTTCTTTTTTTTAGTGGTCAGAGAGCAGCTAGGAAACATTCATCCTATGTTTTGTTTTGTTTTGTTTTGTTGGGGGGCATGCAGGAAGGGGAGAGGGGGGAAAAAAAAGGAGGACACAGCAGCCACAAAAATTTAAGTGGCAGCTATTTCACATGGGGCTGCAATCTTTCCCTCCCTGTGGTGAAACATTGTCTCTCACCCAGGCCCATTTAATAGTAATCAAATTAATCCTGGCATTCAGATATGTTCTAGAAAATCTTGTTTTGGAACAGTAAAAAATAAATTCACTTTAAAACAAAAGTGCATCACCTCCAGGACCAGGCTGACATAACGACTGTCATTTTAGCCACACGGTAGAAAACCAAAGCAGTCTGTCAACACAGGGCTCTTTTTTCCCAGTAACATTGGTTGGTACATCCTTAGTCCTTTCTTTAGAAACAGGTTACACAAAGTGTCTACTTGTCGTTTACTCAGACGTGGTCCCATTTGACACGAGGCCCCAGCGTGAACTCCGTTGCCTGTTTGTGATGGCCGTCCCCCGAGAGGGTCGGGGACCCATGCTGCTTGGCCCCCCACTGACATTGCCGTGAAGATCAAGTAAACACACATTCAAAAGAAACAGCAATTAAAGGACATGAAATGGCTGATTTTGCCACTACCGGTGATATTGGCATTCTTCTCAAAAAGCCTTCCTATGAACACTGACTTTTCCTTGCATCATGGAACAAAGAGTCAAGCATCATCGTGAGAAGCTCTTCAGAGCAGAAACAGGTAGCTAACATTCATTTTCAAAGCAAATGGATTTCTCACCCTTTTCTAGAATGTCCCTATAAGTCGATCCCTGGGAGAAACCAAAAGTACCGTTTCATTCCTTCCTCCTCCAGCCTCATGCTTGTGAGTGGTTAGAGGGACAGATTTGAGTCTGTGTCTGAGAGTCAAGCGAGACACCTGTGCTGCAATGTGTGATAGCTGTGTGCTCTCAGAATCCTCACTTAGCCTTGCTGAGCCTCGCTTTATAGGATGGCACAATATTAAGAGCCGATGACAATGACAACCACTGTAAAGCTTACTGAAGGCTCACCGTGAGGATGCCTCTCACTAAGAGCTCCCCTGAAGCTTCTGCCCACCTTCACAGAGGAGGAACTGGGGTTCAGCTGGGTCAAGGAACTTGCCCAAGGACCCCCAGCTAGCAGGGTTTGAGCTAGGATTTGCAACTCCCGAACCTGGGGTGTTAATTCCTTCTCTGTGTGTCTTTTACCTTGCTGGATTGTCTTGAGGATCAAGTAAGATCACTTACTTTAGGACACAGCATGGAGCCTGACACAGAGAAAGCCAGGAAGACATTGTGATGAAACTAAACAGCAAGGTAATTTTACTAATGTGAGATTTTAATTTTAAAAAGAGAGACAATGAGAAGGAACTTAGGACATATTTCAGAAACATGAGCCCTTTTTCCTGGGGTAGGGAGATTAAACGTAATTAGATAGACAGTAGGAAGGCACTACAGCATTCAGAGCATGGAAATTGTGAATTGGGCACTATGCTTCCAAGGAGGGGCTCTGCAGGGGTAGAACTCTTGGCAGTTCCTGGTGAGGTGAGTTTGAGCAAGGCAGCAGTTAGGCAGCAGAGCAGGGATGAAGGGCTGTGGGAGACCCCACAGAGGAGGCCTTGGCAACTGGTATATAGAATAGGTTGCCATTCAGAAGAGGAAACTCAGAAGAGCTGATGGGTTTTCCCTTTTTCATAGCATAAACAGAAAATTAAAAGAGAAAAAAAATACAAGCAGGTCATTAAGATTTATGTGAGTCCAAGACAATCTGTGAAATTCCATCTGATGACTTCCCCTTGGCAAGCAGGCCCTGACTCCAGCATTGCAGGTCTCACTGCACAGTGCCATGCTGGCCTGCGAGGCTGGCATCCAGAGCACTTTATAATCCATCCTTGTACCCCAAAACAGAACCTCCTAGAGCAACTTTCACATCCTTTGTTTTTAATTTGTAAATGTTAAAAAAACTATCTAAGATATTATTATTATTATTTTTTTAATCTGGGAGGAGTACTATACAACAGTGGTTCTGAACTTTAGCAAGCATTTGAATCACATCTTCCATCTTCACCAACAGCAATGAGATTTACAAAACAGTGGGAGGATGAGTAATCAACACTCCGCTTTTCCCCAGCCCTGGGGTCAGCAGTTACTGGGGACCTCAGCTTTCCTGCCCACCAAATAGCAATGAGCTTGAATGAGTTGGTGCAAGGCAGGGGTAGACTGTACTCCAGTATCACATTATCTTCCCTCCCTGGTGTCAGGAGGGCTCAGTGGAGAGCTGAGTCTCCACCTTCATGTGGCCTCAACAAGACTGGGCAAGATGAAATGAGGCATGGCTAATCTGCATTCTACTACCCTTCTCTCCTCCTTGATGTCAGTGGAGGCTGTCATCACCTTGCACTAACTCTGTCTCTGAGTCAGGGTGTTGGTAAACCATTGGGACTGTTACAAATTAAGTATGTTTACTGTAATTCATAAAATGACCACAAAGAAAACTATACAAAGTAATATATTAAAAATGCTATAAAGAAATAATGGTGGAAACCTAAATAAATGTTCAAACAATGCAAAAGAGGACAAGTAAAGAGAAACAGGCAACAAGAAAGAGACAGTAAAAGAAAACAAACATGAAAATGTCAGACTGAATCTCTAACAATAATTACTTTAAATACAACAATTAAAAGACGGAAGTTGGCAGAGGCAATTAAATAAATGTGATCCAACTATATGCTGTCTACAAGAAACTCACTTCAAAATTCAACAGCATAGGTAGGTGGAAAGAAAAAACGGAAAGGATATGCCATGCAAACATTAATTTTAAAAGGAGTGGCTACATTACTATCTGATAAAACAGACTTCAGAGAAAAGAAAATTATTAGTGACAAAAAGGACATTAAATAATAAAATGACCAATCCACCAGAAAGACATAACAATCTTAAATATGCATGCACCAAACAACATAGTATCAAGATATATTTTCTTTGTTTGGCAGGGATGCTATAACAAAATACCAGAGCTGGTTGGTTTAAACAACAGAATTTATTTTCTAACAGTTTGGGAGGCTAGAAGTCCAAAATCAAGGTATTGACAGGCTGTGCTTTCTTTGAAGTCTGTAGTGTGCTGGTGGAGGTTTGCTGGCACTCACTCTCTGCCTCTGTCACATGGTATCTGTTGCCATCAGTCTCCATGTGTTCTCTACTCCTCCTGCTCAGTCATCTGCACCTTTGTCTAGATTTCCTCTTCTTACAATGTCTGCAGTCATAATGGATTAAGGCCCACTCTTATTCAATTTGGCCTCATCTGCATAGGCTCACTGAAGACCACGTTTACACATGAGTCCACACCAACAAGACCTGGGAATGGGACCTGAGCATATCTTTGTGGGAGATGTGATTCAACATACCACATACATGAAGCAAAGATCGATAGACTCGAAAAAGAAACACACAAACTCCCTACTCTAGTTGTGGATGTCAAACACTCACTCAAGCAACTGATAGAAGCATTAGGCAGAAAATCATCAGGAACATAGAAAAACTGAACACTAAAGTCTATCAACAGACTCTAATTGACATGTATAGAAAAGTTCACCAACAACAGCAGAATACAAAGTTTTTCCCAGTTCCCATGAAATATTTACCAAGATGAACCATATCTTGGACCTTAAAATGAATCTCAACAAATTTAAATTAGTTGAAAATATGCACAGTATGTTCTCTGATCATAATGAAATCAAAAGAGAAATAAAAAAGAGAAAGAGAACGGAAAAATCTCCAAACACTTGAAATTAACAGCACACTTCAAAATAATCCATGGTGCAAAGAAGATATTTAAATGTATGTTTTATCAAAATGCATATAACTGAAAGTGAACATGCAACATATTAAGATTTGCAGAAAGGGCTAAAGCATGCTGAAGGGGACACTTATAGCACTAAATGTTTACATTAGAAAAGAGGAAATGTCTTGAATCAATAATCTAAATTACTACTTCAAGAAACTTGAAAAGAAGAACAAAATAATCCTAAAGCAAGTGAAAGGCAGGAAATACTAAAGATAGGGGCAGATATCAAAGATACTGAAAATAGAAAAGCAATAGACAAAAACCAATGAATCAAAAAGCTGGTTCTTCAAGTCAATAAAAGTGATAAAAATAAAACTCAAGGAAGACTCCACAAAGGGAAAAAAAGAAAGAAGACACAAATTATCACTATCAAGAGTGAAATGGGGAATATTAAAAATTACTACATATCTTCCAGCTATTAAAAGGATAATAAGGTATATTATGAACAACTTTATGCTCAGAAATTTTCCAATTATGAAGAAATAGATCAATTCCTCAAAGCCCACAAACTTCCAAAATTCACCAAGATGAAATAGACAATTTGAATATTCCTATAACCATTAACTAAATTGAACTCATAACTGAAATGCTCCCCTCAAATAAATCTCCATGCCTACACGGCTTCACTGCTGAAGTGCTTTACCAACCATTTCAAGATTAATTAACAATAATTGTATACAATTTCTTCCAAAAAAAAAAAAGAAAAAAAAGAGAGAGAGAACACTTCCCAAGCTATTTTATGAATCTAGTATTGCTCTGATACCAAAACTATACAAAGACAGTACCAAAAAAACAAAACTACGGACCAATTTCTTTTATAAACTTTGATGCAAAAATCCTCAACAAAATATTAGCAAAGAGAGTGTAGCATACATAAAAAGAAGTATACACCGTGTTTAATTAAGATTTATTCCACATATTCAAGGCTGGTTAAATATTCAACAACTATAATTTTAGTTCACCATATCGATAGACTAAAGGAGAGAAATCATATGAGCATATTAAGTGATGCAGAAAAAAGTATTTTCTATAATTCAACACCCATTTATGATAAAAGCTCTCAGAAACTTGGGAATAGTGGGAAACTTCCTTGCCTTGATAAAAAAGCATCTATAAATAACCTAATGGTGACTGCTTCCCTCATAAGATCTGGAACAAGATAAGGATGTCCTCTCTCACTACTCTTTTTCAACATAGTACTCTAAATTATAGCCAGTGCAACAAGGTAAGGAAAAAAAAAACAAAACATTCAGTTGGAAAGGAAAATAAAACTGTCAGTTGGAAAGGAAAATAAAACTGTCCTTATTTACAGATGCCATGATTGTCTGTATAGAAAATCCCAAGAAAGGTACAAAATATTCCCAGAACTAAAAAGTGAGTCCAGTAAGGTTGTAGGATATGAGATAAACACACAAAATCAATAAAATCAATCACATTTGTATATATCAACAAAGAACATGTGGAAACCAAAATTTAAAATGCAATGCCATTTGAAATTGCTTTCAGAAAATGAAATACTTAGACATAAATGTAACAAAAACATTTACAGTTTCTTTATCCTTACAAAATGATCATGAAGGAAATTAAAGAAGATCTAAATAAATGGAGAAACATCATGTTCATGAAAGGGAAGATGTCAATTCTCTTCAAATTGATCTTTAGGTTTAATTTAATTCCTACCAAAATGGAAACAGGATTTTTTTGTAGATGTAAATAAACATTCTAAATTTAATATGGAAAAGAAAAGAATATAGAATAACTGAAAATATGGAAGAAGAAGTATAAATGGGAGGAATCACTTTACCCATTAATTAGGTGTTCTATGTAGGTACATTATTCAAGGCAGTGTGTTATTGATAGAGAGATGGGCACATGTATCCATAAAATAGAATAGGAACCCATAAATGGAACCCATAAGGAGAAAAACAATTGCATGGAAGAAGTGTATCCTTTCAATGATGGTGTTGGAGCAACTGGATTTCCATTCCAATACAAAATAATGAAACGATAACCTGACACCTTAAACAAAAATTACCTCAAAATGGTTACCAACTTAAATGTAAAAGATAAAACTATAAAATTTTTAGAAAAAGCGCTGAGGAAAATCTTTTGTGACCTAGGTTTAGGCAAAAAGTTCTTGGGCTTGGCCCCAAATGCATGATTCACAATAGGAAAATTTGCATGAAATCCAAAAGTTCTGAAACCAGTAGTACTAAGGGAATTTCTTCATTCAGGTATCTAATGCATGTGATACCAAAAACATGATTCATAAAAGGAAAATTTTATAAATTGAACCTCATTAACATTCAAAACTTTTGTTCTGTGAAAAACCTCATGAAGATGAATAAAAGACAGCTAAGAATTGGAAAAAAAAATATTAGAAAACCACATTAGAAATATCAGAAATCCACCAAATGGAGTGTACCTAGAATATATAAAGAGTTCTTGAAACTTGACTGTAATAACAAACAATCCAGTTAGCAAATGGGCAAAAGACATGCAGAGACATTTCACTGGGTAGGATCTACAAACGGCAATTAAGTACACAAAAAGATGTTCAGCATCGTTAGTCATTAGGAAAATGCAATTTAAAATCACAGTCAGATATCACTATATAACTACCAGAATTCAAAAAACAATAATAAAAAAATAGTGATGTAGGATGCAGAGAAACCAGGTCATTCATGCATACTATTGGGAATGTAAAAGGGTGTAGCCACTCTGGAAAAGAGTATGCCATTTTCTTACAAAATTTAACATGTGATTACCACAAGATCCAGCCATTTCCCTCTTGGGAATTAATGCAAATGCATATGAATCTATAATCATTTCAAACTAAAAATTTTAAAAAATAAACATTGGAATATTATTCACCCATGAAAAGGAACAAACTATTGACACATGCTAAAACACAAATGAACTTTTAAAACATCATGCTGTGGGATAGAAGCCAGGCACCAAAGGCCACATATAGTGTGATTTCATTTATATGAACTGACTAGAAAAGGTTAATTCATCAATACAGAAAGCAGATTAGTGGTTGCCAGGAGTTAGGGAACAGGGGCCTGGGGTTTCCTTCTGGGGTGATGAAAATGTTCTGGAGCTAGTGAGTGGTGATAGTTGTACAACATAGTGAATACACTAAATGCTACTGAGTTGTACATTTTTAAATGTTTAAAACAGTGAATTTTATCACAATTTAAAAATATAGAGATTGAAAAGAAGTTTTATGCATATGAAGAAAATTACATGAGGAGAGATTTTGGCTGTTTTACTATCAGTGCCAATTAAAAAAACCAGAAGGCTCTCAAACAGAAGTTATTGTACATCATGGTATAACCATATCATAGTATACATGGAATAAAATATTGAAGAAAAAGAGGTAGACGTAAGTGTACTTTTAATTTTATGCCTGCCTTGCCCTTCCTCTCCAGGGCCCTCCTGCAGGCCTGATTTCCATCTACCCATGTTGTTCTGCAATGTGACAGGCTTTTTCCTGCCGCAGGGCCTTCGCACATGCCATTCCCTATTCCTAGGATTCTCTTCCCCACATCTGCCAGACCGATTCTTATTCTTCAAATCACAGTCTCCATGTTCCTTCTGCAGAAAGGTCTCTCCAAGTCATCAAGATGAGATAGGTTAGCAAGTAATTTCCCCTGAGGAAACCCTTTTTTTCCCTCAGAACACTTGGCTTGCCATTCTTGGGTTTCAGTGCTGACTTTTTGAAACACTTCTTTCTCCTTCGTCAGAGTGCAAGCACCATGAAGGTAATGACCATACCTGAAATCTCAGTAGCCAGCAGACTGCCTGACACAGAGCAGGCAATCAGTAAATGTAAAATGAATGAATAACTGTGCATAGGAAAATCCCTCAGAGAACATCATAGAGTAGTATGGGTGCAAGTGCATACATTAACCATATGTTGAAATCGTCTGATTGGTACACCTTTGACCATTAACTGAGCTCATATATAGGAATAGTGTCAGTATTGTGTGGGTGGGTGACAGGTGGGGAAATTCATCTTTTTTGCATAACATATTTCTCTATTCTATATGTTCTTATCAAAAGATAAGAGCATAGCTTCATGCATTACTTTTGAAATCCAAACATTGTTTTATGAACCAAAGAAGGAAATAATTATACCTTAATAGTCAAATAAAACATACTACCACTGTCTTCTAGGGTCCAGAGCCATTTCTATCACCTTTTCACCTGCTTCAAAATAAGCTTTTGTTGAGCAAATGTGGAGAGTACAGTGGTTAAAGTCAGGGACTATGTAACCCGACTGCCTGACTTTGAATCCTGGCTCCCCAATCAGCCATGCAACTTCAGACATATTATTTAATTGATCACTCAGTTCCTCAATTTCACCATGGCAGGGAGGTAAATGTGAGTTGCAAAGCCAAGACTGAGATTTTTGTCCTTTTTTTTTCTCTCCTTTCCAGTCTTTCTATGGCCCCAGGAGAGTGAGATAACTTGTTTTTTATATCTTATCATTCAAAATATAATGACACAATCAGATGCACATTAGAAAGAAAACTGAGTAGGTTTATCAACCATTTAATGCTCTGGCTGATCATTTCAGTGTTCATCAGTAGGAAAAAAAATCAGAAAAAAATTCTCCTTTGTAAAACAATAACAGTAGCAGAAACCAAGGATTTAAAGGAAACCACTACCTAAGGCTCTTCTAAGATGAATTGATCACTCTTCATCGAAAACTAAAAATAAACCATAAAGGCAGACATTTTTTAATTTTCTTGCTGCTGTTTTTACTAAGTTCTCTTCCCCCTAAAACTACATCCTCGGCTATCAAAGGATGATTTTGTAGGTTTCCTGCCCAAACCTGAACCAGCAGTGGCTGTTTTCTGCGAAGTGGACCTCCTGATAACCAGGCTGCTGAGCTCCTCTCCGTCTGGCCCACATGGGACTCATCTTGATTTCCAGCCATTACAAATCCAGCCAGTGACACAGCGTGTCCGATGGGGCAGCGACTTCAATCTCATCTGGCTGGTGGCTGAGTTAGGAGAGCCTTTCTGTTAGCAGCTCCATACTGGGCACCCCCTGGAGACGTCACATTCAATTCTCAGGACCACCCTGGGGAGTGAAAATCCTTCCTTCCACCTTACAGATCAGGTCTAAGGCCACACAGCTTTTAAACGGTGGACCCAAATTTAATGCACTGTCTCTCTGATTCCTTGTCACACACGCTCAAATGCCATTTAAGAATAATGTAGCCCGGTAAAACCTGAAACATTCCAGGATTTGACGATCAAAGTCTTGGGTATTTGAGAATAACTTCTCAGCTCCATGACATGTTATAATATGTAATTTTGAAGAAATAAAGTTGAATAATAAGCCTAGCAAGACCGGTGAGTGGGAGTAAATTAGCTAGCTGGATTCCATTCCATTCCCACGCACCAGTCTGCCTTCTAGCGTAAAGCCGGTGAACTAAAAATCAGCAGAGTGGAGAAACCATGGAAAGTGTGAACTGGCGGGGCCCAGCTATCTCCAGAGCCGGTGTGAAATGGGGCCTCAGCAACTGCATTTCTATTGGGTCCTCCATATAATTCCCATATCTGTGTCCAAATTCAAGGCTGTTGCTTTCTACTTACTATTTATTCTCAACAGGGGTCATATGTTTTCCAGTTACATTTAACTGCATTTTATAGTGGAAATGCTATGCTAGAGTGTCATGGGGAATTTACTGTGGTTTCTTGTGAACAGAACTAGATGGGAAAGATTGCTAAGTATCTGGTATAATCTGGTAGAGAAAGAAAAGTCCAGAAATGTCTTCCATATGACCTTATGGACTGAGCATGACAGGAACTCCTCATTTTGAGTTCACTGCTGTTACCAGCATTTAGAGGAGGGCTTACACATAGCAGGCACCCAATCAACATGTATTCACTGAATGTATGATCATTTGCCATTGGTATATCACACAAAGTAAAAGGAAGAAATTGCCTCCAGAGAGATGTGGCTAAGATGTTCGCATATGGTCAGATGGTTTCTTCTGTACATGATGAGCTTCTTAGTAAACCAGGCTATGTGTGGGAAAGAGGAACCTCTCTCCTTTTCCTTCCCTGCTAGACAGAGTCTAACTGGTCCACCCCACTTTGGAGCATCACTAGTGGCACAAAGGCAGCTGCTAACAAACCACCCTTTCTGAAAAGATTTCTTCTTTCAAGTCTCCATCTCTGAATGTTGGGAATATTGGGAAATAAAAAGACCTGATAGGAAGATATGAGGGAACTTATTTAATTTTGGCCCTTCAACTCTTTAAGAAGGCCCTTAATTCAGAGCCCTTAATCTCCAGTCAAGAAGTTTGAAACTGGGGATCTTGTGAGGGTGTCAGTATAATCTCACAGCTAAAATAACACCAAGGTGGGAGAGTATGTTCCAACCCTAAAATACTAAACCAAAACAACATCATGCATTTGATTGGTTAGTCTAACTCTCATGCCCTAACTAGATATAAAACAGGTGATGTTCAGTGACCACAGAGGGTACAGATGTTGTTGGCAATAACCAAATGTGAATGGTAAGAACATCAATCAGAGGGTTTAGGGCCAGGGAGGACCCAGTAGAAAATAAAAGGACTATGAAAGAACACAGTTTTATTTCAGTGATCCCTAAAACTGACCCTGGGTAAAAAAAAAAAATACACACATACAAACACTAAATACATAGGTTCAACTTAAAAATAAGATCCAAGTTGGACAAAGTTAACGTGGTGAATGGCATAGGTAGAGCTCTGAGTTGAGCATGAAGATAAAACATGACTAGAGATTCCGAAAAGACACATGCAAACTACACCAAGAGGAAGAATCCAGAACATAAATATGGACCCATTGGACACATCAAGATGGAAATACAACACATAAAAACAATGGACAATAAAATGATCTGGAAGAAGTTTCACCATTGCTCAATGTCAATATTTTCTTTCACTCAGGCTGTTCAGTCCATGTATCCTTAGTTGCTATTGAAGTGTGTAAATCTATTGACTCTTCTAAACCAGTGATCATCAAACCCTACATAGATAGCTCCAAGAGGGTATGTTCTTGATGGACATACTCAATTTATCTCTATGGTCTCCAGGTCCCAACCCGACTTCTCTGATACAAGCAAGAGCAAAGAGTTCCCACTAATTCTGAGGGAAATCTGAGGACACATTCTCCACCGAAGGTGGTACAGGGGCTCTCACACAAATCCCCTGTGGATCAAGGGGGCAGGAGTGGATGCAATGGTTACGTGACAGCAATAAAGCAGGGATGCTGTCTCTGCAGTAGGAAATGAAGAACTCAGACCCTACTACTGTCTTATACGTCTGTCATTTTAGCGATGATGAAGCACGCAAAGTGTACTGTGAGGCAGAACTGCCGTGACTCTTCAGAGCAACCATCAGTTACATCTAGGAAGTAGTGAACTTATTATGAACCAAGAGAACAATCTAGGAACAGAGGAGAAAAATAGTGAGCTGTTTTGAGGCAGACAAGACTGAAGAGGGAAACTTCTGCCCTTCATCTCTTGCCCATCATGCCAAATCAATGGCGTTTCCTTTCCAAAAAGCCTGATGTTCTTCTTGCCTTGTCTTTACTGTAGCCTTTCAAATTCACACCATGAACAAGTACCAAACAGACAGCTACAAAGAGGGAATTAATCTACACTTCTGAAGATCTAAGATAAATGTTCCCTTCCCCCTCAAGGCTGAGCAATGGAACCCTAGGGTACTGTGTTCCTATATATATATGTTCTAGAAGTGGATGAATTCTGAATATTTTGAAAAAGAAAACTGCTCACTTGGATAGTTCTTACTTAAAGTTTTCATACTATAACAGGGGGCAAAATGATACACTTTCTTCAAGTCAGACTAAGCACAAGCTAGCAGGATTTCAAATTTGTTATGCAGGAAGTTAATATTCATGGAAATAACTAATTACAAAATGGGAGGAATCACTATCCAAAGCAAAAACAAAAAGGAAAACAAAAAATACAATGCATCTTCATTTTAAAATGCCAATAATATGCTATTACTTGGACATATATAATGCATTTATGCATGGACAACTTTTGCAACCTGCTCTTGAAGGGAAGATAGACAATATTGTTGCATCACTGGATTGCTAACAGGCTATCCCATTGAAGATGTTACTTTTAATTTGAAAAGTAAGTAATATTTCTAATTTTGGCTAATTTCTAATTCTAATTAATTTTAATTTCTGAGGATCATTTTTATAATTTTTGACATTAGGGATGTGAATTGGAGCTTTTCACCAAAAAGAAATATTTAAAGAGTTAATAATCCTTACTGTCATTCTTGAAACATGTATTATATGCCAAACTTGGTTTTCCCTGGTTGTTTAAGGTAATCCTCTTGGGAGCTTGCAAAGGCTTTTTTCTTTGTTTGTTTTAAAAAGTGATTGAAATACATGGCAGAGTGGTTAAGTACAGTCCCACCACTAGTGAACTATAAAGACAAGTCACGTACCTAAGCAGATTTCACTCCAGAACACAAACTCCACACAATATCCCATTAATCCAAGGGTGAATGGTGTGGAATTGTCGCTAATGCTATTTGCTACCTTATTTAGAATTGGGCATTGAGGTCAGCATTCTCCAAGCTCTCCTTCCAGTGAAGGCAAAGCTCCCAGTATTGAACTGACATCATGGGGCAAACATTCTGAAGTCTTTCAGCTCCCCACCATATCACAGGGCTAAGTTATCTCAACTCTAGACACTCCCTGCAAAGACCCACCAGCCTGCACTAACCTAGTGTTATCCATGGCCTTGGCCAGGGTAAGGGAAGACAGGACCTACTTCATGCAAGTTTCAGAATGTCAACCACCTGGTCGACTCTTTTGGCAGCCCTTCTGGCCTTCTGAGGCAGAGTTAATCGCTTGCTCCTTTACTGACAGTTCCTCATACTCCATCACTGTTAGTTGTTCTCACTTTATATTACAATCATGCATTAATCCACCTGTCTCCTTGAGAGAGTGACCCAGTGTAAGTCCCTTTGGAATAATGAGCATGACCTGGAACAACACCCAGTAGTCAATAAATGCTGGGGCATAAAATAGCACTTATCAAAGAATAAGCACTGTCACCTTTCTTAAACTCAAGTAACTTTTGGGGTGATGATTAGCTGTATCCCCTACAACACCACTCTGCAATTGGGACAGGTGGATCCGAACTCCTAGAATAAAAGTAAACGATAGCTAGGTGGTAAAGTTGGCCTGGGAAATGCTGAATACTAGCTCTTTCTTTAAGAATTTCATAACATACATTTGCATAGTAGAGGCTATGAGATATCTTAAAGTTTAAAAATACAGGTTAGATTTTAATTATCAATCAAATTTGAGCAAGAGAATGTATTTTTGGTTGTTCCCTTTTTCTGCATACCCATTATCACAGGTTAGAAAATGTTTCCCCTTAATATCAGCTTGTTCTCTCCTGTCTTTGTAATCCAAGATTGCTAAGAGCTGACTCCTGAAGACTTTTTCGGAGGTGTCTCTGCTGGTGAGCTCAGAGGAAGGGACAATGGCTCTTTTCTTGCATTGTAGCCAGCAGTTAGAGGTGAACTAGAAATGATTAAAGCAACAACTGAATTATTCTTAGCGCAAAGGTCAGAATTCATTGTGAGGGAAAGGGAACAAAGGCTTAACTTCTTTGGGCCCATCCTGAGGGGTGTCTGACCCCCGCCCCCCCCAGCCCCTTCGGCCATGCTTTTTGGCGTCTGCTTTGTTTTCTTTTCTCTATTGGGAACACCCTTGCACTAGGTCTAGCTAGTGTCTATTCACAGACTGATTTTCATTAAAGACTTATTGGATGGTTGCCTAGTTTCTGAATTTCACCCAAACTCCTGCTGCAAGCCAAATAGATCAACCAGCACAGCAAAACGAAAAGCCCATGGTGACATCTTGAAGCACAAACACACAAAATAATTTTTAAAAAAAGAAGTGCTAGGAAATTGCTTGAGCCCCCGAATGCTGGTGAGTGTGGCCAAACTGCCTATGTCTGTGAGACCTGCCAGGATTAGCATCAGGGCATCAGGGGTGGTGGATGACACATAAGCTGCCCACAAACATGTATGTCCACCAGAATCCGAGCAGAAACCAGGGCACACGGGTTGGCAGATGACTGACAAAGCTGGGAGAGTGTTCCCAGGCTCCAAAGTCCAGGCAAATGAGGAAGCCGCTAGCAGAGAGAATGAGGAGTCAGACAGCACCAGGAATCTCGGAGATGATAGACAAACACTGCCTGCCAAAACAGAGTGTGCCTGAGGAAACTGCAAGAAGCAGAAGCTCCATGGAGCATAGCACAGGAACCTTGAGGTAAAGGACACCGGAAGGTCCCCTGCAGTGTGGATGGGTAGTGAGGAAGCAGATTCCAGAGAGATCCAGGAATAAGGAAATCCATCATCTCAAGGTGAAGGCCAATGTGGAAGGCCAGGAAACACCGGGCTGGAGGTGAATTTTCAAGAACCAGCCTTGGCTCTGTTGACTTAGAAGTGGCCACACGGAGATCACAATGGAGAAGTCAAGACTGTTTTCTTTAAACATGATGTATTTCATAGCTCCAGCCACCAAGTCCTAGAAACAATGACAACCTAATAGCAATATCCACCCCTAGCTGCCAGATGGTGTTTCTAAGAGCCGTTTCCTCATGGAAAGGGGCCAGAATTCCTTGGAGGAAAGATGGGCTCTAGAACTTGGGACAGAAATGTGTAAGGAGAGCCTGAGATATCTGTCATGCCTGACAACTGCTAGGTCATCAGTAAAACTGTAGATGCCAACTTGGAGGGGCTTCCATTAGCCAAAGATGGGAAAATTGAGAATCAAAGGGGCACTGACTATTGATGATTAAAATGCATTAAATATGGAAAGATCTGAGTTTATAATGTATTCAATAAAGAAACTGAGAGAGAGACAGAGAGAGAGACAGAACTGTCACTTGGATTGGCGATAACTAGGGCACCACCCATTTTGCAAATTGGCAATTAAAGGGAAAGATTTCAACATTTATCAAATTTCCTGCACAGTAGTTTTTCTAGGTAACCAAATTGCTCTAGTTGATGAGGAAAACTTCTTTTGTACCAAAGAACTCTGGTTAATGAAAGTAGACAAAATGGCACACTTAAACACCATTGTACAAGCTCTTATGAAATATTCGATTTAGACCAAGTCCATTACCAGATGAAACACTCAGGGGTAAATTTGGGGAGACCCTTTCCCATGGAGAGACCAGGCGGTCTCCATCTCAACCCACTTGATCAACCTTAGTATCACTAAGTGTGAGACATCCAGATGTTATGTGCCTCCTGATGTGATACAATATGAAATGCAGGAAATATGGGAAATAGGACAACTTAAACGACACCTTGAGAAAGAAAGAAGGCACATTTCAACAAATCAATGCCATGAAAAAAGTTAAGAGTTGGAGGTCCCCCTCTGGAATAAAAGAGACTTAAAAGACATTTGGTGATTACCATATGCAGTAGATGGATCAGATCCAGACTTAAACAAAGCAACTACATAATGATGTTTTGAAACAGACAATTTTTGAATATGAACTAGTTTTTAGATGATACCAGAGAACTGGTACTCATTTTGTTGTCAGTATAATAGCATCATTGTTAGGTTTTAAAAGACCATATTTTTTTTAGTAATGAATTCTCAAGTATGTAGGGATGAAATGATGAAAAGCCCAGGTTTGCATTAAAATATTTCAGCATTGGAAACAACAGAATATGTGGGAAAATCTTGATAATTGTTGATCTGGGTGATGGATATAGAGGGTTTCATTATGCTATTCTCTCTATCTTTGTCTATGTTTAAACATTTCATAGTAACATTTTCTTAAAAACATTCTTGTAATGGAAAAGCCCCCTAAATACACGTCATCTATTATTAAAGATAAAATTTTCGGTATTTGGAGCAAGGAATGCTAATCAGCACCTCAAAGTTAGGCTCGCCCTGTGTGTCTTTGTGCCTCTTTGTGCGTCTCTGTTTCTATGTCTATGTGTCTCTCAGTGTCTCTCTCTGCCATTCTGTCTCTCTCTGGCTCTGTGTGTCTCTTGTCCTCTCTCTCTCTCTCTCTCTGTGTCTCTCTGTGTATCTCCCTTTATCAGTCTGTCTCTTTCTGTCTCTGTATCTCTGTCTTTCTCTCTCTGTCTCTCTCTTTCAACATAACACCACACCACCCATATCCAGATGGCTTGGAATTGCTAACCGAAGGAGCAGGCATAAGGGGTCTGCCTGCCTGGGGGGTCACCTTCTCCTCACCAAGACACTGTTAGAATGCAGGCAATTCCCTGCTGAACTGCTAATGGCAGCCTAATTGCATACATCTCTCTACATCAATAAAGAGAACTGCATCTAGGATGTCTTGAAATGAAATACGTAGTTAAAATGCAACACGAAGAAAGCCCTGACATACCAACTTTAGAGCCAGCAAATGATTATAGACTTTCAGAATGGGATGTTACCGTGCCTCTGTCACAAAAGATGAGTCTAACCATTTGGCAGGATGCTGCACTCCCAATCCCAGAGTGCAACTTGCAAGCAGAAGGAGGGTTCTTTAGGCACCTTCAAAAACTGTTGGTAAATGTTATGCATGTTCAACTGTGGAGTTCCACAACGGAATCCAGGCCAACTGATGATGACAGGATGCACATCACTGCTGGTGCCTGGCAAAGCATGGCCAAACTGTGCCCAGTGCCCCCCCCCCTTTACCAATTAGTCCTGACACAATGGTTTGCCCTAGAGTAATGAGCCCCTGCCTTCCAGGTGCAGAGACAAGGACTATAGGGCTGTCCACTGGGAGCAGAAGCCCTGTTCTGAGGTTCTGAGTACCGTGGATAGCCCCAGATTCCTGTAGGATCAGGAAGGAACCTGCCCAGTGGTGACAGTGATAAAATGTCCTTCCACTCCCTTTCCACTCCCCCTGGGTGACGGCAGCTTGTGGTCAATTTTATCTTGATTATAAAAGACCTGATGGATGCTTCTGGCTCCCCTAAGTGTGGTGTTACAGATCCATCACTGCTCCATGCTGAACCCTCTGGAAGGCAATGTCCATGTCTGTCCATGCTGCTGGCCTGTGGCAGCTAGCAAAGAGCAGATGGGATCAAGTGAGGGATTTCTGAGTTCTTTGAATTCCATGTAAGTGGCCAGGAGGGGGCAGAGAACAGTTTCACACAGAAAAGGGCAGGATAATGAATTTGGGGATAAATAATCCAAGTCATGCATGAGGAGTGAAGGGCTCTGAGCCATGGTTTCTGATTAAGAAAGAGCAGTGGGGCAAAGTCTAGACCCAACCATGATGGGTTGGGTCTATATAAACTCCCCATAAACTCTACAGACCAGTCATCAAGGCATTAATTCCTCTGAGAATTAAGGAATCTTCTATGATTTCACAAGGGCAATGCAAACAACCAGAGCAGAGCTTCGGTTCTCAGCACCAATTTCCCTCTGCACCTGCTCACACTCTCTCCAAGCCTCCTCCCTACACTTTGTGCTCTACTTACACATATTTCTCCCTTTAGGCACCTTGAGAGCTAGAATCACCCTTTTACCTATTTCCTCCCTACACCCAGGATGGTGCTGGACTCAAGTAGGCACCTCATACAAATTTTAGTTGGCCTAAAACTTATGTAATATCTCTAGGTATATGCACAAAATTAGGTAAGAACAGACAAAACACTGGTGCAGCAGATAGCAAGAGAGTGGATGATATTTTTGTATTTTAATGATTTTCCTAAACATTGCTATAATCTTCCCTCTCTCTCTCCACTCCCATACAAAAACACACATACACACTCACAATTTGGGGAGAAGCGTTGGCGTGGCATCTACTTTTGAACCTCTGCCACCAGGAGTAATGATTTGATTAGAAGATCTATGTGAGCAGTTTTCCTGTATTTCTAAGCTTTTATATTGGTAGGCCAGGAGGATAAAGAGAATTTTCATTTAATATTATATAACTTAGTTAAGTAGAGTGATTGGGTTTCATGAAATAGATTTGAAATAGATTTGATGAAGATTCTCAAGGTTATACTTTATTTCTGTATTTTGGGCATGTATACTGAAAAAGAAAAAACAGCTGATTTTTTTTTTTATCAGTCCCAACAAACCATGGACTAGATTTTTGGGAGAAACCTTTGATCATCTGGTTCAAACATGAAACTCATTCAGGCTACCCCACTGAGCAGGCTCACCCAGCACACCTGCCACCTCACTCGGAGATACTGGGCCTCTCTTCCCAGCCCCAACCTCCTCTCCCCAGTGCCAGACCCCACTCAGCTCCCTTCTTTTCTGTGGTATACCCTGATGAACAGGCTGACTCAGCTACAGAGCAAAAGCCCAATCTGGAAGGGACAAACTTGAAAGTAGCAATTACATACTTCCAATTTGAAAATTGCTTGAGATGAGAGATGCAAAATCTATTTGTGGATGCATAAATAATATGCTTATAAATTGGCACATTTTAACATCACCCTTTCTATTTTAAATACTTGGGACAACTAAAAGAATGTTAACAAATAAAAATGAGATATTTCTTGTACACTTATTTGCCAGAGTCTTAATATGATTCATGCAATATACTGTCACTGTCATGTTTTTAAAACAACCAAGAGCACTGATACAGTCATTGAAATATTGACATATTGGACTTATTAGAGTGTGAATTTTACATTTGATGTGAATTTTGTTTGTCTATCAATTTGCCATGTGTTTTCTATTTATTCCATCTGTACTTTGTTCCTTTTATTCTTCTTTTCTGTCTTCTTTTGGATCAGTTGAGCTGTTTGTAGCATCCCATTATATCTCCTCTATTGACTTTTGAGCTATACCTCCCCATGTGATTTTTAGTGATGGCTTTAGGGTTTGCAGTATGAAATTTAATTTATCAGTGCCTGCTGTAAATAAATATATTATTTAAATGTCATATGGTATAACAAACTTGCAAGAGTGTTCTTCCAATTGCGCTCTCATCCGTTGTGCTATTGTAGTGTATGTTATTCCCATACATGTTATAAATTTATACATTGTTATCATTTTTTGCTTTATGTGACCAACTGTCTGTTAAAGACATTTAAAAATGAGAAAAAAAGTCTTTGTGTTTACTCCATATTTACATTTATCTCAGCTCTTCATTCTTTCAGAAGGCCCTAATTTCCATCAGATATCATTTTCATTTAGCTTAAATAGCTTCCTTTAATATTTCTTGTAGTGCATCTCTGTTGGTGATGAATTCTCTCAGTTGTTTATCATAAAATGTCCTTGTTTTACCTTCATTTCTTATTAGATAATATGTGGGTTTACAGAAAAATCATGTACAAAATGCAAGGCTCTTATATACCATTCTATTATTAACACTTTGCATTATTGCAGTACATTTGTTACAATGACGTAAAGATGTTTTTATAATTGTACTATTAACTCTATTCCATGGTTTACCTTAGGAGTCACTGATTGTGTTGTGTCATCCCATGGATTTTCTATTTTTAAATATTTTAGACTAGTAACATATATAAAACCTAAAATTTTCTTTTAACCTCATTCAAATATATAATTCAGTGCTATTAATTACATTCACAATGTTGTGCTACCATCACCATCCTTTACAAAACTTTTCCATCATCAGAAATAGAAAATCTGTACAATTTAAGAATTAATTCCCTATTCCCTACATTCACACCAACCCCTTGAAACCTATATTCTAGAATCTAACTCTGTGAGTTTGCATATTCTAATTATTTGATATTAGTGAGATTATATAATACTTTTCCTTTTGTGTCTGGCTTATCTCATTCAACATGATGTCTTCAAAGTTCTTCTATGTTGTCATATGTATGAGAACCTCATTCCTTTTTATGGCTAAATAATATTCCATTGTGTGTATATACCACATTTTATTATCCATTCATCAGTTGATGAACACTTGAGTTGTTTCCATCTTTTGGAAATTGTGAATAATGTCACCTTGAACATTGGTGTGGAAATATTTGTTTGAGTCTTTTCTTTCAATTCTTTTAAGTATATACCTAAAAGTGGGATTGCTGGCCCATTTGGCTATTCCATATTTAATTTTCTGAGAAACCGCCAGCACTTCTTCTGCAACAGCTGCACCATTTTACATTCACACTAATAATGAATGTGTGTTACTATTTTTCCACTTAGTCTCCAACACTTGTAATTTTCTGTTTTTTTTAACACTGCCAATCTAGTGGGTGTGAAATCATAACTAACTGTGGTTTTGATTTGCATTTCCCTAATGGCCAATGATGATGAGTATCTTTTCATATGTTTTTTAGCCATATATCTTCTTTGGAGAAATGTCTAATTACTTGGGTTGTTTGTCTTTTTGTTGAGTTGAAGGATTTCTTTATATAATCTGGATATTAAACCCTTATTTACATGTTCTGGATATTAAACCCTTATTTACATGTTCTGGATATTAAACCCTTATTGGATACGTGGTTTCCAAATAGTTTCTCCCGTTACATAGACTGTCATTTTTGATGCACAAAAGTCTTTAATTTTGCTGTGGTCCTGTTTATCATTTTTTTTTCTTTTGTTGCTTGATCTTTGGGTGTGAAGTCTAGAAAAACTATGGCCAAACCCAATATCCTGAAGACGTTTCTTTACATATTCTTCTAGGAGTTTTATAGTTCTGGTTCTTTAGGCCTTTGATCTGTTTTGAGTTGATTTTTGTATATGGTGTGAGGTAGGGGTCCCCCTTCATTCTTTTGTATTTTGACATCAAGTTGTCCTAGCACCATTTGTTGATGATACTGTTCTTTCCCAATAGTGTGCTTTCTGCCCCCTAGTCAAAAATCAGTTGGCCACAAATGTAAGCGTTGATTGCTTAGCTCTCAATTCAATTCTGTTTGTCTATATGCTTGTCCTTGTGTAGTACCATGCTGTTCTGATTACTTGGCTTTGTAATATGTTATACGACTGGGAAATGTGAGTCCTCCAACTTCATTCTTCTTTTTCAAGATGGCTTTGGCTATCTGGGGACACTTACCGTGCCATATAAATTTGATGATTGACTTTTCCATCTCTGCAAAGAAGATTGTTGGAAGTTTGATTGACATTGCATTGAATCTGTAAATAATTTGGGGTAGAGTTGACATCTTAACATTTAGTCTTCCAATTCACGAACATGGAATGTCCTTCAACTTATTTGGGTCTTTGGTTCCTTTTAGCAAATTTTTTTTTTTTTTTTTTAATTTTCTGTGTACAGTTCTTTACCCCCTTGGTTAGACTTCTTCCTAGATATTTGATTATTTTAGTCATTGTTTCCAATGAAATTTTTCTTGATTTCTACTTCTAGTTGTATATTGCTAGTGCATAGAAGCACTACTGATTTGCGGATATTGAGCTTGTACCCTGCCACTTTGTTGAATTTATTTATTAGCTCTAGGAACTTTGTTGTGGACTTTCAGGATTTTCTGTATATAAGATCATGTCATAAGGAAATAGGGAAAGTTTTTTCTTCTTCCTTTCTGGATGCCTTTTATTTCTTTTTCCTGCCTAATTGCTCTGTCTATAATTTCCACTACAATTTGAATAACAGTGTGACAGTGGGTGTCCTTGTCTTGTTCCTGATATTAGAGGGAAAGCCTTCAGTCTTTCACCATTAAGTTGGATGTTAGCTGTGGGTTTTTTACTTATCCCCTTTATCATGCTGAAGATTTTTCTTTCTGTTCCTAGTGTTTTAAGTGCCTTTATGAAGAAAGAATGCTGAATTTTGTCAAATGCCTTTTCTCTATCAATTGAGATGATCGTGTTTTTTCCTTTATTGTGTTAATGTGGTGAATAACATTTATTGATTTTCTTATATTGAACCATGCTTGAATAATTGGGATAAATCCATCTTCATCATGCTGTATAATTCCTTGAATGCACTGTTGGATTCAGTTTACTAGAATTTTGTTCAGGATTTTTGAATCTATATTCATAAGGGATATTGGTCTGTAATTGTCTTTTCTTGTGGTATATCCACCCGACTTTGGTATGAGGGTGATGTTGGACTCACAGAATGAATTAGGGAATGTTCCCTAACTCTTCAGTGCTTCAGAAGAATTTGAAAAGGATTGGTGTTAATTCTTCTTAGAATGGCAAATTCCCTGTGAAGCCATCAGGGCTTTTCATTGCTGGGAGATATTTTATTATTGCTCCAATCTATTTTCTAGTTATTGGTTTGTTGAGAGCTTCTATTTCTTGTTGAGTTAGTGTCAGTTGTGTATTTCTAAGAATTTGTCATTTCATCCAGGTTATCTGATTTGTTAATAGTATCCTCTTATACTCCTTTTTATTTCTTTTAGATCAATAGTAATGCACCCTTTTTCATTTTCTGATTTTAGTTATTTCTGTCCTCTCTCTTTTCTCTTCATCAATCTAATCTAATTAAAAGTTTGTCAGTTTTATTGATCTTTTCAAAGAACCAACTTTTGGTTTTGTTGATTCTAATTTTTAATTCTCTATTTCATTTATCTCTGCTCTAATCTTTGTTATTTCCTTCCTTCTGCTCACTTTGGGTTTATTGGGTTCTTTCTGAGTTCTTCTAGTTCTGAAGTTAGGTCTCTGATTTGAAATTTTTCTTTGTTTTTAATGTAAGCATTTACAGCTATAACTTTCACTCTAAGAACTGCCTTTGTTGCATCCCTTCAGCTGTTGTATGTTGTGTTCTCATTTTCATTCACCTCAAAATATGTCACAAATTCCCTTTTGATTCCCTCTTTAATCTGTTGACTGTTTGTTTAAATGAGTTTTTTTTTTTTTATTTCAACATGTGTTTTAATTTTCCATGTCTCACTCTGCTATAGATTTCTAGCATCATTCCATTGTGGTCAGAGAAGACACATTGTATGATTATAATATTTTTTAATTTATTGAGACTTGTTTTTGACTTAAGATATGGTCTGTCCTGGAGAATGATCCATATGCACTAGAGAATAACATGTATTCTGTTGTTGCTGGGTGAAGTGTTCTGTATATGTCGGTTAGATCTAGCTCATTTATAGTATTGTCTAAGTCTTCTTTTTCTTTATTGATCTTCTGTCTATTTGTTCTGCCCATTATTGAAGTGGTATGTTAAATTCTATTATTAACATGCAACCATATATTTCTCCCTTCAAAGCTGTTAATATTTGCTGCATATATATTGGGTCTCTGTTATTAGGTGCATATAAATTTATAATTGTTATGTCTTCCTGTTGACCACTTTGTCAGTATACAATGACCATCTTTTTCCCTCATAACAGATTTTGACTTGACGTTTCTTTTATCTAATATTAGTATAGCTACCCCTGCTCTCTTTTTGTTACTACTTGTATGATATAATTTTTCCCATCCTTTCACTTTCAACCTACTTATATCTTTGAATTTAAGGTGAGCATTTTGTAAACAGCGTAAAATTCAGCCATGCTTTTTCATTCATTTTACCACTCTCTTTTGAATGCAAAGTTTGATCCACTTACATTTAAATTAACTATTGACAATGCAGGACTTTCTTCTTCCATTTTGCTATTTAGTTTTTGTAACTCATACTTTTTTTGTCTTTCCATTCTTTAATACCCATTTTCATATTTATTTGATTTTTTGTATTGTAATATATTGAGTCCCTTATCATTTCCTTCTGGATATATTTTTCATATATTTTCTTTGTGTTTACCATGGAATTAAGATTTAAAATCCTAAATACATAAAAATCATATTTGGTTTGATACCTACCTGACTTCAATAACAAACATATATATTGTTCCTATATCCCTCCATCTCCTCACATTTTTTGTACTTCTTCTAAATTATAACATTATGTATTGTAAGTCCAAAGCCAAATATTTATCATTCCTTTTTATGCATATGCATTTTAGGACTGTAAGATGTAAAAAGAGAAGTTGAATACCAAAAATAGAGTACAATAGTAATGGCATTTATAATTACCCAAATGGTTATCTTTACTGGAGGTTTTAATTTTTTTTATGCCACCTTGAACCACTTTCTAGTGTCCTTTCCTTCCATTCTGAGGAACTTTCTTTTGCATTGCTTGAAGGAGAGATCTAGTGGTAGTGAATCCCCTCAGCTTTTATTTATATGGGAATGTCTTAATCTCTCCTTCATTTTTGAAAGGAACTCACCATATGTAAAACTCTTGGTTAACAACTTTTTTCTGTCAGTACTTTAAGTATTTCAATCCACTGCCTTCTTGCCTCCATGATTTCGGATGAGATACGGCACTTAAATTAATTGGCACTCTCTTGTCCATAACATGCTGCTTTTCTCTTGCAGTTTTCAGAACTCTTTCCTTGCCCTTTTCACCCAAAAATTTTGTTAGCATGTGGTGGGGCACTCTTCAAGTTAATCCTGTTTGGTGTTCTCTGGGCATCTTGGATGTGCATATTCATGTATTTTGCTAAATTTGGGATGTTTTTTGCCATCTTTTCCTTTGAATATTCATTCCACCCTTTTCTCTATTTCTTCTTTTTCTAGTACTCCCATAATGCATACATTGGTATGCTTGATGATGCTTGATGTTATCCCTCAGGTTATTTAGGCTATTTCCACTTTTTGCAATTTTTTTTTCTTTCTGCTCCTCAGCCTGAATCATTTTAATTGTCTTGTCTTAACTTCATTGATTCTTTCTTCTGCCAGCTCCAACCTACTATTGACATCTTCCTGGGAATTTTTCATTTATATTATGGGTGGTCTTCAATTCTGCTAGAAATTTTTAAAATTTCTTTCTCTTTATAGAGATTCTCATATTTATTCATTGTTTTCCTTATATCCTTTATTACTTTCTCTGCATTTTTCTTCATCTCCTTTTGAAGATATTGAAGTCCTTCAGCATATTGAAGTTCAACTTTTTAGTCTTTTTCCAGTATGTCCACAGTCTGGTCTTCTTTGTCGATGTTTTCTAGATTTTTAGCCTCTTTCTTTGGATGGAATATTATTTCATATTTCTTTGTTTTTGTTGTAATCTTTCATTGTACACTGTACATTTTAATATTTTAAAATGTTAACTCTGGTATTTATTCCCTGAGATGTCTGTTTCTTGAGTTTGTATCCAGCTAGTGATATGTCAGAGGTTTTCTTGAGTGTTAGGAACAAACAAAACCAAGCAATAAGAAAAAAAAAATACCGTCTTTGCAGATTGGTTTTTCATTGACTGGTGCTGTACTTTGGGACTCAGCTTTCCTACTGGGAATATCAGCCCAGGCAAGTGGAAAGTACAGGCACCCACCTGTCTTTCCTGGATCTGTGTCTTGTCCTGAGCTTGTGCTTTCTTTGGCCTTAGAGTCCCATTGTCTACAGGAATTTGAATGCCCCTTCCTCTTCTTCTCCTTTTCCTGAGTGTTTCTCTGCAGGACTTAAAGCAGGTAAGCCTTTGCTCTAGGACATCTGACTCAATTTTTTTTCACTCTGCTTTCACTGTCTCTAGCTGCTTTTGCCTGGAGGGAAATTCAGTGAGTGGGGGTACACAGGAGAGAAGCTTCTCAAGTCAGTCCTTCCCAGCCAAACAAGACCAGCTGGCTAGCTCCAAATGCCCTGGGGAAGTGCTGGGGGAGAGGGCAGAAGGACAGAAGTTTCCCCAGGACTCCTCAAGCTCTGCTTTCTTGTCTCAGCACCTGCCCAGCAAATGCAGCCCTTAAGCTGTCCTCTGCATCTCTGAGTAAGCTTACTATCTTTAAAACTCCTCTGCTGCCTTTGTCTGGGGTGGGTTAAAACCCTCAGAGCCACGACCCAGCAATCTGAAATAGCTCATCAAAAGCTGTGATCAGTGTTTAGACCATATACCTCCAAATCTTGACAAACTGGGTTTTTATGTTTCACTTTGGCACTAGCAAGCTTGCCAGTCTCTTACTGCTTCCTGCCATGATGTTGGCAGATGAACGACTGTTGCCACTGTGTGGAGAATGCCACTCAGTGGTATTTACTGCAATTTACCAGCCTCTCCCTCCCACTTTTCTCTGGATGCTGCACCATGTTTGGCTGGACTCTGGTGTTTTGACATAGTTGATTTAGACAGTTCCTGCCTGTTTAATAGGTGTTCTGTTGGAGGGACTGACTCCTGGAGCTTCCTACTCCACCATCTTCTAAGCATTTACATTTTACCCTCATTGTGGAAGAATATTTTCTCCGGATATAGAAATTTTTGTTGAGAAGGTGTTTTCCTTTTCTTTCATTTTTTTTTTTTTTTTTTTTGCTGTTGTTATTCTGTTGTCATTATTTATGTGAAGAAGTCAGCCTGTTTAACCAATATTCTCTTCTTTTTCTCTAGCTGCTTTTAAGATTTTTTTCTTAACCTTTTATTTCAGCAATTTGGTTATGCTTATCCTAAGTGCGAATTTTCTGTTTATATTGCTTCAGATTAGTTAATATTCTTGGTTCTGTGGGTTTATCTGTTTCATTAAATTTGGAAAAAATTCAGCTGTTATTTCTTCAAACATTTTTTCTTCCCCAATTTCTCTCTCTTTCTTCTCCTTCTTGGATTGCTTCCCCACATATAAGAGAATGCTGATATTGTCTTGTTGGTCACTGAGTCTCTGTTCATTTTGTCAGTCCTTTTCACTCAAGGGTTTAGCTGAGATAGTTTCTATTGTCTTTTCTTCAAGTCCACTTCAGCCATATCTGCAAGGCTCTGCTCATAAAGACACACATATTGTTTTTCTTTTTAAATTTTATATATTTTTTTTATTTCTGGGACTTTCATTTGGTTCACTCTCATTTTCATGGTTTTCATTCTCTTTTGAGATTCCCCATCCATTCGCTGATTATGTTCATCTTGCAATATTTGTAATCTCTTTTTGTGTCCTTGTTTACTATTTCCACCATTAGTATCATTTCTGAGTATATATGTAGAGACTGATTTCTCTCCTGTTATAGTCATGCTTTCCTGCTTCTTCAATACATAGTAATTTTTTATTGTATCCTGAACACTGTGGATGCTATACTCTTTTGCATATAGATTTTGTTGACTCACATCAAGGTTGTTGAATTTTGCCCTGGTAGTCAACTAATTTATTTGTGAATTGACTTGCTGTTTCTGAAGCTTGATTTTGATCTCTGTTAGGGCACGTCTAGATCAGTACTTAATTTAGAGTTAGACTAGCCTTGCTTCCAAAGTCACCTTCCTGGCATCTTGACTGAGTTATCAAGCTCTCTCCACTACGGTTGGCCTGAATTCCAATGTCTCCCAGCCCTGTACAACTTCCAAAACTGCCATCTAGCTCAGAAATTCCCAGCACTTATTACCTTCCAGGCCTAGTGAGCGTTTCCTTATAGAGGAGCAGGTGATTACTTGTCTAAAGGGTCTCCTGCACAGATTCCTGAAGTTCCTTCTCTACACAGCTCCTTTTCCCTAGTATTCCTGCCAGTATCTTCCAGCCACTTCATAATCCGAGAACTCTGATCAACATCTGCTCAGCTCAGTCACACCAACATGTTCTAGTTGGTCTCTGCCTTCCCACACTGCGTCCTGAAATGCACCTCTAGCTAGGAAGCTGGGGCAATCGTGAGGCTTGCCTCCTGTGCTTTAATTCCTTCAAGGATCATAGCTCTGTGGTTCATGTTGCCAAACATCTGAAAACAATCATTGCATGTATTTTGTCTAATTATATAGTCATCTTTGGTGGGAGGACCAGCTTGTTCCTATAACTGCATCATGGCCAGCAGAGGACATCACTACAGATTTTTGAAAATCAAGACCACTAATTGTAGGTATAGAAATATGTTTTAAAAGTCCCACCAAGGTACTGACTCACCACCGCTGATGCCTTCCTTCCTGAGAAAGTATTTTGGCAAAAATAGCAAAATATCCTGATAGCTGTGAGAAACTCTAAGCTTGAACTGAAGTCTGTGGTAGATGACTTGGCTTAGAAAAGAAGACAGAACAACTTATCTGTGGAGGGATAAAACAAGAAGCCAATTGTGAGAGCTCGGTTTTGTTTTGTCCCATCACTCACTTAAGAGAAACCGTGTCAACACACACCTGTGGCAACTTGGACCTTTGCCCAGGTATCCTCAGGAGTAACTTAGGGCTTTGTAGAAATACATTGTTTATTAAGAATTGAGAAATATGGGGGGTGACTAAATACCAAGGCATTTTCTCCATCTTCCAAACCATAAAAAAACATGGTGAGTGAATTGCAATTCTGGATTTACTCTCTGGGAAGCAAAGGAGTGTTCTCACAATTTCAGTGAACCCAGGTACACATACATGGCCTTGTACTAGGTAGTGGAGATAGAACAGTAAACACCCAGACACAGTTCCTGCCCTCAAGACACTTAGAGTCAGGTGGGAGTAACAAAAAATACGGAATCAATTTCCACATTTCTGGTATGAAAGATACAACTGGAAAACTGAAAGCAGCTCTCTTTTAAAAAAAAAATCATTTTTTTAAAAAGAAAAAAAGAATATTGGATATTCTGATGGGAGGAAGGAAACTAAAGAACACTGGTGATTATAATAATATATAGTAATGATTCTTGCACTTAATCTTTTCTGCAACATTTTACACAAGTATATGAGGCAATATGGCAAAGATATTATTTTTTAAAATAACAATATAATTGTAGAATGCAGTTTTTCATGTGAGTGAGTTCTGAATTATTTCTGCTGCATGTCTTTAACTGAGATTGAAAATTGTCTTCCTAAATAGTGAGGTGACCATTGAAGAGCTTTAATCAATTCCCCTTCCATGGTGAATCACTTATGGGTTATTCACAAGCAGAAAAAACAATGGTTTAGCATGTCAGCCTTTTCCTGCTAAATGAGTGTACTCCCAGCCTCACTTCCTTGTGCCCTAGTTTGAGAAGTCTTGGACACCTCAATTTCCTCATCTGAGAAACAGGGATTGAAAACATGTGTCCTTGAAGTCTTTGTCAGACTTAAAAATGATTGACAGCACACTTGCAACCTATGATAGTCTCTGACACCTAATAGTTTGTACAAGTTTTATCCACTTATTCACAGAGCAGATTCATAAAAGGTATATATGTGCAATATTTATTTAATGTTACACACAGTCTCATATAAAGACAACTCTCTCTCCAAAAGCATTTTCAGGATTAAGTTTTTATTTATTCCTCCAAAAATGGAAATTAATAATCAAAAGAAAAAAAAAATAGCTTTCGTGTCATAGAGAAATAAAAACTGACAAAGGATTTGGATCTTTCTTTTGAGATGTTAAAATCTTAATCAGTGTTTAAAATATTTAAAATAATTTTCTATATATATATATATTTATAATTAAAGGCAAGAGGGAAGGGGAGGTAAAAAAATAAATGAGGGAAGAAAAGTCCCTCAGAGAGATTTAAAAACTTTCCTAGAGGAAAATAAGAATGAGAGGGATAATAACCTGTGTAAAAAAAGGAAAGAAAATGGGAGAGGTGAGGTAGAAGGATGCAGGACAAGAAGAGGGATACAGGGGAACTATTAAGACCTTCAGCAAATTTGAAAATATGCTTCACACACCCAACAATAGTCTTCAGAGCTTTCAACTCATCCTGCTGATCTCTGAAATCCCAGTAAGCCTTCCAACCATTTCTATAGCTCTTCACCTGATTTTGCATTAAGAATGTTGATGATGATGATGACGACAATGACAATGATGACTAAATAATATCATTCATTCATTGAGTGTTTGCCACATGCCAACTCTGCTGTGGGTGTTATGTAGATTGTTCCATTTAATTATTATTAATAATAATGTGCTAATAATCACGAACATTTGTTGGGAGCCAAAAATGTCTCAGCATTCTGCATTATTTAAATGGATTGTATCATTTGATCCTTACTGTTTCACATGAGGAATGTGAAGCTCAGAAGTCCAGTGACTACTTAAGTTCATTTACCTAGAAAGTAACAGCACTGGGTTCAGACCATTGTCAGGATTACATTTATTCAATAATTCTTTTTCAACTGTCCACAAGGCATTCTGCTAAGTGGATGTGGTAATCAGTCTCCAAGGATGCCCTCAACAATTCTCTCTGATTGTACCCGCACTCCTCATTTCAAGAGGTAGAGTTGATTGCACACCTACTTACACTTGCACTGGTCTGTTGACTAGATTTGATTAATAGAATGTAGCAGAAGAAATGTTCTGGGAATTCCAAGCCCAGGCCTCAAGAGAACTATTCTTTTTAACTTCCAGTGTGGTTCTTGGAGACAGCTATCATAGAACAAATAAGCCCATATGAAGAACACATGTAGAGAGAAGCTCCTTGTTCTAGTTTGCCAATGCTGCCGGAATGCAAAACACCAGAGATGGATTGGCTTTTATAAAAGGGGGTTTATTTGGTTACATAGTTACAGTCTTAACGCCATAAAGTGTCCAAGGTAATGCATCAGCAATTGGGTACCTTCACTGGAGGATGGCCAATGGTGTCCAGAAAACCTCTAGCTGGGAAGGCACGTGGCTGGCGTCTGCTCCAAAGTTCTGGTTTCAGAATGGCTTTCTCCCCAGATGTTCCTCTCTAGGCTGCAGTTCCTCAAAAATGTCACTCTTAGTTGCACTTGGGATATTTGTCCTCTCTCAGCTTCTCCAGAGCAAGAGTCTGCTTTCAACAGCTGTTTTCAAACTGTCTCTCATCTGCAGCTCCTGTGGTTTCTTCAAAGTGTCCCTGTTGGCTGTAGCTCCTCTTCAAAACATCACTCACAGCTGCACTGAGTTCCCTCTGTCCATCAGATCATTTATATGGCTCCAGTGACTCAACTTAGACTCACCCTGAATGGGTAGAGCAACACCTCCGTGGAAATTATCTAATCAGAGTCATCACCCACAGCTGGGTGGGGCACATTCCATGGAAACACTCAAAGAATTCCAATCTAATCAGCACTAAAATGTCTGCCCCACAAGATTGCATCAAAGTTAATGGCATTTGGGGGACATAATACATTCAAACTAGCACACTCCCCTTCTTGCCAAAGCATCAAACATGTGAGTGATCCATGTGGATGCTCCAGCCCAGCAACCACCTTCCTATGGCTGCACAAAATGCCCCAGTCAGGACCAGCAGAAGAACATCCAGCCAATTACTCACAGAATCATGAGAAATAATAAAATGATTGTTTTCTTAAGCCACCAAGATTGTTTTGGATTTTTTATGCAGCAATAGCTAACAGATGCAATGGAATACAAAGGAAAACCAAACACAGATTCTGCCCTAAAAGAGCTATAATCCTGGGGATCATCACCATCATTCATTATGATCTTATGAGTTGTCCCTGTACTAGATGATTTCCATAAGATTCTTCTGGTTTTTTGCATACTATGTTGCATAGTATTTATCTCTCTAAGTTAAAGATGAGGTTGCTGTCACTCAAAAACTGTAAACAACTTTCCCTAGGTCATAGAGTTAGTAAGTGGCTCAGCTGAGCCTTAAGTCTGTCCAAGTCTGTCTAATGACAAAGCCCATGCTGTTTATCTTCAGTGATGCTGTCTTCAAATATGTCTTAAGAGATATACATAGAAATCTGATTTTGTTCTCATGGGGGAGTTGCATAATTGAAACTAACATATCCTACAGTCTATATACCATTTCAGAACAATGCAGCCAGTTAGCACAAACCACCACCTCCTCTTTCCATTGAGATGACACATTTATTGGGATTAAGTTATACTAATTAAAATAACTAGCACTTATGAATTCCCTAATATGTCCCAGGCATTCAAAAGCTTGTATTTATGACACAATTGTTTATTGTATTCTGGTCACTGTTGGGACTTCCTGTCACTTCTTACAATCTCACTATTGTTCTACAATAGGTAACTCCATTCTGTTGATGAGGCAAATGAGCTTCAGGGCCATATATCTGGGCTGAGGGTCTGAACCCAAGCTCCTAGCTTGTTCGCTATTCTTTGCGGCCTTCCTCATTTCAGCTCTCACGTTATGTGAAGAATTTTCTGGATGGAGGCAATAAACCAGATTATCTTGTAGAACAGAAGAGGCACAACAAAGATCACAACTGAATCATCTCATAAACCTCAGTTTACTTGATGTGTACAGAACCTGAAGTGGAGAAAGAGAATGAAGATTGCGAGTGGATTTAACACACTTTGCTGAAGAAAGGGCAAGAAAGTAAGGTTTGATTCCATGGGAACTTTTGAAAAGGAAAAGACCAGGATAAAATCTGTGCTTCTGTAAATTGAGTATTCAGCAGTATATAGGACAAATGGCAAATGGCAGTGTCCACAGACATTTACAATGCCCCAGGTAAGAGGACAGAATTCGAATTAGATCTTGGGGCTTAAAAGGAGGGTACAGATGCCAGATAGGTAAAATCAGTAGGATTTAGAACTTGATTGGATTTAAAAATAGAAGTCAAAGATGGCGTTAAATGTTAATTCTAGGTAGCGCCTTAAAAAGCAATGGGGAGCACTAGAAGGAGGAGAAATTTGGAACAGGAGATGATGTTTTCCATTGAGCTTTAGAAACAGTGATAGATTCAGACAGAGATGATATCAGGGAAATGCAAGCACTAAAATTGACTTCCAGGAAGCTTGAGCTGTCCAAAGTGAAACTTTAGTTGTTACAATTAAATTTAAAATTTCGGGTTCAGAAGATGTGTCCGCCCACTGGAATTGCAGAGAACTGTAGCGATTTTCATGGTTATGGAAGAGGGCAAACAGGCACATGCTGTCATGATTTTTGGAAGAGGAAAACGGCAGGTTTGGAACAGACCAGTAAACCTGAAAATCCCCCCTGCAAGGCAGAAGTAAATAGCTTTTTAGTAAATGTTAAGCCCTTAGGAAAGGAAACACAAATCACGGGGAACAAAGATGGAATCACTAAAATCAAAGTCATGGAAGACAATGCCAGGCTGTTCAAGATAGAGTGGAGAGGATTGCAGGTCAGAGGGTGCTTTAGAGAGCCCATGTGTGGTGACTCCAGCTTTTGTGGACACAGGCACCCTCATCAACACAAAAGTGTAGGGGCTCTAGCTGAGCAGTGTCACAGGTGTAAACAGGATGAAAAAGTCATGCTCAAAGAACAGAAGTTAGTGTCATCCTAGAACATGCTTTCCAGGCTCCTACAGGTGTGTTCCCATCTTCAAATGTGCCTGAAGACATGGGAGATATCATGACCTCATGAGTTGGATAGCAGGGTTGGATAGTCTGTGGAAAGAGGGAAACATCTTAGTGGTATCAATACTCAAAACATTCTTGCAAAGTTATTGTGATCAGTTTAACTACAAAGGAGAAATTTTGAAAGGAGGAAGGTAAAAATTAAATACATAAGAACAGAATAAGAAAAGATAGCTTAGCAGGAATTCATCTGAATAAAGGTCTAAGAGTTTGGGTTGCAAGCAAATTTGAAATTAGCAAAAAACCAAAAAAAAAAAGATACATTTCTAGTCCAATCTTATGCTGCATTAATAGAAGTCCATTATTCCTAATAAAGAGAGCAATGGTGGCCCAGCTCTGGGCACAGAATTGACTACATATGGAGTGAATTCACCTTTGGAAAACACATTTTTAAAAATTCATTACTGAAATGGGGGATTTCCAATAGAGAGCTGCTGGGTTGACAATTCTGTGGTGTGAGGTGGATAGATCCAGTGGAAGGCAGCCAGGCTAACGAAGGGAATCAAGCCACATCTCATTAGTCAAGAAATATTTAAACATGAACATGGAAGACTTCCAGATACTGGAATTATACTTTCAAGTTTCTGAAGGACCTTGCTAAGCAAAAGGTTTTAGCAATTCTATGTAATTCCAATAAGTAGAATTAGAAGCAAGAGTTAGAGGTGTGAAAGGGGGTCTGGAGACATTCTGATATTGGAGACGTTGGAGCAAGAAAGGATTCCAATGAATCTGAGGCTCTTCTAGCAGAAATAAAACCTGTTTTGGAAAAGCAGGCAGTGTCAGTCTAAAAAGTGCACATTTAATCTTCAGATATTTATTAAGCATTGCTACAGAGGCATGGTGAAACAGAGAGAGACCCTCGACACACTGGCAGGGGGCGAGTCATAGCAGAAATTTGGGCAGAATGTTCCTCCCAAATGCTAGTCAAGAATCTGAACTGCTGAGAAACCTAGCTTTTAACCAGGAAATAGACAGGAGTGGGGTTAGGTAGACAAATTCAATATAAATAAAATAAGCAAAATAATTTTGGTGCTAAGTCCCTTTCATAAGCATCTTTGGCCTCTTTCTTGATGGCTCTGGAATGAGGGGCCAACTACTATTTAGGGAGACTGAACCATCTCCCTGGAGTGAGAGTACATGCTAATCAGGGTAGGCTATATCTTGGATTGTGCAGGATCCCTCAGGGTAAGATATTTGGAACACACTTTTCATCAGGTTCGTACCATACTGGCCTCTCCTCCAATGACTTTCCATGGTTCTTAGCACCCACCAGCCTTGACTGATCTATCCCCTGCCTACCTTTCCAAGTCCATCTAGCAACATGCTCCTGTTTCTTCTCCCTGTCAGAATCCCTGATCTTTATCGGTTCATCCAATGGACCATGTTTCCTCCAGCCTTCTATGCTCTTTCATCTGAGTGAAATGCTCTTCCACCCCCATGTCCAATTCAGCTGCTAAACTTCTGTTACTCTATCAGATCCCAACACATTCTCCACCAAGATCTCCACCAGATCCCACCACACACTCCACCAAGACCAGGGAAGTCTCCACTGACCTGCCTAATCAGATAAACACTCCCATTGTACATTTTCATGACAACTGTATGTAGTACTCATCAACATTTGTAAGTATATTTTCTGTGAATGAAATTACTGACCTTTTATCCTACACAAGCATGACCTCCACCAAGGCCACTGCTACTATTTTGCTCACCATTGTATCTCCAGTGCCAAGCATAGAGCTTGGCACATAGCAAGTGTTCAGCATATCTTTTCTAGTGGGCACATCCGTAAAGGGCAGTAAGGACTGACTCTCCTTAAAGTATGGCCACCCTGCACTGTTCTCTCCTTAGCACTGCCCTGGAGTCTCCTGCAGGAACCTTAACTAGAGGGATCACTTGGAGGAGCAGGAGGAGGAACATTCTAACCCAAATCTAGACATTCTGCCTTTTACAATGGGAGTTGCTTAATCACCATATGTGTTCAGACATATGTGGAGTGAACACCTGTTTGGGGAGTGGTCAAGGGATTTTAGATATTGCATAAGAATTTCAACCTTTGATAAACTTAACTCTTCTTCAAATTCTCAAACCCCGTAAACCCATTCTCAATTCCAGTTGCAAGGCGCAAAGCAGCTACCAAGATCTAGGCAAACTTCAACCTCCATTTGAGTACAGCATTTTCATCTTAGGAAAATAGCTGCATTCTCTTTGGTTGTTAAGAATCAAATAGGTACAAGGATTGAAATGTTTTAAGTTCTAGCAATAATTCTTCCTTTTGTTTATATGTTCAAAGCAGTATTCTGCAGGTCCTTTATCCCAGCTGCTGATGCGTGCTCACTATGCCTCCTCCTCCCTTCCCTTGCCTTGCTCATGACGTATCTCTAGGAGCATCAAAGGGATATTTCACATGTGCTGAGGAACAATTTCAGTCTAGTCTCTGATCAATCACCATGTGATGCCCAGTTTTTATCATCTAATCTTATTCTAAGAACGTTGAGCACACCCTTTCCATTTGGCACGCTGCATCCATTGGATTCTGTTTCCACTGTTGCTGGGTACTGCTGTCTGATTGTGTGCCCACTATACCTACAGGACACCACCACCATTTCAACAAAGCCCACCAGGCACTACATAGCTCTCAAAGGACCACGGTTTCATGGTGGTCATAAGCAGAGTGAGATGGAATTAACTTTTTGCTCTATTGTGTAGACTCTTCTCGAAGAAGTCCTATCACAGGGCTGCTTGAACCCCAGTGTCTTACTGCAGTTTCAGTGAAGTAGCTTTCACCCCCTGTTTTGGTTTGCCAATGCTGCCATTATACAAAATACCAGAAACAGATTGGCATTTATAAGGGGGTTTGTTACTTTACAAATTTACAGTCTTTACGCCATAAAAGTGTCCAAACTAAGGCATCGACAAGAAGATACCTTCACTGAAAAAATGCCAGTGGTGTCTGGAAAACCTCTGTTAGTGGGAAAAGCACGTGGCTGGCATTTGCTGGTCCCAGGTTGTGTTTTAGCTCTTCTCTCAGCTCCTGTGCATCCTCAGTTTAGCATCTCCAAACATCCTATCCACAATTCCAAGCATCTCTAAGCATTGGCTCCCAAGTGTCTCTTCAAAAGTCTCTCTCAGCTGCTCTTGGGGCATTTTTGTCCCCTCTTAGCTTCTCTAGAGCAAACTCTGGGCTAGCATCTCAAAGTGTCTCCAAGCATCTCCAAGTGTTAGTGTCAGCTATTAGCTTCTCTCCAAAATGCCCCATTCAAGCTGCTCTGAGCTCCTTCTGTTTGTGAGCTCTCTTATAGGACTCCAGTGATTAAATCAAGACCTACCCCGAAAGGGCAGGGTCAAATTTCCATGGAAACATTCAACCAAGAGGTCACACCCTAAACAAAAAATTAACAAGTCTGCCCCCACAATATTGCACTAAAGAATATGGCTTTTGAGGGGACATAATATATTCAAACTGCCACACCTCCCCTTTCCCATCTCCCCTTAGGATATCCTGGATAAAATTCAGTGCCAGACACCACAATCAGAAAGACCCCTCTCTTCTGTTGACCAAAGTTGTGTTGAGTCGAGTATGTCTTTCCCGGTTGTTTCTTCCCTTGGGTTGGGTTCTCTCCCAGGAAATCCCTTATGCTGTCATGAAACAGAATTATTACTGGCACTCTAATATTCCACAGTCATGCTCAGATATTTTGGGGGCAGATGGTGCAAATACACCATTGGAGCTCTAAGATGTCTTAGAGAATCATGTTAGCAGTTTTATTGCATAATTTTTCCTCCATTTTTATAAATAAAAGTATATATATAAAACTTATTTCTAACCATATGTTATATAAACTCCTGAAAGAAAGGGAGGATATAATTTTGTGATAACTATCAAAATTTTTTGCATGCTGCCTTGGCATCCATCTTACTTTGGCCTGATTATTACTTAGAAAGATTGAGATAGTGCAATGGGCATAGCATGTCTTTGAGGATTCAGACAAAAGACCCAGAGACTATCTTTGACCCTGAGGAGGACCCCTTAGACACAGGGTCATGGAAAGTTTTCTTACAGGGAGCCCTTTCCCCCAACTTTCCAGATAGCCTTGCTCAACCTCCTAGGCAAGGCTCATCCTACACCTGGATGGATGGAGCTATTGGCACGATGTGAGGGGGCTCACATCAGAGTCACAGATCCTGGCCTATCAGGCACCACCTAAAGGGGACACATGGTCCCTCCCCTGGAGGCCCCTCTCCTCCTTCTCCTGCAAATGAAAGCTCAGTCCCCTGCCCACTGGGACTTGTGACCATTGTAACAATTCTTATCAAACAGCTAGTGGTAGCACTTTTGCTCTTACTTTCCTCACTACAGGTCTTGATACTTTAACACACTTCCTGGATAAGATCAAATCCTTGGCTCCATTGGGGGGTCCATGCCACATGGGACCCCAAGGAATTGGTCCTGCCATTCAAGGTGCTAAATGAAACAAGGTGCTGTAGGGCTCCTGCCTATAACAGAAGATCTCCTCAAAGAGGGAGTCATTTATTTTACCTGCTATCTCCCCCTACAGCAGCCCCATTCACCATCTCATAAGACTTCACCAATGAAGGGGAATTAACCCTCAACTGTTCCAACCTTAATGGGCAAGTCCTGCCCATCATAGCCACTATTCCTAACATCATCTAATTAATAATAGATATATGCAGGAGATGGACAATTGCTTTGCTGTGACTGACCTGGCCACAATGTGCTACTCATTGCCAAATATTTAAAGAATCCTAACAGCTGTTGCCAAGCCCTTAACAAATCATCTTTAAAAAACTGCTCAATTCTGGCACTATATAGCTATCCTTGAATTAAGGGGGTGACTCTAAAGAGGATCTCTGAGACAATGTAGCCATATGTACACATCATTTACAGGAACAATGCTGGGCAATAGCACCCCATAAAATAGAAAGGCAACCAAACTCTGTCAAATTCCTGGGCATATCTCATCCTCTAACAGCACACAGATTCCCACCATTGTCAAACCAACCCCACCTCTGAAACTGTGACTTGCACAATACCTGTTAGGATTATTCATTTTCTGGAGTTAACACATCCCACATCTCACATTCTCATTACAACCCATATACAAAATCACATGTACATCTGCTGCTTTCTACTGGGGACAGTCTCAGCATGATTTAAAATTGACACACCAGGCCATTTCTCAGGCTATGCCCCTGGTCCCTTGAGCAATGGATTTTAGATTAGAGCTGTTGGCTACTTCCAAATATGCCTCTTAGAGTCCATGGACTAAGCATGGCAAGTCCTCACTGTTTATTGGGCTCTTCTAAGAATGGAGGTTCTTACAGGGCCACAACTGGGCAGCTTGTGCATGCAGATTCCCATAATGCCATGGGTGAGAGATAATCCCCGGTAGAAGCTCAGCCTGGCCACTGACGAGTCACTGGTAAGATAGAAGTGGTACCCATGGGAGGTGGCTAAACCCAACAGGGCCTTTCTAAATTATGGGAGGATGTGGCTTTCTCCATGCTCAGCCCCTTGACTACAGATCTTGACTCACTGACAATGACACCCCCAATTCCCCCTCCTCTAGCCAAGGAGCCCCATTGGTACCAACTCTTTGAGATGGAAAGAGAGTGGGTACATCTCACTGATGGCTGTGCCATCACTGTACACAACACAGGTTGCCAGTGTATCACCCAGCCTCAGACACCTCACCTACTGAGATGTCTGTTTGAGGTGCACACTTTCAGCAGAGCAGGAGGCAGTAGAGTTAGCCCTCTGGGATGCCCTGAGCTGCCATTTGCCCAGTCTCTGAATCTTCACTGATTCTTGGGCAGTGACCAAAGGACTGGAGTGTGGTCATGTCAATAGAAATAATTTTCTCATACAAGGAAAGTCCTTGAGGGAGTTTCACATTTGGAAACAGCTTACAGTCTTACCCAACCCCATATATATTACACATGTTTTTACTCACACTAGACTCACCACACTGAAGTTGCTCTTGAATGACACTGCTGATAAACTACCTGAAATTCATTCCTGCATATCCAGTGGGTCCTTTGGAGATTGCCCACTCACACCCTCTAGCTTCCCCACCAGCTGGTAGTCTGGGCCCATGATACCTCAGGGTTCAGAGACTTCTCTGCCTGGGTGGAGTAGGCACATGGAAAGGGATTGCCTCTAGGCCCAACACAAGTCATAGTTACTGGACTGTGACTCGCACTCTAAAACCAAACATTGGTATCACCTAAGTGGGGTGTGGTTCCATCAGAATCCTTTTTTTGCTGCAACATTAAATACATAGGTCCACTTCTTATCACTCCTGGAGCCACCAGGTGTGCACCAGGTGTAGCTTGACTATGATTGACTCTTTTTTTAAATACATTTTTATTGTGAAATCCAACATATACACAGAACAGTGACAATTAAAGCACAACTCAACCAGTAGTCAAAGATCAAACTTCAAAGAAAGCTATGGGCCACAGCTCCACAATCCCAGCCACCACCCCCCCACTGCAATACACAACATATTTGCAGAAAGGATACAATGCCCAAAGCATGATCCAACAAGCACCTACATAGGTAATTTCAAAGAATGCCCTGGGTCCCAGTTCCACAGTTCCAGCCACCCCTCCACTGTGAAATATAAGATGTATACAGAAAGGTTGTAACTCCCAAAGTACAACTCAACAAGAAGCCACAGAGCAAACCTCAAAAAATGCCATGGGCCACAGCCTCAGCATCCCAGCCACCTCCCTTCAGCTATTCCAGTATCCCAACATAATACAAATAAATATAAAGATCTGGCATTTGTAATCCTTTATCAAATCCTATCTTGTCTGTTGCTACCCCTTCCTCATATTTAATCACTTTCTCGATCTTCAGGGGTGTCTAGGCAGTGACCCTCCTAACTTGTTCATATTAAAAAGGGGTGTGGACCTTGTGGGGAAGGGTGCAGTATCTAATTGATGTTCCTAAAGAGGCTGCTGCCTCTGGGTTTTAGGATTTGTCTGGCATAAAAACACTCTGGTGGATTAAAGTTTCTGAAAAATAAACTTAGTGAGTGAAACTTTTATAGAGTCTCAAACAGGAACCTAGATATTTTGGCACTACTGTTGCTTAGGACTTGACATACTGTGGCCATCTGGGATATATAGCTGGGGCTTGCATAAGAGTAACCTCCAGGAAAGCCTCTCAACTCTATTTGAAATCTCGTAGTCACTGTCACCTTATTTTGTTATCTTTCTTTTCCCCCTTTTGGTCAAGAAGGCATTCTCAATGCCTTGATGCCAGGGCCAGGCTCATTCCTGGGAGTCATGTCCCATGTTGCCAGGGAAATTCACTCCCCTGGGAGTCATGTCCCATGTAGTGGGGAGGGTAAAGAATTTATTTGCAGAGTTGGGCTTAGACAGCGAAAGGCCACATCTGAGCAACCAAAGAGGTCCTCTGGCAGTAACTCTTAGGATAATTATAGGGACGCTTAGCCTCTCTTTTACAGCCATAAGTTTCAAAAGAGCAAGCCTCAAGATTGAGGGCTTGACTTGTTCAGTAGGGGGTTTCTAATTTCACATAGCATATATTCTGTCCAAGGTAAAATAAAAATAAAAAAATCAGTATCTCACATTATCTTCACTTAGTTGTACAATCATCATCACTCTCAATTTAAAACAATTGTCATAACACAAAACATCCCAGAGTGCTTATCAGCCCCTAATTATTCATCCCTAGTATTAGTGTAGTACTGGTAAGGTATTCCTATTAAATATAGTCTACAGTGTGTAATGGGTAGTTTTTCCATATACCACTCTTTTTTTAACTCTTGGTCCCAGTGTCATAACTTAGAAGTATATCATGCGAACACTTATTTATATTTGTAGTGCTAATCCATGGCATACATGTCTCCAAACCACTTTTGATCATGTTTGCCTTCAATGCAGCCCTGATACTTACAATCCCATTAATGAACAGTCATCACCCCTGTCCATTCCCATACACTGATTGACTCTTATACCACCCCATACTGTCCTTCCTCATGTGTCATACATCCAGAAAAGCCAATTTCATGACCTCAACAATTCTAAACTTGTTCCTTTTGAAACTTTTTACATTATTGACTCAGATCAAGGAGCTCATTTCACTTCCCATATTGTGTAATAACATACACTCCAATAAGGAATCACTTGGAATTTTCACTTGCCCTTTTCCCCAAGTTGGTAAGGCTTGACCTCATCAAAGAATAATTACTTAAATTACTTAATGACAAATGGATGCTTCAAGCTGTAATACTCTTCAATTGCAGGTAAACGGGTTTCCATAACCCCCACCCACATACACACACTAATCGCATGACCCCACCTTGGGTACCAGTCTTAGTCATTAAAGGTAACCCCACTAATTTTGAAATACATGACATGATCATCTTTTATTAACCTCCCAGTGGTGCCTCCCCATATGCCTTTGACTTCACTCATGCCGCCTACTTCAACGAGATGGCAGCCTGATTGAGGGTGGATCGTAGTTCACGATCCCTGTACCAGTTTGTACATATCATGTCCCCCAGAAAAAGCCATATTCTTTTACGCAATCTTGTCAGGGAAGACATATTAGTGGGGATTAAGTTGGAATATTTGGATTAGGTTGTTTGCATGGAAATGCACCCCACCCAACTGTGGGTGATAATTCTGGATAATTTCCATGGAGGTGTGGCCCCGCCCATTCAGCCTGGGCCTTAATTAGTTTACTGGAGCACTGTATAAGCTCAGACAGAAGGAGTGAGCTTGCTACAGCCAAGAGGGACACTTTGAAGAATGCACAGGAGCTGAGAGTAGCTGCAGATGAGAGACAGATTGACAATGGCTGTTGAAAGCAGACTCTTGCTCTGGAGAAGCTAAGAGAGGACAAACACCCCAAGAGCAACTAAGAGAGACATTTTGAAGAGGATCTGTGGCCTAGAGAGGAACATCCTGGAAGAAAGCCATTTTGAAACCAGAACTCTGGAGCAGACACCAGCCATGTGCCTTCCCAGCTAACAGAGGTTTCCCAGACACCATTGGCCATCCTCCAGTGAAGGTACCCAATTGTTGATAACTTACCTTGGACATTTTATGGCTTTAAGACTGTAACTTTGTAACCAAATAAACTTCCTTTTATAATAGCCAATCCATTTCTGGTGTTTTGCATTCTGGCAGCATTAGTAAACTAGAACAACCCCCTCACAATTAAAAGATGGGTCTACCCATGGGGTAATAGGTGTACTAGAAAGGGAAAACCCAGAACCACAATGCCATGTTTTTCAGGATACAAGGGATGTCTACTAAATCCCAGTCTCCTAACACATTGTAGGAAGTAGAGATTATAGCTCTGGTATCAAGAAGTGGAACTTACTGGGTCACCTGTAGAAGTAGAGAAGCTACATATGGTAGATGCCAGTCACATCACAAAATGACTTCCTTTTACCCTATTACCCATATAAGGCATAACACCCAGGCTGAAAAGCAACAGAAATAGAGCAAACCCTGAGAAAATGTATTATGCCATCTCTCAGCAGGGAAGAAACACCACCAAGTCTGACTGTCATGATACAACTAGAAATTCCAGAAGCCAGTCCTTGCCAACTGGCTCAGTGCCAAGTTTCATCTTGGCTCCGGGTTTTAGTCATTTCTCTCAGCTGCATGGGTCATAGGCTTACTTACTGAACCACAGGGCCTCACCATGTGGTCCAGGAATGCTCAAATACTACTCAGCTAGTCCTCAAATTGTACCCAGGGATGGACAGAGGAGATTGCTGGCCATGGCTCCTTAATCACCTGTACCCAGCATGCCACCAAGAATGGCTGATGACTCAAAGCCATTCAATCTATATATCAAATGATAATAATGCATGAATGATCCTGGGCCCAGGTGTAACCTAAATAAGATTCTCATACAGAAAATGCCCTCAAATGAAATCTGCATTGCTAATTGTCCATTGCTCCAGCCTTCTGGACATGGAATTCTAAGACAAGAGCTTGGCTTGCAAAAAGGCCTCACCAAGAATTAACATTCAATTGGAATATAAGTGAGGACAAAATATATTTTCTCTGTGGAGGGTAGTGTGGGAGTGGGGAGCACTCAGGAACACACAGCCAAAGCATTTTCTAGGTATATTCAAGATGAGGTCCTTAAAGTCAAGGACCTCTCTGATAACAACTGTTTTAAGGAAACCTGCAGAGATATCATGATCAGAGCTGCCCCATGGTGTTTAAAAGCCTATGACAAAATTCCCCATCTTTTTCTTGGGAGGGATACCCACTCTTGGGTTGGCCCCCCTGCTATTACCATTTGCCTCACCTTGCCCCAGCATACAATTCCACCGATGGAAATGACAGAGCCAAGACCACCACTGAGGGTCCCACACTGCCAATCCTGTCACTTGACAAACCAGAGTCATCCCTAGGCTTGGGCAAATGAAGTAAGGTGCTGCCTTGAGAAATGGGAAGGAGAACCATCAGAATACTATCAGGCTGAAATAACAGAATGCCTAAACATGGTCCTTCTTCCTTATGCAATACTGTCATCATGAGTTGTGATGTCCACGATTGTAAAGCTGCCTTGCACTCTGCCACCCCTACAGCAAAGACAACCTTAAATGTTTGCCCTCCATTCCTTTGTCTGATCTCCTGTCCCTGTGTATGCTAATAAGGGCTGATACAACAACAAATAGATTCTCTAGCCCAGGTGATCTTGGATAACTCTTAGCTTTAGACTACCTCTTGGCCAAAGACAGGGGTGTCTGCACTATAGAAGAACCACCTGCTGCATCTATATTAATAATTTGGGGCATTTCCAAATTATCTTACAAAAGATTAAGTGATTCACAGTATAACCAAGGTTTTTCAACTGGTACCTCAGACCCTAAAATACCTCTGACATTTTCTCCTAGTTATTGCATGATTGGTGGAGGGGAATGGCTATGCAAAGGTTTCCAGATCTTGGTTTTACTGTTTATTGGCATTTTTATAATCACCAATATCCTCAAGTGCTTTATGTGCTGGCTCAATAATGCTTTGCACCTGGCAATAAATATGTCAGCCACCCAAACTGCTGAGGCATCAAGGGATGGATTATTATAACTATCAAATTTTTTTGTATGCTGTCTCAGCATCTATCTTACTTTGGCTAAGCCACTTGCAGCAACATTGACCTTTAGCCTAGTTAATAAACAATTTTCCACCCTTGGGGCCTAGACTATCCAGAGCTCATCCTCTATCTGCAGATACTATCTATGCCACTTACATCAGCCACACAACTCACTCAGGACCCACAGCTGGTCCCAAATGATAAGCTCTCCATCCCTACCACCTTCAGACCCTAAGTCCCTGTCCCTTCTTGCATGCATTTTCCTTCATTCCTGTGGGAAATCTACAGACCATCACCCCTGAACTACAATAAAGGCACAAGCCCACAGGTCCTTCTCACTCTGCTTGTGTGCTCCCCACCTGCTGGTAGAGCCACCTGAGCTGATCATGCATCCCGTTTACTCATCATAGCACCTCTCTGTCTCTAGGACCTGTGAGTAAAAAAACTATCATTTCCCAGGCATTATGGATTCAGTTTCCCATTTGTGTCACATTGGCCTCCAACCAGACAAAAATTTAAAATCCAACTTAACTAATTGTACACACTATTATTTCTTTGTTTACTTTGAATAACCTAATAGTACACAGTATAGACAGCTTCATTTGATCTTGCATTCTTTGGTTCATGGGAGCAGTAATATATTAAGTACAGTAACATTTTCCAGTTTTTAAGATATCATACGTTACTTAAGATGGTCTTTCCAATATGTGGAATTGGAGCAAATGGATATCACTGTAGGGAAAAAAGTGAACCTTGACTCTTAGCTCATACTATTAAAAATTAATTTGAGGTAGATTTTAGACTTAAATTTTAATTCTAAAACATGCAAATTTTAATAAGTAAGCAAACAAAATTTTCTTCATGATCTCATACTAGGCAAATACCTCTTAACAGGACATAAAAAAGCACTAACCATAAAAAAAAATCAAGTTGATAAATTGAACTTCATTAAGGTTAAGAGCTTTCTTCATCAAGAGCTATCATTAAAAAGGTGAACAGGTGTAAGATTGGCATTTCCTAAGCTTGGATTTCCTTAGCTGTGAACATATCCTTGGCTGTTTCACATTGCCCCTGTAGAACTTGGGGACAGAGAGGGAAGAAAATAAACTAACATGAAAGTCATGCTGTCTGCTGTGCTTTGAGTAACAAAACCCTTTGTATCTGCCCCAGCATCTCACGTCTTCTCCCAGCATCTGTGGAACTGTAGCTGGCCAACCTTGCAAATAAGGTAAAATCTCAGGATCTGCCAGAGGTCTTGTCAGGGAGAACCCTGAAGCATCTCAAGATTCACAGCCTCCACCTATCTCTGGGCCAGAATATGCAATGAGTCCAGAATGAAGGAGTTTGAACTACAGATTCACAAGCCACAGAGCTGGTGACTGTCTCTCCCTATCCCAATAGCAGGTGGGATTCTCTGTACATGGAGGTTGAAGAAAATAGACCCTAGATTCAATGGCATGCAGAAACAACAGGTGAGCATACCAGCCCCTTTCCCTGCTTGGCTTCCAGAGTTTTGTCTGCAAAACTTTGTAACTTCTCAGGCAGCATATAACTTTTTTTTTATGTGGGGAAATAAAGAAGCCAAAGTAAAAGACCATGTGGCACCTCCCAAAAGTCCAACTCCTCACATCAGTGATTGAAATAAGAGCTTCCAATCATATGTTACTGTTTCTTTAATTCCTTAATATTAATGAGAATCTTTAATGAGCATTAAAGACGAATGTTTGATCATGAAAGACATGTTCCAAAATGAACAGAAAGAAATGTAAGCAGAGGAAAAAGCAACAACGTAGTGACTAGAAGAACGCTTCAAAGAAACCGGTTAATCTCAGAAAGAAGAGAAGTAATTGAGTCATTGACACAATACCAGGATGCTCTCATAAAAGAATATTTCAAGAAAAAGAAAGTTCCTTTAGAAATTAAAAAAAAAAAAAAAGAGTAAATGGTTGGAAGACAAATTTTGAGGAATTTAAAAAAAAAAACTAGTACAGAAAGGCAAAGGAAGAAATATAAAGAGAAAGGCAGTGACCCCAGGAAAAAGGAATTTATCAAAGAAATAAACTTCTACAACAAAAAGACATGATTTTCAAGATTGTTAAGGCTTGTCTACTGCCTGGCATAATGAAAAAAAAAGAAAATTTGTAATACCTATTTACAACACATCATCATGCAATTTCAGAAAACCAAGTGAAAAGAAAGTATCTTAGAAAGTTTCTGGTTGTGGCTGTTAAAGGAGGTTAGGGCCATAAAGGAGGTCACAAACAAACAAGCACAAATCAGGATGACAGGCAACTCATCCATAGCATAATCCTGGAATCTACAGGATTATGGGTCAGTGCCTACAAACGCCAAAATGAAATGATTTCCAACCCAGGAGGACAAAGGTAAAGACACTTTCAGATGCTCAATATTTCCAAGAATTTACTCCTGTGCAATGTTCCCAGAGAATGTGCTGCAGCAAAATCAGGAGATAGAATGACCAAGACAGGGAAGACGTGATCTAGAGATCAGGGAATCAATTCAGGAAAACAGGTGCTGTGGGTTGCATTATGCCCCAATTTAGACATGGTCTTAATCTACATTCCTCTGAGTGTAGCCCCATTGTAAATAGGACCTATTAAAGATACTAATTTTGGTTAAGGTGTGGCTCAAATGAGTGAGGCTCGGTCTTAATCTCACTTACTGGAAACCTTATAAAGAAAAGAATCAGGAAGTCAGAGTTAAAAGAAAGCCACAGGGAGGAGCTGGAAACAGGAAGTCAGTGAAAACCCAGAAGAGAAAGGAGAGGACATTGCCTTGTGATGAGAGGCAAGAACCCTAGCACCATTCTGGCATTCTTTTGTGTCATTCTGTCCTAGCACCATGTTGTGTCATTCTGTCCTAGCACCATTCTCAGTCCATCCTTGCCTTGCATAGCTTTAGCATGAGAAGAAAGTAGAGGTGGGCCATCCTTCGCAGATAATACAAACCCCTCAACATAAACCCAGTATCCCTAGCTTTCAATCAGTGTTTCATTCTTTAAAGAAAATATATATTAAGTACCCTTTATGTTCTAGGCTCTGGATTGGGCACATGGTCCCTTCTTTTCTTGCTGCTGAGTTCCTCTCAGCAGCAAGTAAAGTCAGGATCTTCTCCTACTTCCCTTTATTTCCTTTTTTATTGTTTCTTTTTCTTCCCCTAAATTTTATTTTAATGGAAAACCTCAAACCTATACAAAAAGAGACAGCCTAGTATAATCAATCCGTATGTGCTTATCACCCAGCTTTAACGATTAAAATCCATGGCCCCTTTTGTTTCACTTATACCCTCTTCCTATTTCCCCTTGTAAACGCCCAGGGCCCTGCCCCTCCTCCATTTTGAGAGCAAGTCACACAGCTGCCTATGTGACTGGGACATGCTAAAGGTCATCAAAGCCTTAAAACTCCTCTCCCCTGATCACTGTTAATAACCAAATTTTGTGAGACCCTGCTGAAACTCCATTGTCACACCCTATGAACTTGAGTCTTTGTAAGACACCCCCTTGGTACTCTTCTCTGTCTTTTTGTGTGGTTCGCTTTCCATGGCCAGCCACAACCATGGGACCATCTCCTGTCAGTAAGTCCCAATTAAACCCACGTCCGCTTCCATGCCTGGTGTAGTCCGGTGTGTTCTTCGGTCTTAGGGCTAAGCTGGGTGGGAATAATTAGTGAGCCAACCAGGAGGACTGAAGGCTGAAGACCCACTGGCTGTAACAGGCATGAGTCCTGGGAAGGGAGATTACATGGGGGGAATCCCGGGGTGGTCTGTCTCCTTGATGTGGGGAGAGATCACCCACTTGCTTGGCTGCGCTGTAGTCAGCGGGCCATTATGTACAGTGTGGTCCCCTACAGCAGAATGTCTCAAGAAAGAGAGAGATCCCCAAGTCCATGGGAGTAATCCTGAGGTGGCTTCCTTGATGTGGAGAGGGGTTGCCCACTTGCTTGACTGCACCACAGTCAGATAACCGTTGTTGTGAGCAGTACAGCTAGCTACTGCAGACTGTCTCAAAAAAGATGGAAACCCACAGATTTAAAAACAAAAAAAAAAAAGGTCAGATTAAAAAACACCACCATTCAGGGTCCAAGTCCTGAAGCCCAAACACTGGAGCCTCCACTCCCATGGAAGAGGTGTGGCAAGCCCCTTTCCATCTTCCAAATGGAGGAGGTCAAAATCCTTGGGCATGAACAATAGTCTGAAACCCTGGGATCAGAGACCACAGGTAGAATTGTGCCTTTACTGGTCCCCTAACAGCCAGCAGCAAGCATTAGCACTAGAAAATTATCGGGAGTTAAAGTAACACCACCATAATATGCCACAGTCCCAGATATCACTGGTTTATTACAAGAAATTAGCACCCAATTGTGTCAATATCCTTTTGTATTAAATCTTGCTAATGATTTCTTTAGTATCTTCTTAGAAAAATCAAGCGAGCCTGCATTCATCTTCTCCTCGAGAGGCAACAATGGACTTGAACCATGCTTTCCCAAGGCTATGTACATCTGCCACCATCTCATGGCAAAAACTTAGCTAAGTGAAAAAGTCCTGCAAGTGCAACTCCATTTCATTTCATTGATAATGTCATGCTAAAGAATAACTCTCCTTCAGAATTAAAAGAAGCCTCAGGCTCATTGCCGTCTCACTTTAAAAGTAGGGAATGAGCAGTCAATGGCAACAAACTGCAAGGCCTTGGCTGCTCTGTCAAATTCTTAGGTGTTGTATGATTGGGTAAAACAAAAACTATACCTTCTGCTGTAGTTAATAAGGTGCAATGTTTCCCCACACCACAAATACTAAAGCAACTGATGGCTTTCTTGGGATTGTTAAGGTATTGAAAACCTTTAGTTCCTCATTTAGCCCAAATGTTAAAACATCTGTATGTTTTGATTAAAAATTTCATCCCTGGGAATGGAACACCTCCCAATAGGCAAAAAGGGCAATAGCATAGGCACCAACACTCTGAGGTGTAGCTCAAGACCTGCCCCATGATTTGGATGTAACCAGCACTGATATTGGCTTTGGGTGGTGTCTGCTGGCAGAGGTAACATTTTCAATGAATGGCCCTTGGTTTTTGGCCAAAATTATGGAAAGGGGCAGAACTGAGATACAGCACCCTGGAAAAGCAATTGTGTGCTGCATATAATGCCTTATTGCAAGTGGAGGGACTGATGCAAAGATGCCCAGTCATGTTGAAAATGGCTATTTTCAACAGGGCATCTAAGCCACACTCTGCAGTGCTTACCCAAGCACACTGACCTAATGGAAAGCCTACCTGCTACAGTGCAGCATTTTAAATTCTAGCCCTCTGAGTGAAAAAATGCATGAGATTCTTGGATTTGTGTCCTATATGGAGGATTCAACAGCTAAATTCACTCCATCTGAAATACCTGTTGAAATGTCCACTATAGAAGGCATGGGTACCTGAGTCTGCTTAGTACACTGATGTGTCTGCTAAGGGGCAGCCTCCCACATGAACAGCTGTGGCCATGCAATCGAGTGCTGAGACTATATGGTGGGAGACTGGCACTATGCAAAGCAGCCAATGGCCTGAATTAAAAGCAATGTGAATGGTAATAATGCATGAACCCAGAGATGTGCTAACTATCTGTACTAATAGCTGAGCTGTTTACAAAGGCCTTACAACATGCATGGCAACCTGGAAGCAAGAACAATGAACAATCATAGGGTCACCCCCCTCTGGGGATAAGAATTGTGGAAAAACATCTGAAACCTCCCAACAATGAAAGGTAACTATTGCAGGCAGCTAGTGGACATCACTAAATAGTGCCCTTCTTGTTCCCTGCATCAACCACATGGGCTACCACACCAGATGGAGCACACAAATCCTGGTGACCCAGTGGTAAGTGGAATACATCAGTCCCCTTCTGCTCTCAGAGGGGGTGAGGTATGCTTTTACTGCTGTGGACATGGCTTCAGGACTTTTGCCAGCTTTCCCAATGGGGAAGGTCAATCAGCAGACCACCATCCATTGTTAAAAAGAGTGCACACTCTGTATGGCACACCTACACATATAGACAGTGATCGGGGAAACCACTTTCACTCGACAAATGACCCAAGCATAGGCTATGGACTACGAAATCTCTATAACAATGGACTAAAAAGCTCTATCAGGTCTTAACTTGCTTAAATGCAATGTCACAGGATGTTGTACCTGCCCCTGCTGAAATGTTAAGCGGGGTGGGGTGGGACCAAAGCAAACATTGAGAATCCAAGTTAAATGGCCAGAGGCTTTACAACCTAAAAGGGGGAATAGTAATAATTTGTTGTTGCCTGTGCCTCAGACCATACAAACAGGGAAAGTGAAATCCTTTGGCCTCAGTGCTGGGCTATGCAGCTGCATTGGTTAAGAATCCTAAGTCCCTTGGGAATAGAAGTTACCCAAAATGTAGTAACCAATCTGGGGTCTCCCATTCCCATGGGAACCTTATGCATGACTACATGGACACTTCCTATGCTGAGATTAACAATGATGTAATAGTTAAAAAAATTCTTAAAATTTGCAGGGGAAGAATATCTGGTATTTAAAACCTCCCCATTATATTACTCTGCCTGGTACTTTGTTATCAACCAATGAACTCTAGAATATAATTACTTCTTATTGTTCCCTATAAACACCTTTCTTTTCACCCATAGCACCCTAGCAAACAGCTTCCTCCAGTGGGCTTCAGCAGTAACTCATGCCTACAACAAACCCAAAGTCAGGTTTGCACGGACTTTCCATCTTCAGACACCACCAGCCTTCCTTGGACTGTGACCCCTGAGAATTGGACTGCAGAGAATACCCTGCTGACCTAGCAGAATTCAATGCATTGGAAAATCTGGGAAAAACTTTTAAATAGTTTAATTCCCTTTCTTGGCCATGGTGGCATCTCTTTGTGGAGTTCTTATCTCTGTGTGGAGGCTCCTTGTGTTCTGCTGTCTCTTATACTGTTGTTGTGGAATATGGACGCAATGTCTGTCCTATGGTCAACATAGTCTGATGCATGGGGGTGGATTGTGAGGACCAGGGCCCCACCCTTCCTCCATTTTGAGAGCAAGTCATGCATCCAGCTACCTACATGACCAGGACAGACCCCTCAGAATGCATCTTCAAAGCCTTAAAACTGATCAGTGTTAATAACCAAATCTCATGAGAATCTGCTGAAATTCTGTTGTCATACCCTATGAACCTAAACCTTTATAAGCTACCCCCTTGGCACTCCCAGCTTTCTCTTTTGCATGGTTTACTTTCCACAGTCAGCCACAACCATGGGACCATCTCCTGTCAGTAAATCCCAATTAAACCCACGTCCACTTCCATGCCTGGTGTGTTCTTTCATCTAAAGTCTAAGCTGGGTTGGAACACCCCTTGACTGAGATTATTTTGAAACAAATCTCAGACAATATACTATCCATAAACATTTTAGCATATGTTTCCAACAGATAATAAGACTGTTTAAAACAAACTACAGTAATATTTTCTTAAAAAATTAAAAATACTTAATAAATCAAATTTGCATGATTATCCATTACTTTCTTTTGCATTATCTTTTTAAAATCAATATCCTCCTTAGGCTCACACACTACAATTGTTATATAAGTCTCAAGTCTTTTTTTAATTGAGGAATAATTCAAATATGATAAAATTTTCCCTATGGAAGTGTACAATTCAGTGGTTTTTCATATATTCACAAAGCAATGAGTCATCACTATTAAACTCCAGAATATTTTCATCACCTCAATCAAAAATCCCCAAATCCATTTAGCAGCCATTCCCTGCCCCCCTTTCCGCTAAGCCCCAACAATGACTAATTTGCCTATTCTGAACATTTCATAAAAAGGAATCATATAATATGTGGCTTTGCGTTCCAATTTCTTTCACTTAGCACAGTGTTTTCAAGGTTGAGTCATGCTGTAGAATGTATCAATACTTCATTACTTTTTATAGCAAAGTGATATTCCATTGTGTGGATATACCATGTTTTGTTTATCCATTTACTAGTTGACGGCCATTTATGTTCTTTCCGTTTTCTAGCTATCATGAATATTTCTATGAACATTTGTTTACACTTTTTGTGCAGAGATCTATTTTCAATACTTTTTGGTATATTCCAGGTGCAGAGTTGCTGGGCCATATGGTCATTCCAAGTTTAACTTTTTTACACACTGTCAAACTGTTTTCCATAGTAGTGTCACCATTTTACACTCTTATCAGCAGTAGCCATTATATCCATATCCTCTCCAACAATTACATTGCACATCTTTGTGTTATAGCCATCCTAGGGATATGAAGTTTTAAATGATTGTGGTTTTTATTTGCATGGCTCTACTGACTAATAATGTTGAGCATTCTTTCATATGTTTATTGTGAATTTGCATATATTCTTTGGAGAAATGTTATTCAAATTCCTTGCCAATTTTTAAAGTAAGGTTTATCTGTTTATCATTGAACTGTAAGAGTTCTTTATATGTTTTAGATATAAGCCCTTATCAGATATATGATTTGCAAATATTTTATTCTATTCCACGGTTTATTTGTCCTTTTGAAACAAGGGTGTCCCTTTGTTTCAAAGGGAGAGTGTCCCTTTGAAACAACTGTTTTTAACTTTGATTGAAGTTCAACATTATTTTGTTGTTACTTGTGATTTTGGTGAAATAGCTAAGAAACTATTGCTTAATCCAAAATTACAAAGATTTACACCTATGTTTTCTTCTGAGTTTGATATATTTAGCTCTTACATTGAAGTCTATGACCCAATTAAGAGTATTTTTTGTTAAGAAATGATGTAAGAAGTAGTTTGACTTCATTCTTTTGCATGTAGATATCCACTGTTCCAGCACCAATTATTCAAGACACTATTCTTTCCCCCACTGAATTGTCTTGAGTATCTTGTTGAAAATCAATTGGCCATAAATAGGAGGGATTATTTTCTGGGCTGTCAACTCTATCCTTTTCATATATATACGTATCTTCTTATGCCAGTACTACACTGTCTTGATAACTGAGCTTTGTATTAGATTTTTATATTGGTAAGTGTAAGCCCTTCAACTTTATCCTTCTTTTCAAGATAGTTTTGGATATTCTGGATTGCTTGCATTTCTATGTGAATTGTAGGACAAACATGTCAATTTCTGGGATTTTTTATAGGGGCTAGATATATAGGTAGAATGACCTTTGTTGAATCTACAAATCAATTTGGGGATATTTCTACCTTAATATTAATTCTTCTAATCCTTGAACATGAGATGCTCTTCCATTTATTTAGGTCATTAATTTCTTTCAACAATGTTTTATGGTTTTCAGTGTACAAGCCTCATGTTTCTTTTATCAAATCTGCTCCTAAATATTTTATTTTTGATGATATGGTAAGTGGGATTCTTTATTTCATTTTCAGATTGCCCATTACAAGTGTAGAGAAATACAATTGATTTTTATACTTTGATCTTGTAAATTGCAGTGATGTTGAGGCTGTTTATTAGTTTCAAAAAGGTTTTCTGCATATGTATATATACATTACTTTGGAATTTCTATATACAAGACCATGTCATTTACAAAAAGAGATGGTTTTATTTTTTCCTTTTCAATCTGAATTCCTGGTTTTCTATGTCTTGTGTAACTATAATTACTAGACCTTCTGATACAATGCTAAATGAAAGTGCCAAGTGAGGACTACCTTGTCTAGTTCCTGATGTTAAGGGAAAAGTTTTCAGTCTTTTACCATTAAGTATGATGTGCGTTGTGAGTTTTTAATAGATGCCCTTCATTAGGTTGAGGAATTTCTCTCCTTTTACTAGTTTTTTTTGAGTGTTTTTATTATGAAAGAATGAAGGATTTTGTCAAATACTTTTTTCTGAGTCTATTGAGATGATCATGTGTTATTTGTTCTTTGTTCAATGAATACAGAATATTAAATTGAATATTTTTGTATATTGAACAAACTTTGCATTCTGGTGTAAATTCCACTTGGTCATGGTATTTAAGCTTTTTTATATGCTGCTGGATTAACTTTCATAGTATTTCATTGAGGACTTTTGCATCAGTATTTATAAGGGATATTGATTGTAGTTTTGAATTCTTTTATGTATTTATCTAGCTTTTGTACCAGGATAATACTGGAACCATCTAAGCCTGGGTTTTTCCTAATGAGATGATTTTGATTAAATCTCTTTTCTTTTTACTTGTTGAAGATCTACTCAGATTTCTATTTCTTCTTGAATCAGTTTTGGTATTATGTGTGTTCATAGGAATTTATCAATTTCATCTAAGTTATCTAATTTGTTGGCATACAGTATGTTCACAGTATTCTTTTTTGATAGATCTCATGGGTTTACAGAAAAATCATGCTTAAAATACAATGTTTCCATATACCACTCTAGTATTAATATCTTGTGTTGGTATGGTACATTTGTTACAAGTGATGACAGCAATTTTTTTTTACTTCTGTTAACTATAATCCATGGATTAACATAGGGTTCACTATTTGTGTTGTATAGTCCCATGGACTTTTTAAAAATTATGCTAATAACATATATACATCAAAAATTTTCCCTTTTTATCACATTAAAATATATAATTCAATGTGGTTAATTACAAACACAATGTTGTACTACTATTACCACCATCTATTACCAAAAATTTTCCATCACCCCAATTAGAAACTCTACATTTTAAGCATAAACTTCCTACCCCCTATCAGTACCCCATTACCTGGTAACCTATATTTTAGATTCTGGTTCTATGGGTTTGCTTATTCCAATTATTTCATATCAGTGAAATCATACAATATTTGTCCTTTTGTCTCTGGGTTCCCTTAATTGACATGATGCCTTCAAGGTTGATCAATGTTCTTGCATATATCAAAATTTCATTCCTTTCTGTGGCTGAATATTTCCATTTTATATATATACCTTATTTTGTTTATCCATTCTTTGGTTGGTGGACATTTGGGATGCTTCCATCTTTCGGTGATTGTGAATAATGCCACTTTGAATCATTGTGCAAATGTCTGTTTGAGTCCCTGCTTTCAATTCTTTGGGGAATATACCTAGAAGTGAGATTGCCAGGTCATGTGGTAATTTTATACTTAACTTTCTGAGGAACCAAAAAACTGTCTTCCACAGTGGTTGAAACATTCTCCATTTCCACTATCAGTGAATGAACGTTTCTTTTTTCTCCATATCCTATCCAACACTTGCAATTTTCCACTGTTAATAGTAGTCAGTCCAGGCGGTGTAAAATGGCTTCTAATTGTGATTTAGATTTGCATTTCCCTAATGGTTAATGATGTTGAGCATCTTTTCATGGTTTATCTTCTTTGAAAAAGTATATCCAAGTCTTGTGCCTTTTTTTATTTATTTTTTTTATTGTTGAGTCAAAGGATTTCGTTATTTATTCTGGATATAAACCCATATTGGTTTGTGGCTTCCAACTAGTTTCGCCCCTTATGTAAGTTGTCCATTTTACTTTCATGATAAAGTCCTTTGCTATTTTTTTTTTTTTTTTTTTGGATGAGGTCCCATTTATCTATTTTTTTTCTTTTGTTGCTCATACTTTGGGTACAAAATCTAATAAACCATTGCCTAACACAAGGACTTAAAGATGTGTCCCTACATTTTCTTTTAGGAATTTGACAGTTCTGGCACTTACATTTTGGTCTTTTGTTCATTTTGATTTGATTTTTGTACATGGTATGAGGTAGGGGTCTACATTCATTCTTTTGCATAGGGGCAACCAGTTTTCCCAGCATAACTTGTTGTAGACACTGTTCTTTCCCAAATGAGTGGCACTTACCCTTTGTCAAAAATAAGCTGCTCAAAAAGTTTAAGGATAATTTCTGAACTCTCAGAATCCTTTGGTCTATATGTTTGTCCTTATGCCAGTACCATGCTATTTTGATTAATGTGGATATACAATAAATTTAAAGTTTGGGAAGTATGACTCTGTCCAACTTCATTTTTCTTTTTCAAGATGGCTTTGACTATTCAGGGCCACTTAACCTTCCATATACATTTGATGACTGGCTTTTTCATTTCTGCAAAGAAGGCTCTTGGAATTTTCATTGGTATTGTGTTAAATCTGTAAATCACTTTGGAAAGAATTGACATCCTCAGAGCATTTAGTCTTCCAATCCATGAACATGGAAAGCCCTTCCATTTATTTTGGTCTTCTTTAATTTCTTTTAGCAATGTTTTGCCATTTTCTGCATATAATCTTTTACATCTTTGGTTAGAATTATTGGTAGCTATTTTGATTCTTTTAGTGCTATTGTAAATGGAATATTTTCTTTGATTTCATCTTCTAATTGTTCTTTACTAGTATATAGAAACACTGCTGATTTTTGAGTGTTGATCTTTTACCCACCACTGCTGAACTCATTTATTGGCCTGTAATTTTCTTTTCTTGTGATGGCTTTATCTGGCTTTGGTATGAGGGTGATGTTGGACTCTTAGAATGAATTATGGTTCCCTCCTCTTCAATTTTTTGGAAGAGTTTGAGCATAATTGGTTTAATTTTTCTTGGAATATTTGGTAAAATACCCCTGTGAAGTCATGTGATCCAGGTGTTTTCTTTTTGGAGAAGATTTTGATTACTGATTCAATATCTTTACTAGTCATTTGTTTGTTGATATCTTCTATATCTTCTTGAATCATTCTGTGTAGGAATTTGTCCCTTTCATCTAGGTTATCTAATTTAATGATGTACAGTTTTTCATAGTATACTCTTCTACTCCGTTTTATTACTTAAAGGTTGGTAGTAATGTCCCTCTTTCTATTTTTTATTTTCATTACATGTGTTCTCTCTGTTTTTATCTTCTTTAATCAAGGTAATTATTTGTTAATTTTAATGATACTTTCAAAGAACCACTTTTGGTTTTGTTGATTTTCTTTATTTTTTTTTAAATGTTCTATTTCACTTATGTCTACTCTGATCTCTGTTATTCCCTTCTTTTGCCAGCTTTTGGTTTAAGTTGCTCTTTTTTATTTCTAGTTCCTCCAGTTTTGAGGTTAGCACTCTGATTTGAAATCTTTCTTCATTTTTAATGTAAGCATTCAGAGCTATAAATTTCCCTCTCAACAATGCCTTAGGTGCATACCATAAAGTTTTGATATGTTGTATTTTCATTTTCATTCACTTCAACAAATTTCCTAATTTTCCTTGTGAGTTCCTCTTTAATGCATTGGTTGTTCAATAGTATGTTGTTTAATCTATACATATTTGTGTAATTTCCGTTTCTCCGTTATTGATTTCTAATTTCATTCCATTATGGTTGGAGAAGATACATTGTGTGCTTTCAGTGTTTTTGAATTTCTTGAGATTTGTTTTGTTATCAAAATTAAGATCTATCCCTAGAACACTCCATGTGCTTTTGAAGAATGTGCATTCTGTCGCTGTTGGATGAAGTGTCCTGTATGTGTCTGTTAGGTCTAGTTGATTTAAGGAATGATTCAAGTCTTCTAGTTCTTTATTGAACTTCTGGTGTATTAAAGTCTCCTATTATTAATGTAGAGAAAGGAATGAGATAGATGGTTGAGTGGAGAGCAGAAAAGGTACAGCTAAGCTACTGAAAGGCACTGTACTGGTAATAACAAGTCTTGGAAATCAAAAACTGTTTTATTCAGCACTACCCTTATTGAGTTTTTAATATTTACCTTTATGAATTCTACCCTGAATGTGCACATAAATTGTCCTGGATCACAGCCATATTTCTTATTAAATACTCTATAATAATGAATAGATGCATGGGCACCTCTTTACCATAGTCCTTTCCACTAAAGTGACACAATAAAAGTCAGATCCATTTTCCTACGTGAATACCTGGACTTGTAGGTGAGCGACAAGAAAAAAAGTGATTTTTCTCTGCTTGTGAAGGGGAAGGAGGCACCCGTGCCTCTCTCCTCCTGAATGGTCTCCTTGGAAAGGTAATGGGTCTGAGTTTCAACTCCAATACTTTGGTATGTAAGTAAAATCTCTCCTAGGAGCGCATAACAATATAGATGCCTCTAAGGTCTTAGGCTCATTCCTCTTAGAAATGTAAACACCCAGGAAGATAGCCATTATAGTATTTCTGTCACTATGGAACTTAACCTATGATGTAGTCTGAGTTGTAACTCTTAGGCCCTCTTGGAGAGATAAGAGATGTTTTATTATCCTTTCATATCAGAGCAATTAACCCTTGCTCTGATCTCATGTTCATGGTATGTGGAGTCTCTGGAGGCTAAGGCATTTTACAGGGACTCTGAGAATTTCAAGAAAGTTTTATTTCACACACCCACAAAAGCTAAGTAAGTCAGATACCAGATATCAGAAGCCAAGCTTATATACACCTCCGCTCTAATCCAACCCCTCCATGGTAAGATATTTGAGCCCGTTTTTCTGGATAGACAACCAAAGAGCAACAACAACAGAAAAAGCAACCCCAGGATGCTAACATTTTGAGGCTCGTGTTAGTCACGATTCTCCAGAGAAACAGACCAATATATTTATATATGAAAGCATTATGAAATGTGTTAGAGGAGTTGACTCAAGCAACTGTGGGGATTGGCAAGTCCAAATTCCAGAAGGCAGGATACAAGTTGGAAATACCAGGAATTTCCCAGGAGAAACTGACTGACTGAAGCAGAGGTAGAAAGTCTTCCTTTTTCCTGTTGAAATAATAAGTTCTCCCTTTAAGGTCTTCAGCTAACTGGATGAGACTTCTCTCATTGCTGAAGGCAACCTCCTTTGTTGATTGTAGCCAAAGGAGCAATCAGCTGAGTAAGGATTTAAATCCATGAAATATCCTAACAGTAACAATCAGACCAGTGCTTGCTTGACCAAAAAGAACTCGACATCATAACCTGGACAAGTGGATATATCAACTTGACCATCACAAGGACTCAAAGGAAAAATATGGGACCATTCCATAATGCTATACTGAAGCCCTGTATTCTACGCATATTGCTTTCATACAGAAAGTTTAGTCAAATTTTTAGTGCCTCACTCTTAAATGTAAATTGGCAGTCAAAAATCAGGGATCCAGAATCATGAAATTGACAAAACAAATAGAACTCAAGAAAATTAGCCAAGCAAAGAGCAGAAGAAAATATCAAAATAACTATAATTAATATCACCAGAGATTTTAAAAATCAATTCATCTATAAAATGAGAATAGGATATATTATGAAAGAACAAACATAGAACAAGGAAATAGATCTAACAAAATATATAAGAGAAATGAGAAAAATTCTATAGAAAATGGAAATTATAATTGGAGAAATTTCCTAGAAAGTAAGACAATATAAAGTTCTTTAATAGTTAAGTAAAGAAAATAATATTAGTTAATTGGTCCAATGCCCAGTTAATATCAGTTCCAGAAGGGGACTTAATACTATAAGAAAAGGCACTAAAGTATTATAAGAAAAAAGTTCAATACAGAAAAAAAAGGGCTCAGGACTGAAAAAGCCCCCTGAATGCTCCAGACAGTTGTCTGAAAACATACCGATTTCTAGTCATGTCATGCTGAGATCTCAGAAAAGCAGAAATAAAGAAAAGTTCCTAAATGTTCAGAGAGAAGGAAAAAGCCAGAATGATATAGAACTTCTCAACAAGCAAAATTGAAAGACAGTGGAATAATGCCCTTAGAGTTCTGAGGGATAATCATTTTCTACCCAACAATGGAGCAAAACCAAAATAGAAGTCCTGGGATTCAAGACAAAGGGTGTCCCACACCAGGAGAAGTGAAGAGAATTCTCAAGGTGACACTGAAGAAGGTGTCCACCAGGGGTTCAACACTCTCAAGTCAGAATGACGCAAAGGTGAGGACTTGAGGAGTACAGGAGGAGATAAATTATTGGACAGAACTGACTACATGAAACCCTTTTGAGAGGTATTTTACAAACTGTAAAGAGCATAGGAAGAAATAGTGATGTGGTCTATGCCAGTTTGGATATGTTATATCTCCCAAGAAAAAGCCATGACCTTTTAATCCAATCTCGTGGGATATTGGGATTAGGTTGTTTCCATGGAGATGCGACCCACCCGACTGTGAGTGACACCTTTGGTTAGGGTATGACCTCTTGATTGAATGTTTCCATAGAGGTGTGGCCCCAAGCATTCAGCCTGGGCCTTGATTAGCTCACTGGAGTCTTATAATAGAGCTCATAAACAGAGGGACCTCAGAGCAACTGAGAGTGACATTTGGAGCTGCAGCTAAAATAGGACAAATCACCCCAAGAGCAACATTTTGGAGAATGCCATTTTGCAACACAACCTGGGAGCAAGTAAATGCCAGCCATGTGCCTTCTGTGCTACCAGAGGTTTTCCGGACACCATTGGCCATCCTCCAGTGAAGGTACCTGTTGCTGATGCCTTACCTTGGACACTTTGTGGCCTTCAGACTGTAACTTTGTAACCAAATAAACCCCCTTTATAAAAGCCCATCCACTTCTGGTGTTTTGCAAAATGGCAGCATTAGCAAACCAGAATATGGTCCAAGAAAATTCAGCCTATGGGGAAAAAGTGGGGCAAATTTTGATTCCAGGAAAAAGTGAAGCCTTCAATGAGAAAAGAAATACAACTACAGTGCACTATTTAGCTCAACAATGAACATTATATTTATGGTCAAAAGAATGAAAAGTGTTATTATGTGTTTCTCCAACTGAGATGTAATTACCCAAAGAGGGTGGAAGTTTATGGAGAGAGGGTGTGTGTTACCTGCAGCCCTCAGCAACTATTGTAGGAAGTCAATAGTTAATTTCTAAAATTAAATTGAGGCAGTAGAATATGCAGAATGTTCTGAAATACAGAGATAAATATCAGAAAAAAACAGCTGAAAAAAGTTAATAGTGTTTGCCTCTGGGAAATAGGATTAAAGAAGAGAAATGAGTTTTTTTGGCTATGTTTTATATTATTTTCAAATAATACAATGATAATAAAAATTAACTTAAATGGATGAAAATAAAATTTAGAGAACAGAAAGACATTTTGAAAAGTGTTGCTGCACTTTGCTTCACCTATACAGTTTCCAAAAATATGCAAAAGTGCACATGCACAAGCTGCTATGTCAAATCTTAATAAGGGACTTTGTCAAAGATTCCCCACCCCTAGGTGCTGATCAAAAGGACACCATAGAAGGTGAAAATGGTATTTACTTTAAACAGAAATAAAAGCAACCTTCTCCCACTCCCCAATGACCACCCCCTCTAAAAGAGGTGGGAGTGAGAAAGTCAAGAAGAAAAAGGAACCTGATCCCAAGTTCATTTTGTGTGTCTGTGAATTTATAAAAGAAAAAAAAAAAAAAAAACAGGTGTGCCTTAGAAGCAGTCAGAAAGTCTTGTAAATAGATATGATCAAGTCCTCTTTGAAAAAGAGATCTCTTTGAAAAAAAAAAAAGAAAATTATGGGAGTCTGTATTACAAAAACAGTTGATCACAGGACTCCTCTCAGCCGTGATTTACCCTGGTATATTATAAATTAGGCTGTATTATCCAGGGAGGGTGAACATAGAGTGCTTAGAATGTATAATATTAAATGGACATTGATCCTGGCATTAAGAAGGAAAATCACTCAACTCTGTTATTGTATAACTGAAGGTTTCCATGATGAAAATAAGTATAAAATTTCTGTGGCAATATCTCCTTTTTCTGGACAGGAGCAATAATTTGGTTCTGGGATCTTTTTTTCTCTTTTACTTTCAGTTTTGTGTTCGTCTCCCATCAGACAAACTGGAATTTAATTTTGAGTTACTTAAATGGGTGAATCTTTGCTTCAATATTCCAAAATGTGTGCTCCGTGCACAGTTATGCACAGCAGCAGGACTTTTTGGGGACAGAGCTCTTGGCTTTCTTTTGCCTTTGCTGCAGCAGCTCGTCTCCTTTTCCCATGCTACTTCATTTCACATGCCTTTTCCTCTTTCTGAATTTTATTTGAATATTTTGACCTGCACATTTAGTAGGAGAGTTTTTCATAAACTGCTTTGCTTTGTCATTATTCTTTCATGTGTGTCCTCAAAATCTCTATTGTAACAGAGAAAGGATCATTCATTTATTCACAAATCATACTGAGCACCCACTGAGCGTTAGACTGTGTGCTGTTGATGTCGAAACTCTCAGGAATGAATCTGTAGAGTTACGCTCTAGTGATGGAGGTGAAGCAACCGTTCTAGGACAGTATAATAAATGCTGTGAACGACATTGGAAAGTCTAACCCGAGGGGCATAGAGCCAGAGCTCAGAGAACGTTTCCTGTGGGTTACCTATTGAGCTGAATCGTGGAGGACTCAGTCAGGGAGGCCATCGAGGCGAAGGTCCAGGGTGTGAAGATAATGGAGAACCTTTCATGGGTAACTTTGAGTTTGCCTGCAATGCTGAGTGTTGGTTGGCCAGTGGTGAGACCATGTTGTGCATCTTGGTAGAGCATTAAGCTTTTCTCTTAGAGAAGAGGAAAGTAGATGTTATTGCTGTATTTTAATCAGAGGCGTGGTGCAGAGGGAGGCAACTCTAGAGGTAAAGATAGATGAATGGGAAGAATGGTATATGTTTGGGAGAATTCACATGGTACGCCTGTGAGACGTTGTGACCTATTGATTGAGTTGGATGAGAGAGAGGAACCTGGAATTAATTCAACTTTTCTAGCCTGGGAAATTTATTTAGAATATTACATCCAAGTGTACAGAATTGGGAAATGACATTAATTTTTCATTCTTTAAAATAGTATTCATGGGAGGTGGGGCAAGATGGCAGACTGGTGAGCTGTATGTTTTAGTTACTCCTCCAGGAAAGTAGGTAGAAAGCCAGGAACTGCGTGGACTGGACACCACAGAACAATCTGTCTTTGGGCATACTTCATACAACACTCATGAAAATGTCGAACTGCTGAGATCAGCGAAATCTGTAAGTTTTTGCGGCTAGGGGACACACGCCCCTCCCTGCCAGGCTCAGTCCCGTGGGAGGAGGGGCTGTCAGCTCAGGGAAGGAGAAGGGAGAACTGCAGTGGCAGCCCTTATCGGAAACTCATTCTACTGATCCAAACTCCAACCATAGATAGACTGAGACCAGACACCAGAGAATCTGAGAGCAGCCAGCCCAGCAGAGAGGAGACAGGCATAGAAAAAAAAAAAACAACACGAAAAACTCCAAAATAAAAGCGGAGGATTTTTGGAGATCTGGTGAACACAGAAAGGGGAAGGGCGGAGCTCAGGCCTTGAGGCGCATATGCAAATCCCGAAGCAAAGCTGATCTCTCTGCCCTGTGGACCTTTCCTTAATGGCCCTGGTTGCTTTGTCTATTAGCATTTCAATAACCCATTAGATCTCTGAGGAGGACCCTTTTTTTTTTTTTTAATCCTTTTTTCTTTTTCTAAAACAATTACTCTAAGAAGCCCAATACAGAAAGCTTCAAAGACTTTCAATTTCGGCACATCAAGTCAAGAGCAGAACTAAGAGAGCTCTGAGACAAAAGGCAATAATCCAGTGGCTGAGAAAATTCACTAAACACCACAACTTCCCAAGAAAAGGGGGGTGTCTGCTCACAGCCACCATCCTGGTGGACAGGAAACACTCCTGCCCATCGCCAGCCCCATAGACCAGAGCTGCCCCAGACAACCCAGTGTGATGGAAGTGCTTCAAATAACAGGCACACACCACAAAACTGGGCATGGACATTAGCCTTCCCTGCAACCTCAGCTGATTGTCCCAGAGTTGGGAAGGTGGAGCAGTGTGAATTAACAAAGCCCCATTCAGCCATCATTTGAGCAGACTGGGAGCCTCTCTACACAGCCCAGCAGCCCAGAACTGCCCTGGGGGGACGGCACTCACCTGTGACATAGCACAGTCATCCCTCAACAGAGGACCCAGGGTGCACGGCCTGGAAGAGGGGCCCACTTTCAAGTCTCAGGGGCCATACGCCAATACCAAGGACTTGTGGGTCAGTGGCAGAGACAAACTGTGGCAGGACTGAACTGAAGGATTAGACTATTGCAGCAGCTTTAAAACTCTAGGATCACCAGGGAGATTTGATTGTTAGGGCCACCCCCCCTCCCCGACTGCCCAGAAACACACCTCACATACAGGGCAGGCAACACCAACTACACACGCAAGCTTGGTACACCAATTGGGCCCCACAAGACTCACTCCC